>NC_143436.1:69590000-70190000 GCF_987193195.1 Phasianus colchicus | reverse complement strand
AAATCCTGCTTAGCCAGTTAAAATATCAAAGCAGAAATCCAATAGCCTGCTTAGAACACTTTCAAAAGGGACAGACACACAGTCTGAAGGCAACACTTCTGTAGCACAGGTAGAGCTAACTTAACTCTATTAGCTTCAACAAGACACTTCTTGGAGACTTTTGCCACCACCTGATGCTCTTATCCTTCAGTTCATCCCCTTCTTGCTGGAGGACAGCACTTGGGGTGTAAAAGCATATATAACTGTCCAGACAGAATTATCTAGATCACTGCAAATACTTTGCAAATGGCTTTTTCTAACCTGCATGACTTTGAATCAGATAAAGAAGTAGCTGCTAACACAGTAAGACAATTACAAGAAGAACTGATCTTTGGCTGTTTAGGGGCAGCCGAAAAACAACGTATATATGGCTGCAAACTGTCAATGCCTCTATCAGCACTACACAGAAAAGCCTGGGACAATAAACAGCAGTAATTAGACAAGAACCTTACTGAAGCTGATCAATCAAGGTACCACCTGTCTCTGAAGCAGAGATCTTTTGGGAATAAACATCCTTTTTATTACTTTAAAATCCTTTTCTTCCACTTTCAGATTTCTCTGGATACCTTTTCCAAAAACGTAAGAAGAAACTAATGAAGAAAATAAAATCTGAATTTCTTTTTCTTTTTTACCTTTTTGACGACGCTGAGTTTGTCCGGCGCATGATCAAAGAGTGTGTCAAAGGCATCGCGCTCTGGTTTTACAGGAAAAAAAAATATTAAAATGAATACACCTCTAATAGCCAAGTATAGGAAGTATGTTATGTTTTGTAAGCTTAAGGACCTGTCTGAGAAAGATGCATAACAGAGACCCAAGCTAAAAGTAATCACTTTGTTTTAGTGTCTACCTAAACACCAGAGCAAACCGCACTAGAAATTTCAGGGTTAACTGCAAATACATTGACTGCCCATTCTTGCCCTTCATAATTGGTAGACAAAATATATAAGTGGAAGAAAAACTGAAGTGAAACAAATTTTGACCATTCCCCAACCATATCTTAATTGATGAGATACTGAAACATCACCTGATGGTACGCTAGAGCCATAATCACAGCTACATTCATGCCCAAAGGTCAAAATCAGATGTTCATATACTTAATTTTATTCCTACTGTTCATACAATTGACTTCAGTTAAGCTTAAAACATGTAGAACATGATTCACCACTCAACAAAGAGCTTACGAGCAGTATAAATATTTAAATCACTGTAGAGCAATTAGATGTTACCATTGTACAAGGGCATTGGATCCAATCTAAAATCTACTAACATGAAAAGATTCATGCAACATTCCATACACAAAATTTGTCAGAGCTAACAAATTTTCCAAACCCTGACTTGTCTGGATGACATTTTAAATTGAATTGTCATCATTAGGTGAAACAAGTGAAAGAAAAACTAAAAATCTAAACAATTACATTTGTGTTTAAAAAGAAATCAAAAACAGTTGGATAACTGTGCTAGTTTGAAGCTGTTAAGTTTTTTCAACATAGTTTCGACAGTTTTCCTACGTTCAAATTCTTTTTGTTTACTAAACACATTTTAAAAGATTTATGCTGTTAAATAAAGATATCTATTTTCCAAGTTCCTTTGGTATATAAAGATATGTTATTTAGTTCCCTTTCATTACTTATTTTTTGAGTACTTAATTCACAGAATCACAGAATTGTAGGGGTTGGAAGGGACCTCCAGAGATCATCGAGTCCAACCCCCCTGCCAAAGCAGGTTCCCTACACCAGGTTGCACAAATAGGTGTCCAGGCGGGTCTTGAATATCTCCAGAGAAGGAGACTCCACAACCTCCCTGGGCAGCCTGTTCCAGTGCTCCGTCACCTTCGCCATAAAGAAGTTCTTGCGCACACTGGTGCGGAACTTCCTATGCTCCAGCTTCTGGCCATTTCCCCTTGTCCTGTCTCCGCACACTGCTGAAAACAGTCTGGCCTCGCCACTTTGCCCCCCACACCTTAGATATTTATAGACCTGGATCAGGTCCCCTCTCAGTCTTCTTTTCTCAAGGCTAAACAGACCCAGATCACTTAGCCTTTCTTCATAGGGGAGATGCTCCAGGCCTTTCACCATCTTTGTGGCTCTCCGCTGGACTTTTTCCAAGAGATCCCAGTCTTTTTTATACTAGGGAGCCCAGAACTGGACACAGTACATTACAATTACAGTACAGTTCCTTACTAGTGCAGGTATTCTACAATAGAGGAAACGGAACTGTTCATGTATTACGACTGGGAAACTGAGAAACTAAATGACTTGTCCATTACCACACAGTTCCTCAGAGAAATTCACACCTCTCCAGTGAATAGTAAACGATGTAGGTGCTGCTAACTAAACTATATGTAAAAAGAAAGAGAAGCCTCTGGGAAGCATCACTAGAACACTTAAATTTTGTTTAGAAGACCTGATCTTGTGGTTGGTAAAGTCTGTCAAATCTGATGAACATGGAGGAAAGTACTGTATGTAAAGGGATTAGGACACTGCCTGTACCTGGACCGATAAACACAGCTTTCCTTGCACTCATACCAGGTACCTTTGCTTCATTAATTTCCATGTGTGTCATGGTTTTGGTTTTTGCTTATTTGATTTTCAATATTCCACATCAAAACATCATGTACTGGAAGTATTAATGCTCTAATTCTACGTACCTATCCCTATACATTACGGAAGTCACGGGATCTGACCCTTCCGGGGGGGCGGTCTCTTACTGCCTGGCAGTGGGTGCTGGAGGGTGCTTTCCTAGCCGTTCCAAGCTTTTTCAGGTTTGACTCGGTCTCGGGAACTCTCTCTCTCATATCTTATTTGATTTATTAGTCTCAATTTCAATTAGATTGTATTATATTGTATTATTTTGCATTCCGATATCATAGTTAGTAAAATAAGTTTACCTCCATAGATTGTTGCCGCTGTTTTTTTTCCTTTTCCCCCTACCTTCCCATTTTGTGGGCCCAGGCGGGGGGGGTGGGGAGGGCAGGGGCCTACTGCCCCCTGTCACGGGCATAAACTGATCTAGTTAATTCCGTGACAGATTTTTGGTGGAGAATGCGGGCATAGCTGCCTTTTGTTTTTTTGGTTTTTGCTTTTTGGCTCTTAGAACGAATCTCGCTCTCTGCTCTTAGAGAGCTTCGTTAGGGAGCATTATCAGTAGTTCAGGTTTTTGTGCTGGAAAACTTGACCTTGAAAGACCAGGCGTACTGCCAGTATTCTGGGATATTTGTAAACTTTGAGCACTGCTTAGTCTGAGTAGTGCCTTTTTTTTTCAGATATGCCTCTGCACTATTGGCAGCATCTGACAGATACCAGGACCAACAGAGAAGCCCCTTAGTTTATGAATTGATTCTTATGCTCCAAAGCTATGAACAACAGCTACCCCCAACTCGCGCCGCCATCGCTGCCATCTCACAAATGACGGAGCAACTGAATAAAGTCCAAGAGCAAGTGTCTTCACTGATGAATCGTGACAAACCTGTAGAAGTATCAGAAACGCTTGATGAAGATCAGAATAGTCAAAAGAGTCTACTGAAGGAGATGAAGGAAATGATGGAACAAATGTGGATCCAACTAACTAAAGATGATGAACCCTCCTTCTCAGGTGCAAAATCAAAAATCTCAGCTGTTAGAGGCAAACGCTCTCCAGCTCCAGGAAGGAATCCTACATCGCGACTTGCCTTGTGGCGTTACTTACGTGACCATGGAGAAGACATGAGGAAGTGGCACGACCAAGCTACTCATGTACTACGAGCACGGGTGAGAGAATTACAAAGCAGATCAACTGCCAGTGCAGTTGCTCCGGTTACCACAGGTAATGAATAGAGGGGCCCTGCCCTCAGTCAGGGGGGGGAAAGGGATAATAGAGTTTATTGGACTGTGTGGATCCGATGGCCTGGCACATCAGAACCACTGAAATATAAGGCATTGGTGGATACCGGTGCACAGTGCACTCTGATGCCCTCGACTTATGAAGGGACAGAATCAATCCATATTTCTGGAGTGACTGGGGGCTCTCAAGAATTGACTGTGTTGGAGGCCGAGATAAGCCTCACTGGCAGGAACTGGCAAAAGCACCCTATTGTGACTGGTCCAGGGGCTCCATGTATACTTGGTATTGATTACCTCAGAAGGGGGCATTTCAAGGATCCTAAGGGGTATCGATGGGCCTTTGGAATAGCTGCTGTAGACACAAACAACATTAAGCAGCTGTCTGTTTTGCCTGGCCTGTCAGAAGATCCGTCTGTTGTGGGGTTGCTACAAGTAAAAGAGCAACAGGTACCAATTGCTACAAAAATGGTGCACAGACGGCAGTACCGCACCAACAGGGATTCCTTGCTCCCCATTCATAAGTTGATTCGTCAACTAGAGAGTCAGGGAGTGATCAGCAAAACTCACTCGCCTTTTAACAGCCCCATATGGCCAGTGCGTAAAGCCAGTGGAGAATGGAGGCTGACGGTGGACTATCGTGGCCTGAATGAGGTCACACCCCCACTGAGTGCTGCTGTGCCGGACATGTTAGAACTCCAGTATGAACTGGAATCAAAAGCAGCCAAATGGTATGCCACCATTGACATTGCTAATGCCTTTTTCTCCATTCCTTTGGCCAAAGAATGTAGGCCACAATTCGCTTTCACCTGGAGGGGTGTTCAGTATACTTGGAACCGTTTGCCCCAGGGGTGGAAACACAGCCCAACCATTTGCCACGGGTTGATCCAAACTGCATTAGAACAGGGCAGTGCTCCTGAGCACTTGCAGTACATTGATGATATCGTTGTGTGGGGCGATACAGCAGAAGAAGTCTTCACAAAAGGAGAGCGAATAATCCAGATTCTTCTGCGTGCTGGTTTTGCTGTTAAGCGGAGCAAAGTGAAAGGACCTGCTCAGGAGATTCAATTCCTAGGTATAAAGTGGCAAGATGGCCGTCGTCACATCCCGACAGATGTGATCAACAAAATCACCGCTATGTCTCCACCCACTAGTAAGAAAGAGACACAATCTTTTTTGGGTGTAGTGGGCTTTTGGAGAATGCATGTTCCAAACTATAGCTTCATTGTAAGCCCCCTTTATCATGTGACGCGAATGAAGAATGAGTTTACATGGGGCCCTGAGCAGCAGCAGGCTTTTGAACAGATTAAACAGGAGATAGCCCGTGCCGTGGCCTTAGGGCCAGTACGGACAGGGCAGGATATAAAGAACATCCTCTACACTGCTGCTGGAGAGAAAGGTCCCACTTGGAGCTTGTGGCAGAGAGCCTCAGGAGAGACCCGAGGCCGACCCCTGGGATTCTGGAGTCGGGCCTACAAGGGGTCAGAAGAGGGCTACACTCCAACTGAAAAGGAGATCTTAGCCGCATATGAGGGGGTTCGGGCTGCTTCTGAAGTGGTCGGTACTGAAACACAGCTCCTTCTGGCACCTCGACTACCAGTGCTGAACTGGATGTTTAAAGGAAAGGTTCCCCCCACCCATCACGCAACTGATGCCACTTGGAGTAAGTGGATTGCGTTGATTACGCAACGAGCGCGGATGGGGAACCTCAGCCGTCCAGGAATCCTAGAGGTCATCATGGACTGGCCTGAAGGTAAAAAGTTTGGAACACCAGCAGAAGAAGTATCACGAGCTAAAGAGGCCCCACCATACAACGAATTACCAGAAAATGAAAGAAAGTATGCCCTGTTCACTGATGGATCATGTCGTATTGTGGGAAAGCATCGCAGATGGAAATCTGCTGTGTGGAGCCCCACACGACAAGTTGCAGAGGCCACTGAAGGGAAAGGAGAATCAAGCCAATTTGCAGAGGTAAAGGCTGTCCAACTGGCCTTGGATGTGGCTGAACGGGAGAGGTGGCCAATGCTTTATCTTTACACTGACTCATGGATGGTGGCAAATGCTTTGTGGGGGTGGTTACAGCAGTGGGAGCAAAATAACTGGCAAAGAAGGGGTAAACCTATTTGGGCTGCTGAACTGTGGAAAGATATTGCTGCCCGAATAAAGAATATGGTCGTGAAGGTTCGCCATGTAGATGCTCATGTGCCCAAGAGACGGGCTACTGAAGAACAGCAAAATAACCACCAGGTGGACCGAGCTGCCAAAATTGAGGTGGCTCAGATAGACCTGGACTGGCAGAACAAGGGTGAATTATTTCTAGCTCGGTGGGCTCATGAGACCTCGGGCCATCAGGGGAGAGATGCAACATATAAGTGGGCTAGAGACCGAGGGGTGGACTTAACTGTGGATGCTATTGCACAGGTTATTCATGACTGTGAAACATGTGCTATAATCAAACAAGCCAAGAAGATGAAACCACTCTGGGAGGAAGGGCGATGGCAAAAGTATAAATATGGGGAGGCATGGCAGGTTGATTATATCACCTTGCCACGATCCCGCAGTGGTAAGTGTTATGTGCTTACCATGGTAGAGGCAACCACTGGGTGGCTTGAAACATATGCAGTACCCCATGCTACCGCCCGAAATACCATATTAGGTCTTGAGAAACAAGTCCTTTGGCGACATGGCACCCCAGAAAGAATTGAGTCAGATAATGGGACTCATTTCAAAAATTCTCTTGTAAATACTTGGGCCAAAGATCATGGCATTGAGTGGATTTACCATATTCCCTACCATGCACCAGCCTCTGGTAAAATCGAACGATACAATGGGTTGTTAAAAACAATGCTGAAAGCAATGGGTGGCGGAACATTTAAGCACTGGGAGAAGCATTTGGCAGAAGCCACCTGGTTAGTCAATACCAGAGGATCTATCAATCGTGATGGTCCTACCCAATCCAGCTCTCTACATACCGTAGAGGGAGATAAGGTCCCTGTTGTACATGTAAAGAGCATGTTGGGAAAAACAGTTTGGGTTCTTCCAGCTTCTGGAAAGGGCAAACCTCTCCGCGGTACTGTTTTTGCCCAGGGACCTGGATCCACTTGGTGGGTAATGCAGGAAAATGGGGATGTTCAATGTGTACCACAAGGAAATTTGATGCTGGGGGAGTGCAGACAGTAATTCCATGTATATGTGTATATATATATATATATATATATATTAAGCGTGATGTAGTGATGTAGAATAAGGGGTGGAATGTCATGGTTTTGGTTTTTGCTTATTTGATTTTCAATATTCCACATCAAAACATCATGTACTGGAAGTATTAATGCTCTAATTCTACGTACCTATCCCTATACATTACGGAAGTCACGGGATCTGACCCTTCCGGGGGGGGCGGTCTCTTACTGCCTGGCAGTGGGTGCTGGAGGGTGCTTTCCTAGCCGTTCCAAGCTTTTTCAGGTTTGACTCGGTCTCGGGAACTCTCTCTCTCATATCTTATTTGATTTATTAGTCTCAATTTCAATTAGATTGTATTATATTGTATTATTTTGCATTCCGATATCATAGTTAGTAAAATAAGTTTACCTCCATAGATTGTTGCCGCTGTTTTTTTTCCTTTTCCCCCTACCTTCCCATTTTGTGGGCCCAGGCGGGGGGGGTGGGGAGGGCAGGGGCCTACTGCCCCCTGTCACGGGCATAAACTGATCTAGTTAATTCCGTGACAATGTGTCCATTTATATTTAAACTAAGCAGTCACACTCTGAAGAAGGCGTAACTTACTGGTGGGGGCTGCTAAGATTTTTGTTTGCAGGACACTAATAATGGTAGTAAGAAATACTGCCCTGTGTGGCATTTTTACTATTTATTACATAAGAGTGAAAACAGACTAACAAGGATTAGTCTAAAAAACAAAGGCAGTGCACTAGATGATCTGATTTTACCCATTATGTGTAGGGTAAGAAAATCTAATCCCACAACACACTACAACCTTGTAGCATTGCTCAATCCAGCATCTTGAACTAATGAGAAAATGCAGACAAGATTTCTGTGCTGGATATAAACAAACAAACAAAAAAATTCAGGGTCAACTTCGTTACTTACCAAATCTTCCCATCATCATCCTGCAAGTCAGAGAAATTTAAAAAAATTGTGTTAGTTCATGAATAATCACTTTGAAAAGACAAGACCATGGACTTAACAGGTCTTTTCCTGCAAGATGCCGAGGGCTAACCGCTCCTATCATGTCAGGAGGCTGGGCATGTTGCAGACCTGATGCAACGTGCTGCAGTGTCCCTGGTAGATCACCAGTGATATCAGGGAGATACATTTGAAATGAATTTAAATTATGTTTTATACAGAATTGTGGTTTTTTTTATGCATCGCTGTTTTTATGATGAAGAGTGAATGAACACACGTTTCTGTGGACAGTTTTCATATATATAGTCAGTACAAACTGTAACGCATGGCTCAGAAAGAGTAAGGCTCACTTAAATCAATTTTATCTGAAGAAAGAAAACATACACCATATTTGACTGGAAAGTAAACAATACTGCCATGCATCAATTATATACACAGCCCAGTGACATCACCTCACAGATGTTTATCAACTGAGCATCAGGCCCTGATTTGCACAGAGGAATTTGAGAGTGTTCAATTAATGCTGGAGTCTGCTGATTATTGCATTTTCAGTACCTGTCCAGGTATGCAACACATTAAACAGTAACCTCTTTTTATATATCATTAAGTAGCTTAGCAAAACACATGCATAAACACACAGAAGTAAATGTAAACATCTTTCTTGCTAAAAAAATGTCCAAACCCTACTACACAGATTCCATCTTACAAACCACATCAGAAGGAGAGGACAAGCTAACTACACTGTTCAAGAGTATAGGAGGAATTTTGGTCCACAACACAGAAACAGAGCTCAGATCCTACAAAGAACACTATGGATCTTTAACATCCACACAGAGATGTTATGATCTCATTTTTGAACGTTTCCATCTGAAATATCTTCCCCACTGAGCAAGCCACATGGTACTTCATTTATCTTCAAAGTCATGGAAAGCTGAGCCAACTCCACAGGGAGCCAATACGCAGAAAGTCTGAAGGAGGGCTCATGTAACCCCTGTTAGAAAAGTTGACTTCAGGCCACATGAAGGAGAACCTCAGCTTTTATTTGCAGCCAAAATGCATGTCTTCCCTTTTCCTTATAAAAAGCAATGTAAAAACAGAAAGCAGAGTAAACCCATTGCAAAAACTGAGAGTAAAGACGTTCATTTACTTTTATGGAGCTCTAGCCCTCAGGTACTCTAGGAAAATAAGAGATCTCATCTCTTCTTACAACTTTATCAGTATAACTTCAGTTATGAGTTATTGTCTTTCATCAAAGTAATCTACCCCCAAAATATCTGCACTGGTCCTATACTTAAGAGAGACAACATCTCCAGACAGAAATGAGTTATGTACAGTGACCTGCAGAAGGAGGAAGAAAAGCTCCAAGTGTCACTTTAATGAGGTACCCAGATAAAAGCTTTTTTGATACAAGATTGTCAAGAAGACTCTGTTCTCCTTTGTAACGTATTTCCAGGAACAGTTGTTTTTATATAGTTAAAAAGCTACGCATTAAGGTTTTTCTTAATTTAGCAGGGATGAGGACAAGATTATTTTTCTGTTTTGTCCCTATGAAGTTTCACAGACACAAACTAAAGCGTTCTGTGCTTACTCTGTTGTAGTTGTCAGCTCCTCTGTAACATGAGTTGTCTGAAGAAGGCCTTCGCGTTTCTGGAAGTGAAGGGGGAGTTAGAAACAGAGATAGCATTAATACAGGAGAAGCTCATTAGAGTCTCAACAACATTCATCATCCTTCAGAATCCCAGAGGAGAAAACTGAGTAAACCATGTTTGCTAAGGCAAAGTTTTGTACGGGTAGAGGTGAAACAGCTGACACAAAAGGGCTCACTCCTACAACAGTAGCATTTATCAAGCTGACAGTCAAATGAGTATTTGGGAAATGTATATATATTTGCAGCCAATAAACTCACTAACAATTCTCTGCCTGAGACTACAGTTGACACTGTGCCTGGAACGCACGTTTGAGAGTTTGTCAGCCTCATCTTAAATGCCCCAGGGTTATTTATTTTGGTCAGGGTCAACCAACACTTTGATACTACTGGCAGCATGGCTATCAGGAGAGGTCTAGTGCTGAAGAACAGACTGCCATCCCCTGGCCAGCTGTGCTGGCAAAGCCCTCAGTGCACAAGGGAGGCTCTTTGAGAGCAGACACATTACTAAAGCCACCAGTCGCACTCCTGCCAGCAATCACCACAGAAATGTAGAGAACATAAAAGACCTTAGTAGTGATTTCACAACAGACAGCATCTCCCTGTTACTGGATTTTGTTTCCTTACAATATTTTTCTGTATGAGCAAGAACTCTTTAATCCAACAGAGAGCTAGTATTTGCTAAGACAATTTCAATCCAGTTTCCTCAGCGCTGTTAAGACACAGCACTTCAATACAGAGGTACCAGCAGTGTAGAGTTTTGGCAGATGCCTTTCTGAGGCCGGAACTGTTTTTATCTGATTCAGAAAAACTTCTCAGCATCTCTTTTCACTGAGTCTATGGTCTCTTATAACATTACAGCACACAGCTTTATTTTCTTCCCTCCTTCCTCTACATTAAAAAAGCTGACATCAGGAGCTCAAATATCAGCAGTCATCTAGGAACCAGGTCCTGTCAGAATGACTGAAGACACAGTTAATAATGAAAGCTGCTAGCTCTGGTAAGCAGGGAAACTGCCACCCTCAGGCACAAGCTCTTTGCACATACACAATCATTTTCACCAGCTGAACCCCAAACAAGAACTTATTAGGCAGAACAGCTTTGAAGAGAAGCACATCCTTCCCCAGAAGCAATCTAAAATAAGAATTGCAATAAAAAAAAAAAAATCAGTAACAAGAAGTCGCTCCTTTCCACTCCCTATTCAACAAATGAGGGCAGTGCTGCTTTCCCAAGCCACCCAGGGAGCCTTGTGAGAGCAGAGTGGGAGCCACTGTCTCCCACCCTTGTGCTGCAGCAGCTCCCTACTGAGCCTGGCCCAAAGCTGGATTCAGCCCTCTGGCCATGTCTTCCCAACACCTTACCTCTGTATCACAAATATATCTAACCCTGCTCCCCCCACGAAGCCACAGGAATGGTGCCAAAGGTTAGGGAAAGACAGCATGGGTGGAAAAATGAGGAAGCATCTGACAGGGCAGTGTTTTCATGTGTATGAAACAATGTTATCTTTATTCCATCTCACAGAGACCCTGCTTTACTCACATCAGTTTCTGGATCTTTTGGTCACTGTGTGCCCTGTGAACAAAGCCTCAATAAGAGGTGACTAGTGAATAATGTCTCCAAACTGCTGATGAGACAGAGGGCTGGATACCCACGCTGATTTCCCAGTGGGTGGAAATGGCAGTACTTCCAAGCAGCCCTTTCAGAGGCAGCTGAGCACACACACAAGGTCCCTTGGCCTTGCATTCCAAAACAAATATCATCCATCGATAAAACTAGACTGCTTGCACAATTGCCACCAGACACGTCTTCTTCATGCTGCCTTGCCTCTGACCTTTCTGCAATTCAGGCTACAGAGGAATTACTGTAAAAATACCTCAAATCTCCCACCAGCACCAAGGTGGGATATGCAGCAATTTTAAAAATGAGGAATAGGAAAGCTGAGTGCAAAGGACAGCAATTACTGAGCCTTGCAAAAATAACCAAGGGGCAGGGAGCCTTACAAACAATTTTCACACTCACTTCTGAGACATTTTTGTTTTCCTGAATTACAGTATTTCTTCATCATGCAAGCTCACGTTTCAAATATCAGGAGACAGATGCAAGAAAAATCTCAGGATTTCCAATTCTCACTGGAGCTTCATAATGAAACCATGGAGTTTCAACCCTCCTTGCCCTCATTAAAAAGGGCTGGAACAAAAGGGAAACACTGACACCATTATTAAAACAAGTACAATCTTAGACTCTTAACTCAGCACTTCAAGGAGCTGTCAACAGAATCTTAACTAAAAGACTCACCTAAACCCTTGCTCTGCTAGGACACTTCATATATAATTTGGATTTCAGACACTTCATATACAATTTGGATTTATGTTGCCATGCTCACATTTTCTGTTTTATTTGGAAGAAAGGAAGATCTAAAAAAAATCAATTTTGGGTGTTGATTTCAAAACAGGTTTGAAATTAACTAGATTTCAGGAGTTCCACTCCTTAGAGGCACCTCGTGGTGCCCATTATAAAACAGTATAAGCAAAAGTGTTTTTCTGCTGGGTTAGGCAGACAGGAACATAGATAAGGGTTCTTCCGGACAGGGAAATTAAAGCAGAAAGCCCTCTCAAAAGCAACTGTAGATTTTCTGAGCAAAATACACACTGAAGGACCAAAAGACCTCAGTATGTTGTGTGAAGATACTGATCCAAGTACAGATTCTTCTCAGAACAGCAACTGAGGAAGGTCTCAGTCTGCCACCTTAGGACTCCAAAAGAAGGGCAGAATTCGAAAGAATGCCAAATCATTGCTGGTCTGTGTAGATCTTGATAAACACTTCCCATGCAGCATGGTGTTATCATAATACTACTTCATTTTATGGATAAGGTCACTAAAAATCAGAGGAAAAATTAGAGAAGAGAGCCCACAACACTTACATAAGATAAAAAATATTCTGTACCATTCCTGGGTTGGCTAAAAAATGCGTACAAATTCATTAAGTAGCAACATTCTAAGCCAGCATGACAGTTATTTTCACCATGTAAACACAGAAATTGAGAAGTTTAATTCAAAGTGCCAAAGTCACCCATGAAAGTGAGACTTAACTACTTTGGAAAACTTCAGTATTGGTGTGTTCTTGCACACTTCTCCCACATCTTCCAAGGTTATCTTGCTCTGGGATCAATTCCATAAAGCTTAGTTACTCTACACTTTACAAACTATTGATTAATCTCCTTAAATGTATATTCAGATAATAATCTTACATTAACTACGACCTAGTTTGAAAGAATTCTAACAATTATTAGGATCTGTAATAAGAAATGATTTAACAATAAAATTGATAATTGTAATAGTTTTCTTATTTAGATTGAGAATAGTGCTAACCTTATAACCATTTTTATTTTTGTCAATGTAAAAAAGGTTAAATACAATCCATCTAAAGAGATTTATGTTACTAAAAGAGCATGTATTTTTAGACCAGATTAGAAATGCTGAACTACAAAAATTTATTTTTCCAAACTATAAGGCAGAAGTAATTCCTTCTGCAGGAACACTGCAAAAGAAACACACTTCAGTTCATACCTTGTCTTGCATTCCACTTGAATAAATAAAGCTGAATGAGACAAGCAACAAAACAAGCCTCCTCTTGCACAGGCCCAGCTGGGACAGGCTCACAGCCAGCAGTTGCCATAACCATTTCCAGGACCTAGACTCTAGGTCCAAGAGCAGGAGTTTACAACTTCTCAAGCTTAAATAAACCCTCCTTGTACATGGCATGGGAGTTCCTCGTTTACGTTTCTCTTGCTTTCCTCTTCCTTCCTTCGTTTTCCTACTTCTGGTCAGCCTTCATCTCAGCCCTGTTTAATCTCCAGATTCGGGGACACTGGTAAATCAGATCCTCTCTGTATGTGTCCTCTCTGTAACTCCAGCAGAAGAGAATGTGTGAAAAATTTCTTCAAAGACTTCCATCCACTAAAGCTGTGAACAGACTAGGAAAAGCAAACTTTCCCTCGTTACCCCAGGGTTTTGTTCTGACACATCACAGTTATAAAAGACAGAAGGAGATTTCTAGCATGAGCGTGTCAGAGGACTGCTGACCACCATATGTTTTTTTTTCCCTTTCCTTTCTAAAGTAGTCAAGAGAAACTAAAATATAAATTAGTCTTCTATTTACATTCACGTTACTTCATACCTAATTCACTGTTCCTAAAATGAAAGAACTACAGCAGTCTGAAAGGAATTCAAAACTGTCTCAAAAAGAATGTATACATTTATTGTGAGGTAGGGAGTATCTATCAATTACCCACTTACTATCTATCAATTACCCACTTACCTTTAGAGCATTCAGGTATGGAGCCTGAAAAATGCTATTATTTAAACATAAAGCAAAATGAGTCTTGCCTAATCAACAATGATGCAACTGCATCTTGTAATGGTATCAACACTTGCAAAGCAAAGTACAAAATCACTTTGTCTTCTTGAAGTGGCATGTACAGAAGGCACTTCCACAGCCTGTTACCAGCAGCTGAGCCTGCCTTGCAACAACAGCTCTGAGCACCACAGCAAACAGTCATGGCATGATCAGAGGATGGCCAGACGCAACAGATCTGCCTGGTTTTGCAACCTTTGTTCAGGAAAGCTGGGTTTACATGCTGCAAACTGTACTGCTGTGAGAGTTCAGTTGGAATAGAAGGGAAGATAAAAAGCAAGAGTAGAAATGCTCTAAAAGTAGAGATGTTGTAGACTGAAAGGAAACTGTTGATGTCAAGCAGAGAAAGGAGTAACTACAGCAATATCTAGGGCAGGAGGGAAGAAGTCAATGCTCCTCATATGAAATCTATTCTGCACATCTAAGGAAAGCTAACAAAAACACAAGGCTGTGCAAGAAATGATGGAAACTACACTAGTGCGCCAAGGAAAACAATGCATCTAAGTCTGAATAATAAGTCATTGGGGAAAAACAACATCAGTAACAGGCTTCACAGACTGAGGAGATTCTACATGTTGAAACTCTTTCCTGTGCTATTTGTGTTTCAGTGGTTTCTCTATAAAAATGCATGGCAAAAAAACATTTTCTGAAGTGCCAAAAGTTACAGACACGACTCTCTTTTATATAAAATCACATCACACTTCTAACTTCATATTGCAATAGAAAATCAAGTACTCAAACAGGTTTGACAACATGATCAAGTTCAACCACTGCCTAACATGTCCATCACTAAACCACGTCCCTAGGTGCCACATCTACATATCTTTTAAATATTCCTAGGGATGGAAACTCTACCACCTCCCCGTGCAGCCTGTTCCAATGCCTAACTGCCCTTTTCATGAAGAAATTATTTCTGACACCCAATCTAAACCTCCTTCTCATGCAACTTAGGCTATTTCCTCAGGTAGTGGTCCTAAACATATTAGACAGAGGATGTTCTTGCAATCATATTTAATCACACAAAATGCGTCCCCAGGACTGGGACTCGCTAAAAAACTAGGACAAGAATTTTCTAAATGAGACACGAAAGCAACAGACAGGAGCAGCCCAGCAGCATGAAATCAGAATAATGGAGAATTATTGTTCTGATAAAATTTTTGTCAAAGTTCATACTCACCCGTACAACCACCACTTGTACAGACACATGTTCAGGCAGTCGGATGGGAGCCCGGAAATGCATTGCCAAAGCTACCAGAAGGTGAAGAATGGAAATCAAGTTCTTGCCATGGATTGCTGCAGGGAAAAGCAAGCAAACAGAAGAATACTGGCATCTTATTTTAAACAAACATCTCTGGGGGAAAGGTGGAAGAACTGAAAAATGTCTACAGTGAAGATTATCTTCTTTCTTTTTTCCTTCTCCCTTCTTTTTCCTAAATTAACAAAGGCAGCAGAGCCTAGATTCAATTCTCTTTAGGTTACGTAACTAATTTAGGAGTCCAATCATTTCAACTCCCTCTCTAGTCAGTGAAATAAGAACAGTCAGAATCAATCACTTTTCTTCCACTGTACTGGAGAATTCTGCTTTTAAAAGATGTTCAGAGTGTTAATACATGCTTTCCTGGCTGTAAAAGACAAACAACATTCACTACCTCAGTGAAACATCTTCTCAAACTCCATTCTCACTTTTGGATCATAAATGGCCAACCTGGAACGTGGGGCACTTTCTGCTTGGCCTCTTAGAAACTACATCTTTAAACAGGACAGTGTAGTGGCCAGAAGGCTTAGATCACCCTCTAGTAATTGAATGACTGCTGAATTTCTCATATTTGTAGGATTCAAATTCAGGAAGCAAACAAATAACTTTCTAATAAAAGCATATGCTTAAAGGAATAGCATTCCAATTATTCCATAGCCACATATGCCTGTCTCTAAAGTCTACAGAAGGTGATACCAGTTACAATTCACACATGGATTTGGTAATATTTTCCATGCAAATAAATACCCTATTATCACACAATCCTTGTCTGTGAAGCGGAGACAGAAACCATAGAAATGTCCTTACAGTCAACGTTCCACTTGATTGTCCAGCCATGGGGTCGAAGTAAATCATGGACAGCTTCCAGGACCGTCTGCAACTTTTGTTTCTGACCAATCTCAGACTGAGTCACTTCTGCCACATTGAGTTTACGGTCAGCCAATTTTTCTGTATTTGAAGAAAGCGACAACAAAATGAAACATGCAATACCAGATTGATAAAGGAGCTGGGTGGGAATAACAAGTGCAGAGTATTGGGGATCAGAGCTGGGCTCTGCTAGAAATTTCCCAACAGAATGATTTTCCTCAGAAAGCAAAGCAACTGAAAGCAAACCTTTATCAAAGTGTGTCAGTTCCAATAGACCCTGCGACAGAAAACAAGTAAGGTCTGGCAGAACACGCTCACCAAGCAGGTGACAAAATATTTAGTAACTTTAAGACAGGGAACGAGTTAGCACTAATGGTTACTGTGCCTCCTGTTTTCTTTCATTGCTGAAAAACATTTGGCATAACACAGCCTTCCCTACACAAGGAACTTCCATCAGTTTAATGGACTTTTCTGATAGTTGAAGTTAAGTTTGGACAAAGAAGGGACAGGCTGGAGTGGACATTTCTTCAGCTTGATTAATTCTATTTCGGGCTAGCTGAATTTAAACTAAAGAATATGTGCCTCTTCAAGCCATCAAGAAAGTCATAGATTCAAACTGATGTACTGGAAGTGATTTAAAGTAATAAGCAAGCAGGAACAATATTGTCGTGTTGTCATAATATTGTCACAGTTGATTACTCCCAAAAATGAACTAACGTTGCATTATTTTCTAAAATGACATAACTAAAATTTTAACTTTTTTTCTATGATAAAATTATTTGTTGTAAAAATCATAGATAAGCCACTTTTCTCTTTTTCTGCACTGTGGCCTTTGCCAAAGAGGCAAGAGTCGAACGTCCTTCTCTCAAAGAAGAGAGCTGAGGAAGGTGGGATAGAGTTTTCCATCCACCATAGCAATGGAAACTGCTGATCTCTTTTCTCTCCTCACTCTGAAGAAAAATGGTCAAACTTACTGCGCTAGCAAGTCAGGACTGGATGAACATATAACAACTAAGTATTCCAGTCTTTAAAACAAAAAAATATTTCATCAAAACCTTTTTCACAACACAGGATGGGCTGGAGAAACATTCTGAAGTTGTTAAAACATACTATTTCAAAAATAGAAACATTTCTGGTCTCAAGTTCAAGAAAGTGTTTCTTTTGGACATTTTACACAGCTGTATATATATTTTTAAATGTCAGAAATACAGCTTTACTTTAATAACCCAAACAGAAGAGATTTGCAGGTTATCAATTCATGAATGCTTTCAACATTTTGATGATTTCCATCAATCTAAGAATTTGTTATCGGTATCTGAATAATCTTAATGGAAAAAATGTTCCTTAGCCAGGATGTCTGTGAGCCTTTTTTAAGCTGGCTGCCAAAACATGTAAGCATTATTTTAAATTATCTTAAATCTTTTATTAAACAAAATAATCTATCCTACAAGATTCATTTTTTTTGGTCACAAGTTATAGCTCCAATCCATTCTCAGCCCACATGAACTTCCAATCAACAAGCAGAAACTAATTTCCCTTTACCCTGACACCAAAAGCACTACACTACCACAGCCTCTCTCATTGGCATTACTTGTACTTTGTTGATAAAAATCAACCAAGCAAGGAGCCCTACCTAAATTGTTCTGATAATCATTTGCTCATCTCTCACTTCAAACAGCTTCAAAGTAACCCCACTGACAAGCTGTTGTCTTTCATCTGCCCATCAAGGCAGATCTTTCTGTCTGTCCATCAAGACAGATATTCTTGAAATACCTCTCACAGACAAGAAATGGTAACTGCTACTTGAAGTTTAATAACCCTACTTGTTGTTAGCCTTTCCTGTAGGCAAAAGAAAAGAAGACTTTGCTGTAAAACTGAGGATTGTCTTAATCATGAGGCCTCAAGCATCAGGAGCACACCGCCAGGCGTGACAAGCTTTGCTGCATCTCGCATCACTGAGAGGGCATGAAGATGAAAAGTTTCAGGAATAAGTCTTGCTGAATAAATCAAGAGACCACTGAAAAATTCATGTTGAGACAACACCACACTGGGGCTGAGCTTCAGGCCAGGGAAGAAGCATTTGCTCTCCAGTGAGAGGCCAAACAGGGAGAACATAAAGAAAAGTCAGTCTAAATAAAAGTCTCAGGCCTGCAAGATGTACATGCCCACCTCTCCTCCTGGATAAGTCCAACTGGTTATGCATGTATGGACAACAAAGCACTTTCTAAATGTATGCAGGCCTGAGGGCAGAAACCACGGCCTCCACAGAGAGCACTGATTTATTAAAGTTCCCAATGACAAATGGCTCCAATGAAATAAACTACCATCTGCCAGAATACCAGCATGTATATATCCAAAGCACCATTTTGCCCTCTTATTATCCTCTGACATGAGACTGATGTCACACACTGTCTATTACCTTCAACAGTGAGACAAATTTGCAAATCCATTTCCACTATTTTTCCCTAAACCCCAGAAAGAACTTGGAGCAGTGTCAGCTTACCCCAATTATTTCAAAGAGCTTCCAGAGAAGATGCAGTAAGAAGGTGCACACACCCTGGTGTTAAGATTGGCAAAGCAACTCACAGAGAGATTTAAGTAACAGTGAAAGACTTGAGCTCCCTTGTCTGAATGCCTTTATTTAGGAGTACGGCACCAGAGCAACGGTCAGCTGAAAGTTCTCTTACAGTGACATAAGCTACCAGATCCTATCCCAAACTGGGAACAGTTTTGTATTCACACAAATATTGCACACAAGTTGTTGTTTACAAGTTTTAAAAGCTTATGTTTGCCAAAACACTGCATGCATTTTATTTGAGGAATATGAAATTCAGTAAGTAGCTTCAGTTACCACCAATAGAATTAGCATCACTAAATCCTCTTTCTCTACTCTGACACTTATATCCCACATCTCAACCCTATTGAAAACTATTTCAACTACTGAAAACATGTCATAAGCAGACAGCTCTCAACTTACTTATTTGTCTCCAAGAAACAGGGGGGATCTACAATGACTACCTGCAGCTCCAAGTTTCTTTGCTGAAAACACCCTGGTAAACCACTACATTATCATTCAGCTTTTCTTGGGTTTGATTCTTGTAAAAGCACACACTGCAAAGATGCAAAAGGACTGCAAAATCAGAACTGCTTAATTAAGTATATATCCTTATGTACCATTTGCACTTAAAATCAAATTGTGAGTATGTGCCTGCTGTCAAGCATTCTTTTTTTTTTTTTCTATTCCTAAAAGTAATTCTTTATGAACTCAAAAAAACCTCTCAGCCCAAAACTTTCAGGAACAAACTATGAAGACAAAAGTTTGGACCATGTGGCTTCTGCTTGATCTCCTCTTCACCTTTTTTTCTGCCACATTTCAGCTCTCTGGACTACTACTTGTTCCCAAATGAGCTACCTAAGAATGATCCTCCCCTTTCAAAGGAAAAGTGCCTGAGAAGAACAGATGAGAAGCTGACACTGTAGCTATCAGTAAAACAAACTGTACCCTCAGTGAGACAGTGAGTTACTGCACAGCCTCATTACAGTACACATCTTTCAAAGGGTTTAATTTGGGGCTTCCTTTCACTTTCTGGAGCCACCTTCTCTTGTGTGAACTCACCTAGTAGCTTCTGCAGTACCTGCCCATCATAAAGGTCCTCTTCAAGCTGTTTCACAATGATTCTCTCCTCCACCAGCACATCGTTAATCCAGTCAATTAGAACCTGGGAGTACAGAAAGAGGAAGCAAATGTCTAAAAACCACCAAAGTATGTTCCTTCAGGCAGTAACCAGGAACAGAAAACAGAACAAGAATAACTATATTTGTGTATTCCTAAGTTACAGAGACAAATAAATAAATGTTTTTGCTGTTACTGCTTTTATTTCAGGTCTAGCAACATGGCAATTCTAGTGCCCTGTATTTCTTTGTACTATATCTTCTTATTGCACCAATTCTAAAGCAAGTAGTAACCAGTAGCTCTGTAGCAACAATCTTTGCCAATATCTAGCAAACCTGCTCTCCATGTCTCAAGCCTCATGCCTTACCTGTTTTAAGTGACCAGCAGGCCTGCCAGGAGATGACAACAGACCCCTGAACCTGTAAGGCTCCCAGCACTCCCACTGTCATTTCTGAGTAGTCACGAGTGGTAGGGAAGAGACAAAAGCTTCAGAGGGGCAAAAGTGAATGCTCCCACTGAGAGGAACTAAACACACTCATTAGGGAAATTATTGCTATTAAGCAACTAGGCATTTTAACTTCAGGTATTACAAAATACAGAAGTCTGTAATTATAATTTTGGTCATCTGGGCCTGATAACCATTCTGCAATACACGTAAGTAACAGTCCCCATACACTGGCAACCATAACTATCTGCAAAACAAGAACTAACATAAAAAAAAACTTTAAAAGTTAAAAAAAAAAAAAAAAAAAGGAATTGATTTAAGTTTTCAAGGTGCCAAAGATAATAACTTCCAAACAGTTATGGGAAAAAAAGCATTGACTGAAGTTGGCAGTAATGTTTTCCTCCCATTTATTATTTGGAAAATTAAATGCCTTTTGTGAAATAATACAGTTCTGTGGGAAGAGATGTCAACTTGTGTTGCTAAATCCTTGGCTCATAAGGGCAGAAGAATATCACCAATCACAGATATGAAAAATACAAGCAGAGCCGCCTAAAATAATGTGCCTCAATTAAAAAGCTTTGGTTTTTTATTTGCTTCATACAGAAGGGCTGCTCTGAAAGTAATTCCTCTTACATTATTAAGTTGGTCCATGATGTCAGAGGCAGATGTTTGTGATAATGGCAGCAGAGGTTGAACCTTCTGTATGGGAACTGCTGAATCACAGCCTGAACCTGAGGTGAGCAATGAGTCAGCCTTGGGAGCACAGGTGAAGACAATTCTCCTGTGCTACTGTAAGGGATGGAGCCTGGCTCCACTTCTCCTAGGCCCCATTTAAGAGCTGACTACCACTGGGGAAGGATCTCTTCTGGAGATGCTCCTTTTGGATCTTCCCAGCGAGCTAAGGGTGAGCTTTTCATCCATTCTTCTTTACTGTGATAACCTGTTCAGCTTAACTTTTCTGTGTATTTCTTAATTATAACATCTATATATTCATTGATTACAGACCTTCCCACCAACGTTCTTTTACATTTTGCTTCTGCGTGACAGATGGCAGAAGAGTGGCAGGCTGAGTAAGTAGCACCTGATATGGAAGTGCAAATGAAGCAAAAGTGTGTCATTGAATTCTTGCACGTGGAGAAAATTGCACCCAGTGGCATTCACTGATGCTTGCTGAATGTTTATGGAGACCAAACAGTGGATGTGAGCACAGTGAGGTGGTGCATATTGGCAACAGCAATGTGAAAGAGAAGCCATATTCTGGACAGCCATGCAGACTTCTGAGTGCAGCATGCAGGCTCTTGTTCATTGCTGGTGAAAATGTGTAGTTAGTGGTGGTGATTATGCTGAAAAATAGCATTATGTAGCTGAAAATATGCTCTATCAAACAGTGTTATTGTGTTCTTTGTATTCATTGTGGTGTTTGTGGAAATATATGTGGCATTACTTTTGGAGCAACCTATGTAAAACTGTGGATTCTTCAAATTCACTCTTTGATTTGATCCTATAATTCTGCCTCTTGGCAGTTACAATAGCTAAGAACTTTGCTCTATTTTAATATTCAAGAAATTACGAAATAAAAGGCAAAATAAAGGACTGCACTGAAAAACATGTCTTTTCATGGAGACATGAATATTTGACTATGTAGGTTACAAGGATATTTAAGTCTTGCTCTGATGTCACAGGTTGATAGAGACATCACATGGAAACAGAGAAAAACATCAAGATGATTAATCTTCCTGTATTTCATCTTCTAGCAGTTCTTGAGATGCCTCTTCAGCTGTCTCTATAAACTCTCAGCTGCTCATTTCTCTTCTAGATTTAAAGCTTTATGGCATGTCATCTACCATCAGGAACAGGGCAACCAGACTTTGCATTTCTTTTGAAAACCTCTAATACAACTAGAGATTACAGCCAGCAAAAGCCAGCTGCAAGAAGATGCAGCCCAAATAAAGCAACAGAACTCTGCTCTGCAGGTGGGAAATCATGACCACATTTGGAGAGAAAACTCTTATTAACTATTTTTGTCTCTTTCAATCTTTTTCTTTTTTTCAGGGGACAGAAGGACATTTATGGCAAAGGGCTGAAGAGACAGGCAAGTTTTTTTTTTTTAAAAAAAAAAAACTGCCACAGCTGAAAGACAAGAAAGAAGGCCTCAAAAACTGTTCACCAATGGTACCGAAAAGCAGCTCCTAAATAATAAGACATCACCTCAAGAAATTTCAGAAGCCCTTCAATGAAGTGATTACCCAGTTCTGAATTGACACAAATTTTATACACACAGACATCAACAGAAAACCAAGGGAAGAAATCACATTTATAGATTTGCATCATCCATGAGATTCGAAGAGCAAATTTTCAAAAAAAATCACCTAAGGTTCAGCTGAAACTATCAAATGACAATCAAAATCCCTTTAAAATCCTAATATGAAGATGCCAGATTTCTGTTTTTGTAGAAGACTTGGGATGCTAAACTATCTGAAACCTGTAATTAATGGACCACTTTTTCCTGTGCTGAGTAGTATTGCAGTCAGAATACTGAAAACGTCAAGGAGTTTAGGAAGTGCTTCCAGACTTTTATTTTAATGTAGGAGTGAATCTTCAAGACTAGGTAAAGAAGAATTACAAAGAAGCTTTGAAAATACTGTGATATAGGTACAGGTTGTTTAAAAAAATGGAAATACTTACAATATGTATAATTAAACATCTCTGAGAAACTTAATGCTGAAAAACACTTGACAAAAATTACATTCCAAAGATACAAATTGTATGAGGTCTAGCCATAGTTATTTTATTGTTTTAATAGAGTAACACCTGAAAGAAAAGTATCCCAGAGAACATTCTGGCTGTTTTAGTACTCAGACTACGGATCCAGCTCTGGTAGGAAATTGAATTTGCAATTTGTATTTAGGAATAAATAAATAATCCAAGTATTTTTACAGCACTGGAAGACTGACAAATGTTGCAATCAAAAAAAAAAACCACAACCCCCAACTTCCCAAAATTTACTGTCTTACCTCTTAATTTCCTGATCATGTCTTAATTAGGGGCCTGGAAAATCTTTCTGCACTTATTTTTATTTCTATTTTAAGTTTTGCAAGGGATATAAAGCACTGTTTTGCTGACTGAAATGACTAATGCAGAGAAATACTGTCTGACTCTTTTCTCACGAAGTCAATGCTCCAGATCCTTGTAGCTGCTCTTTCACGCAAAGAGAGAAGCTGAAAGCTTTCAAGAACCTGAATGTCTAAAAATCTAAACAGCTTGACATAGGCAGGAGTACTTGGAGGGAAGCAGACCTAAGGCACAGCCAGAGTTTTTTTCCAGTGAGTGAGAATATGCTCAACTAAGTTAGGGCCATATTTGCTGCATTAAATAAGAGATGTAAACAGGTACACTGCAGAACTGAGGAAAAGCTTCACTGCAAAGCTTGTTGTCCCACTGTCAGCCCCTGCAACATGCCTCCCCTTACATGTAATGACTTGGTGAAGTCATCACCAGATCCCACACATCGCTAGCAATCTTCTGTGTACCTAAGGCTCACCCTGGTCAGCACTTGGAGACTCACAAAGCAGCATACAGATACACAGTGATGCTTATGCCTCTTAGCCACATCACATCTTTAAAAAAAAATCTGCTTTTCTATGTATTCAGGATTAGCACTGATTTTAAAACTTTAGTGTAATATTCGCACATCCTGAAAACCATGCCTGCCTTTTCATGCAGATCCACGCTCATGGAAAGCATCTCAGAACTGTAACAAACGCTCAGGCATGGGTGCTTATAGTTCTAAAATTTCCAGTGCTGCTCTAAATTTTGACACATCCACTTATTACATCACTTTTGGCCAAATGCATATGTCTGATTAAATCAGCCACGGTGTATTACTAAACGCTGGATCGAAAACTGAACTTTGTTGTGAGGGAGACAGTTGAAATTCAGAAGTGGTAGAAATCTAGAAGTAAAAATGAGTCTTCTGCCTGGCTATTTGCTTTTTAATTTGTGCAAGATGGGTTTTCACTTCAAACTTCACTAGCTTTGTGAAGTGTTTTTGTTCTACAGGCTGGCTACTCCCACAGCAGTGAGGCACATTCAGAGTTAATGTGCAGAGTTCAAGGGCACAAGGACCCCATGGCCACTGCTCCAACAGCAAAGAATAACATGAAAAACAAAGCAAACTACATGAATGAGTCTGCCACAATGGAAAAACAGGAAACCCACTCACCAAAACAGCAAAGAAAACCCTGATTTTAATGACTCTTTTCGCCCTTGACTTCTGGGAGAATTAGGAAGCACAGATCAAAAGTACAGAAGTTTAACTGACTTTAGGGTTGAAAATGGAAATGAGCATCAGAAATTAATATTCGGCCTTGGAAACTACACACAAAGCACTGCCAGGCCTGAAAGGAAGGAGAAGGCTTCTTTTTAAAAGCAGACTAGTGAGCTTTTAGGAAGCAAGGTTTCATTTAGTTTTACTTGAAACCTTGGTCATTCGTCACTTGACAAATAAGTGACAAGGAAAAGAAGCTCACACATTTCAGACACTAGAAATAAAGTACTTTTTGTGTAAATTATTTATACATATAAATAAAAACACAACTCCTCTCTTTCCCTGACCTGAATTTTCAGCTTTGGATCTGTTCAGCCGTGCCCCAAACTGTATTTACACACAGGGCACATGTGAAGTGATGAAGAAAAGGCTGCTGGCCACAGAGATAACTTATTTGAACACATCAGAACATATCACTTCATACTGACAAACTGTCAACGAGAATACAGTGATATTCTCTTTGTGATATGATAACAGTGATATGATAACAAACAACGCTTTAAGGCATCATTTCAGTTACTGATGATTTTCATATGTGCAAGAAGATTTGAAGTATGTATTTTTGCAACCTCAATTAAGCAGCCTTCTGTGAGGTTATTCACTGTATATCTGCTTTAGTACAAATGAGAAATTGGGATGGTTTTTTTTTTTCTTCTTTTCTTTTGGTTTCTGCATTACCACAATAGTACACAGCTTTTCTCCCAACAGCTCTGCCAAAATCACTTCCAAATGCTCACAAAAGCTTGTACAGATTAATCCACTACGCATATAATTCCTATGACACCAGGCCTAGCAGAAATTAAAACAATATTTTGTGGAGACAAAGAGATATCACAGCAGTGTCAGCAAAAGATATCTCTGCTTCCTCTTTGCACTAAGTTCCACCTACCCTAACTGCATGTGGCTGACAGGGGAACAGAAACACTCAAAATCAGTGATGGCAAACCATTGGCATGTCATACGATGGTGCTGAAAGGGATTTGGGCTGGCACCAATGAAGCTTAGTCATATTGCCAAATTTTAAAAGGCATCAAGCCCTGTTTCTGCTATTGACACATTCCTGTTAGAGGGGAAAAGACAGAGAACCACTTCGCACTATAAAAACCCCAATCCATTCAACTCCTTGATGCCTTGTTATTCCATGGAGATCTTTGATTTCAAGCTCTGTGGGGCCCAAAGCCTCTTCTATTGGCTGCTGCTGTGGAGCACTTAATGGGGCGAATTCTTGTCTAGCACTGGAGCTCCTGGAAAACTTAACCAAGGAACACAAAATAAAGAATAAATTGTTGTGTGTGTGTGTTTTCTTCTGTGGCATAACATAGGTTTTGCCAACACAATTTAAACCTCTCCTTGCTTTAACAGATTCACACCAACACTGTATTAAAGGTTTCTCTGCTAAGCTTCTGTAAAAACTCTGAGAGGTATGCAAATGCTTATAAATTACTTAAACCATATCGTTTGTCAAGTATGCATTCCACAGGACACATCTCCTTCCTTGGGGGATGATCCCAAGGAAACCAAGCTGCTCCTTGCATCAGCTGCTCCAGTTTAACTGGTAGTAAGTTACCCTCACTACATGCAAGTGCAAACTGATGTACTGCAGAATCACACTCCAGTTCAGTACATTTGAAACACTCAGGCTCTAGGTCTGATTTTCACTCCTCCTGAAGGTTTTCAGCCTTTCAAAAAAGAAAAGTATAACCTTGATAGACTACGACATCCAGGGAAAACTCACCACCTCATATTAAATTCAATAGCAAAATTTTCAATTTAAAAGCAATGATGATTTCACTATCAAGTCTCCTGCATCACAGAGTGCATTTGGTTCCTTTACTGCAACAACTCTTACTCATCTGAATTATTCATTACAGTATTTCTGCTCTATTAGCAACAAAACCACAGTGTATTTTGAAAGAGTGATGCAAGGCCACTGCACTTTATGGAAGAATTAATGGATTTGAGAATTAACAAAAAAAAAAAGAATGTGCAAATTCACCTAATTTAAAAAACAGAACACATCCCAGGTAAATTAGAATAACAAAGAAAATTTGAGGGCAACTCCTTGCTAAACTCCCCTTGATGTGGTTTTGTAATCCTAAACACATCCTTGTAATGTTAATAATAGATCATTCCACTTGTTTTAAAGATTTATCAGATGAACAGTTTGCTGAGACATTTTGTGAAGCATTTGCTTGTAGATAGAGCGAACATGGTTTCCTGAAATGAATGTGTTGCAATCCAGTCCTCTGTATGGAGATGGACACACTATCTGAAGTTTTCAGACACATCTAGCTACAGCTGCATTGTTGTTTCCAACAAAAAGATATGTATTTTTTAATGATGTTAAATTAACAAAGAGAAATTGCAGCAGGAATCATAAGCGAAAACACTTCTTATAAACATATCATATTTGTTCAGAAATGCCAGCACTTGTGATCAAATACCTGGCAGAAACTATAAGCACTGCCAGAAGGGAAGAAGCCATACATCACAACAGCACAGCTGGGAACACATTATCATCATGCCAGCATCTTGGGCAGGTGTCCCCAGCCACAACACACACTCAGGACACTGTGGCTCCTGCCCAAGCCTATGGTTAAACTATTGGCTACTTCCTACCTCTTTGCCACATAAAATATAAATACAAGGATAATCAAGAAAAGGAAAAAATAAGAGGCAGAACTGTGTAAAACAAAAGAATCAGAGTCACTTTCCACATTCAGGGCAGCAGTACTGCAGAATGGATGTAACCCTCTGCTCCAAGAAGCCACTGAAAGCAAAACTGAAGATCTAGGAGAGAGATGACTCTTTTCACAAATGTCAAGTCAAAACAGTAGGAATTACATAAAAGATGATCAGAACTAACTCTGATGGTTAAGAACTTGTAAGCAATTGAATTACCAGGTTGTTAGTTCGCAAGTTCTCATGGAAGAGCAAATCACTGTTTAGCTTAATGCCTTCTTCTTTGCATATACAATGGCTTCAAAGTGTACACAGCTGTCCATCAGTTCACTCACCCGTTAGTCTTTGTCCATGCCCTGGAGACCAGCAGGTTACTCAACACAAAAGCTAAAAAATTCTAATGGCTTTAACTAACAATTTGTGGGAGGATTCTTTCCCTTTTTCTTCTTTTAATACAACAAAATACAGGCAAGAAAAATAGCAGTGTCCCCTACCACACGCTTGCTCATTTTGGTCTGACTTTTGCCTTCTCTGAAATCTCTCTAATGCTTTCCAAGGCTCTTTCCTTGTTTTCATAGAGATAAGAAACCTAGATTTATGTGCAGTGACCTGCAGGTAGATCCATCTTAAGTTCTGAGCCTCACTTTAGTAATCAAAAGAATATAAAAATGGGCAGTAGAGCTGTACTCCATAACTGCCATGGGCACTCTGACCTTCAGCCTTTTTTTGTTTCTCTCATTGCTGCTTTTAGCCTTACTAATACCATCCTTGTCTGTCTTTAGTTTTCACAGACACACTTCAGTAACAAATTGTTCCTTCTTAATTGTATGCTTGGTAACCAGCATACAACCAGTAAATGATTTTGGCTCAGTAGTTAAAGATTTTAAGAAAGACAAAGAACTAATATCCTACCTTGATCAGTTCTTTGAACTTAGGATCTTCTTTTGAGTTAGGATCAATCATAGTGCGTTCCTCATTCTCCTCTGTCCAAATAAAATGGGAAACTAGTTAGAAGAAATGTACACTTGAAATACTGCAACAATTACTGCTCATGAGGTGGCCTGTCAGCTGATACAGAAATGACTGTGTCCAGTCATCAAGCTGGCAGGGGAATATCCAGTGATCAGAGTGTTAAGCATTTTTAGACACAGAAAGATAATAACTTCCTAAAATAAGACTGTTTCCACTGACCTTCTCCAGCTCAGAACACATCAGAAAAATCACCATCCTCTGCATTCTGTGGGGCATGGTAATATTAACTTTCCTCTCTCTCCTCAATTTATATGTAATTTGTTTTTTAAAAAACCTTTCCTAAACTGCACGACCTTGAAAAAGCAAGCTTATAACACTACAGCTGCTGAGACCTCGGCTGACAGTTTGTGCTTCCACATTCTGCTTCCCTGAAACCTGGCACATAGCAAGGGTCACATGCACATGGCCCTGGGTGTAAGAACTACTTAACATCTAGGAAATGAAAGTGACCCAAATTTACATCAGTTCAACTTATGTTTGGAGGAGGAACATAAAATACATTTTTCATGTGAATAGTCTATTTCTTCCATTACTGAGAGATGGAAAGATCTGAGAAATACTTTCCAATGGCCAGCAAAATAACCACAAGAGGCAAGAATGTAAAGATTAACATTTAGGATGGATGACTCAATACTGAACAACTGGAAGCAAAATCAGCTTAAGCTCAGTAAGGCTAACAACTAACCAACTTGTGGCAGAATTATCTTTACAAAAGCATGTATGGACAGATACATCACATGCATGTATAAATGCTCCTGTAGATATGGATATTAATATTTAAGAAACACCTGGTGCAATCTCATATTTTGAATTTTGCTGCATGCTTTCAAGAAGTAGACCTCTCCCTGCACCCCTCATTTAGTAGTCAACTGACAGCTGTGATCTAAGTTAGATCTGTTCAAGCAAACAGCAAACACTGCCTACTAAATTATCTATAGAACCCTTAAGTTTATCTTGAGAAGTAATACAGAATTCTACCTTCTGTTTGATTTCCCAATTCCTTCCTGCATGACAACAAAGGAGAATAGGTGTTTGGTATGACCAAAGGTCAGCTCAGTGCTACTTTGTATTGAATAACTCTTTAAAATCCAACAGTGATCCATCTACAGTGCCTTGCTCTTACAGCAGCATTTCGGTCCCTTCCCTAACCAACAGGTAGTCTTACAGCAACTCTAATCACAGTGCTAGACTTTATTACTCTCAGATGACAAATATAATACTCACGCTTCAGATAAACTATACTGTCTAACTGTGTTACCTTAGGCTTTTCCCAGCCATTTGGGTTCAGTATTCTGCAGTGTCCCTATTCTTTATTAAAAAAAATAAAATAAAAAATAAGATCCTTCTATCCAGACACACCACAAATTTCCAAAAAACCTACAGATAAACCTTTTTCTTTTTCTGTTGCTTTTTTTCCCCATTCCTTTACTTCCCCATTGCTGCCTGGGATGAGTCAAGAAGTCTTGGTGAAAGGAAGTGGCACCCACTACACACCCAGAAACTTCTAACTGAAATCCTGAACAAGATTTGACCCATAATGGTACACAATTCACCACAAAGTTTTGTTTGAGAATCAAATATAATCTATAAAATCTATAAAATTATGCTGTTTAAGAGACTTGGTAGGGAGGGGAACTGGAATTTAAATACTTATATTCTTTCTACAAAGCATTGCTTGCTTCACATATTTTCATCCTAATCATATTTAATTACTGATTTCAGCATCATAAATGCTGATTTGTTGCTTATCAGATCCCATTTTGCTGCACCATCACTTAGAATAGGCAAAAGTAACTAAAGTAATAACACATAACATTTAAGGACAGTAAAGCGCATACGTTTGAGTCAAGGCAGTTTAATGGTCCCATAGGAACCACTCTTCTGCTATAGACTTTCTGTGAATTGATCCTTCAGTTCCCCACCTATAGGTGTAAAGATACTTCTTTACCAAAGGAAGACGTCTGTTAGGAAAAATAGTGAGATGTCCTTGGACATTCACCCAGTGAAACTGAAGCAACTCTTAAGCAGACAATCCCAGCACTATTTTCCATTTAATTCTTTGCAAAATTGCAACTTTCTGTTTGTTTTCTGGATGATCAGAGAAGAATAGAATTCCTCTGCAAATTCATCGAGCAAGTCAATTTTCCTATAAACTACCTACTTTAAGAACAGCTGCACAGCTGGCACTGCTTTTTAAATTCCATTTTAGACTTTCTAGTTTCTAGTCAACAACTGACATTCAACAGTTCCCAATTCTCCCACTTTCAATTGGGAGCAATCTGTAATGAAGAGCAAAGCAATCAATATGGGGTCACAGTGGCCACCTTCATTAGTAATTGCATAGTCAAGGTCTGTGGCATACTGTACCTAAGAGAGTATCCTCTGGATGGATGTCGACAGCACTTGGGTTCATTGGTGCATTGATAGCATTTTTACCTTCTTCTTGCAGGTCACTCACTGAGGAGAAGGGAAAAATAGAAAGACTGAAATGAATACGAAGCTTGCAGATATGCAGAGGTAGAAGAGACATAATAAGAGCAAGTATCTTGAAGATCCATTTCAAAATGAACCCAAATTTTACAGAATGAAGGACTGCAGCTGCAGTGGAAAATAAAATCCGAGGAACATCCATCTACAGCTTCTTATTAAATGGAGTTGAATCACCAGTCTACCAGCTGAAAATATTTTGGAAAAAAATCAACTCTGTAGTAAAAGTAATGTCTGAGTGCTTCTTTCTCCAGAAGGAAGGGGTATGAGCTGCAGAATGGCCCAATCTAGAGCAGACAATTAACTGTAAAATCTAATTCATTTTTGATAGCACTACCACCACTCATTACCACTTTTTCCAACGGCAGAACACAAGAGTCACTATTTGCTACTGGCCTCATTAAAAGCCTCAGAGAATCCTACCAAATAATGAAAACATGTTTAATTCTTGCATTGCCAGTGGCTGAAAAATAGATGTAGCATGGTCTGGTGAAGACAAATTTGGAATCTTTCACGCTCCCAAACATACAGCTCTCAGTTTGGAAAGTTGGTAGGGAACCCTGCATCATTAAGAAGGACATTAAAATACCTCCTTACATAATGTCACATGGGAGTAACTAAACCAATTGCTTAGTATCATAGGACTTAACAGTAAGGAAAGTTCTAGCAGAACTATAGTATTTCTACGATCTCTGAGGTTTACCTCCCCTTAAACACAGAAAACAACTGCTTACAGTGAACCTTTAAAAAAACATGCATCTGAAACAGGAGATACAAAGAGACAGCAATAACTCATTCATTAAGTGACAGTTCTGTGTAAGCAATGGCTAAAAGCATTTGTGCATGGCCTGCGCTCTACACTGCACAGCTTTTGCAAGGGGAGCAGAGTAAAGTTCACAACTGCAAACTGAACACAGCATCTTCAGGCTGAGATTTAATCACCTGATTAAACGCCATTGTTAAATAAACACTTAATTGCCCCTTTCATGCATTCATTCTTAGTTTGGGAAAGCTCTCCAAAGGTCAGGGAGCTAAGCAGCCTCTGTCATCAGGTCAAAGAGCTTTCAAAGCATGCCCTACCCTGCCCTGTTTGCATGTTCCCAACTCCAGCTTCTTCCCTCAAGCAGCTCCTATAGGACCTGCCAACAGGAATACAGCCACAAGAAAACATAAGAAAAATTATGTGGAAACTGGCTACCAGAGGTGAATATCTTTAAAGCCTTCTTTTAACTACAAATGCCCACGTGCCACTTAAAATCACACTTCTTTCTAGATATATCTTTCTTATGATTCTTACAGCTTTTCTTCTATCTGTGAACATCAACTGTTCAGTAAGGTCAGGGTACTGGTTTACCTAGCATTCTACAAATGCAGTAGAGATTTCCTAAGCTTCTCAGGGCCAGGAATGCATGCTATGTGCTACAGAAACAAATTACTGCATACACCTCAAGACATAAAAATTTTAAACGCAGCTGAACTGTTTTTATGCTCAAAAGTTCCATTATGTTATACTTGCTCATTTTTTTTTAATATCAAGAAGAACCCTTCTTAACACAAATCTCGTTCTTCAACAATAACAGCAAAAAAAAACATCAATACGGATGTGTGTATTAAGCCCCTACCCTCAACAGTCCCTCATAACATGGAGAGCCACATAAAACCCTCGGACTTGCCTTCAAACCCAGCGAGGCTCTGCCCCAATAGGACCAGGGCATCCTCCCCTGCTCCATCAGTAGCAAGCCTCCCAAATCCTGCTGCCCAGAGAGCCTGCGTTACAGGGAGCCTGTATGCCACCTCCTTAGCTTAGGAAAAGATTCCTGCTGGAAATGTAACCTCACATACCTCCTTTTTTGCGCCGCTTACACAGAAGTCCTGCCATGTTGCCCCTTCCAGCACCCAGAGGTCTGTCACACGCATCCGCAGACAAATGGCACGGATGGGCTGAGTGCTGAAGGGGCAGCAGCAACTGGACGAGAGGCTGACGCCTCGAGGCTGCCAACGCCTCGTTAATTTGGGCCCAATGATATCAGAGCAGGCACTCAGATAGCTCTCAGCTGTCTGGTGGAGGCAGGCGCCAGAAGAAGGGAACAGGCACCCTGAGACTAGCTCCCAGCAAGGAATCCTCCCTGTCTCTGTCCCTGTCACTTCTGCAGATGGCCAAGTGCCTGGGGTGGCTGGCTGCTGGCTGCCCAGGGCAAGGACACTAACAGTCCTTCACAGACAGCATTTTCGGCACTTTCTCTGCTAAGAGTTTCCAGTGGCCAGATTGGCAAATGCTAGCCTCTGCAACTTACCAGAAACAGTATTTTCAGTGTAAGGTTTATACTTACAGTAAAGAAAGGAGTTGCCCATGCAAGAGCACATTTTAGTGGTAAATCAGAGTTGGACTTGCACATCAGCCACACTAAGCCCCACATGGGGTACTGCTGCTGCTTCTTGCCTGCTATCCACCTGCCAATTCACAGACCCTCTTCTTTTCCTCTGCCCTTTCCTGCAAGAAATGTTTTCTCCTGTTGCACTGGAGTAATTCTTTGTCTGCTCTCTCAGTGAAATCTGCATCAAACATCTTACTCTAAAGCCCAATAATTCCATTTTACAGTGCAGTCAGGAAACCTGCATTAGGGGGCAACAGCAGAGGCAAGAGATGGAGCACAGACAGACACTGTGACTGCTTAGCCCAGACTGGTTCCAGCAGCTGGTCTGTTTGCTCCAGCAGCACAGCATGCCATGGCAGACATCACTCAGTCATGCCAGCAGATCTCCTGCGAGCTGCCCTAGCACCCAGGAAATAGTCTCCTGCTCACAGACAGTGTGCCCCTGCTTTGACTCCCAGCACAGGCTCTGCTAAATGTTTACAGCCTTAAGGTAACACTGGCTGACAGTCTAACGACCAAGCTGTGAACCTGCACAGGGCAACCCAGGTGTAAATACAAGTCCAGAAAGACAGTGCCTTGGAAAGAGCTTTGGCAGAACTAGCTGGGATTCCTCCCAGATGTCTGGCTTGGGATCCCCCTCTCTGAGCTGATTCTCAACTAGCAGGCTAGGCATCCCAAGTCCTTTGGGCCCTTGGCAGCCAGCTCTAGCAAAGTCCAAATGCAGTGATGGATGGGCAAATGGCCAAGGCGTTCAGCCAAAGCCCCTAGTATCTCCCTCATCCAGAAATTCAAATTCAAAAGAAAAAGGTCACTTCTCCACCAGTCCCCTGGAAAGCAGCAAGGGCTTCCTGGCAGCTCTCTGACGTTTTAACAGTCCCTGGCAGTACCAGCAGTCAACACAATTTTTGTCACGGCAGGAGCTGCACTGGCCTTTCCAAAAAATTAATATAACAACCAGACTGCACACATACATGCAAAACAGCACTACATCTGTAAGCCAGGCAGGCTGTGTTGGTGCAAGGGATTAAATGCAAACTGCACAGAACAGCAGCAATCAGCTGCAGGATGCTGGAAGCACCACCACGGCTGTCAAGCGTCTCTCACAGCAGAGAAATGACCTTTAAAGTCAGCAGGAGCATTGAAAGAAGTCTATGCTTTCTTCTTTTTGAGAAGGAGCAAACATGGCAACAATTTCATCCTTTTTTCCTTCAACTTAATAATTCTAGTCTTATATATATATATAAACAACATAGTGCAGTTCACCTCTTAAGTTTTTACTGGTCTCTGCTTTGCTATTCAAAAGCCATCCACAAGCTTCAGCCTCTTACAAAAGCAAATGCTACTTAATTTTAGCCCTGGTTATTTCTGACTGCAGGGTTCAGTCTCCCCCACAGAAAGCAGCAGCTGCCACAGAACCATCACAGGGCTCCGGGTACACTGCTTTCCTTCTAACTCAACCAATGCTGAGCTCTCTCCTCAGCACTGCTGGACCACAGCTTTTACATTTTATACTTTCATCTCGTGATTAAACCCTAACTTTGGAAGCTATTGTGCTGCTTTGTTACTCTTGGCTCCACTATTCATGACTTATTCAAGTAACTGTCATCCTCTTTGGTACAAGCAGCATGCAGAAGGGAAACGTGCACAGATTGTACAACCAGCACTGCACAGAAGGCTCTTCTCATGCCCCCAGAGTCTTACTGCTCTTCACAGAGATAGAACCAGGACCAGGGGTACTTTTTCAACCAGCCACTTGTTCGCCTGCATCTCATATCCTGAGAGTTCTGAAAACTGGAAAGTCAATATAAAACTCCATTGGTACCCTATGCAGACCAGTGTCACAACACTCCTTCCCTCCTCCAGAGGGATGTACGCACCAGATAATTCCTCCTAATGGAGCAGCCAACATTAAAAAAAAAAAAAGATAGTTTTGCAAAAACTGGTATTTCTCAAGAAGACTGCTGTACTGGCACATGTCAAACAGTCCCCAAGCACAGTGTGTGGAAATACAGTGAGACTCTTTGTCTCTGTTCTAGGGATGAACCACACACACAACTCACCAGCCTCTGCCGCATTTCAAATCGCTTAACATTTACAAAAGGCTCTGAGATCTTTTGATAAAGACTGCAAGAGAAAGACAAAGCCTCCGTTAATTACAACAGTGAATTAATAATCCCTGGGCAGATCAAAGGGAAAGACTGCTTCAAATCCACATAAAGGCACTGCACCAAGGGACTGCATTCAAAACAGAGCAGTAATAAGGGAAATTATTTGTATGCCCCAGCAAGCAAAAAAAGCACCCACAACAGCCAAGCTTTGCCACTTGTAGAAACTTAAAGCTAAAGACAGCTTTTGGAAAAGTGCTGTAATAATCCTTTTGTAATAATCTCAACAAGCAAAGTTGTAGATACGGACAAGTTAAACTTACAAGGATGAGCGTGGCCTATTCGGTGACTGCCTGAACAAAGATCACCCGTATTTTTGTCAGTGTTAAAACACAATCTGTTGCAATGTTAGCACAGGCAGTATTTTCAGCCAGTCTGAAACCTTTACAAAAAACTGGAGCTTTGTTTTGTGCAGGACAGTGAAATACTGTTCTCAGTTTTTCTACCTTGAAAATTCTTACCTAGCAAGCTATTTTTAGTTGTGGTGATGAAAAAAATATTGCATTTTTGGTGGGTGACACCTGTGTTGAGACAATATCAACATTGCTATGGCTGTCCTAAGCGAGCTATTCATATGTAACACTACCCCAGAATGAGGAAGGCAACCTTACGGGTGGGAAGACATAACCTGGGTGAGAAGAGCTCCAAGCAGACCACAGCAACCACAAGCAGCTTACAACACTGCCAGCACTGGCAACTCTACACCAAATCAAACAAAATGAGGATCTGTTATTACTAAGCAGAAAGATTTTTAGCCATAATGGCAGGTCTCACTTTAATGCATCAGGAAAGCTGAATCTTATATAAAGCCAGCTGTTGCCTGCTGAACCAGTTCTCTGCTTCAACTCAAGGTTCTGCACAGCCCCGTGGATGCTAACACAGGTGCTGCCATGCCAGAAGGAGCCTTCTGCCCACATCCAGCCACAAACTGCACTGTGAAACCTCCCCTCAGACTTATCAGCTGTAAGCAACACAGCAGCCAATTGACAAGTGCTGCTGTACTGCTGAATAACAAAAAATGACCCCTATGCAGGTATTAATTTGGCTCTGGTAAAACCTGACAAAACTGGAGCTGACCTACAGCTGCATAGGCACAGATTGACAGTGGTAAAAGCCAACGTAAGCCCACAGTATCAATGCAGAGCCACTGAGTACATCTTTGGGTTTTTCCAGACCTATCAACCCTCCTCCAGTTTTGCAGCTGCACAGGACAAGGCCAGAACTCGTCTATTTTAGTGCACTTCTGCTTCGCTCATCCAACAAGCCTAACACCGACTCAGTAAACACTTAATCAAGAACTCAAAGAAATAGGTTCTGTAAGGCAGAAAAGCAAGATGCATGCTTAAACAGAGCATACAGAGAGCTGTGGAGCTAAAACAAAAACTCCACCTTGGGACTCATCATTTCTGCAGCAAGTCCCTGCTTCCTGTTTCCTTAATTATCGCGCTGAGCCATGCTTACGTAGCTGTCTGCACTGGGCAGGCATGCAGGCTGCCAGCAGAAGGGCACTCCAGACTTCGCTTCCATCCCATGCTGCCACACACCCCTTCCTCTTCAAGCACATAACCCATGCTACGACACAGCATGGGCACAGTGTGGCTGAAAACTAACCAGATGAGACAGGGAAAAAATAAAGTTAAATTTCACTGTGCAGATACACAATGGCTGAATAGAAAAACGTGGCAGAAATAAGACTGAGGAAAAGAATGATGTTTTAAAATATTTATAAAGCTACAGGTCAGGTTTTCAAGTAAGAAAAGGCACTGTGTCTCCACTTTCACATACAAAAAAAGCCCTTAAACAGTTCATGCAGCAGACACTGCTGGACATGCAATTGAGGCAGCCTGGTTTGCTGACAAATACAGTCATCTGGCACAGCAAGACCAATCTGAGCACGACATCTTGCATCCTATTACAATCTATTTTCCCAAACATAAGGCTCCATTATACAGTCAAGATCTCTGACAGACAGAATTCAGTACAGATTCAAGACACAGCTATGCACTCTTGCATCCTGCCTAATTTTCCAGTGGAATCAATTCACTACAAGAGTATTGGGAGCAATGCACAGAGAAGGCCAACAACAGCCATGAGGGACGACTTTAAAACCCTAGTCCTGAGGAAGAATATTAATCAAGAAATGCAAGCCTGTACACCCTGGTACTTTATTTTTTTCTACCAGTTCTGTAGGAAACACTGTTAATTTTGCAAAGCTTCACTGTCCCTAAATCTGTGTCCTGGACTAGGCAAGCCTCAGACCAATCATCACCATTCTATTTTAAAAGTGACAAGAGTCTGTATCTGTTTAACAACATACATGCACACGTCTGCCAAACAGACCTAGTGGAAAGACACTTTCTGAGGATTACACATTTTTCTATTTAAAGCCAGACTCTATGCACCATGAAGACATCAGAATCACTCTCCTCTTCATCCAGCTCTCACAGTTTCTTTTCCTACTCCAAAGAGACCATGTATGCAACCACCTCAGCTAATAAAAATATCTGTAATAAGGCCACATGGCAGCTATAATGGATAAAACACCATTTCTTTTTTCCATTTCATTATTGTTCAACTACTGAAAGAAAGAACTGAAGAAGGAACTGGAATTCCAGGAGTCAGAGCAACTTGCCTATTTTATAAACAAAACATAAACTAAACTATATCTGATCACCAGACAGGTTTCAGGGACTGTCAGGAAGCCAGGTTGGAGAAAAAAATCACTGAGAGGTAAACCTGAATTCCCAAAGATCCTTTCAGCTGCGCCTGAGGAAGCCAAAACCAGAACAACATGCTAAGGCCTCCCTCCTGAGCCTAAAGGCTCTGGAGCAAAGTCCGCAGCTGGCGTATGGTAACAAATTACATGTCCAGCACTTATAATTAGAAGCTTTGCTGTGCAGATGTATGTTCTCCCATGAGGAAGTGACAGTGATTTAAGCGCCCAGAGCTCCAGGCCAGCACACACTGCCAGGTGTGTATGTTCTCTCCACATCTGGCTTTCAGAGCAAGACTTAGATTCAAACTACGTAATACTAAAACCACACGTATTAGCCATATTTCTCCACTTTAATTATATCTACATTATGACACAGAGAAGTTAAAAATAAAAATATGTTATACATATATAACAAGGGAAGTTAAAAATTTTGTCTCACAGCTTTCTACTTTGCCAGCAAGAGCAGGCTGAATGCACTTCACCTCAGAGAGATCCCCTGGTCACTGACCTACAAGGTGCACAATACTGAGTTCCTGTTTCCCCTCCACACTCAGCCCACTCCCAAAGGCAAATAGGGGTCACTGTCATCCACATCAGTCAGGCTTGTTTAGCTCCCTTGCCCACAGCCCAGGGTGTAGTGGTGGGGTTGGTGTGTACTGTCCCTGGGCAGCCTGTCATGCAGCAGAGGCCTCAAAAGCCAACCCAGTGCTCACCCTGCCCTTCACCTTCTCTCCTCCTAGCTACCACACATCCCATACTTCCCTCCATCTCCCATCCTCAGCCTAGGGAAGAGCCAGTGTCATGTCTGATGACTACCAAAGGCACATACACCATAGTCACAGGGGTGGCACATAAAGCAAGGGCCACTGCACGTATTTGCCCTATACTGAGGGAAAAACCTGCTGCAGACATGCATACTTTGCAAACTGCAGCCAACGGCTCTGACAACTGCATCACATGATTTTGCAGTGCCCTGAGGGAGAAGCTAAGCTTCATCAGTAACAATGCACACATACAGCACATTTCACAGTGCAGACAGAGAATATACAAGAGAGTGGATAAGCAAACATAAAAGCCACCACACCAAAGAGTGCATGGAGCGTGGTGCAGAGTAAGGCATCTTTCAGCAAACACCATGACAGACACTCTGTACCATGACAGAATCCATACCATCAATCAAGTCCAGACTAGCGTGGGTTGATAATAGGTCAGATCTTCCTCTGGAGCCACGTGGTTGACTTTTAAACTGCTGCTTTCTTCAACCAAACATCTATCTGCACAAGGAACCTGGATGTTTGTGATAATGAGCAGAGGTCAGTGCAAAAAAAGACACCATCTCCCCTTCCTTCCTTTTTACCAGCTTTCTGGCCTCCAAAAGCAACTGTGAGGAGTTTGAGGGATGGCCTTTAGCTTGCTGGTACAGTGAAGACCAAGACTCACTGGCATAAGAGCACAGAAAGACTAAAAATGGAAAGAGAGTCCAGGGTTATAAGAAAAGGCAGAAGCCTTCAGCGTTATCAGCAGCAGCATGGGCAACAACAAAAAACAGATTATGCCACATGAAGAAGACTCTTCCTCCTTATTTGTTCTTGTCATATATCTATCTATCAGTACTATTATTTCCCCACTGACACACCATTTTCCAGGAACCCCAATAGAGACCACCCCTCATAGGTTTATGCTGGCAAGTCAAGACTTCTAGTGGTGCCCCAGAGATCTGACCACATGATTCCCTTTGAAAACAAAAAGCAAATCCCTCACCAGCAGCTTTCAAGTACCAGCTACAGTGCTTATGCAGCCTGCAAACTTGAGGCTTCTCAGTTGTGTTATGGTGACTGTACACAGACTGCACAAAATGTTCATCTCAATGAAATAGCAAAACTCTTAACTGTTGAAACACCAGTCCCTCTAACCAGCAGATTCTGCCTCTTGCTGGCCTCACTGCAGACCATATAACCTCAGATCCCTTAGCAACAAGTTGTTCAGACACGCTTCTGCAATGAAAAGAGCTTGCCAGCTAATCTCCCTGATCTTCCAACATCAAGGTATGATCTAAAACTCAAAGCACTGCGCTGAAAAATTTGAGCAGCTTCTTGTGTTTTTTGGATCAGCTGGCCTGTAGCAGTTCTTAAAATACATATGCATTGCTATGCACAGCTATACTTAGTCTTCTAGATTCCTGTATTGCCGACGTGCAAAATCAGTAGGGTATACTTGTATTTATAAAGAGATCTGAAGTACCACAACTTTTAAAGAGAAAACAAGCACTTAAAACAGTGTGATAACAGGCACTGCAGAGCACAGCCTAATCTCCCTGCACAGACCCACCAGCAGGATCAGGGATCCTCCATTCACATTGTTCAGCAAACGGCGTCTGCACAGACTTTGCATGAGGTCACGCAAAACCCTGCAGCTCCCCCGCTCCATATCAGCTCCGCGTGCAGCCCTCCATACATCAGAGTCTCACAGGGCTCATCCATATGCTCCTCATAACAGAAACTGCCAGATGCCTGCGTGCGGAAGTCTCTCCCAAGATGTCAACATTAACAAACCCTTCAGAAGAAATGAAGAGAAACAGATATCGCTGGACAACTGCCTTGAAGTGAGGTAGCTTAGCTTTTAAGGAGAAAAGAAGTCACTCTCTAATTCCTTGCATTTGTATTTCTAAGAAACTGAAATCTGGCTTTGGAAAACTAAAAGCACATATAAGCACTTTGCGTAGGTTTTATGATAAAATATACCAGCGTTCTTACAATTAATTTTATTTTAATGGTTTTAACTTCAAAAATAAAGCAATTTTAGAATGTCTGGTTTTGTTATTCAACAGCAAGTCACTTTTTTTTCGATCCAGATCACAGAGCAGCAGAGCTATTTTGCATACTCTAGCTGCATCCCATCTGGAAGAAAAACCTTCAACTGTAATTGGAAACTCTACTGTGTCAGTGAAACGCGATGCCTAAAGTTGTGTAGGACAAACCATCCTCGCCTTGACATGGTTACAAGAGTAAAACATGCTTTTTTATGACACTGTTAAAAAGATTATTCTTGTGCACGTTAAGTTTTTCTTGGTGGAGACACTGACATAAACTATCTACAGTAAAACGTCTGCCAGAAGAGAATACTACATCAGAACTGAATCAGCAAGACAAGACTGAAGACTGATCTGGTCAGAGGCACAAATGAGCCCTACAGGAAAACTCAGCAATTAGGCTGCAGGTTCTGACTGGAAATTTAGGACTCTTTTCTGTTGAAATTTACAGTAGAAAGTTCAACTTGAATTTGCTTATGTCTGCACACATGGATGTGTATGCATTATCTAAAAAGGTATGTGGCTTCAATATTGTTGAATTCTTCCAATTCTTCCAATTCTTCTCTTTAAAAGCAAGTAATTCTGATTAACCAGCATCCATCTCGTCTGCTGATCAAGTACTGCAGCAGCAACAGCCCATGATGATGCACAAATCTCTCTTTGCCCTCTACAACTACCTTAAGGGAGGTTGTAGTGAGCTGGAGGTTGGCCTCTTCTCTCGTGTAACTGGTGATAAGACCAGAGGGAATGGCTTCAAGCTGCGCCAGGGGAGATTTAGGCTGGACGTTAGGAAATACTACTTTTCTGAAAGAGTGGTCAGGCACTGGAATGGGCTGCCCAGGGAGGTGGTGGAGCCACCGACCCTGGAGGTGTTCAAGGAACGGCTGGATTTTGTGTTGAGGGACATGGTTTAGTGAATACTATTGGTGATAGGCGGATGGTTGGACTGGATGGTCTTGAAGGTCTTTTCCAACCTTGGTGATTCTGTGATATCAATGTTCTTCCCGCCAAGTATCCTCTCAGACTGCAGCAAACATTCTTGAGTGAACCAGGATCACAGAACTCGACCCTACGCACTCTCCATGCAGCTGCAAACTCGATGCCACACACTGCAAGCACGGAGAGTAACTTCAGATGGAGCACGTTCTATCACCAGGCTATTAAAAGGAAAAGCCTTAAAACACAATGATTATCAGGTCAGCAGACAGTCAAAAGCAACCAGAAGCAGCTTATATCACGTTGTATCTCAGAGATTTATGGGACGCAGATTTGCTTCCTCTGAGGTGAGAAATGCAGGAGCAGCCGGTATCTTTAGGTCACTCAGCACTTCACTGCTTGTCAGAAATGCAGATGCCCCTCAGGAGCATAGCACAGGCACTCAGCAGCAACACACTCTGTCCTGAGCGTTCTGGGCACCATCTGAACGCCAAAGGCCAGTTCCACATGAGAGCAATTCAAGCAATTACTCCTCCAGCACCAGTTTATGAGGTAGGACGCATGGGCGCAGCCAGCACAAAAAGCCATCCACGTGGCAAAGAATGCTTGTGAGCAGGACAAATCTCCAACATAAATAACACTTCCAGCACGAGTGCCACCTGCAAGGTGAACGAAGATTAAGTTAAGACTGCCTTATAGCCTTGTATCTTTCTAGGATCTACATCAAAGGCACCTCTCAGAATCATTTCAAAGCTAAATACTTCTGTTAGAAGTCTCAAGCAGCCACTAACGCAAAGCTGTAACACACTGAGACAGAGGAGTTCAATTTTTTGCAGCGCATTCACACTGACACACCTCTGGAGACTATGCAATAGACAGCATTGAAAAGAGAGCTTCTAACAGCGTTCAGTGTATCCTGTTCAAATGAAAGATGATGAGATCTGTTTTCCAAGCTAACTCCAATTCTCTCATCCTGTTGTGTTCAAGGGGATGCCTCGGAGTTGAGATGTACTCATCATACAAAGAGGCAATGAGGTAGATCTAAGGAACATCTTTCTGAACCAATTCTTTCTCCCGAGAGCAATTACCTGCACAAGCAGCCCCATCAATTTTAAAGGAACTACGAAGAAACAATTTCTTCCAATTTAATTCTGCTTGTGAGCTTATTTCCTCCTGTTCTTCCCTCGAGAAAGCTGAAATGGATTGGGCAGCACAAGCAGTTCTATCTGAACAATCTGGAGATGAGCTTCAACTTATACAGTGCTGCTGGAAACAGGCTGGTAATTTAGCACCTCTGCCCAAGTACCCCAACACCAGAGAGGCAGGAAAATATTCCCAGACAAAGCATCTCACTGTTACACAGAGGCACAGACCCTAAAACCAATCCTTTAATCTGCCCTGATGTGCATAAAGCTTTATACTATGCAGCTGCCTCCTGCAGCAGTCAGTTCTCTCCGCCATTGATGACAATAGGCAGCACCACACATTGCTCTTTTCTGGAGCATTTTCCTAATCTCTACGTCCACCCTCAATTGTATCACTGGGAAACAACACTGAGCAATTAAGCATGTTGTATTTCCCTGGCTGATTCCTCCATAAAACCTATGTATAGATACACACACAGATAATAATAGAAAGTTTATTTTGCCAAACACCTGCTGCCCACGTCTTTCCTACAGTGTCGTGAGGAAATCAAAGGACTGGAAATAACCCAGCATTGAAACTTACAGCAAAATAGCTCCTTTATTTCAGTTCAAGGACATCACTCTTCTAACAACAGGAAAAAGGAGACGTGTATTTTTTAGTTCCTTTTATCGATGAAGATAAAATACAGCAATATTCAAAACAGTATATTTTAGAGGGTCTGAAAAGTAACTCACAGCCAGCACCCTGCTATGGGCTCTACCAGCACCCCAATAGTTTCCTAAGCTACTTAAAACTGATCTGGCACAGATCTGCGTTGAAAGCCCATGATACACCGAGACAGAGGTACTTCACAGTAACACAAGGCAAATGCAGATTTTATGCACATTTCCATATAACCTCATGTGGGAAAAAACTGTAATCCAGGTGGTGACATGAGCACTGGAATTAACACATCCTGCTTTTCTCAAAATGTGTGTCACAACCTATTGTAACATCAAGAAATACACAACCCCACCCAGCACTCTCCCCATAGACAGTCCCTTTTCCCTTATAGCTTCCCTTCCACGTGGGTTTTTTCCTATCCTACAAGGGTCGAGATCACTCATAGCTTTTCCTGCACTGGTGCTCCACTGAGGTCTTTCTGTTCTAACTGGTTCGCTCACTCTGACAAAGTTTGTGGTCATTTAATAATCCTGATGGCTGGCAGTCTTCTCTCATTTTTAGCCAAACGATGGGTTAAAAACATTCCTGGGAAGGAAGAGGAAGGAAGGAGTCAGACAGTGAGATCACACGCCATGGCTGTAGGAAATTGGATTAAAAACGATTTCCCAATGAACAACAGTGGTTGTTTCTTTTAAGTCAGCGTTGACTAATAAGTCAGTTCAGTCATAACAATTCAGAAACAAAAGTATAAGAAGCAGTGGTGTAAAGCAAAGGTTCAAGGGGCTAATTCCAAGTATTGCTCAAGCAGTTAAACAACTTACAGAATTTTACTCTTAAAATGTTGAGGAATTGGACCTGAAATCATAACCCTACCTCATCTCCAGGCACCTCCTAACAAAGCTCTATACCATGCCACGCTGCTAAAGCAGGAGTAGCAGCAAAGTTACTAACAAGCCACAGATAATACCTCGAATACCACCATAGTTACTATCACCACCATACCCAGGAATTGTATTTACCATCCCACTGTAAAGAAAAGTTACAAGCTTACATTGGCAGCCTTGATAAGCCTAGTGAACACACCTCTCTGAATATAAGCTCCCTAAAAGTAGATTAGAGCATGTTATAAAGGACTTCGCCAAAAAATATTTACACTCCATTGCTTATGGGTTGATAGCCACATATAGCAGTTGTTTATGGCATGGCTGCCAATCATGATTTAAAAAAGAAACCCCTATTAAGTAACAAAACCTTTTCCAGCATCATTCTATGGCTCTCTGAGCTATACAGCTCATGGCCAAGTCATGCACAAACAATAAAAGGATTAATATAACTGGACTACAACTGCTGCATGGACCAGTTTAAAGGTCTGTATTCACATATAGTCAAGATGGCAATAAAATCATAGAATCATAGAATAGCCTGGGTTGAAAAAAACCACAACGATCATCAGCCTTGAATGCCTCCAGGGATGGGGCATCCACAACCTCCTTGGGCAACCTGTTCCAGTGCGTCACCACCCTCTGAGTGAAAAACTTCCTCCTAATATCTAACCAGAACCTTCCTTGTCTCAGTTTAAAACCATTCCCCCTTATTCTATCACATAGCAGGCTTGTCTTTATGCTGTGATACAAAAGATACGCCAGTGAAAGCAAAATTTATTAAGAGCTTTGGCTTGCTTATTTCTCATGCTATTAGAGGCAAGAATGGTTTGGCTGTGGCAAGTCAGCAGCCAACCATTGATCTTGCTACTGGGGAGAGCAGTTGGTGGGAAGGACAGTAGTTAGTCTCAGAAGATCACTGACCTCTGCTGGTCCGCTGGAAGCTGAGCGGCAGCTGCCCGAAGGGAGGCAAGGAAGCCCCAGGGGTGGAGCAGTTCCTCAGCCCAGGAGAAAGTTGCCCGTACAGTTCTTATGTGGTCAGTCAACTCAATTCAGTACCATTTCAGTAAGCTTCCAACTTACTTCTGCTTCACAATCGCATACCAAGACTGAGCTTCCAGCCCTGTGATTTGCTTCTGTGTCCATGTCCCAGTGCAAGATTTGGAAGAGCCTCTTTCCCCAGTGCTGATCCCAGCCCAGCACCTCTTCACAGCTGAGCCCTTCATCCCCTTGGTCAGAGCTGTGTTCTCCATGGCCCACATTTCAGAGCTACCCCACTATGATGCGCAATAATGTGCAGAGCATGCCTTCCACAGGCCTTAAAATTTCCAACAGAGGAGAACCTAGACTAGTAAACTATTTCCCCTAAAAACAGCAGCACCACAGTGCTGTGCATAAACATGTCATGAACTGTGCAGAGGAGGTGGTCTTCAGACATGGGCGCCGTCTTTTCTCTGTTCCCCTTGTGAAACTGGAAGGAATACTCTGATAAAAGCTGAGTCACACATTTCCATTTCCTTCACACTGACTAAAGCATGACCACACTTTCTATCACTGAAGCTACAAGTCCCGAAAGAGCACCAAAGGCAGCTGCTAAAAACTTGCTATCCCGGAGCTACAGGGAGCTGTGGCCACACGGGTTGCCAAAGCAGTAAGCAAACTCAGCAAACCAAGCCAGTGGCCTCAGACCATACTCAAATAAACATCACCTTGCCACGCTGAAGCTTCTTGTTGAAGAAGTGAAGCTGTCAACCTGTTCAGGCTTAAAAGTCAGTTCCAGGTGAAGTATGTTTTCCAAGCACGTGCCACCATCCCCTCCTAGGGATGGGCTTTGTCCATCACCTTCCTTCAGCAGTAAGTGACATCACCGAAAATGCACAGCTGCTTCAACCACAACGGAGAAACTTGATTAAAAATAGATAACAGAGGAAATACCAGAAAGCCACACCAAAACAGCCATGAGAAGGGAAGCAATTTCCCCAAGCTGCATTTTTATCCCAAATATTACCAAAATGCCTTCTTAATATCAGCGGCAGTGAGTAGACGAAGGGCAAAGCACGCTTGCTCAGTAGACTGACACTGGAATTACCCCCTTGCTCCACATCCATCAGGCACCGGAACGAGCCAAGGCTGATGTTAGCCCACCAGAAAGCCCAACTGCACTGTGGCATATGGAACCAACGCTCAGATTTCATGGCCACGGTTTGGAACAAGGAGATGAATTCCACCACAGAAGCGGGCGCTGGGTCAGTAAGGGAATCAGAGGGCGACAAGCGCGCAGTCCTGAAGGAGCAGACACTTAGGGGAAAAGTTTGCACACACACAGAGCCAGGCCATCTTTATCAAGCCCACTGGCAAGACGACAACTACTTTTTTGCAGATAGGGAGCCGCGCCGCTTCGGAGCACGCAGTCCTATCTCTGCACAGCCTTCGGTGCGAACAGGCGCTGGGGAAAACACGCGGCGGCGGCGGCACCCGGCGAGGAGGCCGTGCCAGGGGCGGCCCGCCAGGCTGCGGGCCCGGGGACGGGCACAGCCCCGCTGTCAGGACCTCCTCCACAGACGGGGAACGCCAGCACCCTCGTGCCCTCCACGACCCATGCTGGCGCACTGGAGCCGCATCCCTATAGAAGAGCACCGGGCGAGACAGCTGTAAAAGCCACGGGTAGACCGGGAACAAAACACAGGTGGATTTAATCATTCCCTCACAGCTTTACCACTCTCGCGCCTCTACAGAGAAATAAAGACGCCCACAATCACCTTTATTCCCAGAAGTTTATTTTACAGAAGCAGGGGCCGGGTTCCCCTCCGGGAGCGGCGCCGCTAAGCGGCCACCGAAGCGCCCCAACGCCTCCACGCCCACCCGCGGCGGCCGGGGCCCTCCCGCGCCCGGAGAACAAAGGGGGTTCAGCCCCGCCGCTCCCGCCGCGGGCTGCCCGGGAGGGACGGGGGCTCGGCTGCGCTCTCCCCTCTGCCCTCTCCCGCGCGGGCGAACTCACCCTCTTTGGCTTTCTTCTTCCTCGCCAGCGTCCCGCCGAGCTTGCCCAGGAACGACTCGTCCTTCTTCATCCTGTGCGGCCGCAGCGTCGGGGAACGGATGGGAGCGGAGGACATGGGGCTCCGCCCGGGGCAGCCCGCCCGATCTCTGCCCTGCCCGAGGGGGGCTAAAGCGGCCCGCGGAGCCGAACAAAGCAGCGGGGGAAGCGCCCGGCGATCCGCGAGCGAGGGCGAAGAGCCGGCGGGGAGCGGGATCGGGTGGCGGTGGGCGTGAGAGCGGAGGGCAGGGGGCGGGCTGGGAGCCGCCGTCCGCAGCGCCCTGCCACGGCGGGAGGCGGGCTCGCACGGCGAGCCGGCACGGCGCGGGGAGAGCCGGGCTGCTTCCTCACGGCGCCGGCAGACAGAGCGCCTCGAGGAACGCAATTAAAATAGCGTAGAAACGTGAAGTTTCAGCCAGCTGTGCTGCTGGCGGCGAGGAAAGCAGGGCTGAGGAGAGCCGCTGAGCTCCTGGCGGAGCGGGCGGGCACGGAAACGGGAGATCCCGGAGAGTTGCGGGGCAGCCTGATGGGGGCTCTGTGAAATGCACAGAGCTGAAAACAGACCCACGAGAGTTCCTAGCGTCAGGCTGGACCCTGCGAGCTCTTGACTTGACTCCTGAAGCAATACCTAAAGTTGCGCCCGTGACCTCGGCCGGTCCCCTGCAGCACAAGGACACCGTTACTTACCAGTGCATCTGCATGTAATTGCTCTGATTTTCCTTGTTGGAAGTATTCTTTTACGCAGTGACTAACGGCATTCAAGAAAACATTCTTTCTCACTTCAGTGTGCCTCTAATTGGTTTTCTATCTGCACTGGGACCACAGGGTCCCCTCAGGGGCTCTGCACCTCCTGCTTCATTCTGCAAATCAACAGGAGAGTGACAGAGACTATGCAAAGCCTGGATCCTAGCTGTACATACAAATTTGGAGCAGCACCTGCAGCTGCTGTTAGTGTTTGTCTTTAATGGGTTAGGTTAGAGGTTATCATGTGCCTCTGCTCCAGCACCCAAAGCAGCCCAGGAACAAGAGCACTGGCCATGTGCTGTCCTGCATCGCAGGCTTTTGGACCGAGGCTGCTTCTCAGATGAATGAGGTTCTCTGAGCAGCACTGTCCCATCTGGAATTTCCTCCAGCCCCGCGCTACCACTACAGTGTATTTCCACACAGCTTAAGTAAAATGCTTTACTAAATAATGTCTATTTCAGATCTTCACAGCAGCAGCTGTCCCTGCAGGCCAGATTTGTTGCATCAGGCTCCTCCAGATGGGCTGGTGAGCAGTGATCCTGCACTGCTAGGCTTCCTACCAGGAGCCCTGGGCACACGGGCTTAAAAATGGACTGGTGTCAGACCAACAGCTTGGGAAAATCCAGGCAAAGCCTCTCTGACGGAATCTGACTCCTCTAAAAACAAGCGAGGCAAAAACCAAATTGTGACACCCTATGGTCCATAGGTTCATAGGATGTCCACAGTGGCCCCAAGTGGCCACAAAGATCAAAGATCTGGAGCACTTCTCCTGGGAAGAAAGGTTGAAGGGATTGGGCTTGTTAAACTAGGAGAAGAGAAGATTCCAGGGAGACTTCATTATTTACTCAGAGGGCAATGAGGCAGTGGCACAGGCTACCCACAGCAGCTGTGGATGCCCCATCCCTGGAGGAAATCAAGGGCAGGCTGGATGTCACCCTGGGCAGCCTGATGTAGTGGGTAGCAGCCCTACCCGTGGAAGGGGATTGGAACTGGGTGGGCTTTAGGTCCCTTCCAATCTAAGCCATTTTATGATTCTGTGACTTTACGCTTGAGACTGTAGGGGAGCACAGCAAGCCTTAATGTATATCAGGGCAACCTGTGACCCTAAACCTGAGTGTATTTCACTGATTGATCAATCTCCATCGTGGGCACAATGCTAGCACTGCACTGGTTTTGTGACAGCCATTCATTACAGAGTGCTGCAGGTAAGGCACCCCAGCCTGCCCTGCCAGCCGCCCTGCTCTCCCACATCTCCCATGCAAAGCACTTTCACAGTGGTGTTGAGCAATATGCAGTTTTGTAGGATGAGTTGCACCCCCTGGAATAACAAGAACCACCTTGCCAGATTTAAGAGCTGCAGAAGCTGAGCAGCATAACCGAAAAGTGATACTAGTGATGTGAGTAACTGGTGTTCAGACAAAGTGTAAAATCAGGGCATGTTTAATTCATTTGTTGCTCTACATACTGATCAGTCCTGAAACTTCACACAAAATCTCTTTTCTCATTCCTTTCTAGAATTTCTTACTCATGATTTCAGATATTAATTTCAATAAGTGGAAATCCTGCTTAAGACATCGGTTATAAGTTCAGCTTCTCTTCCTGTTTTCTCAGTGTCCCAGGCCTGCCAGCAGCCTTCAGTTCTGATCTTTTGTGTTGCAAGGTCCTGTGATCTGTGTTGCATGGGGCACACAAGAGAGGGTGCTATCAGGATCCATCTGCACCCAGTGTTTAATGTGGAGCTGATGCAAACAGCAGTGTCTTCATGTTCTCACCTTCATCACTCTGGCTCCTTGTCTAATTAGACACCCCCCTCACATGCACACCTCCCTCCCCAAGCCTGCTCAGGTTGTCTTTATAGATTGTCTTTACTGCTGCACCAGACGTTCATACCTTGCTTTGGTACAGAAACTAAAAGGTAACACTGCCTTTAACAATTTGTAAGCTTTATACTGTGCTACTCTTGATTTTGTCATCTATGGTAAACATGAATTAAAAATGAGGCAGTTTGTTCTGGATTAGACAACCCCTGCCTTCCTCAAACACCTTCTTTCCTGCAAATACCTCACAGCAAGTAAAACCGCCTTGTGTTTGCATATGAAGGACCTTTTGATGAATACCTTTTATCAATACTCCTTCTTTGGAAGAACAAATATGTTCTGTTTCCTCAAACAGGCGTGTTGCTGGGAAGTTTTATGCCATGCATTTTCTAGTGGAAAAAGTGGGTTCTCCTACCAAAAACTTCAAGTATTCGCCTGTGTTCAAATACATGCGCTTCAACTAGAACACATTTTTTCCAGTGAACATCTCAACCATTGGAGCTGTTAATGAGATGCAAGGTTGCCACCCAGATTCACATGTGGTGCAAATAAAGGCATCCTTCACATAGAGAGTGTCCATACCCTAAACCCACAGCTCCAGGCTGGCCAGCAAAGCGTGCCTGCATCGTGTACAGTGGCTGCGTCAATGCTGAGAGTGTTAAGTGTTGCAAAATTTGTTAAATAAGTTCATTCTAACACAGCTCCTGCAGATTTTGGAATGCTCTAAAAATCTTCACTGAGTGGCACCCACGATCTATAGGACTTGTGTGTACAGAAAAAGCACTTGTGTAAAATTAACTCCATGCAACAAAGAGCTCAAGGCCAAGCATGCATTGTCTCCACAGACACCAGTAGCCCCTGCTGTTATTTCCACTCTTTAAGTTAACATTAAGATCGATATTTTGGGTGAACAGAAAAAAAAATACACACAATAAAACAAATCAGTGGTAGGGACTGGGGGAGTGGGAATCAGCAGTAGCTTTACTTATGCCAAAGAATGATGCTCATTGCTTAAATTGCCCGTTTCATTTATTACGCATCTTTTTGAAGAAAAAAAATATCTTGCAAAATTAAACAATTAGCAAGGAAGTCATTTGCATTCTATTGCCAGGTTAGACCATTTACAGATGTAATTTCCAGTGCATCCAAAATAACCTGAACGTGTACAACAATTACAGGTCACACCGAGGCACACAGATGTTGATCTGCAGCAGGATTGCATGGTGGATGTTTCATGTCATAACATTAACGCTGTAGTCTTAGCTTACACTTAGCTTTAAGGCATTGTTGTTATCCAACCTCTACAGAAAATAAAAATCAATCGCTTCTCATAGCATAATGTTTTTTTTATGAAACTGTAATCAGAAAAGCTGAGTACAAACTTCAACCAAGAAAGCAGAAGCTGGTTCACAAGCTATGCAAGTCCAGTGAACTGACTAAAGTATAGCACTTGAAATGTAAAGACCTACATGCAAATATCTGTCAATAATTGAAAGAAAACTACAGAGAAACATCCATTCACCTCCTACTTTGGTATCTTGTTTGTTTATAAAAGAAACTTTTCAATTTGCTGCATAAATAAAAAGCATGTCAATCTATTGCAAAATGAAAGGAAGCTGGATTGTTTGAGAAAAAAAAAAAACATCTATGGCAAAAAAAAGCAAGATCACACTTCAAAAAACAAAGCAAAATGTGGAGTTCAAACAAACAGTGATCTTCTGAATAGGAAATGAAGAACTTATGTCAAGACTTCATCAAGTGTTTGTTAGTCTTTAACAATCTAGCTGGCCAACAGCCATGCAGTGACACAGCTGCTGAGTGGCCCTACATCTGCAAAGCGTATGCTGTGTGCAGATCAGCTTTGGGGATGCAGCTCCATCATGCATCTGCAGCCCCTTGGAGGAACTATAAGCACTGAAGTAATTACACAGATGAAGAAACTGCCTCAGATGGTACCTGCCACCTCAGCACTGTTCACACTACATTAAGGGCCTGCAGCCATGAGGTCCAGCTTCAGGTACAGCACTTGCAGATATTTATCACCATCTCACTGTCACAAACTGAGAGCGTGGCTGTAAAAGCAGTAACAGCTCAATGTCTCTGCAAGTACTGTGGTATCCAAGACTGCCCATTTAAGCAAACATCATGCTTCTGAATTGCACTTATTACTGCAGGCCTTCCTTACACCATTTATTCTTTTCCAGTCGTTTACTCTGACCAGAAATGCACTAACTGGTTTTGCTTAGCATTACAGCCAGTTCTGCAGGGATTCTGCTTTCTATCTATCTTATCCATCCCAACTACAAACATCTGCAACAAATTTCAGATAGTACTAAGGATTAAATTTTTCATATCTATATTATACTCAAGTAACAGCACGATTTGGCTGTTGCTTCCAGAGGAATATGGGAATGCATTCCTTTCTATTTTGTGCATTTTTAAATGCCATAGGAAAACGTGATCTTTCAACACAGTGCAATACAGGCAGGGAAACAGTGACTCAGGTAAAGGCTTGTGATTTTTCCTCGTTATTACTGGTAATTCTATAGTGTGTGGTAAAGCACAGGCTGTCAGTGGATGTGCTTAAAATGTCTCTTCAGCCTTTCACAAAGTTTTCGTGTCCGTTCCTTCTTTTATTGCAGAGATCACAGTTTTCTCAACTGTGGACCAGCTAACTAGTGTGCAGAGACTGAAGTTGAGACTATTTCTACTCAGGAAGGCTGCCTTGCCCTCTAAATGGCCAAGTGATGATAGCTTAGGAATCTAAAGGACTGAACTTGAGCAGACCTTAATAGCAACATCCACAAGCCCAAGTTCCAAAGGCAATAAAATACATCTAATTTTATCAATATGAGCAAAATGAACTCTGAACTCCTGGGAGAAAATCCTAACAGAATTGTGGTATCTAAACATTTCCATTCTTCCCACTAAAAATGTTTCTCTGTGTCAAAATGTGAATGGTGTTGGAGAAAAAAGCTAACATTTGTTGACATTCTTAACATAGTGTCATCTCTTATCTTACAATAACAAAAAAATCAGAAATGCTTTGTTAAACAAATTTGCTATAAAGGCTGTCAGATACACACACTGAAAAGATGTTCTTTATATTAAATGTTAAATGTTTGAAATAGACCTGACTTCTGTCATCCACACAAATTTTTGTTTTGAACATCTGTGATCCTGTTTATGTAAATTAATAAAACTTTATAAAAAGGGGAAGGATGTTAACTGGAGCTCTGCACAGACATATCCTGAGTTTTGTATTTTAGAAAGTGAGCTATCAGCAGGACCAGATTTAGTCACTGTATTATTAAAACAGCAATATTACCCATGGTAATAGTAATGCATACAATTGTAGTCTCTTTAAAGAGTGCAATGTCAGTGCTAAATTAGAATCATAGAATGGTTTGGGTTGGAAGGAACCTTTAAGATCACCTAGTTCCAACCCCCTGCTTTAGGCTGGGGCACTCCCTCTCAGTTGCTGAAACTTCCAGCCAGTCTGGCCTTGAATGCTTACAGGGAGGGAACATTCAAAACCTCACTGGGCAACCTGTTCCAGTGTCTCACAACCCTCACAGTAAAGAGTTTCTTCCACATATCTAATCCAAATTTACCCTCTTCCAGTTTAAAGCCTTTCCCCCTTGTCCTGCATGTCCTTATAAAAAGTCTCTCCCTGGCTCTCCTGTAGATCCCCTTCAGGTACCAGAAGACCACTATCAAGTCTCCTTGCAGCTTTCTCTTCTCCAGACTGAAGAGCCCCAGCTCGCTTAGCCTGTCCTCGTAGGGGAGGTACACCAGCCTTCTTATCACTTTCACGGCCCTCCTCTGGACTTGCTTCAATAGCTTAATGTCCTTCTTGTGTAGGGGACCAAGAACTGGACGCAGTACTCCAGGTGGGGTCTCACGAGAACAGAGTAGATTGGCAAAATCCCCTCCCTCAACCTGCTGGTCACACTTCTCTTGATGCAACCCAGGATACAGTTGGCCTTCTGGGCTGCAAGCACACATTGCCAGCTCATGTTGAGTCTTTCATCAACCGACACTCACAAATCTTTCTCCTCAGGGCTGCTCTCAGGCCATTTTCTGCCCAACCTGTATCTGTGCTTGGGATTACCCTGACACAGGTACAGGACCTTGTACTTGGCCTTGTTGAACTTCATGAACTTTCTCTCAAGCCTGTCCAGGTGCCTCTGGATTGTATCCCTTCCCTCTAGCATGTCATATTCTTGAAGTTTAGTACTTAATATGCTAGACAGCTGGAGTTGAACATTTGCAGTATGCAATTCAGACTATATGAGGCACTTATACAGGTAATTTTACAGAAGTGAAACATATTCGAAACAGCACACTTCATTTTACCTATAATCACTAATTCTGCATCAAATCATTTTTATGCACTATGATGATGGTAAAAAAAACTGACCATACACATGCTCGGTCATCCCAACACTCGTGAGACTTGCAATTAGAAGTCTGAAGGCTGCACAGGCCAATGAAAACTACAACCATGTGAAAAGAATCCAAGAACCAGTCTTCAATGCAGTTCTGGTATTTTAAGCAGCAAATAATAAGTAAAAACTGTAAATTAAAATAGTTAGGATCCCACAAGTATTCACTCATCTTTGATAAGAATCAGAGGTACAAAGAACCTTTAGAGCATAATTTTTTAATGTAATTTCTTGTGGAGTTGGATGCAAATCATTCAGATATCTATCAGTATTTCAAGAAAAAAATTAGACCGTATCAAGCTATTCTGAAGTCTTGATTTCCATTAGAGAGCTCATCTTCATATTACTGATGTGAATTGTTTCCACACTAGAGGAATCTGATTCCTGCTCCAAACTGAACACCATCACATATCCTGAGAAGAAATAAATAATAAACAGCATAAATGAAAAATAAGGTACTGATAAAAATCAATTTTCCCTTCAATTTTTTCAATGGTTTTCAATGTCTGGAGGTTTTCAATGTCTGGAGGGTTACAGTTCAAACTTTAGCTGACAAAGGCTCTTTTAAATAAATGCTTTGTCAATGTGTGACACATATGGAGTGCTTACATTTTCAAAATAAAGTCCATAATTTTCAAATTGCTGTTATTTGTTCACAATTCACAAGAATGACAAGTAGAAACATAAATGAGTCCTATATCAAACAGTATCTCACACAGTATCTTTGCTACTAAACAGGCATAAAGATTAAGCTTTTTTATTACGTATTATAATATTTTCTTGGTGTAGAATAATTGGTTGCTAACAAATTATTTGTTCTCCCTTTTTCTGTAATTACACTTGTGTTCATTTTTCAAGCAAAGACATTAAACTTGTGATTTATCCAATCATTTGTTTCTGGAAGGCTTAGGAAAATCCCTTGAGCTGTTTGAGTGATCATTTCTCCTAAAGAAATGAAATCTGCTACACAGCTATTCACACATTTCAACAGCTGATCTCAAGTTCAATGAACTATGAAACCTGAGATATAAACAGTCTTAAACTAAGAAGTACTGTGAAACAAACGTAGACATAGCCAGCTGAAAGAAAAGAGCATAAAGTGCTAAAAAAAAAATCTCAAAACTGGCAGGGAATAAACAAAAGACAACAATTTTCTCTTCCAAAATCAGACAGAAGTGCAGTTACTTTTAAAACAAGTTACTACTAAAGGAATCAGTGTAAAAAACAAACCTGTCACCCGACTGTACTCCCATGGGGAAACAGTAATTAAGTTCTAATCTAGCAATGTTTCCAAGTCGGAGCACTATTCCAGCACCGTAAGACCATCGGATGTACTCTGCCAGCTTCTGCAGGTGAGCTTTGGGACCATCACCTGAATGCAAAAAGACCAGGAGAACAAAGAATCAGAGGAGAACTGCCGAGATGTTCAAAGGCTAGCTGGATTTTCACAGCTAGAAGCCAGATTACTTAGGAGTACCTCCTGTAGATTAAAAGTGTATTACCCACAATTCTCACAAAAGCCAAGGACACTGGACTCAAACTACCCATTTCTAAGACTCTGGCTGAATTTCATTTCCCAGCATAGGGTACCTACTTGCATGAAATGAGTAGAAAAGCCTTGTCCAAATCCTGTAGCAGACCTCTACTGGTTTTTAGAGGATTTATCTGATTTTCATTCCCATATGGATGTCATCCCTCTTCATCAAGCAAGATATTCTATATCAAATATCACTATACCCCTGTACTAACTTTCACTAGGATAATTTTCCTCATAGCAATCCATATAGGTGCTGTGCTTTAGATTTGTGACTAAAACAATAATACACTGATATTTCAGCTATTGCTGAGCAGTGCACGCACATCACAAAGGCTTTCTCTATAATCAACTCTATCCCCACTAGGGAGTAGGCTGGTGATGGACAAGAGGTTGGAAGGGAACACACACAAGAGAGTTGCACCATGCTGATTAAAGACATAGCCCATACCATGCAATACCATGCTCAGCAATAAAACTGCCTGGGAGTTTGCCATGGGTTGCTGTTCCTCAGCACCTGGCTGGGCATGGGACAGCTGGTAGCCAACAATTGCTTTTTATATCACTTGTTTTTTTTTTTTTCCCCCCTCCACTTTTACTTATTACAAAATGCTTGTGGTTGGAAGGGACCTCTGAGATCACCTCCCAAAACTGATTAAACAGATACTGAAAAAGTATTTACTAATGCACTGCAATACATCTTGAAAAAAGTTGGCTATGGAAGAAAAAAAAAATTCTCATCAGCCACCACACCCTCATCTATACTGCCCACATCTATACCATCTATGCCACCACTTCTTACTTAGTGAACTCCAAAAACCATTGTAATATCACTATAACATTAATTAATCAATCACCACACTGATCTGTGAACAACACGAAGTTACTACTGTTACCGTGCCAGCTCTCTTTCCTACTAGTTGTGCTATAACTTATGTGAAGAGTTAAGAAAACTACTGGCAATATGTCAAATACACAAGTCTATAGCAACAGCTTTTTGACAGCCACTGAAATATACATAGTAAACAAAATGCTTTTGAGCCAATAGGCCCTTAGCAGTTCTCTTCTTTTTGCTTTTATATATAGGGTGAGTATACACACATACATATATATATATAGAGAGAGAGAAGCAGGTTTTGTTATGTACAATTCTTCTGAGGCTTACCATAGTTAAGATTGCAGAGGTTTCCAGCATTGAGGAAGAAATGTGTTCGGAAAAGATCTCCAAACCCTCCTCGGCCTGGTCGGAAAGGTAGAGGAGTGTAGAGATGCAAACCTCCAGCCCAGTAGGCTTCCCCTCCTAAGTAATCACCTAGTTACAGAAAATGTTGAAATGAATGTTGTAAATGAAAGCATTTACTGTGGAATATCTTAAAAGAACCAGGTCTTAAAGAGACAAGAGTACATCCTTTAAGTTGCTCTACACTGCACTGCTACCCTTTCACAGCTTTTGCCAATTGCTTCTAGCTCTCTCCTCACAACCTCACAACTATCAAGTAGAAATTAGGACTTATACCATTCTTTATGCTTTCCAAGTGAATCAATCTTTTTCTTCACGCCCTCACCTGTGGCACACACCTACCTGCAGTTCTCAGAGGTTACTTTCTGAAGCTCTTCCACATACTTGCCTCAGTTGTAAGAATGGGAAATCGATACAGCTAAGCAGATAGTCTATAATAATGGCAAGTCAGAAGAGTAAGGGATAGAACTGAGGAAATTCCTGGCTCTCAAAACACCTCTGATGATCAGATTGCCTTTCCCCTAAGCTACCTGAACACACGCTGAATCAAAAAGAGATTTAATGCCACGATTTCTATCTTTCAGGACTTTTTCTAACCTCAAAGGCTTACTAAAGAGACATACTGGAAGTTTGAAACTTGTTCATCCCTGCTAAAGACCACGGGTAAACCTGGAGATAAAAATATGGTTTTAAAAGTTCTGAGCCTTGAAAGTAAAAGAAACAGGTGCCAGGAAAAAGAAATAAAAAAAAAAGAGTTCTGGCATATCCTTGATTTATTTTAGGTAAAGCCATGCACTGGTGAAATTCACTTTAAGAAGCATTAGAAAACTACGTGTATTCTATATACACTAAAGGTCTGAGGTTAATACAAAAAGAACAAACGTAACAGTAACCTGAAGGCAGGCTTGGTTTGTAGTAATTACAGCTTAGCTAAGAACTACTGGGTTTTGTTCCACTGTGAACTAATAATATAAAATGACAGATCAGAGACATAACTCCTCTCAGAATCAAAGAACATAAAGGGAGCGACTATCTTAAAGCTACAGAAAGCTTAAGGACAGAATGTGAGGATTTGTTACGAACTAATATTTTCAGTACTGACAGAAGAACAGGATTTAAAAGTTTCAGACCGTCACTCTGGGGTCCAATGCTGTACATACTAAATCCTCGTACACTCGTTGGTCCACCAAGGTAAAACCTAGTAAATACAAACAAATCTAGTTCAATGCTTCACTTGGAACTACTCATACTTTTAACTTTCTTTTTCAAAATTACAAGTGACTTCATAACAAGTCTAGTAAAGTCTGCTATAAGAATTTTGATAGAAATACTCTAGTTAAGATCTATTACATGTAAAGCTAGCACAATTGGCTATAAGTACTTATTGTAAATAAATTAAAGTCTAAATGCCTTCTGTTGATGACCTTTAAACATAGGCACTGGAGGGCAAAATTGCCTAAAAAGCCAAATTATTACATGACTTTACTTCTAAAAATACCTGTTATTTATGCCCAGTATGAAATGTTGAAGATGGTAAATACCTCTTAGTAATGGCAAATATTGGTAGGCAGAGCTACTACTTACTGAATTATCCCTCCCCAATATGAAAATAAAAACCAGAAAGCATGTCTTGATTATTAACATGCACATAAAGCTAATTAGTAGTTTATTTTTATTATCCCCCAAATCAGAACTACTTCTGCTTCTCCATTCTGCTGCACAATTTGTTTCTCATACATCACCTGGGTTGACTGAAAGAAATTAAGAGACATTAAAAAGTAGCCTTACCTGTCAGCTATACTGGATGGCTTGTCTCCAATGGGTACTAGCATTCCACCCCAAAGTGATGCTGAAAAAACCTTTGGAGAAAAAAAGTTGTTGTTTCTCTTTTTTCCTTTTACTAATATCTAGTATTCTTCTTCCCTAGAAAAAATCATTAGTAAAATGCCATTGCTCAGTAAAGGCACAGCTCCCTTTAGCCTGACCAAAAGTTTCAGGTGATCACACTGCAAGCATGGATCTTCAATAACAGCATTTTTAGGAAACTCTTGATCATTGCTGCCCTCTTTCTACGCTTTGCAGTGCTGCACCTTGAAGTTTAAAGTAGGAATTTTAAACCGAGCGCTTTTTCCACAATAGCTAAAGAGAGCACTCGTCCAGATCTGACTTTCCTACAATTTTTCATGCCTTGAAATAAGACAAACCCTGCTGACATAAATTACTCCATGCAATTTTAAAACAGTAGGAGGTTAAATTCAGAAAATAGAAATAATTTTATATGATCACCTGACTGTAAATTAGCATTACAACTAAGTGAAACCATCTTCCATAAATCACTATATTGACATCAAATACATCCATATCATTACTACTTATCTATACAGTAACTCCTGGAAGTCAGATCAGTGTACTAAATACATTTAATCATCTGCTTGCTGTCAGTGTACAAAGTACAAGTACCAAGAGGTAAGCTCTACTGTCAACACTTAGGCTACAGGTGCTGGGCAATTTCTATGGTGTACAGCCTGCTCCTGTTACCTTCCATCCCCAGAGGCCCAACACATCTCTGTATCATGATGAGAGATGAGCCCATCATCAAGTGCATACACATCTCATTAAGTAGTACACAGCATATGCAAAGGCCAGGCGCACACCAGTCCATACTCAAAAGCAACAGATCTCATTAAATTGTCTGTATCTTAGGATGATATTTGCTTCACTTTTACTCATGATGCAGCCTGATTAGTTAGTCATGACTGAGAAAGAAGGAAGTCCTTTTTGCATAGCCAAGAAGTCATTAAATTACTTCATAGGAGAAGTATGCTGTTTTGTTCATTGGAAGGTCAGCAAATACATGTAAGATGACTAAGAGCATGCTCATCATGCTATGCCCATTCTTCCACCACACGATGTAATAAGAAAGGGGTATAACCAAATTGCTTTAAAATGCCTTTCTATGTTGGCCTCATTGATCTAACCCAGAACTTCACTGAGCTGAGTCTCCTCAGAATATAAGCATGAAACAGCAAATCCTTACAGAACCACCAGTTTATTAATATCTGTACTACGAAACTAGCTTTGAATTTTTCCAGTTATAGCACTGGCATAACATATTTCCAATCTCTTCATTATACAATCATTTTTAGAAAGCTATTAACAGAGATTGTCTCAATTTTATAAACATTATTTAAGTTTAGTATGTTGGGGGTGGAAATTATTGCCCCCTCAGTTTTTACATCTTCATAATGGAAGTTTCTCTCAGTGTTGTAGTGAAACCATTTTTCCTTTCTTTCCCAGCAGTTTTACATATCAGAGATAATTATCATATAATACATGATTCCAGAATCAGTAGCCATATGTTCCTAATTTCAAATGGTGAAAGCTAACTAAACCTGACTAAAGAGAAGCCAAACTATTCATAGTGAGGTGAAGAACATACAACAAAGGCTACAGTTTTTCAAAAGTCAATCTTAGAAAAATTGCAAAGAAAAGACATGCCCAACATTCCTTCTTTCCAAACTGTCCAATTCTCAAGTGAACGTACATGGCAGAAACATCAGTTTAGAAATAAGAGTATTTCACTTCCAAAAAAAACCCCACACTAAGATCTCTACCATCCATCTTTCATTTTGATCATCTTTTTTCAGTCCACCATAAGACACAGATTCAGTCACCTCATCCATTATTTCAATTACTAAAATATCTTTTAAAAAAATTACCGAGTCCCAAAGAAGCTGCTTATTCAATTGAAATTCAAAATCTTCTTTTAGAAAGCTCACATCTCCACCTGTATATCCAGCCAGCTCCTGCGAAGACAACAAAATTTAGAGTTGTGCTGGGTATTACATGTTTCTTCCCACGCAAAATTTATCATATGTGCATCTGCATAAGCAGTGTTTTCTGTGTAAGAAGCATATCAGATATTGAGACAAATTAATTCTGGACCAATGAAAAAGCACACCTGACTCTCAGAACTTATCTTTCTCCTAAATACTAAATCAGGCTGTTGCTTTCTAAGCCCTCTTGTAAGCAAGAACACAATATAAAAAAACTTGAAAATAAAGCAACCAAAATCAAACCTCTGATGTTTATTTAGTACCTATGAAATCTTCTCAGGTGCTAAAGTGGGGCTGAACAACCGAATACAAATAGTAGTATTACACAAACCGTAGTTGAATATAACAAATGACTGAATTGGTGTTACATGCAGCATCTAAGAAATGGTATGTTAACTAAACCCTGAATTATAACTGCCATTCTCACTCAGAGGAATTCTCTGCTGCAGCAGTACTTCTAGTTTCAATAGCATTTCAAAGCAATCTGCTTCTGCAGCCCTGCAGAAGTTAATGCTTCTGAAGTACTAAACCCTATAGCACAAGAGACAGGTTTTCTAAAAGCTCTAAGTGCAACAAGAGTAAAAACCATGTGTACACCACTCAGAGTTATTTCTATCCCATCTTTCTTACTTTTCAAGTAGCAATATGACCAGAGTCTGGCAGCTTTAGTGGCAGGAAACTTCTGGTATCAACTGAAAACAAGGAGCCACTACTGCCTATTCAGTGGAGAAGAGATACTGTCTTGTGATAACGCACCTCTGCTAATAAATACGTCAGTGCTAATGGCAAGAAACTGACTGCACTGTTTGAGGCATGACACAGAAATGAAGATGTGCCTCCATTAAGAAAAAAAATCATGTTTTTTAAATGGCACACTCTAAAGATAAAAAGTTAGTATTCATCATCACTCTATCCTAGTCAGTTTATGATTACATATACGGATAATATCCAGTAACAATAGAAGTGATTTAATCCTACCTGATTAATTTTCAGCAAAGCACCTCGTTTTGGCAAGATTGAAGAGTTTCGGGAATCAATTACCATGGCATGCTGGAAAGAATCAAACAATTATTTTTCAGTTCTCATATCCACTGAATATCACAAAGTGATACCATTATTTTCCAACACAACCTGTGCACACAGAGGGAGACAATCACAGCTCCAGGCTTGCGCAGCTCCACGGATTTGAGAAAAATGCTTCAGCAGTCTAACTTAGTTTTAACTTCAGAGGAGGCCACATCAAATAAATACATTTGTTTATTTGATTAGTAATAACTTTCAGCTATATGCACATAGCAGCAACAGTGCCACAGCGTGTATCACCAATTTTGTGACATTAGCCTGCAAATAGTTTATAACCCACAACATGACCTACAAATTAAAAATCAGCAAAAAAATGCTATAGGAAACAGTATTTAGAAATGGCACAGCAACTGTAGGATGAAAAAGGCTGCTGAACCTATTTTCTTCAACGTAACAAGTGGGTGCAGCATGGGGGAGGTCAGATGGCAGTGCTCAGAAAGATAATGAAATGTGGCCTTGCAAGATCCCCAGCAACAACGTGTTGGATGTGCTCTATTCATTACTCTGCAACAATTCAATTTTATATGCAGAGGTTAACAGTGCTGGCACATAATAAGTAACCAATGCTGCAACAATAGATGCTAGATGACAAGGAGGGTCTTTTATATGGTTTTGAAGAAAGAATAGGCAAGCATATATAACAGTCAAAATGCAACAAATATAAAATAAAATAAAAAATATTTTCTCTTTGGATCTCCTGGATGACTGTGTGAATGACCAAGCACTGCAGAAGACGTATCTGAAGAAAAACACAGTACCTACTAAGAAAGCCAGACAAAAAGCTCTTTTGGAATCATTCGTAAGAATGCGATTACTCAAAATAACATACACCCCATTTAAGACAGGAAAAAGCCTTACAGATACAGAAGATTTAAGAGAGTGTCCACTTTCTTCTCGAACAGAAAAGGATGCTGTTCTAGCAAGGCAGCCAAGCTCTCTCCACACACCCTCCCACTTCAGTGTGTGATTGGTCTTCCAGATTGGAAACTACAAAAGAAAAAAAAAAAAAGAGAGAAAGAATTGAGACAGTAAGACAATTTTGCTACAAAATTAAAACAAACATTTTCCTGAAAAAAACTCTCTTTCTCTCTCAAGCTTATTCATACATGAGCCTACACTTTTTCTTTCCACAATTCTTTGATCAGAGAGAAATATTTTTTCATTTTGGAGTAATTCTGCTCCAGCCAAGAAAGTTTCTCCAATAGGTGCAAACTACCCCACTTAGCCAAGATGAAAAATACCCTGAACGGGGCTAATATGGTGAGCAATACAACCATCTGCCTTTCTAAAACAGTGCTTTAAGCATTAAAAACGTGCAGAAAAATGCAGTAGAATTTTAATATGGTAAAAATAAAAATAACATTCCAAGGTCTCTTTTAAACAATGACAAATTTGCACAAGTCATAGTGTTTCAGTCATTAAGAAAGTAAAGCAGATATTTGTGAAAGCCAGCTGTGACCTGAACTAAATGTAAATGAAGCATGTGCTCCACAAACACTTGTGCTACACTTACATTAAATTCTGTTGATATTCCTCTATCAGTTTCACGAAGAGAACTCCAAGGGAACTGTCCAGTTACTTTATACAGGTTAACTGAAAAACTGAACCACAATGTTACTGGTAGGTTTGAAAGTGAAACTATTTAAGTAGGTGGAGTTTTACATTATCACAAAAAATTAAGAAACCAGCTCTGATACTTTAAGACTAATAGATCCTCAGTAAAGGAACAGACTGGATTATTACTCAGTGAAAAATCTTACTAACTGTTCCATATTTCTTCATAAAAAAAGAGATACTTGGAAATGTATTTCCTACTTTCTTTCGAAGTTTCCAGGCTGTGGCTTGAAGAATGACAGGCCATATGAAGTTTCCTTTGTTCCGTAGGAGAACTGGAAGGTTACCTTTTCTGCACGTCCAAAGAGATTGGGGAACTTCAGCCCAAGTACCTATATAAATTAGGGAAAAAAACACCAAAACACCATTTCATAGTTTGCTAAGCTGCGTCTTAATCACATGCTGAAGATAGGTACCTCTAACCTGAGAATGAGAAAAATAGGAATTAAATATGCTAGTAATGGAATAAGTTTGTCTTATAAGATAGGTTTTTCTTTGCAGTGGCAGCAACAGCCATCATGATACCACACGTTAGGGTTAGTATCATCACCCAACTTTTAGGGCTGTGCAGTGCCTGCTGACACTGTGTGTTCTCACTGTATAATTAGTACTGCTATTATTTCCAGGAAAATCTCCAAGCCAATCTAAAAGGCTGGATAAATCTTTGGCAACTGCAGACTTTTCAGCAGATCACTGGGAGAGCGACCTGCCAGGTAGGGATTGTTGGAACCATAGCAATAAGCCAATGGAAGGTTATCAATACAGAGTGACACTGGTATTTTTGTTCTGAAGAACAAGATATTTGCAGCAATACAACATACCATTACAACTTTCCAGGTTTGAGATGAATTCACGGATTAGGATAAATGTCAAATCAGTTCAACTCTTGAAGAAACATAGCTGCTGTCAAGACCAGTGTATGCTTGTGCCGTGCTCTTATCACCTAAGTATTTTACTTCTCAGTAACAAAATCAAGTAGAAAGGAAAGCTGAGTACAAGAAGAGAAACCAAGGCAGCTCTAAGACTGTTTTCAAATGCACTACAACCATGTATTGGATTTATGTGGCAAAGTTTTCACAGCTGGGGGCTGCAGAATTAGTCTCAATGAGAAGCGTCCAGAAGCTGCTTGAGATCAGACAAAGCCAGTTCCAGTAGGATTCCCTACTGGTTTCTTTTGGACTGCAGCATCCTGGACACTGCTCCCACCAGTATAGCTGGACAAGCATTTCTCAACTCACTTGGTTCCAATTCTCCCTGCTCTTACATAACACCATTACCTGACTCGTGCAGTAACTTATCCAGGTTAAAAATACTTCTAAGAAGAAAAGGATGAGTCCCTTGATCTGGCTTATGGACCAGACCCAGGAAGAACCACGCTGTGCACCATGCAAAGGTAGAATGGGAGCAGGACTAAGCTAAGAAAGCAGGATGTACTTAAACTAGCACTACTGTTAACATCAAGATAACAAAACAGCACAGCATTTACTTCTTCTTTCAATTAGTAAATATTCTTCACACAAGATTTTAATCAGATGCATTCTGAAATGAATCACGTGGAAATAAGTTCCACAATTTATGTGGTTGTGAAAAACCCAGTATTCTGCAGCCTAAAATAACTGGTACTGGGCTGAAATTAGTGAAAAACAAAAACAACTTCTAAGTCAAATATAAAGCATTCTGACTGAGAAGAAAAAAAAAACAATGTTTAAATAGTTCTTATACAAGTTAAATGCCAAACTACTAGTCTCTTTAATAGATAAAGTATCTTAAATATTATAAAAAATAATTGAAATAATTTTAAGAATTAAAAAAATCCAACATGCTGAGATGGCATAACTGAGTTGCATTTGTACTACATTTCCCTAGCACAAAACAGGCTACTGCTGAATGAAAGCCTAATACAAAGGCTCTTTAAAGACAAAAGTCCAACAAAGCTTTAGTAAAGCAGGATCAAGAAAATAATTTGGCTTGGATCAAGTCCTCACTTATTTAATCACTAAATTCCTTGCTGTGCTTGAAACATGGAAGTAAGAGGGCTACCAAAAGGAATTAATAATTAATTGAAATGATCCATACCATACTGCCTTCATTGTTGCCAACCATAGTGTTATAGCTTCCAGTTAGCCTTCTCAATTCTGTCACCTCAAAGGTTACATCTAAACCATTTGGAAGGGCATCATCTCCTAAATAAAGAAAAAACAGTATCTCTGGAGAGCTATTTAGAAAACAAATGAACAGACAGATGACAACATCAGTTTTTTGAAAGCTAGTTGAACTGAATGATTATAAAGAAACTATACTGCAAAGAAAAACAGTTTGGTAAAAAGATGGGGAAGGATCTGGAAGGTAAGACGTGTGAGGAGAGACTGAGGCCACTTGGTGTGTTGGGCCCAGAGCAGAGGAGCTGAGGGGAGGCCTGATGGCGGCTGCAGCTCCTCACAGGGAGCCGAGGGGCAGCGCTGAGCTCTGCTCTGTGTGACAGCAACAGGGCCCGAGGGAACGGCATGGAGCTGTGACAGGGGAGGGCAGCTGGGGGTGAGGGACAGGGTCTGCACCACAGGGTGGGTGGTTGGGCCTTGGAACAGGCTGTCCAGGGCAGACGGTGTGGCCCCAGGGTGAGAGGCGTTAAAGTGTCTGAAAACGACCAAACATAGGGTTTGGTTTTTGAATGATAAGCCAGGAGTTGGACACAATGACTCATGCGGGTACTTTTCAACTCAGGATATTCTATGATTCTATGTCATTTGCATGTGCATGCAGAATTTTGTACAGTGGTCCAGACGTAGCAAGAGGAATGCCGTCACTAGAGTAGAGCTCCCAGCACTTTACAGCTAAATGTCAAACAACAGAAATTGCCTGCTTCCCTTCAGGCTCTGGATGCGGCAGCTGTTCCAAAACACAGATGTCAAGGGTACCTAATTCTGCTTGAAGCAGCTGGGACAGCAGTCCATTGCTAACAGCGTGTGGGACTGCAGTGCTCTTCCTTTTCAATAGTGTGACTTTCACTTGCTGGAAAAATACTGACAAGTTTGCAAAGCAACCACAAGACAGAAAATGCAATTAATGCCTTAATGAGGAACCTGCACACACTCAGCTGCCCCATACATCTTATAAGGTCATTTTTAATTAGAAGCATTGATACAATTACTAATAATTCCTCTAAGCACAACAAATTGATTAATAAGCCACCCATAAAATGAAAGTACAGAAGGTATTTTCAAGCTTTTCCTCAAGCTGAAAATTTGGATTAGGGCACGGGTACCGTAATTATTTCAGTTGTAGTAGTTAACTCATTTTTGCATATAGTCAAGTAATAGTTACACACATACACATGTATGCAGTCACACTGAATCACAGAATCATAGAGTGGTTTGGATTGGAAGGGAGATTTAAGATCATCTAGCTACAACAGCCTGTTACAGGCAGGGATAGCTCCCTCTAGACCAGGTTGCTCAGAGCCCCATTCAGCCTGGCTTTCAATGCTTCCGGGGAGTGGACAGTCACAACCTCACTGGGCAACCTGTTCCAGTGTCTCCCCACCCTCACAATAAAGAATTTCTTCATCTCCCTCGACCTGCTGATCACCCTTCTCATGCAACCCAGGATACAGTTGGCCGTCTCGGCTGCAAGCGCACACTGCCGGCTCATGATGAATCTTTCATCAACAGACATCCCCAAATCCTCCTCAGGACTGCTCTCAAGCCATCTGCTGCCCAATCTGTATGTGTATTTGGATGTAAATACATCGCTTTCATACAGATAGTGGATATAGACACACATATTCTCATATATAAAACACCTATGTTTTCAAATAAAATATATAAAGGTATATGAGAGAGCTTTGGAAATTATATAAACAAAAACAATCTGAGCTGTGACACAGGGAAATGTACATTATAGGAGTTTATGTAAAACAGGTGAGTATTACTGAAGCAATACATACCTTGACAGGTATCAATCAGAACCTCTACCTGTCTAAAGATTCCTAGACGAAGCAACTTTTCACGAGCTTCATGAGATTTTCTCATTACCTATAGGACGAGATAAGTAGCTCAGTCCTTCAGCTTACTGAAAATAACTAGGATGAAATAGTTAAGATGCTGCTAAATCACATAATATTCACAGAATATGTATACAAAGACATATATGTGCTTTCAAAACAGATCACAACTACTTTAACACTCAAATCCATAAAGAAATTAAACCAAGAGCATTTGGCTAGATTTCCTACCCAGCCTGCAACCTAACTGTTCAGATGCTTAAACCTATTATTCAAATTGGTTTCAGTACTTAGAACTTATACACCTATTTACTGGGCCCGTGCTTTTGACAAAAAGCAAACACACACACATTAATCCACTTAAATACAGACTAGTTTACAGATAAAGTCTTGATTCCTTTTTGCACTTCTTAAAGTTCTGAAAGCAGGTATGCCCTAAATAAAAAAGCAGCATGTTAATTTCACACACACACTCTTCTTCTATGCCATCCGGAGATAAAACTCAATGAATTTCATGATGAATTCAGCAGCGTAACCAAGCACTACAAGGGGACATATGCAAAGAAACTGCATACAAAAGAATATGGACTACATGGGCAATTGCCAGAGGACCACGATTCCTGGCAGCCACTCTATGGACACTGATTGTCTGTGCTGAGTACTTTTCTTAAGCAAATTAACTGAAAGTGTCACCTGTGGAATTAGCAATTCTCAAACAGGAATGGTGAACCTGAAAATATCTCGGAGTGCTGTCTGCCATCTCTCAACACCTTTGAGCTGAATACATCAGAAAATACAGTATCTGTCAGTACTGTCTGTTTCAGTTTGGCTTCCATGTGGCAAGTTTAAAATCATTACAAAAATTAGCAAATTTGCCTCACATCTGAGAAGAGCAGCCCAATGCAGGAAAAGAGAGAGAGAAAATCATGACCTGAAATTTTAAACAGGAGGTCTGTTATTCACCGCAGTACTTACATCAATGAGATTTTTAGCCTTGAAAACATCTGCGATTTCATACATGATAATGTCATCTTTGGTCCTTCCAAGTCCATCAAAATGCACGTGCTGAACGACCACCTAAATGCAACCCATGTTTAAGCACAAACACTGAATTTGCATCTAACAACAAATGTCAAAACCATCTACACATAAAATAAACACATGCACAAAAAAAACCTACATAAAATCACCCATACTATTGTCCAAATGAAAAACCCAAAGATTCCTACATCAATTACTGCTAATCTATATTATGAGAAATCAGTGCTGCCTACAATTCTGGAAAATTGTTCCTCTATCAAGAGAAGAGAAGAAGGCTCTAATACCAAATCTAATACTGTTTCAAGTTGAAGAGATAGTAGACTCTTGCTGCTGGGATTTCTTAAGTGTTATGTGAACAAATAAGTCACCGCAGAAATCACATCAAGATATTTAGACATTTAAGACAGAATATGTAGGTAGCTGTAGCTACCATGTGTTTTATCTGTTACACATATGGAAAGAGTTAAAACAACAAAAACAACCAAGCAACACAACGCCACAAACTCTATTAAAACTGTATAGAGTAGACTGTAGAATAAAGGACAGATAAATTATATAGAAACAAAGATAATGCATGATGCCAATACTGCACCCTCGAAGATTAAGGGCAGTTACGTGGCTCACTGCTAAACAGCACTGTGGATGAGGTTACTTCTTATGAGGGATGGTGAAGAGCAGCACCTGTTAAGAAAAAAAACAAGATGCTGCCTGGGTACTCACATCTTTGTTTTCAAGAATTTCCTGCTTGGCTTCAGGCTCGACTTCAACCAATTCAGCTTCTTCTCCCAAGGCCCCAAAGTCTGGCCCACTCGCTGGAAGGGGCTCCAAACTCTGGAAGGACATAAGGAAATGGCAATTTATTAAGTATGTGATTTGCAAGTTATCTTCTGCAAAGGAGAAAGGTGACTGTTCCTGATTCTGTGTTTATCAGGTCACAGAGGAAAAAAGCTGAAAAGAACCATGAAATGGGGGGAGTTACTAGCACATCTGTTACCTACGTGTCTGTTGTCAGTTTCAGTGAAAGCTAACTAGCTTCTACGTCAAATAATCTCTCAAAAATAATATCCTTAGCTCTTCCAAGAATAATCTTATTTTTAAAGCATGCTTCCTGTGTTAAACATGAACTCTACATTTTATTTATTTATTATCGGGGATATTTATATTTAAATATTTAACCCAATATTTAGTTTGGGTTTTTGGGAGGAATGTGCATGATGAACAATAAAGAAAAAAAAAAGGTGTTTTCAGTGCACTATTTTGCTTTACGTATAACTCTATGCTTTTATATTTTAATGTCATTTAAAAATATCCCTCCATGTGATGCTCAGGTCCCAGCCATCAGAGCTTTGAAGGTGAATGTTTTAATTAGAACTGTTTCTAAAGAATATGGCTTTATTTACTACACCTGAGGAAGTCCTAAAATAAGGCTCTTATCACAAGATGACAGATTCAAGCATGAGTGAAGGCAGGGTTACCTGCAGAAGCAGAGGTCGGGGTTGGGTAACTTAGTAAATCCACTTTTAGACTTAAGTTACTAATACAGTCCATGCTGAATTATTTAAGGAGCACTGGGGTAATAAACTGCTGTCATACATCAGAATTAAGTTACACAAACAAGATGTCCTCTCTAGCTCGCAAGTTTTGAGGCAAACATGAAATGCTCTGCAACCACACAATGTTGTGTAGCAATCCATACAGCAGATGAATAAAATCAAATGGTGAGGCCCTGGCACAGTTGCTCAGAAGCTGTGGGCGCCCCACCCCTGAAGGAAATTAAGGCCAGGTTAGATGTGGCCCTGTGTAGCCTGAGCTGGTGGGTGGCAGCCCTGCCTGCAACACAGGGCAGGAACTGGGTGAAGCTTTAACATTCCTTCCAACCCAAACCATTCTTTAATTCTATGAATACAAAACTAAGAATATGATAAGTTAGTCATGGCAATTAGATGCTCTGGAACCATCAGAATCCCCTGCAGCAATGTGTTCCTCAGTTGATTTAGTGCCATATAAAAGCCTTCTTGTATTCTGCAGGTGTGTGGAGAAGAGAAATAGGCCTGGGGTCTGGAGAAACCCCCCCCAAATAGGCTGGCTGCTCAATGACCACACCCGGTTACTGATGTTGTTTCCCACAGGGTGGTCAGACCCTGGAATGAACTGAACTTGGTCCCAAGTTGGAGCACAGTACAAGCTCATCAGGGCAGTGGCTGCCACAGTTCAAGGAGCATTTGGACAATGCTCTGACACATAGGGTTTGGATTGGGATGACACTTCGTGGAGACAGGAGTTGGACTCAATGATCCCTGAAGGTCCCTTCCAACTCAGGGTACTCCGTGCTTCCACGCTGCGCTGGCCTCAAGGTTAGCTCCCCGTGGCTGCTTTAAGGGGAAAGCAGCTTAAGCAAAACACAGTTTCCCGCTCTGATTTCCTTACGATCCAGCAGCACCGCCAGCCTCTCCCACCTCGTCCTCTGATACCCCTACGGCCCGACTCCTTCGCGGGCCGCCTGCCTTCCACCCAGCGGCACGGCGGAGCAGGGACCGAGGGCCGCCCGCTCACCCCATGCCGGCTCCCGCACGGCAGGCACCACGGCCAGCGAGAATGGCAGCGCCGCAGGCCATCCCCGCCGCCAGACAGGCGCCGCCGCCCCGACCCTCTCGAAGGTCGCCGGGAGAACGCGGCCCCAAGGCCGTTCTCCCGCAGGCCCTTCCTCCCTTCCCCTGCCCTCAGCGCGGCGCTCACCTACCCGGGCGTGCACGGTGCCCATGGCGGCGCGAGCTGGCGGGCGCTCGGAGGCGGCAGGCGCGGGACCCCTGCGCTCAAGGCCGCGGCACGGGGGCGGCCATGACAGGAGACCCCGCCCCAGCGCCCATTGGACGACGGATGAGGAAGGGGCAGGGCAAGAGGGCGGGGACCGGAAGCGGGACAGCTCGGCCGGAAGTTGGGGTGACGCGCCAGGTACTGCGTGCGGCGCAGGAGCGTAAAGTAACGCATAGAGACACCAAACCCGGACATTTCATCTTTTAATTGTGGTTTCAATAACATTTCCATTTGAGGATACATACACACGAGACGGGGACAAAACAGGTGAAGTAGAATAGCACCAGGTGTCCATAACAAGAACGTGACAGCGGAGCTGTTTGGCCCTCAGCAAAATATTATTTTCATGCTGTACCATTTAGTACTTCGAGCTTAGGGGAATGGCAGCTGAAAAACTGCGTAAAGGCTGGTCCAATGCAGAAACACTTGCTCCTGGAAAACTTCTCTGTACCCACACTTAAACTCCTGAAGGAAACATTCCCTTCTCTCTCCCTTACATCCCGTTACTCAGCCCTGCTCCTCCCTCACTGCAGTGCTCCCCCTGAGCACCTTCCATCTCTTCCCTGAGCCACTGCAGGGTTGCCCAGAATTCATATCCACACACAGGAAGCCTGCAAACATCACACACCTGCTGCAAACACATGGCAACCTGACCTCCAAAGACAGAGCTGCTTCCTTCCATTTCAAAAGAAAAAAAAAAAACACATCCAAAACAATACTAAAACAGCAAAAATAGTAGTTAATCTCAACAGGTACTACTTTTCCTGAAGTATTCATACACTGATACACTGTCTTTATTACATTTACACAGAACCTTCATTGAGGGAAGCGTTTACAACACTTATCACTCAATACAGATGTGATCCAGTCCACTTTCAACCCATTATTTGAGACCTTTGCACAGCCCCTGGATATTGCCGCTTCCACCAAGTCTTACAGATTTGCTTTGTCTGACAATTGTTCCTGGAAAGCTCTCTGGGGCTGTCAGGCCTTCCAGAGCCAGAAAGGACCGTTTTTTTCTTCCCTCCCAACTCTCCTGCAGCAAGGGGAAAGTGAAGGAAGAGCAGAAAAATGTCCTGAGCTGGAAGTGAAATAAATGGATCAAGAATGATTGGGCAGCAATTAGAGAGAAGACCAAAACATTAGCCACCACTCAATATAAACTGAAGTACGTTAACATCTGCCATAAAGTTTAACACCTGAAATTACTAATCACAGCCACTATTTTACCTACCTTTCAATACTTAGTCAAGTATTAAACTCTTACTGAGTACACAGAAGTTCTGTGAAGTCACTGAAACTACCTGATTGCATTTCAGGTGAAAGCATCCCAGTTCTCATGACTTTTTCCACTGAAGTATTTAAGAAGGGAAAGAGCCATAGAGGAACCTGAGCAGTCATTATCAGCTGTGCAATATAGACAATAACCTAGACTAACACTGTTCCTACATTATCTCATGCAGACAACTTTTCTGTAAATAGAACAGTATGTTTAACATAAGGCATACAGACATAGGAGGCCACTAAAAAGCACAAATGTGTATTTCCCTTTATGAAGTACAAATCCAATTTCATTAAGTGCTATAAAAGTGATCCTCAAACATGTTACTGGGAATTACATTTTTAAAAAGCTTTTGTTATCAATGCTTGTTTACCAAGATGTTTACAGAATTTACATTTTTGTCCTGAAAGTAGATTTAAAAAACAAAAATCTCATTTCCAGAGAGACATTGTTTACTACAAACCTTACTATAGTTTACTGAGCTGGTGCTTTGACAGACACATAGTCTGTCTCTTCCTATAGGAGCCACTGTTTTAATGATCCATAAAACAGCAGAATTCCAAAGGCAGATTTCTCAGGAAGTTGTAAACATTTTTCCAAGACTTATTGGCAATAAACAAAGTAACCTTTAGTCCTTTAGGATTTCAATTTCTCTGCCAAATTAGAATTTTGGAAGCTGTGGAATTTATTTCCAAATTAATATTCTGGAGCAGTTTGGAAACTTGTCTCTGAGGAGGAGTCAAAATCTATTTCCAAACCAGACTCATCAGAATTTGGGAGAAAGTTAGGATAGGAGTTTAAGTCTGACTGCTCCTTTGTCTTAGGAGAAGCGTGTTTCATAACCGAGTCCATGTAGCATGAAGATTCCCAGAGCCAGGTTTCAATATCCGCAGAAGAATGAGGCATTTTAAGATGAGAGTATGAAGAACGAAATTCCACAGTAGATGGGGCAGTCTGACATTTTCTTAGTGGTGTGTAATTGTCTTTCCTGTTTAAGAAAGAATGCAAAAAAAAAAAAAGATAAAAATCAGTAGCATTTCAATGATGTCTCTATTACTACTCAGATTTCTTCCAAGGAATCTTCATGACAAAGAACACTATAGGAAAAAGGTTAATTCTAAATGTATTTAATGAGTTAGGACACAACAACAGGAAAAAGACCTTAAAACAACCTTATCTAGAACAAAAGCATCCTACCTTTATGTGATGCCCTCAGAAGTATATATATAAATTGTTAATTACAAGTCACCACACTGTTCTAATATGTTTAAAAGGGGAGACCCAATTGGTGCATTACTTGAATAGTTCTGATCTCCCCTAGCTACCCACTCATGAATCACAGCAATTACTGGACATTAACAAGCATGGTCTCAACATTCACCAGGAAATAGTTTTTTCCCCCCCTAAAAGTTCCTTCTCATCCCTTGCAATACCATTAGGGAAACAAAGAAAAAAAAACCACCATCATTCACTCCCCTCTAAACAAACTCCCCATACACATGCTTCAACATCAGTTTCTATACTTGAATTTCAGATGCACTAGAAGATACCATCCCAGCTGGTGAAGCTCCCAGAAGAATGCCTAAACCGCAAACAGCTCAAGTTTCCATGAGATTTGAGTCTGATTGCAAAAGAGAAGCTAGATCTGAAGACATAGGAGGAAGAGAGGAAAAAGCAATGGGATTATTTCTTTTCAGAAAAGCAACAGTAAGTTCTTGATGAATAATGAAACACAGTACAAGCCCACAAAGAGTCACCTATAGAATACAGTGCAGGATTCTACATACACAGCCTTGGGACCTAGCCATCTGAAGGGGAAATCCATTTAAAGAAAGGCTTCAGAAAACTTCAAAGTTTAACAGTGTAAATGATTCTGTGGGTAGTGATCATTGCTGTGCTTTAACCCCAGCAGGCAGACAAGTACTACGCAGCCACTAGCTGTGGGTGGTTAAAAAATAAAATGGAGAGAGAAATGCATGAGAGCTTATGTATTGAGATAAACACAGTTTACCAGGTCAAGCAAAAGCAACAAGCCAACCAAAACAAAAGATTCATTCACTACTTCCCATCAGCAGGCTGATGTTCAGCTATTTGTAGGAAAGCACATCACACATCCTGATCTATTAAGTCTGGATTTCTGCTTTCTCAAACCAAATCTTAGGAGACGGTTTTTATGACCATTTGGACTTCAGAGACAGCCTACGAACACCAGCTCTACTCTGACATGGCTGCACAACTCACTGTTACAGCAACAAGTCTACTTTAAATGGAAAACGTGGGCTGTCATATTATTTTGTAGAAGTTGTTCAAGATCCCTGGGTAAATACTAAACTCCTCAGCAAAAGGTGAAACAAATGGCAGTCTTAGATTTGTACCAGGGCAAGTTGTCACTTGTCAAATCCTTTTAAGAGGGAAACTTAGTACTGGAAGCTCTGTTAAGAGGGAACTTTTAAAAACACATAATTTGCATGCAGCAGCACACCAGTTTACCTGGATGTAAAGAACAGCCTCTTTTTTGCCTGGGAATAAACTGTACCAGCAATCTGAAGAAGTTGTTCTTGCATCCATCGAACATCAGCAGGCATGTCAGGAAACCAGTTTACTAACCTACAATCAAAATATACAAGTTAGTTTGTAAACAGAGCTCATATTATGTTCCTACATAATGCATCCAACAAAACAGCTTGGGGAGAACAACAGCTGTGTTAACACCCTCAACAACATCTCCAGATCTTTACAACCTCCCTAGATTTCCATCTGATTCACTCACCTCTTCTCTACAACCTAAAGAAAAAAGCAGCACATATCACTACGTCTCTGATTTATGTTGAACATCTGACCAGTACATGCATTCTACCAAATTCTAGGTAGCCTATAAAAAATTCCTGTCTTTGAGCCCTCTGTGTAGTAGGAACTTCTTGGGGAGTTTAAATATTACATGGGAAACAAGAACAGAAGAAAAGCACAATGGAAGAACAATGAAGGCAGACATAGAATAATATTACAAATGTTTTTTGCATTTTCCCCCGAAGATGCTAACAAGTCAGTTACACTGGAGGAGGGGGAGAGGGAAAAAAACCACATAATTCTGTTGATTGCTTCTCATTTGAGGAACATGGCACTTCTGCATCATTTTAAGTGGGACAGGGAAATATTTTACTGGAGTTTTACCTGGATCTGTTTACAGAGCATTTGATTTCTTCTAGTATTTTCTAAATAAAGTAGAAGCATGTGCAGTGCAAATACTAGAATTCAGTTAAGCAACAACTGTTTAGGGCTCATGGCGTATAGTTCCTCCTTTTCAAGAGTCAGAAAACCTTTAAAATCAGCACTGTTTCAAGAGAACAGCCCTCAGAAAACCTAAGCAAACTCAATAAGAAAGTTTATTTGGCAAATAAGCTCTTAGATTTCATTCCTGACTTCAGGAAAAAGCAAAAGCACAGAACTCCATCTGGAGTTCAAATACCACTGCAGAATACAGAAATAGTAGTGAATAGTCTGCACAATCACAGGATTAAGGGTGCTTCTTTTGAGGAATTAAGAGACAGCTTTTGGCAGTAAATTTATTATTTAAACTTTTTCTTAGTAGAATTATTTCTATAGATTGTAGAGGCTTTAGGAGGACGCACCTTATGTAGGTAGAAAGAACTCTTTGGACAGTTAACATTTGAATTATAGAGTACCAGAGCATCTATAAAATTGAATAAGCATTCAATTATACTCAAGTGCAATTACAAAGTGGTTCATGAAAACTTTCTTACCGTAAAGCAGCAGAATAAGCAGACTCCACAGGTAATGTATATGGTAGCATCAGATAGGATATCACCCGCATTGGGAAGAGCTTAGAGAACTGAGCATAGAATCCATTTGGTTCTTTACAAGCTTCCTGAAACGCTTAAGAGTAATTGTGTTTGAGAAAGATGTTAGGCTATTTGGAAACTGTTCAATTAATTCACTCAAGTTTTGGTAATCTTCAGTCAGTATGATCAAGTATTACTGAATAAGGCTCACATAGAAATTGGAAAAAGCAATCTCAAGGCACTTATGATAAGTACTCTCAATGCTATTTTAAAATATGGGAAGCACTGGCTAATAACACAGAAATAAAGAGACATTACTCAGAACTGTTAAGCAGTAAATTTAAGTATTAACTTCATATGAGATGTAAGTATTTTTGGAGATGTGAACCTTATGTATTTTAGACACCATTCTTTCCTTGTCTGAGACTGTGGAACTTTAAGGAGTTTAAATTCTAGAGTTCCACATATTCCAGTTATGTATAGCTTTCAGAAGTTTCACACTTCGTATTTTATTCTAAGTCACTATGACTACAAATTTCAGATCTTGAAAATACTGATCAGCATCCACAAGAAAATGTTGGTAAGAATTATAGACTAAGAAATATCAGAAGTGTTCCTGGTCTATTAATACCTTAAGACAACAGGAAAACCAGGCAATTAGAAATCTACTGAAGTGTGATATAAAAATAAGACAGGGGTAACCAGTGTTTGAATTTGAAGTTCAACTTTATTGTTAAATATACACTTACAAAGATATTGTAGACTTACAAACTAAATTCAAAACTACATGAGAATGTAATTCATGTCTCTACAAAGTGACTCCTTTGCCCTGTTTCAGACTTACTCTTGTAGCTAAATCAAGATACACGTTTCCATTTTCTATGTACTTTGAGAACACTTCTGAGTTCAGCTAACCTCTGATGTCATAGGGAGCAATACAATTAAATAAAATAGCTTTTGCAAATTATAAGATTAGAGTAAGGTTAGGGGGTAAGATGGGAAATCACTATTTGCCATTTAAAGTTACAGAACACAGTCTGAAGAATGTACCTTTACGAAGCCTAGGAGGTAAACTCTCAAATATGCTCTTCTCCAGAGGCCATGGATTTTGCTTCAGCTGGTCACCAAGTACTTCCACTTGTGAAGTTCCTACTCTATTGTTCTCAGACATATTTTTTTTCTTCATATAGTCAATGTGTTGTGCAGCTTCATGAGGATTTGTTTTTGTGAACGACAAGCTGACATAAATTGAATCATTCAGAATACCTGGAAGAGTCAAGAGCTTCCACTTAGGCTCAATCCACAGATCTTTGGAGTACCTGTACTTTGTTTATCATTACAGGAGGTCTTACCCTGAAGGGACATTATCTACCTAATGTCAAATACATTTGTTCTTATAAGCAGACAAAGATTTATTCATCATTACGACTATTCTTGTACAGATTTAGATCTTGCTTTAAAACAAATTCTAAAGCAAATGAAAAAAGTGAACAACTGAGACTGAATCTGAAACATACAGTCATTTGCCAAAGTAGTTTTCCAGCAGCAAAGCAAATGGTTTAAAGGAGATGAGAAAAACTGACTTGTTTTTGTTTGAAAGAAAACATCTACAATGCATCAGAGAAATTTGACACAGAAGATATCATAAGAATGCTTTGAGGTGCTGTTATAAGGTGCAAAAGGAAAGAGGTAAATATTAAGACACATTCGAAGCATGAAACTAAGTTAGCATTTGTTGCTGATAAGTGTCAAAAGTTTATATAAAGACTTTAGCAGAGAAGTTATCTATATCAAAGTGTTCTGGATGGGGAAAAAAAATAGGAGCTCCTATAGTTGAAACAGCTTAACAAGGAAGTAGATACATAACTAAAGAGTTTGGAAAGGCTACACCAGGAACAAAAGTATCACATCAGTAGTATGAAAATGAGGACAAATATTGCAATGCATAGGGGATGTGAGGTGAAGACTCCAAGAAAGACCTGTAAGCAGTCTCAGATACAGCGTCAGATGGAAGTGTGCACACAGGAAACTCATAGGCTGTGTTCACATACTGCACCTATCTTAGCACAGGCAGCTCCAAGCTATAGGCATGTTTGTGTCTGCAAAAGCTTGTACTTTTAATTATCTTGCAAAGGATCTAAAGTGGGACTCTCTTAATTATTTAACAATATTACTAGAAATTAAGCTCTTAAGCAGAACTGGGATGTTCTTGAACATGAAGAAATTGTTTCAAGGAAACAGGAATAAAATGTGAGTATAAGCAAAGAGCACATCAAGCTACAAGCACATTACAGCACATTAGCTGGCACTAACTCTAATAGTACAAACATCATAAATTTCCATTCCTATAATCTGACCCAGCACTATTTGCTTCTGCACCCAAAGAGTATGGGGATAGCATCTCATACATACAGTTACCTTCATGCTAAGTAGTAAATGATTGTTTCTAGCTTGTCTGTCTCAAAATTGAGCAAGGAATGAGATTCATAAACATTTTACTTTGATTCAAGAGAAAGGGAAGATCTTTCAGTTATTCCTAAACTGATCTGGATCCCAGTAACTGCTACATTTTAAGACTACTTGTAAAGTCTTTCATGATATAGACAAAGGATTTATCCATTACTTATTTAATACTATTGTTAGACAGTTCCCAGTTCTGAACTGTAATGTTTTTCCTACAAATTTACTTGGACAGTACAAGAGAGGAAATAAGAAGATGCAGACTGCACAAGAGCGTAGTCTACTCCTATCCCCTGGTATTAAGGCAAAAGAAACTGATACAATTTTTCTAGAATTATGAGTAGAATTCTTTGGTAATTTCACTAAATGATAATAGTACTGACTTAACACAAGAATGCTGAAAACCCAGAAGTGCAGTTTTTGTGTGACAACTACCTCAGGCAAGTAGTTAAAACTGTCTGATTTCTACCAGCTGAAATTCATGAGAATATAAGTTACAAAACCCTTGTTCCCCTTCAACCCTTTAAAAAAAAAAAAAAAAGCAACAAAAACCACACTGGTTAACAACAAATCACCAATAATTATCCACAAGAGTAACATACCATTTTCTTTCAAGAATTTAAAAGCATCTGAATATCCTTGCTCACAGATCTCTCCTAGTACCTGCAAGCAGAGAGTAAACAAGTCAGCCAAATAATCAAAAGTTATTCAAAATTCAGATCAAGAGTTTATAAAATAAAAAGCCACTTACAACTATCTTGTTAGTGTAAAATTTTCTTACAGTTGCTATAATCCTATAGATTCAGGTTAGTAGGCCTACTGTGTGACACACACAGTCATGCATATGACTGCTTATCTGTCATCTCACAGATGCACTGAATTATTCAGTAAAAAGGACAGCATTCTAATGACTTAGAAGAACTTCCTCTCTCATTTCATGTCTTCAGCATAATGTCAGAAGCAAGTAACAAAGCAACAGAATGGCTTGGTGGAATACATCAATTCCCCTCTTCCCTCCCCATGCTTCCCAATTCCCAGAACTACAAAAAGTCAGCTGTGCAATTCTCATGTTCCAGCTCAAACTTAGCCTTCCACATGAAAACATCTTTCAGCAGATGCAACACCAGCTCATCTACTAATGTGCACAGTAGTCCTGGACAAAAGAAAAAAAATTAACATATACATAAGTAGAATTTAATGTTTTTCTATTTCCAAGTGGTTTAAAAAAAAAAAAAAGCATCTACAGCGATCAAAACATTACTTCTCTGTAGTGTATCCCAAGTCAACTGGCAGTCTTTTTTCAATTTTTTCCAGCTTCAGCAACTGCAATTCTAGTGACTTCCCTCATCAAGTCTGCAATTAAATGCTTAGCAAGACTAATATCTGGTGTAAATAGTTTAGAACTTCTGCAAAGTTCTGAAGAACCCAGTTAGCAGTAAACATGAAGGGACTCTAAACTGACAGTTATTAATTTACCAGTGTGGATTTTATGATAGAATCCTGTGGTAATTCCTAAAGAAACAGAGCAAGACAACACCAATTTATGTCAGAGAGACTAAAAAAAAAAAAAACAAACAAAAAACCCACTAACACAGACTATGAATAATGCAAATAAGAAGTGTCACGGGAAAACTTTATATGACCAGATAAAGCACTGAGATTCCTGGAGCTTTGTGCAAAAGAAAAGTTTTTGTACATAAAAATGTTTTGCTAAAAATACATGAAGGCAGTGAGTTACCTTAGGTTCTGGTGGAAAGAGTGCTTGTGTTAAACGATAAAGGTTCCCCAAACTGAGCTGAATGCTGGTGTTGGTGACGTTCATTTCATGAAAGTTGGCAGAATTCCCCTTTGGACAGATATCACACTCCCCAGCAAAAGGTGAAACGGTGATGGTATTCTTAGATTCATACTGAGGCAAGTTGTCACTGATTCCTCCATCCACATAGCGCTGCAAAGATTCAAAGTAAAAAGAACACTGACATTTTCTAGCTAGCAGATTTCCCATGTAGGAATTAAGCAGCATTTACAACTAACAGAATGGTCTCTGCTATGCCCCTAAACTAAACATTTTGAATAGCATGCTTTATGTCCTGTAGTTCCACAGAAAATCTAAGAGTGTTCTATTTGGGATTTCTTTGTATGTTTAAGAAAGAGCAAATCATTTTAAGGATGATAATCCCACACAATGTGCTCTAAAATAACTGGCACAACTGCCTCCTCTTCCTCAAAGGACAGCACTAACCTAAGAGGTACCACGGTGCTTCTGTAGAAAGAACAGGACAGAATAGCTCTACACTTCCAAGTTTTAAGTTCCTCATTATTAAAACATTCTGTTTAAAAAGAGTTGCTTTTAATTGCTCTTGCAATTAGAATTTGCAATCAAAGGATGATAAATATTCAGACATTAAGAAAACGCAAATAAAAGTGAAAAAAAGCTTTGCACACAAGTTTAGAAGTTGTCCCAAATTGAACTTTTTTGTGTGTTCAGCTGCCCATGACCATAGTTTTAACACACCATCATCTCAAACGTTTCAGGATCCAAGACCTGAAAAGTTCTATACTGAAGTACCAGATCTATAATGCAGCAGCTGCAAAACTTAACCAGTTACTCACAGTATCCTTGTCTCCAGTGGGGCCAGTTTTAGACAGTTTATTCTAAGAGCATCCAAAGATCATCTCCTTACCAACTTAGCTGTTCTAGTGGCTTCACTTTCCTCCTTCCTAACCAGACATCAGACTGAACCTGTGGGTCCTTTTATAAAATGGAAAGGCAAGGTGGCTTTGAGCAGGAGCAACCTGCTCAAAGCAGTTTAATACAGATTGATACTTGCTCCCCAAATGCTGTGAGAAACAAACTAGGAATGAGGAAAAGGACAGCTCAGAGCAGTTTATTCAACATACTCCTCTAGACAGGCCTGTTCCTACCTGTCAGCTTTCTTGGACACCCTTTAGACCCAGCAGCAAGCAGCTGCTGACCAACTTCCTACAGGCATATAATGCAATCACCAAACCCTTTGTGGAATCATCATAAGATGCCTGGCCAAGAAGGAAATGCACAGCCACAGAAAGCAACCTTCTCATTAAATTATTCAGAAGTAGAAGCACATGCCTGAATTATGTTGGTTGGTTTTCACTGGGTTTTTTTGTTTGTTTGTGGTTTTTTTTTTGTTTTTTTTTTTTGTTTGTTTGTTTTGTTTTTTGTTTTTTTTGTTTTGTTTTGTTTTGTTTTTTAGGGGGAATGGGAACTGTTGTTGTCATTGTTTTCGTTGGTTGTTTTTTTTTTTTTTTCCCCCTTTTCTTTTTTGTTTGCAGTTTCTGCCTATCTGATCCCCTTAACATGTTTTGAATCTAAATCCATGGAGATGACTGAAAGGTGTAAAACAAAAACCAGACAAAATAAAACAACAAGCATCAACCCAACACACTTCACAGCTGGCAGTTAGGTGAAAAGATGACCTATATTTAGATCCCTTTTTTCCACAGCAAGTGAGTGAAAGACTGGTAGATCTCAGTCATTCACTTTGGTAAGTGCACACAAGCCTGGTGATGCACATAGCTTGTGCCCTGTCACAACGTAACTGTCTCTTACTAAAGACAGGAGGGAGAAAAGAGGGCAGAAGGAAACTTCATGTTGGGGAAGGACCTCAAATCCAACAGAAACCAGCCTCTGGCAGTTCTACCACTTAGCTAGCCTAGAACTGAAGCTGTTTAATATTAAGAAGTCCTTCAGCAAGTCTGCTTTTTCTGCTGATGCTGGCCATCCTGTCAAATGAAGTGCAACACAGTCTGGAAGGTAATGCTCTGAAAATACTCCAAACTTCAGTTGTTGCAGCAGATGCACAGAGGTAAAGAGCTGTTGCATACTGCTAGCATTGCACACTTATTAAACATTTCCCACAAGTCTCTGTATTACGTGCAGGAAGCACCAAGCCACTAAATGGCAAGAATCTATGAAGTTTAAATACTAGACATTCTACAGCATTTAAGCCCTACAGGAGTCATACCAAGCATATGCAAATGTAGTATTCTTACCAAGTTACAACAAGTCTCCTAAGCATTAAAATGATACCAAAGCCATCGCAAATAACAGAAGGATAAGGTCCCTCCTCTTTCCCTTCCCCTCAAAATAGGGCCACATAAAGCATCACTTGTGCATGTTTGTACTCTGAATGAGGTCTTTTAAAATAACATTGTTGTCTGGTGACAAGGACTGAAGAGCCAGATAATCCTGGATCCACCTAAACCTTGGATTCAGTCCAACGTCCTGTTTTCATAACACCTTTAATCTGGAGGAGTTTAAAAAGACATACAAGGTTTAGAAGTGCAGATAAAGAAAAGTCCCCATACAGTTCTAATCACTTTTGCTTTAATTTAAGCATTCCATGGCTATCCTTGACCTTTTAGTACTTACAGATAGCCTCCACAACAGACTGTAACCAACCACTTTTAAGGATTTCCTTTTTTTTTTTTTTTAATGTTCTTTTTTTTTTTTTTTTCCCCTCCTGCATTCCTCCCCTCTCCTTGTTTAAAGGAAATGAAATTTGGAAGGAAAGAAAATATAACTTAGTAAAAAAAAACTCAGGATAGCCATGAAGTATCAAGAGATTGTGTAACCATGAGATTATGTGCATTAATGGAGACAGACAAGCAACTTGTAACAAACATATAGGTAGAATACTAAGAGTTTTGATGAGTGGATTTCTTTTATACTATGACAACAAAAAGGAATATACACTGTCTTCTGTTATTTTCAATAGATCTAAAAATAATTCCAGCATTAACAGAGACTTACCACACCTCTAAATGATGGTGGAATTAGGCCACAATAAATTGGGACAAATGAACTACAGATCAATGCCTGCAGGAAAACAAGATTATATAAATTAAACAGTAACTGCTGTGTTACTGAAATTATCATTTACATTCATCTCTTCATATGCTAGCAAAGCCAACTGAACAAGCAACTAAAAAAAACCACAGGAAGTACTCTTACTTAATTACTAAAAAAATAAAGTTATAATCAAGTATTATTTCATACAAAGGATGAGGACATTCAATTTTGTTATTAATGTAATCACATTTCATCTAAAAAAAAAAAAGATTTACAAGAAGACCATCTTTAGGAATATTAATTAGAAAGAAAAAGTTTACTTTAATTCCCTCAAGGTACACATTTTCTGAGTAAGCCATGTAACCACTTCAGGACACCTGCATGATTCCAGAGGAATGATATTGTACTAGCTTTTACACTGATATTAAGAAATAATTTTAAAAAGCTACTTTTTAATGCTTCCTGACCACTGCTTTTATACGAATAACTTTGCAAAATATTCTTCATGACAGATACAGTTGCTTTAGATGGAAAGCACTTTAAAGGCCTGTTTTTAAGACTGATCTCTTGCACACTTACTCACTCCATTCATAGTTACAGTAACTGGAAAAACTTGTAAATGAGTGTCATAATAAAGTTTGAATTAATTTTTAAAGTACAGTCAAAGTAACAGTGACTTAAGATGTTTAAAATCAAAACACAACAGAAGACATTAAATGGACTCAAGGCTACTAAAAGCTCAGAAAGTTGCCAAAAATAAACATACCTGGACAACTTCTTCTTTAGAATTAAAATTAGATATCAGTGTGTTTTTACCATCTGAAACTCTAGTAAGTGAAATGCACAGCCTGCCCGATGACAACAGGTGAGTGTTTTCTGGCAGATTTCTCATCAAGCCATCTCTTATTATCTTTATCACATTAAATGAAGGATGAAGAGGACCAAGATTCCGCTTTCTAGCTTCTTTGGCTAATGCCAGAACATCTGCACATGCTTCAGCTGCAAATAAAACACATTTCATTTAAGAGATGGAAGTAAAAACAAACAAAACCCACACTTCCATCACTAAAGCAGGTCTAGAGCTCTAACTTGTTGTCAGCATGATAAAAAACATCAAGAGATTTTTAACACAGAAACTAACAGCCCAGTGTTTAACTGAGTTTGAGTTTCCTGAGAAAGAAAAAAAAAAAAAGAGTCACTAAGACATTCACATAGTTGTGTTCTGGTGAAGATCCAGCCACTAAGTTATTTATATTTGTTGTTACCATAGAGATTGTAGATGTAAAATACCCATGTGAAATACTCCAATTAAAAGTTATTCATTCTGGAAACACGTTCTTTAAGAAGAAACAAAGATGAGTAACCTTCCACCACCACAGACGTATTCCATATGCAACATCCACAAAAATTACATAACACACAGATTTAAGTTCCACACTATCTCTGCTGAAGAACATTACTAGTTGTGATGAACATTTGTTTGACATCAACAACACATATTGTTACAGGACACAACAAAGGAAACATTTAGTGGAAACTTCAGGTAGGGAACCTTAGCAGGTAAAGTTTTTAAAGCAATAGGTAAGGAACTCAATGGAGATTTGCAACACAGGTCTTCACTTATTAAGAAAAAAAAAAGCCTATTTAAGATGTTTGTTACATATTGGCTTAAATTTTCTCCAATTAAATCAGCATTTAGAAACTAGAGCAAACCACTCCAGAGAACCACTGTTCCAACAGAACACCTAAACAGCTCTAACAATCACACACACATAGTCATGTTTAGCAAGACTAACATAACAACTCATCCACCTGACAAAGTTTTGTTTAAATACTGACTACACTGCTCCTCCAGGGCATACTTTGGGGATACTGCCTGATAAGCCAGTCAGCTTGGAAACGGAAGGGGAATAAGGGGAAGGAAGGTCAAAGTAACAGGTCATTAACCCGAGTGATACATTACAAGGTCACCACAAATATGTTCAGAAGCTGCAAATTTTAACTTGCATAGCTTCTTTCTAGAACAGATAGGATTCAACTTACCAAGCTAACCATCAACACTGCACTAGAAAGAACTTTGCTTAAGCTTTTGAGTTCAATTTTTTGGATAATATTGTTTTTCTACAGTATTATTTTTTCACATAACAGTACTCCAACCTTTCTTAGCATATTAAGTCACACAGTTTTCTTCTAAGCATGACCATCTGTGTGGGTGACCACATCATCACAAAAATATCAGGTATCCAAGACACCTATGGAGAAGATCTAAGCTGTGAGCACCTCAATGGCCCTTGTTTGGATCAACCTAAAATGCACATCATCCTCTCGAGCACAGCCACCTCCAACCTCCTCCTTTCATCGTTCCCTGAACTCATGGTAGAAAGTTTTCCCCTTCAGTCCAGCAAAGAACTCTTCTCCTCCTCCCCCCCCCACGTTCAGTGGCTGCTTACATTAACTCAAGCTAAATACTCTAGCCAATAGATAACAAAAACAGGAAGAAAGCCTTTACTTAAAACATCCAGGTACAGACCTCCAAAAGGTGAACCACACAAGTCAAATTAAGTCAGAAATCCTGTACACAACTGTAGTTTTATGTGCAGAGACAAGGACATGAATTCAGGACTGAGTCAAGTTTTAAACATCTCCAAGGACAGAGATCCTACTGCCTCTATGGGCACCTATCCCTACATTTTCCCCATCCCACGGGGATTTTCTTTTCTTTGTATCATAGAATCACCAAGGTTGGAAAAGACCTCTCAGATCATCCATCCCAACTGTCTGCCCATCAGCAATATTTCCCAGTATCTGCTCAGAATTCCCCACGCTCCAGCTGTGTCCCTGCTGCTCACCCTTCCACCACACATCTCTCAGAAGAGCTGACTCTATCTTCCTTCCTACAGTAATGGCAACTGTGAAAACATGTGGGACGTACAGCCACAACTGCAGAAATAAATACTGTGTATTACACAACATCAGTGTAAAAGAGCTGCACTGTACAAACTAGTGAAGTATATGAAGTTATTATAACGTTTCTAAGACCTTAATGGTGATCCTCTGCTTGCACAAAGCCACACAAAATTAGCAGCTAAAATTCTTAAAAGCTGCCGATATCAAATATTTTCAGGTAAGCAATATGAATTGTTTTTGAGCTTACAAGCAGTTCTAACACTCAATGCAGCTTCCTAGACCTTTTAAGTAAACCACAACTAATTAGAACTTAATACTAGCCATGCCCTAAAACTAAATCACTACTGTGAACAAACATCATTTGTTTTAAAAGCTGGTGTCAAGCTCATAACAACTCACGTGTTACATTAGCACCTTCAGGTTCAATTGAAACATTTAAGTAGTGCAAGTGTATTGCTAAAGCCTTGAAGAAATTAATCAGAAGTGTTAGAGACCAGCAAGTGAGCAGCAGGGAGAAGCATTTCACCGCGTCAGCCCTTTGCAGGCAGAGATCTTTTGCCATTTTAGTGAAGAGCTCCCCAAAATTCTGAAGAGAAAAAGCAAACCCTCAGTTCAAAACATGTTCTCATTGTTTCCTCCTCTCTGTCTAAAATGTAAATACACAGACTTACAGTTCTAAGCCTGTTAGGGGTACCACGAACAAACACTGTCACTGTTGAGTCACAAGTCTTTATGCAACAGATCTTTTTGTTTTAAAAGGAAAATCATTAAGAGATTCGCAGAAATCTCATACACTTCTCAAAACACGTTCTAGCCACTATTTAAAACAGCTTAGTATTTTATTGTATCAAGCTGCTTTAACAATTCAACATGTCAAATTTACTAGGCCAATATTCTGGGGTTCTCACAAGCCCTCAATAGGTGGAAGCGTCATACACTTCTCACACTGCCAGGCAAGCAATATTTCACAAGAGAGACTGCATTTACTCGCAAACTAGCATCTGTCATCAAGAAATATCTGGTACGGACACAAAACAGCACTAACTCGATTACTTAAATTACAGCCAGACCGGTAGAACACCAAGTTATCCCAAGCTGGAAGGGACTCACAGTGATACATGATCACGGTGTCCAACCCAGTGCTGCACACACAACCACCCAAAACCAAACCCCACTCCTGAGAGCTGTGACCAAACGACACTTGAACTCCAGCAGCTCAGTGCCACGACCCTGGGGAGCCTGTTCCAGTGCCCAAGTTCCCTCTGGAGCTGTTCCTAACAGCCTATTAACATCAACCACCTTAAATCAACACCAACCACCTTAACCAACCCACTGTCTACCTGGCAATACGGAGGCCAGAGAAGAGAAGCGCGCTGAAGCCAACCTCAGCGCTGATCGTACCTCACTCAGCCTCACCCCAAGGGAAAGGTAGGGAAGGGAAGCTATAGGGGCAACAGGGCAAAGCTAATTGAAACTCCAGCGCAAAGGTAAAGGGAGCAGGGACGCGCTCGTTTTCCCAGCCGCGGGCCGGGCCGCGAGGGGCGCTTCCCGCACAGCGCCGCTCCGACCCCGGCACAACCGCGGGCAGCCGGCACCGCTCGGTTCGGCGGGCCGCCGGACGGACAAGGTCGGCCAAGCAGGAACGCGGCCCGGCCCGCCCGCCACCGCCGCGCCGCCGGCCCCGCCCGCACCCAGCCCTGCCGCCCCCGCCCGCTCTGACCCAGAGAGCCGCCTCCGACGAGCACGGCGCCGGCCAGCGCCCCGGCCGAAGCGCCGTAGATGTGCCGAGCGTCGCGGATGATGTGCGGGGCGTGCTCCTGCAGGCAGGTGGCCGCGCCGATGTGGTAAACGCCCAGGAAGCCGCAGCCGGCAAAAGAAACGCTCCAGCCGCGCTCGCGGTCCAGCATGGCCAGCAGCGAGGCAGGGCGCCGCCACTCCCGGCCGGCGCCGCTCCCGCCGTCGCCCCGCCGTTCGGCTGGCGGGGCCCTTCTGCGCCTTTACATGGCGGCCTCGCCCAGCGCCGCCGCGTCGCGATGGCACAAGGCGGCGCAGCCAATCCGCGGGCGGCCTCAGAGGAGGCCCCGCCCCGGGGCGCGGCTGCGGCACGCCGAGGCCGGGAGGCCGCTCGAGGCCCCGCGCCTTTTAGTCTGTAGGTGATCGGGAAGGTTGTGGATGCCCCATCCCTGGAAGTGTTCAAGGCCAGGTTGGATGGGGCCCTGGGTAGCCTGGTCTAGCATTAAATGAGGAGGTTGGTGGCCCTGCATGTGGCAGGGAGGTTGGAGATTCATGATTCTTGAGGTCCCTCCCAACTCTGGCCATTCTGTGATTCTGAATGCTGCGTTGTGGTCCAGGTCAGTACCGCATAGCTCAGTGGGAAGCTCTCAGCTCTGCATGGCTCAGCCGCGGACCCCGTGCATGGGGTAGAAAGTGCAGATTTAGCAATTTTTCCATTATCTGAGGCTCAAAAGATCATAGTGTACGTGTGGTGATTTAAACCAGCATTTCATGACACTACAAACAAGTACAAGGAGAGCAGCTCGATTCATCCAAAGCCCAAGCAACAAACAGGAGCCAGGCATCTCCACGTGCCCGAACACCTCCAGAAGTTCTGTAGCACAGCAGCACTGCTTGACAATAGATCATTAATACATCACCATAGAATCACAGAGTTAGAAAGGATCTTTAACATCACCAAGTCCAACCAACCATCTGACCTACCAAGACCCACCACCAACCCATGCCCTCCCATTACCACCTGCCATGATCTGCATAGCGCTGTATGGTGCACTGCTGTGTCACCCCACTAACTCACCAGGGAGCAGACCCATTTGCCAGCACAACACTGTAGAAGAGCTGTCTCATAGCTATGTAAGCTATCTCATGGCCCAGATTAAGAAGATGCCATCCTTGAGTCAGCACGCCCAGACTGGTGTAGCAATACCATCACACTTTCAGGTCTGCAGAGAGTTTTCTTCGCCGCTAGCTCAGGTGTTTCTGTGGAGAGTTGCACTGCAGGCCTGAGAGGTGCTCTAAATGATTCTGTGCTCAAGTGCTCTGGGAATCTCAAACGCACCTAGGGCAGGATTTATCTCTTAAAAAAGTCACAGGTTTCCTCTCGTAGTATAGGAGGAACCAGTAGTTGTATGTGACTCCCATCCAACTCCACAAATCCCAGAGTTTCCATCAGGATCCTGCTGTAATGCTGGTAGAAAGCGAGGGGCTCAGAAGGGAATTCACAATGTGCTCCTCAAAGCTGTGCTGTAAAAAAAAACAGAACAGCATCTGAAAACCTTTAGGATTTAATTGCCTGTCAGGGCTGCTGGAAATCTATTCAGCCACCTGCATGCACCATCACATCCTAACATCTTAAAAGTGACAGAGAGGAGCTCACACTTTCAAAAACACACCTAGGGGAGGTTGTGTGGTGCAATTTATTTGCAGGGCACACTGCCAGGAAGACAGAGCAAGAGTCAAGCTATTTTTCAACCTGGGTGGCTTGAAGCCAATTCTGAAAATTCACGAGGTAGTTTTATCAGCAAGATCTTGAATAATCCTTGGACAAAATATGTGCTATCATGAGGAAGTCTGAATTTTATCTCTAAATGAACACCATAAGCACTGGACCATATTTTCAGTTTCACTGTTTCTAACAGCTCTCCAGCCACCTGCATCTGCTTGGCTCATGCATCTTCATTCGTTCATCATCTCACCACTTCCATAGGCAGAGCAGAAAGTGTCCTCAACCCAATCCTACCTGTCCTTCTGGTGCTTCTCTTCATTCAGCTCACAGAGAAGGAAGGAGCTGAAAATGGAGAGGGAGCCACATCCTACACTTCCTAAATTTAAAAGTGAATGACCACTTTTTCCTCCCCGTTTTCTTCTGAAAGAAAGAGCCATCTCTTCTGTTTTGGTGGGTTTTTGTTTGTTTGTTTTTTATATTCTATCCACTTGTGCTCTCAACTATTTACTCAGAGTTTACATACAAGAAAGTACCATTTCTTAATCCACGCTTTTGAAAAAGAGGCACTGAAGTGCTTAGGGAGGGACCAGCTGCAGAAACTGGACAGGGAGAGCCAGTTAAATAACAGGGGAGCAAGGGATTCTCAGGGCATTATTAAATCAAGAGATTTTCCAGTGCTAATCTCAATTTTGCAGGCAGAGATCAACTCCATTTTATAAATTATTTTTAGCCCTAAGCTGTCACTACAAGTCTGTTCCTGAACCTCATTTCTTTAATAGTTAGAAGTCTTTGCATCTCTACTGTACGGTGATACACAGGCATTCATAATGATCTATTCTTATACTCTGTTCTTTTACTTTTGTAACTTTTCACTGACAATGCAGAGTGATGAGCCTCGTTCTCTGCCAGCCCTCGTCTGTGACACTCAGGTAGCTGGGCTCCTCCAGCTCTCTGCCATGAGACAGGTGTTGCAAATGTGCCCTGACCAGTCCTGTAACCAGTCCTTTGAACAGGGCACCACTAAAGCCCTATTATTTTTACAGTCTTTACTGGGGAAGCTGAATCTCTAATTGTGATTAGTTATATGACTGACTAATACATCCAAGTCCTTCTTCATCGCAGCTTAAATTTTTTGGTTTGGTGATTTTTTGTTGTTGTTACTGCTATTTCTGGAGTGGTTATATTTATTTTATTTTATTTTATTTTTTAGAAATATTTTCCTCCTTACACAACACCAAGTTTTCTCTACACTGTACTCCTCCCTCCTGCACATGCCTATTCTTTTTTCAGTACCAGTGTTTATCTCCTTTGATTGCTCTGCAACAGATCTTATAATTTCTCCACTACATCATCTCTAGCTTTTTAAACAGCTTCTCGTGCAAAATATCACCACTGGTACATGTAGACAGGATGGATCTTATTTCCCTTGCTTGGAAAACCAGCTGTCTCATCAAAAAGGTAGATTTGTCTAAAACACTGAGCCTTTGGCTAATCACTTGCCTATCTCATCTCCTTTTTATCTTCAGGCCTATAAAGATAATTGCTCTTCCTCTCAAAACCTGTTCAAATTCTTTGTTGTTGTTGTTGTTGTTCACATTAAGTTTTTTCATTTAATCCCAGGTACAGGTTTATCTGTTCTGAATCTCATAGCTTTTTATTATAAAAATCCTATAAGCTAGCTCTGAAAACTGGGCCATTTGAGAAATCTGATGCAACCTCTTCACAAGCCCTGCCAACTAACCTTACTGCAGTTGTACAATATGCAATTTCAAAATTGTCTTATTTTATCTCACATATCACATATCTCACATATACTATGCTGCAATCAGTGTTGCAGGCACAATAAATCCTTTACTGAATCCACTCCATAGTCATTTTTTTCAGTAAATACAAGGAAATGAAGAAAGGCCTCAGGCAAAGTAATAGAAATTTAGTGTAGTTTGATGGAGTAGCAGAAAATGTGCATGCAGCTTGAACATCTGCTTACAGATGCCAACCAAACCCAGTGCTTGGCATGTAAATTCAACAGGCATGCCATCTGTCCATTATGTAGCCACTGTAAACTTCTCCCTTAATCCTTTCCACTTAGCTACAATGCAAATTATGATTTAGGTGTGCCATTTTCCTAAGAGACTGATTAAATCCATTGTAAAAAATAAAAAATAAAAAATAAAAAATAAAAGTATTTCTACAGTACTTACCACTACTTAGAAGAAAGATACCATTGATGTACTAAGTTTACTGAAAGCATATCATTTATAGATAGAAGAAGCAAATAGGACAAAGCATAAGTAGGAGGCAACAAAGGAGCACTGCTGGACAGGTGACAAGTAATCAGGTCTAAGATCTTGGGGGGAGAAATAGTATGAGCTCTGGTCTTTTTGTTATTCCATAATTCTCATTTATGTACCCTGAATATGCCAATTTGTCAAAGGAATTAATTATAATCAATAACAGACAGATTTCACATCTTATAGTCAACCTGTGTTATTTGGGCACATCCTACTACTATTTGGGTGCTATCTTCTAAATTGAAGGTCAGAAGTCCAAAGCCTTGGCTGTTAAAAATGTAGGAGGAACCACAGGGCCAGGGCAAGGAAGTGTTGCTTTACAGAGGGAGGTGATCTAAGGACAAATACTAATCATAACCTGGAAAGGAGTCCCATTATATTCCTTGTGCCAAGGCTCCACATGCACACATGTTGCTGCTCTGCTCACTGACTTCTGCCACAAGATTTATTTCAGGAGAGTAAGGACTGAGAATGTTATTTACACTTTCCTGAAAATAGCCTGTTATAGTTTTTCATCTATTAGCAGCACCAGCTGAATTACCTTCTACTCTGTTAGTCTTTTACATAATTCTTGGCCAACAACTGGATTCCAGATCTTCCTAAAACAGTTGTATCGACCAACAGACAGATAGTTTATGGCAATATTTATCTGTTCACATGGTCCATTAGGCTTCCAGAGGCCTCAGGTTAACTGCTCAGGTTTCACTGGCAAGAGATTGAAAGTAGGTCATTTTAGTGAAAGACACTGACCTACTTTTTCCTTGGGTCTGACCTTGCTAGTCTCTGAGAAAATTTTTAGGATTTGGGTTAAGGTTTTGTGAATAAATTCCTAAGCCATTTTAGTAAGGAGTAATAAACCTACACAGATTTCAGCATATATTCTCAAAAATTGATTTGTACACAGCTAATGGTAGATGCTGACAGTTTCTAAGCAGTTTCAATGCAGCTTCCAAGCTTCACTTCATAATTCTAATGTATGCTTTGAACTAGACTGAGAGGCCTATTCTGAGTTTTATTTGGCAGTGGACTAACAGACACTGGTTTAGGCAATGGGAAAGCAATCATACAGATTTATATGACAGAAGCAATACAAAAATCTGTAAGCAGGTAAAGCTATCTCTGGAGTTTTCTGTGGGTTTCTGTCATAATCTTTTTTAAGGAAAAAACAAACAAACAAACAAAACCTGACAACAGCATGCAATTCACTTTAGAAAATAAAACAGCAATTTCACATACCTTTTGCTAGGATCCAGCACTAAGTCATTCTGTAGTGATGAACTCCTGTTTTCCCAGTAATGAGGATAGTAGAGCCAGCTTTTGAAAATTTCAGTGCAGTATATTGTGCTGTATGCTCTTGGAAAATTGAAGGCCAATACTGGAAACTATATTAGAAGAACTTTATTTGGTTACTTTGGCTGCTAACAAGGAAGCTATTTTATAAGTATTGCTGAATCTCCAAACAGGAAATCTTCTGAGCGATTTTCATCTAAATACATTATCTTTTGAAATGCTCCTTGTACCACCAACCTTCACTAAAAGTGATGTGGGAAGAGAAAATGTAGTGTTTTTTTTTTTTTTTAATTCAGCTTTCAAAACATGTGCTAAGTAACAAAACATTCAGTGCATTTGCCTTTGACTAGCTTGTTTGTCAGCAGGTCTCTGTAAAGAACAGAACAGATTTTAGGTATGATGTAAGTGACACATGCTATCACGCACTCTGCATCATGGTGCTGCTAGCAAGAGTCTAGTTAATTTGCAGCACGTGTAATGCACTCACCAGTAATCAAGAGCTGGTTGTAATCAAAAGTACAAGTATCCACCTCATGCTAAAGGAATTACAACAGTAACTGAATAAAAATCAGTTAAAATTGTCCATATTTTCATATTTGGAGAGTGGTTGGAACCTGTATAACTAGTTCTGATAGAAGAAACATTGAGTTTTCATATCTTGAATTCCTTGTGTGTGTGATCTGTTTTTCATCCTCCAGGTTAAATAAATCTTGAGAGTAGCAATTTACTTCTCCAGCTTGATACCACAGCTGTTGCCTTTATTCTTCATAATTTCATAATTATTACACAGAACAAATGGCTTAATGCTATTTCACATTAATATGGTCAAAAATTGGTCTGCTGTATTTTCAAAGCATTTTTGTTTCCTAACCTTGTGGCCTGATTTCTATGTGGCAATAGTCTATTGCAAAAGACCACTTGCTGCTTTATATATCCTACATATACTAAATGAGAAACAGCAATGCCTGTGCCCACTGCTGATTTGCAACCTTTGCTTTTCTCATTAGTTTTATTTTTAAAGGACTAGGAATTTTTAAGATGGGAAACTAATAAAATTGGGTATGGCTAACAAACTCAAGGGAAAATTCAGACCTCCACTAGAGTTAGATTGTTCAAATCTTGTCTTGCAAAGCACAAGTTCCTTTTTCTACTTGTAATGGAGTTATTGGAATTATGTTTTCTCTAAGTTGTGTCATTTCTACATTAACAATATTTTTAAATAATAATTCTAGCTATAACTATATGTGTTAACTGCTGTGTGGCAAATAATTTTGTGACTTAGAAACCTAATTATCTTGTCATAAAAAGGCCTAATAATCAACATCTTACAGCAACTGCTGAGACAGTGTCACAAGACCTCCTCTGTGATCTTGACCTAAGAAACAAACCTGTTATTGCTCTAAAGATTAGGTACTTGTCTTCCCAACTCTAGGACCAACAGTATTTCGGAAATTGCTGTAGAGATAGATGTGTAGATAATGAATTATCCAGCCAAAAACTTCTCAAGACTTATGATACATTTCAAGATAATCCACATTAATATTATTCTGTATTATTTTGTATTCACCTACTTACAGAGGTTTCCATTCTGTAGAGAAATTGGCTACAGAAACAGCTGATCCTTCACACAGCACTGAGAGATGAAAACAGAAAATTGTGGAACTAGTATTTGTAATAAAAGGAAATTATTGCTTGTGTAAGTAGGAACCAGTATAATTAGTAACCAGTAAGCTGCTTATCGTGCATTAGCCCCTTTCTTAACATTTGAAAATGTAGTAAGAAATTCTGGAGAGAGGATTAAGGAGATGAGCATAGGTGAAGATGCTGTCAACAGAGTATGTGGGTGTAAACAGTAAACACTGTGTACAAATGCAGGTGTTTATTACAGTAGTCCTACCTTCCTTGATTCTTTAAATATCACAGATTTGAAATTTCTCTATTTCTTCCAGTTGGAGAAGGGAAGAAATGGATACCAAACAGTTGTACTTTGCAAATGACCGGATGACAGAACTATATAATGAGAGCATAATGGGAGCAGGGATTGCAAAGTGCCACAGAAGGTTACCCAAAAGAGTTCAGACAATTTTAGTCTTTCAATACATTACATACTGAGCTTTTGGAAAGCAATACCAACCTGAAAAGTCAATGCTCTTTGCTGTGCTCATACAAACATCTGTGTACAGTTGACTGACTGGAAGAACTACTGCACCAAGAAATAACTGGTTCTCCTCTGGGGTGTTTCTCAACATAAGCAATTCTGCTTCTAGACAGCTGAACTCACAGCCTCACTGTGGTCAAGCTTTCTTGCTGTTTTTGCAAGCTTGGTGACTTGGGGAAAAAGGCCGTACAAGAAATAGCAGAAGGAAGGAGCATTCCTTGCAGATATTGGGGGGAGGGAAGCTGAGGCTGGAGATAGCCTAGGTGCATGTGATGTACAATGCATGCAATGCACAACGCATGCAATGCAGCTTTTAGCAACCTTTCTGAGCAGAACAACTGTGCTGTATATATAGGGTAGGATTGTAAGTTATCCTGGTGTTGCAGAGAAGTTAGATGATCATACTGTGTGTCATGACCAAGTTTCATATTGTAGCTTATTAGTTTCTAGTTTTCCTACATGTGAGAATGAAAAAGGCAATTCGTAGAGTCTGCCTTTTCCCAAAAGGTCTCAGAGGACCCTGAAGTAAGCTGAAGAGCTGGAAGTTTGGAGCAACCAGTGGAGAATACCACTAGAGAAAGTAGCTGAAAATATCGCAGCTGGCTACAGCTTCATCTGTGGGCCAAAGAGATGTTACAGAAGTGGTCCTAAATGACTTTCTTCAGCCTCAGCTCTGTTTTAATTACTGAATTAATGTAAGGAGGGTGATGGGGAAGGCTTTTCATCCTATAACTTTGCTTATCAGGAATAGAGAGCTTTTTCTATTTGTTTACAGAGGGAAGATGTTATTTAAACTCAGTGAGGAATGCATCTAAGCTATGCATCTCTCATTGGCTTAAAGTAAACATCCATCCTCACATTCCCTTATTGGTTATTTTAGGCTGTTAACTGTGCTGAGCCCTGGTTGTTGCAAATCCCTTTTTGAGGAATTCACAATTCTTCCCATTTGTTGCACAGGAAATTTAAGCATAGCCTAAACTCTGGGCTGTAAATTTTATCCCAGGGGATCAAGCTTTTCCAGGTAGCTGTTGAAACAGCCAGTACACCCCACTCCTCTTGCAGATATAATTATTTCATTTTAATATAGCTGACATTAGATAATATCTAATTGTTTAGCTGTTCAGTACGCATATGATATGCACAGCAGAAACTGAGAAACTTCTATGTTCCCAGCTTACCCAGGAATCCTACAATCAGCAAGAATTTTATTCTGAATTTTACAAGAATTTTACTCTGGACTTCCAATGTCATTAGGTGTTTGAGTGCCATTGTAAATCAATTACCTATCTGTTGTTATTACAATTAAAATGAATACCAGGTCTAAATCGTGCACTGCTGTAAATCAACGTATTCTTCAAATCTAGAACTTGCATGCTAGTGAACTTGCATGTAGTTTTGAAAACAGCAAATCACTCCACTGGAGTAAAACCTTTACTTTGAATAGGTCTTCATTTGCTTAAGTGTTTTTTTTCTCTGAGAGAAGTGCTATAAAACTTGTACCAGAAAGATAAAATGTTGTTCTATACCGATAAAACTTGACAGCATTGATTAGATGACAGGTGACTTACACCTACGTGGTAAGTCTGCTAGAACTTCATTTGAGGACCAGGAATAACTAGAAAAAGGACTGCATGTAGTTCTACGGCTTGAGAGGAGGAGAGAGCTGTGACAGGTGACATCTCTCTTTTGTCATTGAAACTTAAGAGAAAGGGGCTGTAGCTCCACCTGATCTGGAAAAAGAGCAGCCAAGAAGAACAGGAGAGGCATACTGTGAGAGTAGAAATGCTTAACAACATCAGTTCTCTCTAACATGTACAAGGCAAAGTCACCCAATGTTCCCTGTCCATGATTAGTGTGCTTGGACCAGTGTAACCCCCTTATCAATTCTGAAGCAGTTGTACGAGAAGGAATTTCTCATTGTACTCAAACTCACCCTGTAATCCTATAATAAGTCAGTGGAAGTCTTTCCTTTGACGAAGGATTCTGGAACATATCCTTTAAGTACAGGCATAAGGCTTTGGAAGATTAAGACCTGGGTTTCACATGACAAGAATGTAGAATGTGATGGTGAAGAGAGAGTTAAACAACTAATCTTTTGACAAAGCAAGCATTTGTCTGGGCTTGCTACTTCTCACACTGTTGTGCAACAATCTTGTAAGTAACACAGCTGAAGAAATTGAAAAAGGATTTCAGAGCATGTAGGATGACAACTGGAAGATGGACTTCTGCCCCCTCTAGCCATTAATACAAAGGCTGCTCCAAAAGTAATGACTCCTATTTTTATTATGTTGGCTCTATGGCAGTTGAGGTTGAACCTTCCAGCCAATATCCCAGTATATTTTGTTGCCATGTGAGAGATGGAAGTAACGGGGCAGTCTGACAAAATGCTGTCTGACATGGAAGTGTGGAAGAAGCAAAGGTGTGTCACTGAACTCCTCCATACATAAAAAAATGGCACCCATTGACATTCATCAACACTTGCTTAACATTTACAAATACCAAACAGTAGATGTGAGCACATAAGGCAGCGGGTGGTACATTTCAGAAGTGACAGCAGTGAGGTGAAATAAAAGGCACATTCCAGGCAGCCAGGCACAGAACTGTGCACAGAGTTGAATATCAACTTCAATGTATTGAAAATGATGGTGGAATATTGCAAAGTTTGTACCAAGTGGGTCCCACGAATACTCACACAGGAACAGAAAGAACATCATATGCAAGTCTGTCAAGGCGTACTGAACAGCATCGTTACTGTTGATGAGACGTAGTGTCACCACTACAAGTTGGAGTCAAAATTGCAGTCAGTGGAGTTGCAACGTGAATTCTGCATTGAAGAAAAAGTTCAAGATGCAGCCCTCAGCAGATAAAGTAATGTACACTATCTTTTGAGAAGGAAGGGGTTCTATTTTTGGATTTCCTGGAACCTGGACAAACCATAAGATCTGACTGCTACATTATGATGCTAAGCTGAAGGCTCAAACTCCCAGAGTCAGGCCAGAGAAGAAGAGAAGCTGTCTTGCAACAAGACAGACCCAGGTCCCATAGCACTCTGAAGACCATAGAGCACATTGCCAATGTTGGCTGGACTGTCCTACCACACTCGATGTACAGTCTGGATTTGGTACCTTCCATCTGTTCAGCCTGATGAAAAATGGACTGCATGGGCAACATCTTCCTAGCAACAACACCACTGCAGCAGCTGTGAAACAGTGGGTCACCTTCGCTGGTGCAGATTTTTTTTACGAGCACAGCATGCAGGCTCTTGTTCATCACTGGTGAAAATGCATAGCTACTGGTGGTGACTGGTGAAAAATAGTGTTTTGTAGCTGAGAACACTATCAAATAGTGTTATTGTGCTCTTTGTATCTGTTGTTGTTTCCAAGGAAGTAAATAGGAGGCATTACTATCAGAGTGGCTTAAGTATTTAGTATCAGTTATAGTTGAGGCCACTTCTTTGGCTAGAGAAAATTTGCATAAACAATGTAGCAGAGCCTGTACTGTCAGAGAAACTTCTATTGGCCTCCACAGGAAAATACTGAAGGCCTCATTTAACACAGTATGGAGACCAAAGCTTTGTAATTTACAGACCATCCTAAGATACATCTGCTAAAATACAAGCATTTCATTTCCCTGTTAAATGAATCATTTTGAAACTAATGCATGTAGCTGATCCAGCCATTTGATTTTGTATATGCAGAAAATTCATTTTAGAGGCATTTTTTTAAACAAAAAAAAAAGGTCATTACTGTCTGCTACAGATATTTTTGTTGCTGTTTCTCAAGAGAAAAATGCATGTAAACTGCCATTGTACCTTTGCTATTTTTCCATGTCCAAGTCAAATATGTTAAATGAAAAATCATATTAATATGCAACTTAAATGGGTTTAAATGAAATATTTTACATTATTGGAAGCAAATTGGTTATTGAAGTTAAATACAAGTGTAAGGGCAATTTTGTTGAAATTGTCACATTTCCAAGAAGTTGAGCTGTCTTTTATTGAGTTGGAACTCACATAAACTGATTATTAACTATTAATACTTTAGCTGAACTTTTAAACCTCTTGATTTTCATTTAGATAAGACTACATGTAGATGTACTTGTACATGTACTTACATGTAGATAAGACTAGTGACAATTCAGCTCAGACCACATTCAGCAAGTCACAGCCTTTTTTACTCTTCAGCTATCTTTTCCTCACTAAAAAGAGTCACTGGCATCCATGGATAGCAATAGTTTTTGTAACAAAAATACGTGAATGTATTCCTATGACACACCAGTGGCTGTTTATCATCTCTTCTCTGTCACTTTTTTGATAATAATCACTTTGTCCATTCTCTCAGCCAGAATTGCACAAAGCCCCTTAACACCTTTTCATTCTTATAGATTTCTTATTCTGAAGTAAGTAATTATACAGCTTAGGTGTTTTATACAGTAATTATACAGTTGTTAGGTGTTCCTTTGGACCAGGAGTACTGACATCCTTCCACTTCTACTCTAGTACAAGACTAAGTTGTACTAGACTCAACTTTCTGATCCTTCCACATTTCACCCCATTGCCCCTTATCCTTCCAATCTCTGCATACTTTCCTCATCTGCTTTCACATTCATGTACCTAATATCCTTTCCTTGTTCTCCTGTCACTGTTCTGACATTTCTCTGATCTTACGCTTACCCAATTCAATTAGACTCAGAACAAGAAGAGTGAATAGACTGTTGGTTTAAAAAGCTGAATGGCTTAATAAAAACTAGATAGCAAGTACCAGAGACAGTCTTTTCCCTTCTTGGCAGAAGCCAGCTGTTTTCTTGGCTGTGTCTAACACAACTTCACCTTAAGATTGGGGTCAGTGCAGTGAAGCTGTGGATGCCGATGCACATTTATCATCTTGTGATTTGTGGGCAGCCTTCCTTCCCCTCCCTTCAGTGTGCAAAGGAGAAGACAGAACATGGTACCATTCAAAGCAGATTAGTCATTCAACTGTGCCTGGCATGAGAATTGACTAACATTTACTTCTTCTGCCCTCTTTCACTCCTAAAAACACACCATTGAAAACCAGACAGCTATATACCTTCATTCTTTTGGAAGCCTCTGGCACGACAAAAAAAAGTTAAGAAAAAAAAATGGATTTTTTTCATCTATTCCTCCCTTCTACTCACAAATCTGCTGTTTAACTCACATGTGTTCAGATACATTTCTATATACTTCTACTGGAGACCACACTGCTTAAAATTGAGTGATCTTAAGTCATACACAACAGTAAGTTTCACCATTGTCTCATGCCTTAAATTCTTTTCCAAAAAATCATGGTCTCTCTTCTCTCCCATAATCCATTCTTGTTGACTAATCTAGGTCACTGTGTTTCTTCTCTGTCCCCTCCTAGCTGCCAAATGTCAACTTGCTGAAGGAAATTTGGCTGGGGATTGATATGTCAGTTATGTTGTGAAACAATTGGACTGTGATCTTAATTTCCAACTGGTATATTCAGATAAATTCCTAACTTCAACTTTACCCAATTGATAGATGTGGCCCTGACCTGTCACATGGAATGCATGACACTACTCCATAAATAGAAGTAAATATAATGACCATCCTTCCCCTAAACAAATAATATTACAGCATGGTTTTGATAAGCCAAGAGCAAGGTATTTGCTTCAGACAGTTTTAAAAGCAGAGAAAAAAAAGTTTCATCTATGTGAAGTCAAGCTCTGAATAAGAAAAGTCTCTATTTCTGTTCCCATTCTTCAAGAAAGCATTTTGTCTGCAGTCTGCTTTCTGATGACTTCCTACTCAGCCCCATAGGTGAAACACAGACCAAAACCCTTCCCATCAACATCTGAACCGTGATTCCCATTTCAACCAAAGATAACACTCAGACCACAGTCCTGGTACCTAGATTAACCCCTTCTTTGTCAGTTCTTAATGTGGCTATGCATCTCTGCACACTAGATTAAGATGATACTGATTACTCCCAAAAAACACAGCAAGGGCAAAGGAAGCTTGTAAAGACAGCAACATATGCCAGGAAGTACATTCCCTCTCCTACAGCAAATTCTTACACTTTTTACCCTCTAGCACAATAACAGTTTTTCCCTGCCTCAGCAAAATTTCTCCATGTTCATGGAAAGGGGAAGCTGATTTTAAACTATGTCAGAAAAAACATCATTGTTTTTCTTCCCCCCCACTACTCAGTACTACAAGTGAAGATTAACTGGAATACTAGAAGAAAGAAAAAGCACAGGTAGTTAAGCAATCTTAACTTTAGATTACCTCTTTTAACCTCATTTGTTGTCAAGATCAACATAAGCACAAGTTCTGCATATTTAGAAAACAAAAACACCATACTGGGTAGTTTTAATCTTTATCTTGTATCAAATTTGCCAAGAAAAACTAGAATCTTTGCATGATTTTATGGGTACATTTCAAAGTTCAGTTAGATAATCATGCTTCATGTGGAAGTTTCAGTTTATTGTCAGGATAAGCTGTTATTCTCCTCACGCAGAGAAGACTTCCATATAGCTTTGCCTACTGCCTTAGTGCCACAGAAATTAATACATTTATAGGAGAACTAAGAACATAAGTACTGAAATACATTTTCAGGTCCTTCACTGCCTCAGTGTTACAGACTGAGATGTTACTTCCTTCTGGGTATTCAAATACCTGTGTAAGCTTTGTGTGACAAAGCTGGGATTATCAGCACAAATGCTTTAACTAAATAGGCACATATATGCTCAGACACATACTAACCTTGGTGTCTGCTTACATTTTTCAGCCTTTTGAGTATCAAGAGAATGCTGCTTCATGTTCCTACCGTAGAAAACCTGGTCTCAAACAGCAAGATGCAATATCTGGAAATACCACGATTCAGTTATGATCAGCTGCCACAGAGATGACTACAATTTGTCTCAGTCCATGTCCACTAGCTGTTTCTGAGCAGTTAATTCAGTTTTGGCAGATCTCTCTGACCATAGCCATACAAGCAGAAAGGAGATCATACTGAATCCTAAAGTAAGTGTATTCAGAGCTCCATAAGCATCTATCTTATGGTTGCATTTCACACAAAGTAGTTACTGAGATTGAAATGGTCATTAACATTATAAACAATGTAAGAGGGAACAACTGAAGTTAAAGTTCCCACTTCTAATTGTTATACCAACACGAGAGGTTATTTTTAAAGAGGTACTTGACATCCACGTGTCCTTTCACAAAGAAAAGGCGTACAGGTGCATGTAAGAAGCCAGGAAGCTGGGATAATGACAAGTCTAGCTAGACAAAACTATACATGGGACAGGATGAAGGTCAGAAGGCAAGACAGAGTAGCCTGAAAACAAATTGATCAATCTACAGAACACTGTTTTGTGGATACTCAGCTAGCTTATGAAGCTTGTTGTGGCAAGCCAGGTGACTCTCCATGACCTCAGATGGCTCTACAAGCTGAAGCACCTGCTCAAGACTCATCAGCTGCTGTCTTACGGTGACTCATTACAGCAACTCTTAGAAGAAGGTGACACCAACTGGACTTACGTTACCAGGACAACTATCTTTCAGGTATTAGGACTGCTAATGTCTATATTCCTGCCTGTCCTTGAATGTCCCCTTTTTTTCATATGTCATAGCATGTCACTGTGCATATATTCTATGTGGTATTTTATGCATCTCATATCATTGGTAAATATTTTCCTTCACCTTTTAGACTTTGTAGGTAGCAGACTACTTTCTCTGTTGCCTTAACAACAGGCAGCCCTCCTACCTTCCTCCAGCACGTGCTACAGTTCTATCCCTATTAATCTGGCCAAAGGACTTTTTCAAAGAGGAAATATTAAACATGGGACTTGCTCCTGTTGTCGAGTACAAGCAATCTCTTCTTATCTGTTAGCGGTGTGTAAGCTATGAAAACTAGCCCTTAACCCATACTCCAAGAACTGTCCACTCCATGGAAAAAATAATCCAACAAACCTTTACATCGATGCTGTCTTTAAGAGGCCTTAAGAGGTTTATGAAGTCTACAGCTGAAAGTATTTTAATGGAGGTCACCACTGATGGGTCAACTCAGCTTAGTTATAAAGCTATAATTCTGATGAGGAACATGTTAAGACAAGCCACGCTTGTGCTTTTAAATCAGGCAGGTGAGGAGATGTCTAAAGACCATTTCAAACTAGCTACAAGTCACTGTTCATTTCAAAAAACACAATTTCACATAATTTATGTTCCAAATGCTGCGTCTCACAGAAAGTGTATGCTGTTTTTTTTACCTCATAGTTTGATGGGAAAGTTCTACTGGAAGCTCTTGACTGTCCAGCAGTTAATCCCTCACTGATAAAGCACAAAAAGGTCCAATTCAAGAAGGTCACATGTGGGAGACCTATACATCTTACATAGTGTACATTCCAAATTACTCAAGCAGTTTATTTACACTGAGCTGTAGAGAACTCTATTGGCTCTCAGCCCAAGATCTTAACAAACCTCTCAAAATCCAATCAATACCTAAAAAAGTATTCCCACTTTCTGAGCTCTTGTGATGTGTCCACTGAAGGGATGCATCCATTCCCTCCCTTATTATCTATTGTTAACTTTAGTGAACCCAGAACTTCAGTTCTACTTTTCTGCTTAATGCAACACCATCATTCTTTCTTCTTTCCTGAGGAGTCAAACCAGACCAAACCTATCCTCAAAATATACCTTTGTCTTCCAAATGAAGCATTAACGTATTCTTCATTCTGAAGAATGTGTGCACACTTCAGATTCAGCTAAGAAAAAAATAAGGAAAAGGTGAAAAGAAACCATCCCTGGATCTCCCTGTGATTTCCAATTGCAGGTAAGTGGCCAGATTCCATCAGCTTTAAAAATGCCAAAAAAAACCCAAGTGGGTGGGTACTTACCCATTCACAAAATGAACTTAAGAAAATCTGTGCAGTATTGCAATCACAGTCACCATGTGGTATCAACTAAATATTGGACTACAAAATGTTTTAATTTTCCCAGAACACAAATTGCTTTCATTTCTTCCAAGATTTTCTGTTTGTTTTGTTGTACTATGGCTTGTCAGTAATGCACAGGCTCTAGATTTAAGAAATGTCCTGCAGTACCAATAGGAATTACTTCTATGGTGCATGGTTCCTAATATGTGTATTTCTGTTCTTTCCTGTAAAGAAAAATCTCATGTTCCATATAAATGATTAGTTTACTGATGTTCTGTCAACATCCCTGATTCCCTAACTGAAAATAATTCTCACTGAAGCACTTCCTACAATATCCTTGCACCTTTTATTTCCTCCTCCCAATAAACTGTGCACTTACAGCAAACTGCAGCTTATCCTCTCCAGAAGCAGATCAAAATACCACCACCGAGAAGCTGGCACAGAAGCAAAAAAAAAAAGCAAGAATGAACAGCTGAGGGAGGACATAGGGCAGTAGCTGTTCAAGAGAAAGTATGGTGAAGTGGATGTCTGAAAACTGCTGTTTCATAAGCTAATCTTAGTGGGATCTGGGACATTGTGCTGTCATTGCTTCAGAATACGAATGGTTAAGTGTAATGCACACAAAACAGCTGCTGTAATTGAATTTAAGTAACCATCCTAATTCTATTTATAGATTTTATCTTTTGCTTAAAAAATTTCCTGTGTCAACCTTAATTTGCAGTTCCCAGGAACAGCAAAATGAGTTTGATTCTCAGAACATTGCAAAGATTGACAATGCAAACAAGTCTGTCAAATTTTCAATTCTCAAATAGATAAGAGTGCCGTATAAAGAAGGACTGAGTAACCTATAATCCTTAAGCAACCCTTAAAACAGAAATATCAGGAAAGAGATGATAGAACAGAGAACGCTGCATTCAGGAAAACACTGCACTGCAGCAGTCATTTTCACAAGTTGAAGCATACATCAAGGGTATATGAATCTGCAAGTACAATACATACAGTAATAAAGCATTGTTATCATAAGATCCAGTTACATTTTCAGGATTCAAAGCATCACAGAATGTTCTCTGTATTTGTTACAAGCACAAGAAATCAGTATTTTTCTCATTCTAACTGTTAGCTTCCTTTGCAGAAGGGAAACGAAAAAGCAGATCTAAGATCTAACCAATCAACCACTTCTTGCAAGGCACAAGGAATATACAGACCTTTGCTGGTACTTCTAACAAAGATTTGTTATAATCTGATGACCCATATCTCACTAGAAATCAGTACTCAAATATTTAGCTGAGCTGGAATGTCACAGACCAAAAAAGTGAATGATGGTACAGTACTTACAAGTAAATGTGTAACAAACATTCCAGTAACCATCATTGACTAATTCATCAGTTTTTACTATAAATGCAATAATCTAGAAAGCAAGTACAGCACAGATTAATGCAGTCTTGTTCTGAAAGCTTGGTTTACAATCTCAGCAGCTAAAATACATATATATAAGCAATGGTAGTTCTGGTTTCTCAAATCCAAAGATAGATCTATTAAGCCAATTTTTTTTTTTTTTTTCTTGTTTCATCTGCATGTAACAGGATATACTGCAATGCTGGCTTAGGCAAGTGAGAAAAAACATGAGCAAGAGAACTAAAAATGAATTCTGTTTGTCACGCAAGAAGGAACACTCCCTTTAAGGTCAGATGTTCAAAATCCATCATGCTGAATTTCTTAATAAATGATTGCATGAAGATGCTCTGACAGTCCCATTGAACGTGTGCCTGGCTTTTGCAAATGCAACAGTATAATTAAAGAGTAGTTTGAATAAATGTTAGAAGAGTTAGGTCATGCAGTACCTAGAACTGCTGAGGAAAACAGAATATTATAGCTGAATTTCTGTTCACTTTCTCTTTGCACTTATTACTGAGGTTGAGGTATCCTTTTTTAAAGAAAAAGCATTAAAATACATATTTAAATTCAAGACTGCTTCATCCCTGTGATAGGAGAGGCAAAAAGCAATGCACTTTATGCTCAATAAGTGTACTTAGTGTTTTTAGGCATGTTAATTTTTCCTACACATTCAAAGAAATCTCCTTTACTACCCATCTCAAAGTAGTGAGAAAGATTCAGTGGTGGCTGAATTTGACCTGGTTTCTATCTGCTATTTAATATTTTGAGAAGAGAATCTTCCTTACTGTGAGAGTGATGGAGCCCTAGGGAATCCAGAGAGTTAGTGGAGTCTTCTTCTCTGGAGATACTGAAGACCTGTCTGGATGCCCACCTGTGCAACCTGCTGTAGGGAACCTGCTTTAGCAAGAGGTTGGATGTGATGATCTCGAGAGGTCCCTGTCAGCACCTACAATTCTGTGATTCTGTGTGATAATATCTGCAGTTATACATAGAATGTCTGAGCTGCATTCATTAGAACTCTCTTCAGTAAAATTCAAGACATTCAGTTTGAGGAACTCTATCACGATTTTTTAAGAATAAATAGAACTAAAAAAATAATTAACATGGTAAGAAGCATTACTTGCAGAGCTCTAGAGCTGTGAACTAATTCCTAGCCTGCTGAGAATTAGGTTGCTAAAACAAACGAGGTCTCCAGCATTCTGTTTGTCCAGTACCAAAAGAAATTAGCCAGAGACTCCTGGGAGACACTCCTGAAGCTTTTCTTCCTCCTGGCCACAAGAATTTTCTAGTCCAGAGCATCCATAGGATGTATAGAATGTCCCTTCATTCTTATTCAGTATACACTAATGACTGGGCTACAGTCCAAGAAGATGGATGATAGGGATTTGAATCTCTCACATGTGTTTTTCACCTTGTTTAACAAGACCATCATGCAGATTCCTTTGGTGTAAACATAAAGGTTCATCTGCAAGAAAACCAGATTTGTTCCTTAGGCTTAGTGTGGTAGGTTTAGATGTCACTGGAACACAGGCATACATACTCCTTGCCATCTGCTCCTGAAACAGCTTCCTATCACACAAGCTACTGGACATAACCAGAACAGTCTGCAATATGAGGCCAAACTCAAATCTCTCAGTGCAGAACTTCTGGTCAAGCGATTCAACAATCTCTTTTCCCAGCCATTGTCTTTTCTGTGGTAGTATTTTATACAAACAAATGTCATTTTGTCTAAATCATTCCGAGAAGGCTTTAATTATAAGCTTATTACAGCAGCCTCTCTTAAAATGGCATTTTTGCTCAGCTTTCTTAGCTTCAGAAGTAGCTCCCCTGAAGCCTAATTTCTCCAATTAATCCAATACATCATTCCTGTCTTATGTAAACTATGTGTGGGCATCTGGTGTTCCCTGAGTTGATATGTACTGTTCACTAAATGGACATGCATACATGTCCTGCTGGTACAGTTACAATAATTTTAGAGGGAGGTACGAAACTAAGCTTTACAACAAAAGACACATACAAGAAAGAAGTTATCATATTCTTAAGAAGTCTGTTGCCCTGCCATGTGGCTGAAGTTTAAACAACAATGAAGTAACATGAGTCAGTTTGTGGCAGAAAGAACGTAGCAATGGACACATGGTAGACACTCCTACATTTAGCTTTGAAGAGGTTGCTATAAGTGAAGAGCCTTTGGTAAATCCATCACAAAAACTCCTGAAACAAAAGTATTCCATACATTTCATAAGTAGTGAAAAGCATGAGTGGAAAGGTTAATAAAAGCAAATCAGGGATAAGAAATTAAGAATTCTTTTTACCAGCCATGTGCTGGTAAAACAATATCAACTTTCCTGAAATATAACTTCTAAAAAGAGAAACAATACAAATCAGATAAGTCTACATTCCTGATTCATATCATAGCTTACACAGGAATTAGTGAGAAAAAGAGTCAAAAAAGGATTAAGCATTTTTTCATTTACTTATTTTAATCTAGCCCTTATGTTTTCTTAGCACTTGGTACTTAAAGAATAGTAATAAAGGTGGTTAGGATCACTACCAAGTTGCTATATTTCAAAGGCTTCAAGTTATATTTAGCAGGTAGGCTTGCTACTGAAGGTATAATGCATAGTGTTAAAAAAAATCTAAGGCTATTGGCCAGTCAAATTATTGAATTACATCTGGACATGTGACATGCTCTTGAAACACTGTGACCTCTATCCTCATTACAGATCCACCCACCGGAAATGATTGCAACCATTTGCAGAAGACACATGACATCCAAACTATTCACAGGTGATTTCCTGATGCAACTGATGATACATCCAGTATTATCATGAAACCACTAGCATGCCAATCAATACTGTGCTTTAGTCCTTGTGACTGTTTGTCTGAAGATCTGTATTGCTAAGTACTAGATCAGGATGTGGCTGAAGATGGCCTGCAACCAAATCTCTGAACTTTGCAATTGTCAACACGTGGATTTGGCAAGTGAAAGATGAGCTGTTTCATTTCCAAAAGCTACCAGTGATTCAAACAGTGCCACTGGATGGTATTCAGCCAAGCTCTTCCACTTGTGTATCACTTCAGAATTTGCAGGGCAGAGTGGTGTTGAAGCCTGTCATATAGCATGCACACTAATAACATGATTTGTTAATTTCCATTACATACGTCTGGCCACTACGAATTAATACTGGTAGTGTCACAGAACTAGTCACGGAGTTTCTTACATAGGGAAGCCTGTCAGTTTTGTGTAGTCATTCATCAGTCCTTAAACAATCCATGCAGGCACCGGTGCAGACAGTGCTCACGTCTTGTCCTGCTCCCCGGGGAACAGATTCCTTGTGTTAGGAAAAAAGAGAGAGTCCATCTTCTCCTTCCTGCTCCACACAGGCCTCTGGGGAGTGCACTTATCACAAGACAACAGATGGTATTAGAGAGATGTCATAAAGTGGCTGCTGCCACTTACACAATAAGCTTTAGCAAGGCACAGGAAAAGTCTAGCACGTAATTTCTCAAGTGCTAGCAGCTGTTCTGTCCGCTGTTATTTACACAGATAAGAAGCGTAGTTCAAAAATTGTATGAGAAAATCTCCCTTTTTTTTTCAGCAGTGTATGCTTGCTACAGCACAAACATCTGGAATAACTGAGAGGGAGATTTACTTTGCCCTGCATTCACCAGGCAGCAAGGGAACAGTCCACACTTATGCCTTGTGCTCTCTAGTGTGAGCCGCAGGAATGACATTTTGATACTTTGAGTAAGTACCTTACTCAAGGCATCTGTCACCACACTTCCTTCTGCATCTTCAAGTTCTTTCCAACCACTGTTTTCCTCCTGCTGAGTTTTCTGTTAGAGTCTAGCATCCCCTTTTCCTCAGCTGCAGCAGAAGTTGGTAGGTCTCTATTACATTTAGCTCTGTAGAATCTGTCATCCTGGACTCCCTAGAATTAGAGATGAGGAACGAAAAAGAGTCTTTTACATTTCCTCTGTATGTATTCCACACATCTATGAACCAAATGGGTAACAAGGACACAGCTGAGGTGCCAAAATTTTGCCTTAGGCAACCAAAAAAAAATAAAGCTCCCTCTAAGGATAAGAAAGAAGTAAGCTAAATTGTATGATTAAATCATACATGGTGCTACCTGTTTCTTGTTCACAATGTAAGATATTCAGCTGAGGGTATTCTTGTATGGAAGCACTGTTATATCTAAAGTTCACAGATAACATGCATCAGGCCCAACCTGGTTCCAACCATTAAGCCCAAAGGTTCCAATCAAAGAGAAGAAAGGAAGATTTTTCATTGATTGTAGTCTGTAAAAGTTACATTCAGTTTTCTACTGCACCATAAACAGGCTGTCTACATGACAGAAGTTGCTATTTAGTGTCTCATATGAAATGAAGATATTTATTAGCCCAGGTTTGCCTCAGAAGTTAAAAACAAGAAGCAAGAAGCAGAAATACTTGTGAGAACAATTTTGGCCGATTGCTCAGTGTCTCAGATAAAGGTTCTCATCACATCTCCTGAGGTGTGTTTTGAGGATCAGCTGATTTAACTTTCAATACCACTCTGGGAATGCTTTTGAGAATTAGTCTAAATTTGACAACTGCCATAGGTATGTGCTCAAATGCTCACAGAATATAAAATAGAGAAACAAAACAATAACTTGACACAGGGACTCTTGGGAATTAAACCAGTAGCAACTATTCATCAATTAGCTTGACAAATCTGCTCTGAAGTAGTAAATATCTACTTATGTATGCATGTGCCACACAGAATGCTTCGTCAGTTGTGCCAAGACTACCAGTTTTCACTTAAGTTTTCATATTTTAATGTCTTTAACTCAATGTAATAAAGTAATGATGCCCATGGTCATTTTAAGTGTGTAAATAGCCAAGTTCTTGATGACAAGGATTACATAATTCAGGTTACATACAGTTCAATGTCAGCATTTTAAGTGCTAGTCAACATTAGACAAGCTTATTTTGAGATTACTGTATAAATCTTTTACCTTCCTCCAGGCTTCTTGTCCGGTCTTTCATCTTCTACCATCCTCAATTTGTTTTATTTTTGAGACCTTTAATGCTCCTGACTACAACAGGCTGAGTGCCATGCAATGCCTTCACCCAGACTTGAAAGCACTTGGCACATTCATTGCAGCATTCAGATCCTTCCATCTCTATCTGTTAAACACTACTATTCTTTCTACATACACTACCTTCATATTGTCTCTCTCTGGTAATCCTGTCCCTTCCCTGTCATTTTCACATGCTCACCTCAGTAGCAGAGGTCTGTTTATCTATTTTTAATGCCTTCCCGTCAATCCATTCCTTTTGCCCTTTCCTCTCCCACAAATTCATTAATAAATGAGGCAGAAAGCTGACTCACTGCTGTGCATATCCATTTTGTTTTCTGTGTTGGTTTGAGGCAGTGTTTGTAATTAACCCGTAGGGGAGACTGTTCCGTACATCTCTGCATTCACATAAGAGACCGTGGAAGATGACATATTTACTGCTTTCTGGGATAAGTAATCTAAACCATGATCAACACCTGTTTTAATAACTAAAGCATCTCTGGATATTCCTGAGAAGTCCAGGTTAGCAGCTCCCTTCTCTTCTATGGCCTCTTGCTGATATCTATATCCTCACGATGAAAATGACTGCACAGCAGGAGCAGCTAATTCCCTTTAACACATCTTTTCAGCTTTCAAGTCTAGAGGCCAGATTTATAAAGCTCTAGTTGCTAAGACACTCATCAGGCCTCTGAGTGGCTTTGCAGAAATGCCTAAAGGGTAGGTAACAGTGCAGAGTTCCTTGTCCAATGCCACCTCAAGCTTTTAAATCCACACAGTTAATTAGTTGTAAATGGAAGGCTGAGCTGCTGTCTGGAAGCAGTGAATCCTCCCTGTATCACAACACAAACCTGGCTATGCCACAGCCTGGCTTGTGGGGAGTCAGCTACGCTGTCTTTTCAGGTATACATGCACCCAGCTAACTGGGCATGACATTCTGCAGCTGTTTCAACAGCAGAGAACTCACACAAAAGCATGCACTAGAAAGTCTATTCAGGAACACGTAGGGTCACACATGGTTTAAGTCCTGTGATTTGAAGAAAATCTATCATCACACCACTACGCCAATTTTTACGTAGGAACAAATTCTAATCGACTTTTAGAAACATAAAATACTTGATAATTTTCACAGAATCACAGAATCACAGAATCACAGAATCGTAGGGGTTGGAAGGGACCTCCAGAGATCATCGAGTCCAACCCCCCTGCCAAAGCAGGATCCCTACACCAGGTCGCACAGGTAGGCGTCCAGGCGGGTCTTGAATATCTCCAGAGAAGGAGACTCCACAACCTCCCTGGGCAGCCTGTTCCAGTGCTCCGTCACCCTCACTGTAAAGAAGTTCTTGCGCACATTGGTGCGGAACTTCCTATGCTCCAGCTTCTGGCCATTTCCCCTTGTCCTGTCTCCGCACACTGCTGAAAAGAGTCTGGCCTCGCCACTTTGCCCCCCACACCTTAGATATTTATAGACCTGGATCAGGTCCCCTCTCAGTCTTCTCTTCTCAAGGCTAAACAGACCCAGCTCACTTAGCCTTTCCTCATAGGGGAGATGCTCCAGGCCCTTCACCATCTTTGTGGCTCTCCGCTGGACTCTTTCCAAGAGATCCCTGTCTTTTTTGTACTGGGGAGCCCAGAACTGGACACAGTACTCCAGATGAGGCCTTACCAGGGCAGAGTAGAGGGGGAGGATCACCTCCCTCGACCTGCTGGCCACGCTCCTTTTAATGCACCCCAGAATGCCATTGGCCTTCTTGGCCACAAGGGCACACTGCTGGCTCATGGCCAACCTGTCGTCCACCAGGACACCCAGGTCCCTCTCTGCAGAGCTCCTCTCCAGCAGGTCATCCCCCAACCTGTACCGGTGCATGGAATTATTCCTCCCTAGGTGCAAGACTCTACACTTGCTTTTGTTAAACTTCATCTGGTTCCTTACTGCCCAGCTCTCCAGCCTGTCCAGGTCTCGCTGAATGGCAGCACAGCCTTCGGGCGTGTCAGCCAATCCTCCCAACTTCGTATCATCAGCAAACTTGCTGAGGGTGGCCACTACCCCCTCATCAAGGTCATTGATGAAGATGTTGAACAGGACCGGTCCCAGCACCGACCCCTGGGGAACACCGCTGGTTACAGGTCTCCAACCAGACTCTGCACCGCCAATGACAACCCTCTGTGCTCTGCCAGTCAGCCAGTTCTCAACCCACCTCACTGTCCACTCATCTATCCCGCACTTCCTCAGCTTCGTTATAAGGATGTCGTGGGAGACAGTGTCAAATGCCTTGCTGAAATCAAGGTAGACTACATCCACTGCTCTCCCCCCATCCACCCAGCCAGTGACAACATCATAGAAGGCTACCAGGTTGGTCAAGCACGACCTCCCCCTGGTGAACCCGTGCTGACTACTCCTGATAACCTCCTTTTCTTCCAGTTGTCTGGAGATGGCATCCAGCACAATCTGTTCCATCACCTTTCCAGGGACAGAGGTGAGGCTGACTGGCCTGTAATTACCTGGATCTTCCTTCTTGCCCTTTTTGAAGACCGGAGTGACATTGGCTATCCTCCAGTCTTCAGGCACCTCCCCCATTCTCCAAGACCTCTCAAAGATGATAGAGAGCGGTTCAGCAATCACCTCTGCCAGCTCCCTCAGCACCCGTGGATGCACCCCATCGGGTCCCATGGATTTATGAACATCGGTGTTGCCTAGGCGCTCTCGGACCGCCTCTTCCCTGACTAAAGGGAAGTCTTCCATTCCCCAGACCTTCTCACTAACCACCAGGGCCTGGGATTCCCGAGGGGGAGTCCCGAGGGGGAGCTTTTTCACTGAAGACAGAAGCAAAGAAGGCGTTCAGTATCTCCGCCTTCTCAGCATCCCCCGTTACCAGAACACCCCCCTCACTTAGTAGGGGACCTACATTCTCCCTAGTCTTCCTTTTACTGTTAACATACTTAAAAAAACCTTTTTTATTATCCTTTACCACCTTTGCTAGATTCAATTCCAGGCGGGCTTTAGCCTTCCTCGTCGCATCCCTGCAGGCCCTGACAACATTTCTATATTCTTCCCGAGTGGTCAGACCCTTTTTCCACATTTCATGGACCTTCTTTTTCCCTTTGAGTTTGTGCAAGAGCTCCTTGCTCATCCACACAGGTCTCCTGCCACCCTTTCCTGATTTCTTGCTCACAGGGACGCACCGATCCTGGGCTTGGAAGAAGAGCTGTTTAAATGCCAACCAGCTCTCACAGGCCCCCTTACCTTCTAACACCCTAGCCCACGGGATAGCTCCAAGATTGGAGAGACAACAGCATCTGTCCCATTTCTAGAGCAGTTTGCTTTGAGAAACAACAACATCAGCTAAATTCAGAAGCATTGGGAAACTGAGCCCCTAACTCAAAAAACAGCCATGACCAGTTCACCTTCTATTTGGTCAGCTGCTAACAATTCTAATTACTAAAATTCCTGTAGAACTGGTTTGGTTTTGTGATACTTAACCACTGGAGATGTTCAAATCAGGTTCCACTGAAGTAAACAGATATTATACAAGACAACTCTTATGCAGGGATAGTGAAACCTGTACACCCAAAACTACTCAGTAATCTGTCTCTCCTAATATAGTGAGAATTAAAATTACTTACCATAAGAATGCAGTGAAAGCCACATTAATTACTGCTTCGAAAAGGCCATCCATATCCAGAGTCCTGATCTTGCTTAAGAGACCATTTAAGTTGTCCCCAACCCATTTGCCTTCAACTTTAGCAACAACACAAATAATAATCATAATCAATAGCATTGTTATATACCGATATCAAATTATACTTGATGACAAACTGTATCTGTCCTGTATAAGGGAGGCTGTATGAAGCTAGAGGTGCTGAAGTAAGTCATCCAAGTTCACCTATGGAAGTATCAAGAGCATGAGTGTTCAACCCTTGGCTTGCATGGCCCACATTAAGTAAAGAGGAATTGTCTTGGGCTCCATACAACATATACAATAGAATTAATGAGTGTAAGTAATAAAACTTATGTTTATATATATATATTTATTAAAACATTAAAAAAAAAAAAAAGAGAGAAAGTGGGGTATTTGACCTTGCTTTTGTGAAACTAATGCATCTATGTCTGATTCAATGGAAGTGGCTGCAATTCTTAGTGAGTTCTCAAGGTGCTCCTCAGAGATTTTTGATGAAATTTTACTCTTCCTGTGGTTCATCCTTGAAAGCAGTTGTTCACAAATGTGCATACTGCCAAAAAGCAATGACATGAATGAGGTGTGTTTGTGAAGTGAGCGATATTTTTCTCTGTTAAGGTAAGCCTTATAAAAGCCTGGTAAAGAGACATGATCAAAACTTTCTTTGAATTTAATGTCTGATTGCAACTCTATACATTCCATTTGAAAATGTGCGGGTAATATATTTCTATTAACTGAAAATGGAGTCACAAATATACAAAAAAATGGATGAATTTTTTGGAAATCTTGAAACCTTTCTCAAATCCCTTTATCAAAACTGAAAGCAAGGCTGCATATTTCTCACTGTTCACAAGCCTGTGCTTAGCTAACACATCAAAATGCGTGGAATTATTTGCCACAACTTGAGCTCGCTATAATTTAGATTTCATTTCAAACACTGTTATGGTTTGAAACATAGAATAGATAAATTGATTTTCACCTTGAAAACACATGTTGAACTCATTTAAATGAGCATTCAAATCGACCAAAAATGCTAAAACTGTGAGCCATTTTTCATCTTCAAGTTCTGCCACAAATTTTCCTTTTGATTCCATAAAAAACTTGTTTTCGTAAATCATCAGACCTTTTTAGAATTTTACTCTGACTTATCCATTATCCTTCAGAAAAGTAAATGATGTCCTTGTAATCCATACTTTTAAGGAACTCCTGGAACTGATGATGATTCCATCCACTGGAGTTTATGCAATTCCCAGTGCTGGTAGTCACAGAATCACTGAATGGCCTGGGTTGAAAAGGACCACAATTATCATTGAGTTTCAACCCCCTGCTATGTGCAAGGTCGCCAACCACCAGACCAGGCTGCCCAGAGCCACATCCAGCCTGGCCTTGAATGCCTCCAGGGATGGGGCATCCACAGCCTCCTTGGGCAACCTGTTCCAATGATTTGTAATGTTTTGCATGACAGCGTCCATTTTGCGACATTTTCTTGGATGTATGATGCAGTGATATTTCATCAAACATGAGTTGCCAGTGGCAATTGCATCTTCTTCTATTAATTTCATAAGTTCCTCTTTTTTACTGACCATCACTGGAGCACTATCAGTAGCTATATCAGATATTAGCAGATACATTGTATCTGCCACACTTTCCAAACACTGCTTTCTAAACTCACCATAGTAAATGGTTTTGATTTTTTTCTTTTGCAGTCAGTTTTGCTACCCTTTTACTAGCTTTAATAGCAGTCTGCGTTTTAACTTTTTAAAAACAATTTTGCTAAGATGACAGACTTGTCAGTTCTACTTTTTTGTCTTTATGAAGCATTCCTCAATATGCAGCAAATTTGGCAGCATATTTTTGCAGATAATGTCTTTTCGAATTGTAATCTTTGAAAACTGACAGTGTTTCCCTATAAAGTAAGCATAGTGCCATATTATTTGTCTTGACAAAAAAAAAAAAAAAGAGTGCTCATCTGCCCGTTTTTTGGTAAACACTCTTCCTTCATCCAGAATTTTTCATAGGTTCTGATTTCTTCCGAGATGCCATGAGGTAGGCTGGTTGAAATATTAGCACTGGCAATCACTGCATTGTTCTCAACAAGCAGCACAAGCACATGCCATGTGTAGTTTGCACGGATCTCACTGTGAGTGAGTGTGTGCAAACAGCACCAGAGGAAAACACAGCACTACTCTGTGCCCACCCCTTCCCCTACTTCCAGTCCAGACAGTGCAGATCACACTGATGGTTTGACTGCTGCAGAACAGTGGGTGCACACCCGTGGCAGCTTAAGTCCCAGCACTGAGCCTACCAGGTCACATGGCTTCTATGAAGGTTTCCACTGAAACACAGAACAGATGAAGTAGAAAACTGTTTTTTCTTATGGCTCAGACCCAGGCAAACTTGTGCCTTGAGTTATCTACCAACAGCACTCTTTTGAATAAAAACTGTATTAAAAATAGCACCAAGTTCAAAATTCTGGGTGGATAAAACAGAGCTGAAAATATGCTGATCACAAAAGCAATTTATAGCCCTCTAGGGAAGTACTGAGAGCATGGCTAGTTCACATATGCATGATATTCCCATATTCTCTTACCCGGCGGAATTATCATTACATAAGCTGGAGAGAGGTGGGGATGTAATTCACAAAACTGCAATTCTGATGTTTTAGAAAAGCAAAGCCATTAATCTGCAGTGTTAACTTGTTTCCTGATCATCTTCTCATGTGAACTTTGCTTTGACTCACTTAATATTATTATTTGTGCACCTCTTGCATTTGTACATTGCATTTGAGGTGATAGCACAGCATGCTGATTGTTTTTACTCACATGCCTTTTATGTCCCTGCCCTCATTTCAAGCTCGATGCATATGACTCATCAGCAAAGTGATCACATGCTTCCTCACACTGATTAGACTGACAGTAAGACAGGCTCATCTTGTCTACACATCCTCCTGTGTGGCCTGCTGGGAAGCATAGTACTAAGAATAAAGACTGTACGTAAAGTCTATGTGTATTCATGATCTAAGTCTGCTAAATTTGAAACTCTGCACATTATCATCTCATAAGCACTTTATAATTGTGAAATATGTAATATTGTAAGACCCTGCCCTCAGTGGAGCACCAGGTGACTTACATTGCTTTTAAATGTAACACTGGCTGGTCTTCTGCAACCTGGGACACTGAGCAACTGGTTCTGTCAAGTATCACTTATGAACACGTTGGAGAAGTAGAAACTCTTGCATTCTGGCTGTATCAATCAGGATTGCATCAGAAATATATGTTTTGCATCAATCTTTGCCTCCTAGAAAGACCTTGAATCTTGCACTTAAGTAATGAGAGATTTCTTTTACATGGCCTTGTAAGTACTTCCACTGTTTTAGAGGTGAAAATTGAAGGATGGGGAGACAGGAATCTAAGAAGAGACCCAATTTCTTATCATCCTGGCTATGCAGCCAGCACACTCACTCCTCATTCCTTGATGGATACCAGAGACAAAAACCAAGACCAACTAATGATCAGCCACATTCCCTGGAATAATTAAGATGCTGTACTAAGACCACGTGCACAAATCCCAAGTGACTATCACTCATCTCTACACTGAACATTAATAAATATCTAGCAAAAAGCAATGTTTTATAAACATCTAACTACTGCACAGCTTTTTGCTGCATTAATACAGTATTATGTACCATTATTAATATCTCACTAAATTTGCCTCTTCTAATACCTGCGATAGCGTTGATAAGTTTGATGTCAAAATCTAAACAACAGCTGGCACTCCAACATGTGCCAACAGTCTAGATTCCTTTGAACTCTTCCATTCTGAATATCCTCATATCTCCAAATTTGATGCAGGTTGCTGTTACAAGGGTTTAATAAAGGTAAGGCAGAACACTGCCAAATTTATCTTTTCATCAGATAGACTTTGAAAACCACGACTATTTTTGTTTGTAACAGTACACATACACCCCTCAGGATAAGGATGTTCTTCACAACAGCTTCATGTGATAAACAGACAAATTTTAATAGCAAAGACAAGGACATATCTCCTGACTCTTCAGGAGTCTATGGGAGTACTTTCTGTAGGTACAGACCTCAAAAACACAGATGTATTTAAACAGCATGGGAACAGCCAATCTGTTTCTAGGATTAAATACTTCTTTCTGATCTTAAAATGAAATCTTTTCTCTGAAAAATAACAACGAAGCATTTCATTACTTCTCTAAAATCTCATTTTCCAAGTCCTATCTAATGTTATACAGAGGGTGATCCATTGACATGCTTCCATGCATTTTGTAGCTCAGCAGTCTGAATTTCCAGCAAGTCTTGTATGTCAGATCTGGGTAAGCACTGGGCAGATGAGCCATACACTTGCAGTAATTCCAGCATGTATAAATCCACACGCACACATCAGCTGTGCAAGTAGCACACTGTAGGTCCAAAATGCCTATATTAGGAATCTGTAACTACAGTTTTAACATCTGCCATTTATTACTGTTAAGAACAAATAAACTGTACCTGATCTTGCCAGGTGCAGTTAATACAGGGCACCTGGTTTCTCAGTCACTTTGAACTCCAATTGCTCTTTCATTTGGAAACATCCACTGCTAAAAAGATGCTCCGATTATTGCTGTGTCCCTTCTGGCAATACCTGCCTGGCTTTTTGCTCTGCCTAAAGAGATTCTACTCTGAGATACATTTGAACAAATTCTGTTGAGGAGAAAACAGAAAAAGTTTTTCCATTGTCAATGAAGAACTTTTGATGTGATATATAAGCAAAATATGCACACTTGAGGCTTAAGTGAGGAGTTCCAGAAACAAAATTGAATAAATAGCAACAGAGACTAAAATCCAAGTCTTCGTCTATTTTGTTGGGCTTTGAAATCATTAGCAATATGACAATGCTTTTACTCATCAGAAAACATTATTAACTAAATTCTGCCTTGAAGATTAGCTAGAAAATCCTACAATTCAGCTTTCTGTAGAAAACAGCAGTTTTGAACTTTTTTTTTAAAGCACGGAATGAAAAGAAGATGTTTGACCACTCAAAACATCATAGGGAAGAGAAAAAGAAGCACCAGTTCCGGAATTCCAACCACTTCTGAGTTCACCATATTATCTTGAATACAGAATACCAAGCAGCTCCTTGGATAATAGCTCCAATCCTCTTTTTATGAATATGTATTTTTAAAAAAACTGGAAAAGTTATTTTTGACACCTACAGAATTCTACTTTTGGTACATTGCAGAAATAGTCTGATAACCATACCTGGCATAACAGAGACTTGAACATATAGCATTAGTTTCTACAGCAGGTCTTGCAAACCAATTACTGACTTTGGGGTGAATTGCTCTCTCTAAATACATATATTTTTCAAATGGATGCAACGCTGCAAACGATTTTCATTGAATGAAACTGTGTTTCTTATAATAGTTTTCGATGAACTGTTCATAGCTGCTGTAACTACAGTTTTAACATCTGCCATTTATTACTGTTAAGAACAAATAAACTACAGTCAAAGCACTGACTTACACACCATGGGGGAAAAAAGTGAAGGAAGGAAAGCTGGGATCAGTTCCTGCTCTCAGCCATCTGCACAGTTGTTTTCCTGGAGGGTGCTCCTACACTAGGGACAGCTTGACAAGGCTGGTTGCTCATCACAACTCAGTGTGCTAAACTGAAGTTAGCTATTGTTTGCTCTCCTAGTACTTGAAAGTATTTTTCATTTCACTGTATCCTCCTGTACTACTTTGTTGTTTTTACTTCTTTTTAAGCCGTATGCTTATTGCAGACACTTCACATCTAAAGCTTCCAAAGAACAGTACAGTTTAACATCACTAGCAACACCATTAAACAAAATAGACATTAGAAGCTAATAAAAAGCAAATTAAAACCTCAACTCTTTACTGACCTCTCTGGAATTAAGAGAGGTCCAGAAGAGGCGCTTGCTGAACTACTGGCTTTTATCCATAGCAGACCAAAGAGCTACAGCACTCGCCATTTCTTTAGTATAAAACAGCCGAGCAGAGAATGAACCTTTTCCACTCTCCTGTTAGGCATCAGGAGGCCTTACGCACCCGAGCCGCCAGCCGACGGGCCTAGCTAGGGCTGCTACTGCAGCTACGGGCAGACCCCACCCGCCCCGCGAGGGGCTGTGAGCGAGCCCCCGCTCCGCGCCCTGCCGCCCGCCGCCGCCGTGCCCCTGCCGGGCGGACAGACGGCAGCGCCCCCGCGGCCCTCACCGGCGCTGCTGCGGCTGCCGCGCATGACATCACCGCGCGCGGAGCCCATGCGCCGCTGGGCGTGGGGGCGTGCCGGGGCCGCGGCTGCCGCGCCCGCTGCCGCCAGCCCGCCCTCCCGCCGGAGCGCCCGGGGCCGCCGCATCTCGCCCCGCCGCGGCCGGCAGGGAAGAGGATGGCGGAAAGCGAAGCGGAGACCCCCAGCACTCCCGGGGAGTTCGAGAGCAAGTACTTCGAGTACAATGGGGTGCGGCTGCCGCCCTTCTGCAGGGGGAAGATGGAGGAGATCGCTAATTTCCCGGTGAGGGACAGCGACGTCTGGATCGTCACCTACCCCAAGTCAGGTAGGCGGGCGGGCGGGCGGCGAGCGGGTGTCCTCTGGGCGGGGACCGTCCGCTGAGGGCCGGGAAGGAACGCCGCGCCCGGGGCGGCACCGGGGGAGAGGTGGGGCCGGGGCCGAGGGAAGGGCGTCCGCCGCCGGGTGAAGGCGCGAAGAGGGCCGCCCAGTGGGAACGGATACGGCACGCGTTATTCCTGACGTGACCAGATGTACCTGTCGTCTGTTCCGCAGCCCCGCCGTGCCGCCTCCCCGAGGCGGCTGCGAACATGTGCCCCGAGCGCATTGTGGCTGCGCCGGCTGGCCGCAGATAGCCCTGCCGGATCCACCGGTGTGCGTTCCTCCTCGCTTCCTGCTTCACATATCGTATTTCTTCTCTTCTTACCCTCCCCGTTAACGTGCGAAGATGCTGAAGTAGAGTTAACGTGGGTACGGTGCTGTCTGCAGAGAGGCAGCAATATGGTAGCTCTGTAGGCACCTGGTGACGCCAGCAGCAGCGAGCAGGTTCTTTACCTGAGCGACTGCCTGGCAATAGGACGATCTCTTTCTAGAAAATTCAAAGTCTGCTGGAGGTGACTGATCTTAGCTCTGTAAATACCCCTGTATCATGAGTTACTGACCAGGTGTGATCGTTTTGCTGTTCATTGTAAAAATGGTTCTTTTCTGTTTCCCCTTGGTGTGCCGCCTCGGAAAGATGCACATTTGCAAAAATGCAGCATCTGTTACATTACCATTTCTCAAGGAGTTTGAAATGTTTGTCTTCACTTTTATTTTTTGTAATTCATTACTAACGGTGCTCTTAAAGACTATCTGAAGCTTGATGGATGCACCAAGCATCCATCAGTACAGCACAGGGACAAGTTATGGGCTGGTGGGTGGTCCCTGAAATGCTGTGATTAGGAGGAGACAGCCACAGACATACTGTTCTTTTAAAGACATATTTAGCATGCAGAGTGCAGAAAGAACACAGTTCTTTTACTTTTAAAATTTCTGCTTTGGGAAGCTGGATTCCTGTGCTAGTACAGCACCCAGCTTGGCACATTGCTACATATCCTCAGCTAACCTCGGTTTTCAGGCACAAAATAGCACTGATACAGCACCTGGCAATAGATTAGCTCTGATGGCTATGCAATTGGCTATGGGAAGCCAGCTTGCAGAGTCAGATGTGGTTTACTGTTACTTTATGAATATAGCAGATCTCTCAGGGCAGCCCTGAGGTCAGTGACAGGCACCTGCTTGCTTACAGAGCTAGAGGATGACAAGAAAGTAACTAATAAGCAGCCTCAAAGCAAAGGAGATAGAAGACTAAGAGTTGGATACCCAAGCTGGAGCTACAGTGGTGTGGGGAGGAGGTAGAGGGTGGCCCCAGAATGAAAATGGATGCCAGAGTATTTTACTTGCCAGGAAGGAGAGTATTTAGACTGGGTCTTAAGGAATCTGGTGTTCTTGTCATGGAAAAAGGCTCTCAAACACAGCCATAATGTCTGCAGTGTCCGGGAGAAAACAGTTCACCTTGAAGTGGCCTGAGTGCTTTTGGAACTCTTAGAGCTTGCATTGTCTGCTGATGCTACATGGCATACAGCTCAGTGCCTTATTTAGGCTTTCTGAATCAACTGTGAAAGGGTCTGATGACTATGGACAGGACTATCACCAGAAGTTAGACAGTCCTGATGTCATTTCTCATTGATTTACCCAAGGTCATGCAAAAAATTTACAGCAAAACCAGACAGTACATCCAGAACTCCATATTCTTCTCTATTACCTTAACTACAGCTCCATCCTCCTGTCTCTCAGAAGCACTGAGAAAGATTTTCCCATTAACTGGAGGTGATGAGAATTTTTGTGATCAAAAAGTAGTTTTACAAAACATGCTTTGTGCACAAAGTATACTAATCCCATGGATTTGGCGTGAGATACGTTGGCATTCTCGAGGAATCTTTAAATGTAAAGCAGAACAACAGAAATTTAAGAAGAGAAAAATGCACCTATTTCACATCACTTGAATGGAAAGCATTTGTTATGAAAATGAATTTTCTTTATTGTTTCACCAGCTTTTCATCTGCTCAAGTTATGGAAAGAATATGCTAACAAGCCATTCTGCTAAATGTGGGAGACCAGAATTCCTGCTTACTGAGCCCTGAGTAATATTCCAGTGTAAAATCAGAAGGCTCCATCAGTAGCTGTTGACCGTGTGCTGGTTTATCTGACTGATGAAGAAGCACATGTACCATTTTGCAGACATACTCTGGAAGACTGGATGAGTCTGCCCTAAATGAGAGACGGAAACTTGGATGAGTTCATGGAAATAATTACATTGGTACATTGGGAAGGAAGAAGCTGATCCAGTAATGGCAGAAAATTGAATGTTCCAGTGGCCTTACTGGGAGTAATGTGATAAGCTTAATGGAAAATTACTCTGCTTTAATGTAATTTCCACTGATGGAGGCCTGAATAATGATTCTCCTTGTATCATTAATTAATCCTAACACCTGCACCCAATCAATGGTAACAACTTTTGGTAGGTGCTGGACTAGGAGAAACTTGTACATAAGACCTTGAGGCTCATTTACATACAGACGTATGTAAATGTCAGTGTGCATGTATGCATTTACATATGTACATGTTAGAACAGTAATTATAGAGAAACTTTTTTGTCATGGTACACAGTTTAAAATCAGATGCGCGTCTACTCTGTTGAAAAGCTTAAGTCAAGCTTTCATGCAACTTTGTAGTACAGAATAGGCAGAACTAAACAGTATTCATTGAGATTTATGGTAGCTGCAAGTGTATAGTAATATCATTCTATATAGCACTAAATAACTGGAGCTCACACAACAGATTGCTTCTCAGATGAGATGCATTGTTCCAGAGGAAGTACACTTTGCATCTGTAATAGCTTTCCTTGAACCCTCTCATCCTGTGGGGTTTTCGTACCTTGCTTGAAAATTAAAATTCTTCTCTATGAACTTAATAAAGTATAAAATTAATGAAGAAGCGAGTTCTTTCGTGGTATTTCCACAATGACCTGTGGCCAAGAGTTAGTTCATCTACTGGCTAAGGTCAGTGATTCCAGTGGAATTGTACCCATGCCTAAAATAGAGTAGTGACTCCATGTTCACTTAGGGTTTTTTTGCCATGCCTTACAATGCCAAATTCTGAGTGTACATGATCTGTCCATTTGCTTCACTCCTAAGTGGTATGCAGTGGCTAGCTTTCTTAATATTGCATTTGTTCTGAAGGAATATGCATTGTGCGTTCTTGGGTCAGAGCCCACAGATTAATGCCTTTTGCAAAATTGGCTATTTGTTAAAGTGAACTATTTACATTATTAACAAAGCTGTCTCTCCAGCGTTGATTATTTTGCCAAATAATTTTCTGAAATCTTGTGGCAGACATCATCTTTAAGTCCAGTCAGTTAGTGAGGACTCTTTCTCTTCTGACTCATTGTCTGGTATGGAATGCAGGCGCTGGGTATGGTCTTCACCTGTCTGGAGGTCTGTCTTTTTGTAGATAGCATTTTGAATTTTCCTTGCCAAGCTGTATTTCTATCACTGCCCACTGACTTGAAGGAATATGATGGCTCACTATAAGCCTTAGGTTTTATAAAGTGCCAACAGTGAGTTTGCAGATCAGTTCAGGAACAACTTTCCTATGCGTATGTTCTTATCTTTCAAATTCTTGCTTAGCATTTACCTTCAGTCTTGTATGAAGTCAACCAGAAAAAGTTCATTTGAGTTGTCCACTATTTTATTTTCTTAAATTAAATCTGTATGTACAGAAAAAGGTCGCTTCTCATTGTATCTGTTGATAAGTGTGTTGCACACATCACTGATTTTCTGCGTGCTCCAGTTGCCCGTGCCTCTCCCACTGCATGATTACCACTCGCTTAACCTCTTCTCTTTCCAGTGCTCCTGAATGCAGCATCTTCTCTTGCTGGGACGTTGCCATTTCTGACTAGGAGGAGCTCAGGTTTATTGTACTGTCTGTTCCCTTTCACTTGTCAAATATTGGTGCTCTGTGTACATTCTTCAAGAGCCTATTTTTCTCATATCATAATCTCCATTATTCTTTCCATGCTAGGGTCGCTATGCATCCCATGGTTTTTTTTCAGTTATAGGAGGAAGCTCTTTGATCCATTGGCAGTTACACTAGTGGAGGAAATCTCTGGACTGTGAACCAGATATAGAGCATTCAATGTAAGCCTCATTTTTCTCACCTATCTGATTCTCCACATAAAATCAGCAGATTTCTGCTCATAAGCATCTAAAATGAGCATTGTCTTTATCAGAGTCAGTGCTCAAACTATTATACTTGAGACAAAAGGAGGGATGCACCTGCATGTACTTTTCCTCTAGCTGTGAAAATTTGTTCGGGGACTTCTTATCTCTGGTCACTTGTTTCTTCCCCTTCATTTTCTGTTTAACTCTGTGAGACCATGTTACAAAAATAGGTTAGAAAAATATCTGAATTTAATACACTATAAAGAAAGTGTACCAAACAACTCTACTTTGTGTGGAAATCTTTGCCTTGTGCAATCCCACCCTACTTGTTGTCCTCAGATGATACAATTTATTGACAGGATTGTTAGGCACATACCTGAAGTAGGAACCAGTCCTGCTGGTTGAGTGTTATTGTACTGCACAAAAACACCCTTATTCAACACAGAGAGTATTATTCCTTAGCTAGGATTGCATGGTTCTGCATAAATTATGCTTGCAGGTGCATCCTACACTTCGTGTTCATCTAACTCACTAGCTAATGTATCTGCAGTTACCTGCCATAGCAGTCAGTGAGTAGGTGACAGATCTGCACAGAGCTGCAGTGATTACATGCTATTTCAGGGACTCACAGCGTCTGTCGTGCCTACCCATGAGCACACCCAGCTGTGGCATAGTATGCTGTACTTCTGTGGAGTCCTGGCTTACTGCCTAACTGGCAAACATGTTCCAGTTGCTACCCCAGAATGTGGCAGTCTGACAAACGTGAACACGAGGAACACGATTCTTCCCACCTAGCCAGACATGCACAGGCCCAACAATGCTGACAGTCAGTCCTGATTTGTGCAGACATAAAGGAGAGGAAATAGGGTGAAAGGTTGCCTGAGGTTATGCCCTGTCTATAGGAGTTTATGGACTGAGAGCTGTCAGACACAGGGAAGTGAGATAGCTGCAGTGGGTCGCAGAGGTTTACCCTTATTAATGGCAGGGCTGAGAAGGCCTTATGCTGTGTAGCTGAAGATCCTCAGGGAGCAAGGACCCTCCACATGGACGTTTGTGCTAAATTAGTTGATTTGCCTTGGTTTCCAGTCTTCTTACAAGGAATTCTTCCCAAGAATTTTGTTGTTATATGAGGACTGCTCCAAAAGAAATGCCTCCTGTTTTATGTTGGCCCATGAGGGTAGATGGTGGTATAGCAGTAAAGGTCGAGCCTTCCTGCCTATATTCTGTTACATTTTATTGTCATTTGACAGATGACAGCAGGAGGGCAGTCTGACAAAATGGCATCTGACATGGAAGTGCCAACAAAGCAAAGGTTTGTCATTGAATTCCTCCATGCAGAAAAAATGGCACCCACTGGCACTCATCAATGCTTGCTGAACGTTTATGGAGGCCAAACAGTGAATGTGAGCACAGTGAGGTGCTGGGTGGTGCATTTCAGCAGTGGTGACAGCAACAGTGGGTCACCTCCACTGGTGCAGATTTTGACAAGCACAACATGCAGGTTCTTGTTTGCTGGCAAAAATGCATAGCTAATAGTGGTGACTATGTTGAAAATAGTGTTTTGTAGCTGAGAATTTGCTCTATCAAATAGTATTATTGTGCTCTTTGTATCTGTTGTAATTTCCGTGGAAATAAATAGGAGGCATCACTTTTGGAGCAGCCTACATATTTTTTAACAAGTTTATTCTCTTGCAGAATAGCCAGACTATGCTGGTTCTGTTCTCTATGCAGGATTTTGGTGCTTTTGAGTTTTATCAGTTTTCATCTAAGGAATGAATTCAAATGTTACTGACCCGGAGGCATGCCTTAAAAAGTCACAAAATTGACTTAAAAATCAAGAGATTTTTAACCAGAATACACTTGGGATTCTTTACCTTTGCCCTCTGGTTTGTGAGGCAACATTATGTGTGCTTACAGGTCACAGGAAAGAACTTGAAAAGATACCTGACCTCTGCTAGTTTTGTGAACGTGGATGAACAATTTCATGTCTTGGAAATCAGAATGTTGGTACTTTTTCTCTTTTCCAGTAACATCATGGTTATTCAGTTTCTCTATCTTGAGTAATACGTAAAGCTCAGGTATCATATATCTCTTCAATACAATGTGAAGGTACTTCATTTCTCATATCAATTGACAAAAAAGAAATGAATTGTGCAAACTGAAAAGGATCAGCAAACTGTGTTGGGTGATAGAGATACTTCCTGTGAGATGTCTTGTTCAAGGCTGACACATAGGATTCATATTTGAATTTGATTTCATGCTCTTGGTTTTAGTGACGCAAATCTCGTTCTTTTCAACTACTGGAAGAGTAAATACTCTGCTTCTCAAATGCACTCCATTGAGGACCACCCAAGTGCAGAAAGTTAGATTTGTACACCAGTGTTTGTAGGGGTCAGGGCCTTTGGATTGTTGTGCTTTGAAAGCCCTTTTGAAATGGGATTATCTTTTGTTCAGTGTACGAGTAGCTCAAAATAGCAGCTGCTATTGACTCAGTCCCAAATGTCACTAGGCAAAGAAATGATAAATAAAAACTTCATATAACAAGTAATTGAGGACAACTGAAAGTTTGCCACTGACGTGGTTGACTTGATTTCAGTGGGAGTGGAATTGAATAGGTTCATAAGTGCCTACAGCAGGAAATAAAGGTGGGGAGGAAAAATGTGTCATTATGGAAAAGTTGTTTTGGTTATCTAGCTATCAGTGTTTCTCTCATGAGCCATATATCAAGACAGTGAAGATGTGTTGTTGGAGACGGAACAAATGATTCAGAAGAGGAAGAATTCTCTTGTTACCTAATAGGTATTGCAGGTCTCCTGCAAATGTAGCATAATTGCCTTCCTACTGTGAAGTAGTGCAAAACTCAACCAATTTGCTTTGTGAAAGCTGGCTCAGGAAAAGAAAATGGAAAAAAGATTTTACCCTGCCTAAAGTATGTATTCTGGACATAAGTGAAATCAGTGTTGACTGGATTAGATGAAAATGACCTCAAAAACTGAAGAATTAGGAAATTAACGTAAATAAGTGAAACCAAACAAATGGTTATTCTCGTTTTGTATTAATATTCATCTTCCATAGTGAAGATGTTAATGAAAGGAAGCAAAATGCTTGAACATAGGACTTAATTGGATTAAGCACACATGACTCTTCCTTCTTGTTATGCAGACTTCTATTAAATGTCTTTTCTCTTATTCCTACTAATTCCGCTAAAATGGACACCTTATACTGAAGTGAAGAAACTACCTCCTGTTTTATCCCATCAGAAATGATGCAGAGTTTGGTGTATTGGACATTTGTTACGACTTCTCTAGAGATTCTGTGACTTTGCAGAAGTCACTTAATCTTTTCATTTGCATTTTCCATTTGAGGTGTATGGATGAATTTAGTCTCTGCCAGAATTCACACATAGCAAGAAAAAACTATCTTGGACAAAAAGTGTTATCTACTGTCTGTATTTTTATAGAAAATCTAGCAGTAAGCATCTAGGTAGTAAAGCTGAACACGTAAGAATGCCAGTATGTTGGAATGTTTTATCGTGTGTTCTTTTTTGTTGGTGGTGGGTTTTTTTGTGGTTTTTGTTTTTGTTTGTTTTTTGATGGGAGGGGGCAACAAGCAAAGCATTAGTGAAGCACCCAGCGTGTCATCATTTTTACCCCATTCAGAATTTCTGCAACACTTTAGGGAACCCAGAGAGATGGACCTGAAAGAATCTGTATATCTAAGTCTTTTTCAGACTACTACAGAATAAATAGACCATTTATGTCATATTGCACATTCAGTAGCAAGAAAAGATGTGTATGTGCAGACAAGAAAGCACAGCGGAAGAAGCATTGTCTTAATACCATTTCAAATGAGAGTGTACTCTCATGAGACCCACTGTGAGGAGAATGGGGTGTATTGAGGAACATCAGGAAAGGAGGCATACTGGGGACTAAAAGTGTGGAAGGAAAGTTTAGCTAGCAGAGGCAGGGACTGGGACAGTAAAAGATAAAAAGGAAAAGGAACACCACTGGAGAACCAACTAAGCAGAGATTTTTGTTACTAGATATCAAAACACATTTGTAATTTTAAAAAATGCAAGCTGATTTCATGTGGTGTTACCTGCACACCATTTATTGTGCAGGTTGTGAAGGCCATCATTCAGTGGAAGGCTGAAAGTTCTGGGTGATGTGTAATTACATTAGATCCATATGGGATATAAACAGTGGTGTGGAATTAGCCCTCTATTGTGTCCAAGTGCATGAGTAATAAATTCATCCAAGCCAACAAAATGAGACAAGTGTGAAGCAAGTGAAATGAGACACGTTCAGAAGATAAACACTGCATGTATACGCAGCAGTCAAGATTGATCAGTACATGGGCTGCTTTGCAGTGTCTTGTTGATATAAGGTAATCATAAACTCAGGTTAACCATTCAGTTAAAAGCCTGTTTACTGCTGCTGCCAGAGTAGCACAGAACAGCTACAGGCATTGCTAAAATTGGATTTCTTTATGCATGTGTAGTTGAAGTGCACGCTAATAATGATTAATGTGAGTATCTATGAGACAGCGTGCTCTTTTCAAGGATTTTGCAGCAGTACTAAGTAAATCCATGATGACACAGATAGGCAGATGCCCGTTGGTATTCTCGATTAGATCTATTTCCATTTCTGATTCTGGACTCGATGATCTTTAAGGTCCTTTCCAACCTGAGCAATTCTATGATTCTATGAAGAGCAATAACAGATATAGAACAGAAATGACTGTAGCTTGTCTAGAACTGCAGTTCTGTAATTCAGCATACAGAAGGAATGACAGTGTGTTAAATTTGACTGGGGGTGTGGGTATCATGCAAGCAATGGTTTTGCTCAGGGCAGCTCTTATGATGGGCAACTGTAATTTGAGGGGGATGCTGTCAGACATCAAATGGCTTCCTCCTTGGTCTTACACTAACCTACTGAAGAGGCTACGTAGTCTCTTGCATAGATTAAAAATGTTTATTGAAATTCCAAAACAGCTTCTTTTCTGTTTTTTTTTTTCACATCTCGTATTTGCAGTGCTTTCACATGATACTACTGGTGAACTGCCTTCTTGTGATTTAACTGCCTAATGTATGCAAACACAGATAAATGTGTAGGCATGTTTTGTCTAACAGTTTTCCTGGGAAACTGTGGGATTGAAACCAAGGCATGGAATTGCAGTTTGGTTCACTATGCAACTCTGAATGCCGACCAAGGCACTTCAGGAGGTGACAGACATCCTCCAGAATATGCTTATCGTAGGGGAAGGAAACAAATTCACAACAAAAGGTTATGAGGACAACCTCAACACAGGTTTCTGTTATGGATGGCCCATTGTGTCCTGCCTTCTGATCCTCTTTCAATCAGCAGAGCTCACTGTGCTGCTCTGCATTTAGTCATGGACCAATATTCCAACAGTGTAGAACAGGACACAGTGCTATAGTTGTCCTAGGAAATCAGTGACTAAGGATAACTAAGCACTTCTCTGTAACTTAATGAAGTCCTTAAGGGTGAATTTTAAAAACAATGACTTGTCATTACAGCAGTGTTCTCTTCTGCTCTATCCTTTGGAACAGTGTTGTCACCTGGGTGAAAGTGGAGGGAAATAAGACATTACTGGAGGTCCTGCTGGGTAATGTATTAAGCAGTTTGGGCATGTTTTTCATATAGGGAATGAGACTACTAGAGGAAGAAGCAGGATACAGCTGAGGTAAGATTGGGGTAAGGACCTGCATCTTCTTGACTATCCAGAGAGAAGGTAGGATTTGAAAAATCTAGGAATACCCTGAGGTATTGCTGTTTGAGGTAGGATATGCCCTGTAGCATATGTTAGCCAATTGAAAGCACTCTTTTCTCCATGAATTACTGTCCTGGTGAGCCTACCCTTTGGCATGACTGCATGAGCCAACGTGCTCGTATGCTGTTATGAAAGGAGTTGTGTCTCTGGATCGTGAGGAATTTCAAAGAGTGAAGCCCAGGGAAAGAGGGTAACAACTGAATGTATCGGGATGACTTTTGACCTGATGAACCTTGGGTAAGTTTGGAAAGGGTAAAAAGAGGGATGTAATTCCATCTGCTAGAGTGTGGTAAGGCAGGAAGCAAGAATGGAGCTTTAATTCATTTATCTTTTATTTTCACATTCCTTTCAGAGAGGTTATACTGCACATTTTTTCTTTGTGCTGCCTTATACCATGGGAGCATTTTTAATTTGGTGAGCAAAAAGAGAGAGAATTAATCTAAGGGTGCAGATAGATGTCCTCTTTTATAACCATCTGCAGTAGCGCAAAATTTTAGTGTCCTTAGCTTGCTGTTTGTCACTTCTTAAAGCACTGCCTGCAGAGCATTATGTGTGAATGCATTCTAGTTTGTCTTCAGCAAAATCAGGTAGGTGAGTTTATGCCTAAAAGATAACGCTCCTTAAGCTAATTTATATGATACAGTTTCAAGTGAACTGGGGCAACTTCACAGAAACTGTTCCATTGGTGGTGACATATAGTACAGATGGGATGAGCATCTACAGACAGGGAAATATTTTACCAACATAGCTAAAGCTTAAAGAGAATGTCCACAATTAAAATACTTCTCCCCTTTGGATGTCAGCTACCAACCAGTATCAGCTGTCAGCGAAAGACCTATACAAAATCTGTAAAACCTAGTTATGGTGGTATCATGGATGTGGAGACAAGCTTGAAAATTCAAATCATGACTCATCAGTCAGAAGGCAAAGCAGTATTATCTTGTTCAAAATCTAGGGATTGAAAGCAGTCTGTGGACCTGACCCATAGTTCTTAGTGCTGTTAGCTTGCACCTACTTCTTACTGCAGTTCCCTTGGCTGTGAGGATATTGTGGCTGGTTGAGAGGGATGGAAGGGAACTGCTTTTTGTGCCAGCTGTCCTTAACAAGAGGCCAGCCTTGTGCCTCTTGTGGCAGATTGGCCTAGGCATAGTTAGGATGCATTGTTTAGGGAGCATATGACTCAAGCTATTTTTTTTCTGGTTTTATCAAATCTAGCACATTAATCTCCGTGGATGTGGGTCCAGCCTGCCCCTCTTGACCTTCCAAAGAACAGGCCCTGATGCGTTTTATTTACTGCTGTTGCTTTAGGATCCATCCGCCTGAAAGGTGTCAGTAGTCCTTCTTTGGAGCTGCTTCTGCTGGTGTTGGGAATGAAGCACACCATATCACCTGCCTTCCACTATGACAGTGATGAAGTCTTTACAGCTAGTGGCTGGACTGAGATGCATTACATTTTGTTGTGCACTTCTCATCCTATATTCTGTTGAGTAGTTATTGTGCTAATGTAAGGGAGAATTGGGATTCAGACCATTTTTTAAAAACAGTACTAATGCATGAACTGAAAATAACGCTATTTTGTAACCAGTTTAATAAGGTATTGCTTTAGGATACTGTTATATATAGTAGCAGTATTTCTAATATATGTGTATAATCAGTTCAGAGACAGTGCATTTATTTAGTTAGTTAGTTTTACCAAACAGAAAGTACATTTTAGTTCTAAATAGAATACCTTTTTCATAGTTTGCTGTTTACAGCCTCTGGTGATACACATTCATAAGACATCTCAGACCTAATGGACCCAATTTTGTGTTGTGTCATGTAAGCCAAGTAAAAGACCAGAGGAATATAGCCTAATAGTTTTGGTTTTTTAAAGCTTCAAATGAAAAATAAAGTGATTAATAAGTCTAACAAGTCAAAACCCTAGTTACTAAATATTATTGGAAATCATTCAGTTAATATTTGCTTTAAATCCGATCTTATTTAAGCTACTGCCATCATTTTCAGAAGACCTGTATTCAATTTCCTTGTGTTCCACAGACTCCTTTGACAGGTGACTATTGAATTTGGGGACATTTATGCCACATAAAAGAGACATTAATCTCAGAGGATGAGTTTTCAGTTACTTCTGAAAATCAAGGCTTTTAATCTGTATGGGGTGGGGCAGTCAAAAATATTGAACAAATAACATGAAAAAAACCAGCTTTTATTCTAAACCAAGAGTCACATCTGGGAACAAAATTATTGGAAAGTCTGGTATCAAAGTGTATAAATTATTTTTATTACTAAAACACTGGTGCAAATGAAAATCCACATTCGTAAGCTAGTTGGAATTCCACAGAGCAGGAGAACTAGTACACATGGACTTCAAGAGAGGTCAAGAGAAGACACTTTTTATTGGTCAGAATTACTTTTCCTTTAATGGAAAAATCTGTTTTTCCCTCCAGTATTGCAGGCTGAAGATGAATCTGCCATACTTACCTGGAGTTGAGAGTTGAGCAGAGAGGAACCAGATGAGGCTTAACAAAAGCAAGTGTAGAGTGTTGCACCTAGGGAGGAATAACTGCACACACCAGTACAGGTTGGGGGATGTCCTGCTGGAGATGAGCTCTACATAGAGGAACTTGGGTGTCCTGATGGACAACAGGTTGGCCATGAGCCAGCAGTGTGCCCTGGTGGCCAAGAAGAGGAGTCCAGTTCCAGGGAGCCCAGAACTGTGTCAAGTTCTGGGCTCCCTGGTACAAGAAAGACAGGGATCTCTTGGAAGGAGTCCAGTGGAGGGCCACGAAGATGGTAAAGGGCCCGGAGCACCTTGCTTATGAGGAAAGGCTGAGTGACCTGGGTCTGTTCAGCCTTGAGAAAAAAAGACTGAGGGGATCTTATTAATGTTTATAAATATCTTAAGTGTGGGAGAAAAAGGGACATGGTCAACCTCTTTTCAGCGATCTGTGGGATCAGGACAAAGGGAAATGGCCATTAACTGGAGCATAGGAAGTTCTGCACCAGTATGCGAAGGAACTTTTTCCCAGTGAGGGTGACGGAGCACTGGAACAGGCTGCCCAGGGAGGCTGCCCATCTGGAGATGTTTAAGACCCACTTGAACGCCTACCTGTGCAGCCTGCTGTCGGTGGCCTGCTTTGCAGGGGGATTGGACTCAATGATCTCTGGAGGTCCCTTCCAGTCCCTACAATTCTGTGATTCTGTGAAACTGGTAAAAAAGGAATGAGCTTGCAGGCAATTGGAAGAACTAGGTGGGGAATTGCTTTACAGCATTTGCTAGACCAATCTGTGACAGCTGTTGCAACCCTCACTTTTAATGAGTGCTTGTATCTACTGATGCTATAAAAAAAAATTGAGTCATAATGGGTCTATTGCATTGTATTAGCTGCAACTCAATCAGGCATTGGTTGGGGAAGTGAGATGAAATTGATAAGGAGCGCTACAAAATTGTTAATGCTAACATAAGTATTTCTTTATTATATTTTTCCGTATGACTTCCCAAACAAGAGATGAATAGAAGAAATATACCATAGTCCTTCACATCTTTGAATTGTAGGTTTGTCCAGTGTTAGCTGGTACAGAGGGGACGAAATGGAAATAAATGATTCAAGGAACAATGGAGGAAAGGGAAATTTAATAGGAAGCATTCATCTTTCTGCCCTCTTATTTTGACCACATTTGTGAAGCAGTGGCCAGAAAGCAGTCAGAGGAGGTAGTGAACAGCTGCACTACAGAGTATTTCTCCCTCCATAGAAATAAAGAAATAACTGTGAGATGTTTCACAGTTTTGTCTGCCTTGCTATGCTGTCTAGTTGCTGCTGGAGCAGTTAGTCTTACTGATAAGCAGAGGCATTATGTCTATGAGCTAACTTTACTAGTGTTGCTGAGGCATCAACCATGAAAAAGGGTACAAATGATGAGTTCCTATTTATTGCAGGGACTCCTGCAGGGAAGATTATAGTCTGGAAGGACTCCTAAGTCCTTATTTCTGTGTACCATTAAGCAGCACTGCAAAGGACAGTGCAGCCCAGTTAGCACAGTTTCAAACTGCTGTGCCTGGGCTTCTTTTGTAGACGCTCTTACAAAGGGCAGAAGTGCAGGTTCAGAGATAATTTAGAAGGCTCTCCTAAAAACCTGCCGATTCTGACAGTAGTTTATCACTACCATTTCCCATCCCATCTCTTCCAGATACTATGTGATAAACGGGGACACTGTTTCTCCTTAGACATTGTATAGACATAACAGAAGAGCTTATCAGGGTAGAGTGTTTCTCAGGTACAGTGCACTGAGGTTCCCCTGGTGCTGACTGGGTTCATTGTTGAAACTGGATAGACGTAAATGGCTTTGATATCTCTTTTGGCAGTATGACCTTGGAGTTGGCAGGGACAGTATTCTTCCTCCGGCATGAAATGTGAATTTGCAGCAGCTGCAAGAAGGAAGGGTGAAATTGATGGGTACTTATCAATGTTGCATCTGGTGCCTCATGCCCAAAGGCTGACAGATTAATCTGTCTGTGACTGTTAACTCTTTCTGTACAATGTCAGGTGAGGCATGCATGTACATGCTCATGCATTCAGAGATAGAAGGAGAAGGTCATTCATTTGGTTTAAATGGCCAATTTCTGGATGCTTTACATCCAGCTGGGAAATTGAAGGCTATGCCAGAAGTCTCGTTCACCTTCCACAGTGACAATTTCAATGAACTCTGCAAGCCTCAGGCTAGGTCTGGGTTGCTCATCATGTGCATGTGTACAGTACCCCAGTTGGTTGGGTTTCCAGCCAGCTGGTGTTCTCAGGGACTACAAAACCCTGCCCTAGGAGCTTGGGCTGGGATTTGGGCTGCCATTTGACTAGTTTTAGGATAACCCAACATTTCTAAGCTGTATGGGCATTTAACTCTGTTAATATTTGTAATTTAATTTTGAGTTTTTCTTAATCCTAGTAAAGATGTGAAGAAATTAAATATATTTAATTTTTTATAAAGGCTCTTAGCTATTTTTTTGTTATTGTTTTTAATCAAATTAATGTGTTTTTGTTTGTTTTCTAAACACAGGGAATCAAGTTGATCATTTTTTACATGATGGATTTTGTGTGTGTGGAGTTGAATGATAATAAAGGATGACAAATAAAACAAAAAATCAGAATTCCCTCAAGAGTTAAATTCCCAGTTTTCATTGGCGTGGACCTAGTTCATGTCCATGGACCTAGTTCAGGTCCACAGATCTGAGCAGAACTAGGCTTTGCTCCCCAGACTTCACCTCTTAGTTCTGTTTGACCTGGTGGAGAGCAGATAGGGAGCATGAAATTCCATCTCCTGAAATTCCAGCAGTCCTGCTTCAGCATCCATCCTGTATTCAGAGGCACCACAGAGATGGTGTCTTTCTGTCAAGGTTCAGCTGAGCAGGGGAACACTAAGACTCAGAAAGCACTGGTGTTGGTGTTTATCCTTACAGTTACTCTTTTTCCTTTCATGGAAGAGGGTTGCTGTGATAGCATTTTTCTTTACAAGCAGAATTGGAAATACAGAAATAAATTATAGAGAACCAGGATGTCTTCTGTCAGGATAAATATTTAATGAGAACAAGGTTGTGCTCATTCCAAGTCACAAGGACTGATACTGAAGTACCATACGTATGCTAATTTTAATATATAAAATACATGCTTGAACTTAAAAATGCAGAGTGAACAGCCTCAAGGGCAAGTGTATATTAAGTCTCTGACAGCCTTCTCTGTCGGTGATGATAATGTGAAAGTTCCTTTTTTTCCAAGCCATTTTAATTTACCCAACAATAGTCAGGAAACACAGAAGTGTTAAAATACTTATTCTTCCAATCAGTTCTTGGAGAGGTATGTTTTTTCATATTGCATCCAGACCATGTTCCCTCTGAACAGTACCTACAGTACATGATTTTTTTTTTTTCCTTACTGTTAGTTTAAATTAAAAAGAAAAAAATCTGAATAATGATACTCAAATTTTTCTTTTGTTTGCGGGAATTGGAGCAAAATGTGTCTGTGTTGCTGTATATGATTATACTGGCTAACATGAGTTACCTGGTGACTGTTACAAGTTACCTGCAAGTTCTTTGCAAACATAAATGGGACCAAAAGGCATGATTTATGGATTTTTAGCTTATCTTTCCAAGGATATGAAATAGATAGGCTTGCATTATTTGGTACTTTAGGTAGGAAAAAAAAAAAAAAATCCTGTTTTTTTTTTCTTACCACTCACAATTCTTAAATAATTGGTCAGTCTGTTGCAGCATCCAGGTTTTTCCATGTCTGCACAACTTGTCTTTTAAACCATGGGGTCTCTTGCTTATTACTTCACTGATCTTGGCTCTTTCTATTCTTCCATCTTACCGAAAGACTCTGCCTTTCCCTTTTTAATATCAGATATCTCTGAATTTTTGTTTGCCTGTTTAGAGAATTTCCTGCTCTCTAGATCTATCTGCCTGAAGGTAAAATCAATTAAAATATATAGGCTGCTCCAAAAGTAATGCCTTCTATTTATTTCCATGGAAACTGCAAATGGAGACAAAAAGCACAATGACGCTATTTGATAGAGCAAATTCTTAGCTACAAAACACTGCTTTTTGACGTAGTTGCCACCATTAGCTGATTTGAGCAGATAAGCTGATAGAGACTCTCTTAATTTCATGGTGTGGCAGCAGTACACAGCCATCTGGAACATGGCTGGACTTTCATGCTGCTGTCACCACTGCTGTAACTCACCACCCACCGCCTCACTGGGCTCACAGCTGCTGTTTGGTATCCATAAATGTCCAGCAAACATCAATGAATGTCAATGTGTGCAATTGTTTCCGCATGGAGGATTTCAGTGACACACCTTTGCTTCATTTGCACTTCCTTGTCAGACATCATTTTGTCAGACTGCTCCTCTGCTGCCATCTGTCACACAGCAACAAAATGTAAGGGAATATTGATGGGAAGGTTCAACCTCTACTGCAGTGTCACTATCATCTGTTTCTGGTATCAGGGACTAAAAGAACAAAATAGGAGGCATTACTTTTGGACCAACTGTCATAGTTTCCCTGCTCAAATGCTATTTAGAACACCTTTTAACTTTCCAAAGCAGAGTCATTAAGGCTATATTATCTGTCGGTTGCTTTGTAAGTGTCTTCAGACTGGAGAGTGGTACATAATGGAGGCCTCTAAAGATTGTTTCTAACTCACTGTGCATTGATGTGTTCATTGGTTTATCCAATCTATAAAATGGAAGTATAAATAGACTTTCAAATCATTACATAACATAGAATTGCCTACCATTTAGATAGAGGACACTGATTGTTCCCCTGTACAGCCTCTAATGCATTTTGTGAACTTGGATGACCTCTGCTTCATTTCTTTCATTTCTAGAATTGGAAAAGTGAGATTTGCCTAACTAACATTCATAGTGAAAGGCTCAGTATATGTAAAATGCTTTCCAATTCACAGGTTAAAAGGATTGGGATACAGAAACATTTATATTTAAGTTACTGCTAAAGAAAAATCTCAGATATTTGATGTGGTAGGAGATTTTCATGTATTTAAAATAAAGAGAGCAGACATACTACGTTAAAACAGTAGCTGTAGACTGAGATCAGAGCAGACTGTTGAAGAAAAAGTTGTTATTTCTTTGTCTGGGTCTGCTTTCATATGCTTCTGTTTAGATAAGGACTGTAATACAATCTGTTCTCTTTCATTGTTTGGTTTATGCAGGCACAGGCTTGCTACAGGAAGTGGTTTATCTAGTGAGTCAGGGAGCTGATCCAGATGAGATTGGACTAATGAATATAGATGAACAACTTCCAGTCCTAGAGTACCCTCAGCCTGGTCTGGACATCATCAAGGTACAATTTATTACAAAGAAACTCACTCAGCATTTGGATATCTTTTTGTAGGCTCCATATTTATCACTTCATCTCATCCTGTGCCCTTGTCCTTGTTCATTTGTTGGAATGATTCAGAGTATTATTAGGTTATTTTGAAGTTGGTTTTATTAATCTTGTATTGCAGTGCTTTAAAACGTATTTCTCAATGTCCTAAATATATTGACAACAGATTTCTTGAATAAAAGAGTTACAAGCCTACCTTACTTACGTAAGTGGAAGCTCTCAAATGAGACTGATTTGCTCTGATCCCTTCTCTGAATTTGCAGAAGAACTACAAATACAGAGATCTGTGAATCTGTAGGCACTCTACTCTGAATTTCCACACAGCTCCCAGGAGACTCAGGGTCTGTGGATCTATGAACTCTGTAGTGGAGTTAGAGGAGTTTGGAGTATTTTGCATGAAATGACTTTGACATTGTTAAGAGCTACTCAGATTAGTGGTATGGCATGTTAAGTGTGATCTTGTTATTGCTCTAACTACTTTAGATACAGGCCTAATCATTCAAGATATGCAAAATTCCAGGCTCCATCTGAGAACTGCTACAGTGCTTGCTGATTTGAGCTAGCTGAAGCTAGTATGGATAGATCTAAGCTGGTTCCAGTCACTTATTACTGCAGCATTTGGCCCTTGTTAGGATGGGTATTCAGGAGCCAGAGATTGCTTTTCTTTTTTGCTTTGTGACCCTAGTCTAGTGAGACCTCAGTGATATGTCAACACAAATAAGCAGGAAAATAGTGAGAGGTTTAGTTTGAGATCACGCATTATGGATGCTCTCTGCTAACAGCTCGATCCAGTAGTAGTTTATGCAGCTTTTAACTACTGGAAGATGATCTATGTCATAAGACAATTTTTTTTTTTTCCAAATTGTTATAGAAAAAGTGTTTATATACTCAGATAAACCTTTGTATTGTCTGGGTCTAATTCTGAGGCTAAAATAAGCTTTGGGTTATAATTGTAAATTGTAAATTAAGGATAGTGTTTTTTGAAGCTGTTCATTCAGCCCTCCTAATGTTTTTCACTGAATTTTAGTGGGAGCATCAGTGAAAACAAGGTCAGTTTTATGCTAAGAATCTTCAACCCTTCTAGTCTTCCTAAGAGGATCCTACAGATTGGAGTAGTTTCAAAGATCCACCCTTTTGGTTTAAAGCAGATGAAATTCTTTGACCTAATTTCTAGTCCAGACCCCTATTAATTTAAGAAGTGAATTTCTGCATGTGGCTCAGTAAAGTAAAGGACATCAGTTCAGGAGAACTCAGGATGTGCCAAAAACTAATACATTGTGAGAAATGTTTCTCTGCTTTATTTTAGGAACTGACATCTCCTCGCCTCATAAAAAGCCACCTACCATATCGTTTTTTACCTTCAGACCTCCATAATGGCAATTCAAAGGTAAGAATTAATTCATGCTTGTTTAACTGAACCAGCAACAGTTGTTTATGTACTTAGGGAAACAGAAAAAACAAACTTTCATTAAGATGATTTCCTTCCCTTGTTGTAGGTAATATACATGGCTCGCAACCCCAAAGACCTGGTGGTGTCTTATTACCAGTTTCACCGCTCACTAAGGACCATGAGCTACAGAGGAACATTTCAGGAGTTCTGCAGAAGGTTTATGAATGACAAGTGTAAGGAGCGATTCTCTCTGCACGTGTTGTTACACATTTATTTTCATCTCTGCAAGTACAGAAATGAAGTGGATAAGGATGCATTTATTTTGTTTATACTGCAAGGAGGTTACTAGAGATAAAGTGCTGCATGAACTTAGATTTGTCTGTGCAAGCTGTGGTCATACCTTGTAAATAACTGTCTTACAATATTTGACCCTGTGGGATCAATTGTGTTCTACTTCACTCAGGTAAATTCTAGTTTGCATGAGACTGAGCTCACACATGAGTAGGAATATGTTAGTAAGTTACCTGTAAGAAGGTAATTGTAGGCTGAAAATTTACTACTGTAATGTAACTTGTGTTACAACAGCTCATCAGCTGCTTGCTCATTAACTCCTGTGCGAGGGCTGTTTCATTACATACCCACCCACTGTGTTTCCTTCAGGCTGCACTACCTTAAGTAGCTCCACTGCAAGAACTTAGTAACCTTACAGGGAGCTAAGGTTTTTGTTCTCGTGTAAGTATCTTTCACTGAGCTTTTTGCCAATGGATTGCCATGCTTTGTAGCAAGATCAAAAAACAGAACAATGCAGTTTTTTTTACTGCATTCTCTTTCTCTATAAAATCTTCTTTATGTACCCTGATGTGATGCTAAGAAGTCACTAGACACCTTGGTCTGCTCTGAGACCAGGATTTCCTCTAGATTCCAGAAAATGTTATTTCAATCTGGAATTTGGAGGACTTGTTGCTAAAGAAGCTGTGTAGTACTAGAGGGAAGAAAAAGGTAAAAGCCTACCAATGGAGGTTAGTTAACAGGCTTTATAATCCTTGCCACTTTCTTTTGTGCAGGAGGGTAAATCTCCTTCCATTCCCATCCCATCTTCAACTTTTTCTTCTGCATTCTCCAAGAATGGGAATCTTGTCTGCAAACCATGAGCAGGAGCTTCTACATTGGAGAAATATTAAAGATAGGTTCTTCTAAGATGGGAGGAAGGTTCTGCATTCTTTTTCATGTAACTATCCCAGGAGCTATTCAGATCTTTATCTTATAACACCTGTGATTTATCATTACCTTCTAGAGTCAGTAAAACATTGCAGCGTGTTCTGTGTCTGTAATTATGCAAAGTGAGTATTTTGTAATACAGTAAATATAGCACTTAAATAAGTGTTTCCATCTCATGGAAGCAGTATAGAAGCAAAAAAAAGTAAGCATTCAAAGTAGTGCAAAGAAGGAGAAGCACTAAATCCAAATGACTCAATCCCATTCTTTTTACCTTTACCTTATATCTGTCCATCTGGAAACAGATTTAGTACATGTTAGCTCTTGAACGGGGGATTAATCTTGAATATGCTAATTCTTTGTTACTACCCTCAGGAGCTTAAGGGAATTTCTTACATAAAATGCAGGTAAACTTTGCTACCATAATGTTAACAGATTCTTGCCCTGTGCAGTTAAAAGCAGCTAGGAAAAGGATGTTTTGCCTGACTGATGTGTAAGCTTCATGCGTGGATTTCTTTAAAATTATAAAGAATATAAATGATATTTAATACTTTTCTGAGGTTGTTTTGTTGTAAAGATAAAAATGTCAATACTGAGAAAATGTGAAGAACTGTATTTGCTTAGCTTCTGCCTTGATTATCTGAGATACTTTGAGGGAGTGCCATTTTGCCATTGTGTCCAAGAAGGTATCCTGGGATACATCAGAAAGAGCGTGGCCAGCAGGTCAGGTGATCCACTTCCTCTGCTCTGTTCTGATGTGGCCACATTTAGTGTGCTAGGTGTCCAGTTCTGGGTTCCACAGTTCAAAACAGACAGGGATCTCATAGAAGGAGTTCAGTGGAGAGCCACAAAGATGATAAAGCTCCTGGAGCACCTTCCATATGAGGCAAGGCTCAGTAACCTGGGTCTGTTCAGCCTGGGGAAAAGAAGACTGAGAGGCAGATGTGATAAATTTTTGTAAGTTGCTAAAGTGAGGTGGGAGGCAAATGGATGAAGCCAGGCTCTTCTTGGTGGTCTGTAGCAATAGGACAAGGAGTGGTGGTCTAGAACTTGAATGTAGGAAAATCCGTACAAGTATTTGGAAGATCTTTATAGTAAGTGTGACGGAGCACTGGAACGGATTACCCAGAGAGGTTGTGGAGTCTGCTATGGAGATGAATTCAAGACCCATCTGGACATCTACCTGTACGGCCTATTCTAGGGTACCTGCTTTAGCAGGAGGGTTGGACTCAATGATCTCTTGAGGTTCCTTCTAACCTATGCAATTCTGTGATTCTGTAATGCATTTCTCCTTTGCTTTCCTTTCTGATAATGTTGGCAGCAAAACATACTTGTTAGATAATAAATGCCAGTGTCTGTACCTCTGCTATACACAGAGATAGACAAAAATCAGTCCAAATGCGGACTTTATCAGAGAAGTGGAAAATAAAGCAGGAAAAAAAAATGAGGGGGGGGTTGGAGCTTCCATTAACCACTGCCTCAGCTGTGCTGGGAACATGGGCCCTCCTGGTGTACCAACTTAGCTACAATATATCTGAGACCATGTTCTGGCATATATATGTAGGTTGCGTGGAAATGCTAAGTAACAACGGAAGGGAATAAGTCTTAGATTTTAGAGGAAGCAAAAGATAAATAGAATATTCTGTTGGTACACCTTTAGTCTTCTGAGAATGACAGTGAAGCATATTAATATGTGTGTTTCTTAAATTCTTATGTAATAAAGAAAGGATAATGGCTGTTAGTAGTTTTTTGTCCATCACAGCAGATGCTTTATGGAAATTTCCACTATATATAGATTTCCATTATGTGTGTTGTCTATAGCTTTGAGTAATGGAAGGTGCAGTGTGATAATGCCGACTGCAGGAATTCACACAGGTCAGAGCCACTGAAAATTTACTTTTTGCAAATATATCTCTGTAACTTTTATATTGGCTCAACTTTGGTGCAGTAGTCAGGCATTACTAACACTGAGCTCCAGAGAGGCCCATAGTATGGTTGCATTTTCAGTTGAGTATTTTTTCCTTAGGGTAGGTTAGCTCTTTTGAATATTCCAAACTGGTAGAAATGTTCTTTTTCAATTTAGTTAGTCACTGTGCATGGCAATGGAACAAAACCAGACAATTCTCTTAAGGCTGTTAACCACCCTGATTAATTTTCTCATTTTTACATTTTTGAAGGGGAATTTAAAACAACAGTATTCATTTTTCCTCGTGCCAATCATAATATCTTCTGTATCTATAGTAGGATATGGTTCGTGGTTTGAACATGTCCAAGAATTTTGGGAACATCATATGGATGCCAATGTACTTTTCCTCAAGTATGAAGATATGCACAAGGTAGGTTAGATGTAACAAAGAGGTATTTTAAACTCTTCAAATGTCATAACATTTAAAATATATGAAGTGAAAAAATTGTTTCTTGTGCCCATGTTTGGGCTTTCTAATGTCTGATACATTCTTAAAGCACTGGCATCATAGCTTCCATAAGCACTGTTGTAAACCTAGTAATTTACTCAGAATCTACCTGCTTGCATAGGTGGTCAACAGTTCACACAGAGCAGGGAGGTGCAATTGTCAGGGCTTGCTACACATCCCTTGACTTTCATTTAAAATAAATGTCTTACTGTGCGTGCTGCATCAATGAGAACTTAAGTCTTACATATCTGACATTTATTCTGATTATTTGGTTGTCCTTACTGTCTGCTGTGAATCTGTCTTAAAAACAATTTGAGGTGATCATATAGCATGAGGTGAATTTCTAGGGTTGTTACAGCATGCTGGCTGATAAATCCACTTTATTTTTAATCAGAAATGTAATGAAAGTACTACATTGAACGCTATTTTCCATTTCCTATATAGCAGTAATATATTTTTGAGAATTAATAAAAATTTTTGAAGTGAGCAGTCTTCCCCAAGGGTTCATCTTGGGACTGGTACTCTTTAATATCTTTATCAATTATATAGATGATGTGGTTGAGTGCACCCTTGGCAAGTATTCTGATGACACCAAGCTAAGTGCTGTAGTTGATACAGCTGAAGGTAGGGATGCCATCCAGAGGGAGCTTGATAAACTCAAAAGGTGGGCCCACGTGTACCTAATGAGGTTCAACAAAGCAAAGTGCAAGGTTTTGCACTTGGGTCGAGATAATCCCAGATATGTATACAACCTGGGAGAAGAACACCTTGAGAGCAGCCCTGCTGAGAAGTACTTGGGGATCCTGGTTGATGAAAAACTAACGTGAGCCAGTAATGTACTCTTGTGGCCCAGAAGGCCTGTGGTGTCCTGGATTCTGTCAGAAGAGGAGTGGCCAAGAAGGTGAGGGAGGTGATTGTCCCCCTCTACTCTGCCCTCATGAGGTTCCAGCTGGTGTACTGTGTCCAAGTCTGGGGCCCCCAACACAGGAATGGTGTGGAGCTTTTGGAGAGGGTACAGATGAAAGCCACAAAGATGATCATAGATAGGGCTGGGGCACCCTTCCTATGAAGACTGACTGAAGGATCTGGACTTATTCATCCTGGAAAAGAGAATGCTGCAGGGAAACCTCATTGCAGCCTTTTAATATTTAAAGGGAGTTTATAAACATGAGGAAAATAAACTTTTTACAAGGGTAAATAGCAATAGGACAAAGGGGGATGGTTTTAAACTAAAGGAGAGGTTTAGATTTTATGTCAGAGGGAAGTTTTTTACTGAGGGAGTGATGAGGTGCTGGCACAGGCTGCCCAGAGAGGTTGTGGATGCCCCCCTCCCTGGAGGTGTTTAAGGGGACCTGGGCAATCTGATCTAGTACTTCATTTGCCTGTGTCATGGGGGTTGGAACTTGATGATCCTTGAGTTCCCTTCCAACCCAAACCATTCTATGATTTCTATGATATTTGACTGGAAAATTAATGTAGACATAGGATGAACTCAGCTCCTATGTCTAAACCTCCAAAAAGGCAAGAGCAAGGTAGAACCCAATAAAGCTGAATAAACATACAATTTCAGCTCATATTTTTCTTGTACTTTCTGACAGAAGATGTAGTGAAGCAGAATAATGTTGATAATTTAGTAGCAATTATTTAAAAGCCACGATTTTGAATAACGTTTTCATTCTCATCTGCACATTGAGGGATGCTGCTGAAAGCTGGTAGCATCACAGCATCTTTGTACTTCCTGCTTGTCCTCCTCTAATTACTTGGAATGTGTGGGCTTATTCTCAGCAAATCAGAAAGTGGCAACATTTTAAGACAGTGTTGTTTCTGGAACTTCTGCACTGGTATTTTTCCCATTCATCATGATGTAAATCGTTTTGAAATATTGAAAATCATTTTATAAATTCACTTGAAATATTGCAAAATAAACTCATCTTTAAATGCTCTCTTACAGGACTTGGCAACAATGGTTGAGCAACTGGTGAGGTTCTTAGGAGTTTCTTATGACAAAGCACAGCTGGAATCCATGGTGGAACACTGCCATCAACTCATTGATCAGTGCTGTAATGCAGAAGCACTTCCTGTTGGAAGGGGTACGTTTAAAACCCACAGTAAAAATCTTAAGAGTCGAAACTGAAAAAAGCAATTGACAGCTTAGTAACCTTCAAGATATGTTAAGGTGTTGGCAAAATGTTGATATATAAATGATGAGAGAAAAACTGATTTTAGGTGTAATTTTGGGAGTTTTATAATAAAGATAGAAATGACTAAAAAGAACAGAAACATTCAACCTCAAGATCTTATATGCAACAGCATCAAAACTGCTCTGTTCAAGAAGACAAGATGTCTTTGGTTTAATTCAACTGAATAAGCTATTGATGTTGAGAAGACCACTGAGATATTTGGAATATCAAAGCACATACAATTTCTTACAATTTGTCCTGGCTTAAAAACCTTTGTGTTTCCTTCTATGAGATTCTCTGGAATAGCAGGTAATTCTTGTTTGAAGTCATCAAATGACAAGAACATGTAGTTCTTCTCATGTGCTTTTTTCATTGTCTGCCTTGGCTGTCTAAAATGTGTTTAGCTTATAGATGTTTGTTCTTCTGAGGCCTTTCTGCAGGAATCCAAAGTGCTCTTTGATCTATTAAGTCTGTCCTTCGACAGTGCCAAGAAATCAATTCTTTTCTAATTCTTCTTTCTGATAAGCATAGAAGAGTAAACTCAAGGAGCCCCTCAACTTATTTGTTGTAGCACCTAACAACTCTTTTTGAAAATGAGGGCTTAAGAAAGTGATGGAGAATTCCTGTGTCAGCTTCACAAGCGCCCTTTCCAAAGTGATTTCAAACTAAAGAAATATCACTTCAGCCACTGATACAATTTGACTGAAACTTTCGGTTCCCCTTGTTTGTCTGTGGCCACGTTTCCACTTTTTGTTACAGCATCCTACCTAAAGCTTGTGCTTATCATTGCTACAGAGTCTTTTCAGTGGAAGTGGTTTAAAGGTTATTGTTGCTTACCCAGGCAGTGTGACCTGTATACTTTGTTCTTAGGTTCCTGTGTAGCAGTCTTTTCTACATAACTTCTCTCAGCCAATCTTGTTATCTACAAGTTTTCTTAACTGTAATTTTTTTTATGTATTTTCACGTCTGATAAAAACATTAAATATCATCAGTCCTTTTTGACTACTTATTGTAAGTTAGCCATTTATCATACATTTTATTTATTAATGTGGGGCTGGCTGTCAGATATCCACCAAGCTGCTTTCTCAGTTCCCTTCAGCAATATTGGAGGAGCAAAAAGAATGAAAAAGCTAATTGGTCAAGACAAAGAAAGGGAGATCACATCATGAGCAAACTTGGGGAAGATTAATTTATTTCCAATTAAAAATTGAGTACAATAGTGTTAAACAAAACAAAACACACCTTTTTTTCATGCCCTTTTCCTTCAAGTCTTGACTTCAGTCCTCATTCTCCCATATCTTTCCAGCCCTGAGTGGCACAGGAGGAATGGGGAGCCTGTTAACAACAGTTACTTTCTGCTGCTGTTTCCTCTTCAGACTTTTCCCCTGCTCCACTGTGGGGGTCCCTCCCACATGATACAACCTTTCACGAATTGTTACACTACAGGTATTTCCAACAGGCTGCAGTTCTCAAAGAATCATCCCACCATGGGCCCTCATCATGGGGTACAGTACTTCAGGAAAAAACTGCTATAGCGTGGGTGATCCATAACAAGCTTCAGCATGGAGATCTGCTTCATCATGGTCCTCTAGGCTGCAGGGGGACAACCTGCTCCACCACGGTCTTGTCCATGTACTTGCAGGAAAATATCCACTCTGGCATTTGGAACAACACTTCCTTCCTCTCCTTTTTTCCTCACTTCGTGTTGTTTCTCTCATATTTTTCTACCTCCTCTCTTACAGCTGTTTACTACTTGAATTTGTTATCATAGAGTCACTGTCAGCCAGTGTTGAGTCTGCTTTGGAGCTATCTGCAACTGATTCTGTCCAATGTGTGGAGCAGCTCCTGAGCTCTTCTCACAGAAGGCACCTTCATAGCTCCTTCAAACCTTTCTGTGTAAACTCAATAGAACATTTTATAACTGTACTAAAAAACACTAAAATCACATGCCTTAAAAAAGTCCATTGTATCTTTGCAATCACCTTTAATCAGTCAGACTGTAATCGTATGAACATTCGGTCGGGTTTGTGTGAGAGGATCTGTTTCCAATGAAAGCAGGTTTACTGGTATTCTATACTGCCTTTGTCTTTTTTTGGCAGAGCTTCATGCCAGTTTTCATTCCCCTGCCCAGACTATGGTCAGAATAACTGACCCTCACTATTTTGTATTCTGTGCCATGTTGTCACATACTTTTCAGAATGTTGTACTGTAAAAAAGGCATTGCTTAGACATCCTTGCTTTTACCTGTGAATTTGTGAACCTGGCATGGAAAGGTTATTATTATGTAGAAGCTGTACACTCCACTTGTTACAGTAAGATCTGCAAACTGAACTTCTGTGAGCAGTTCTGTAAGCGTGATATGGCACCTCTTTTGCTCCAGTGCAGTTATGTTATGGTAAATGATGAGTTCTTGAAATAAATATCTCAAGATTGCTAGCTTGAGTTAAAATTCTAGTAAAGACAAAAGACTGGAGTTTTACTGAAAGACCTCTAGTTTTCAGTCAAGTATCCACCGTGTAGTGTGTTTTTTTGCTGTTAGATATCTTATCTCATTCTACTCTCCCCCTGCTTCTTCAGACTGAAAATTCAGCATGTAACACAACTTGCATCTTGTGTGAAAATACAAACCATCTCATTTACAGTAGAATTTTACAGCAGGTTACCTGTCTGATTACCAGCCCACTTCTTGGCTGTGAAAACAAGATCAAAAAATGAGTCTGGTAAGGCATCCTAGCACCTTGGAGTTTCAAGCAAGATTTTGCAAATAACAGAGCCATATTCTCTTCTGTTCAATTGTGTGAAGTAACACAGAAACCTAGGTTTGTACTAGCCTCTGCTGCCTTAGAGATCTGTGGAGCAGCACCACAGCTACTTCCTGTGCACAGCTAAAATCCCTCCTTCTTGTCTAGTGAAAGTCTGAATGGCAGTTGTGAAAGGAAGGTGAGGTTGTAATATCAGAAAAACCAGAGAAAAGAGAAAAGAGCTGCTGCTGAGGCTTTCAGCAGGCAGAACGGTCAGCTACTGTCCCCACTGCCCAGTTCATCCACACAAATGTGGCAGTGCCTGCTTTTGCTGCGTGCACACTTCCATATGCAGTGTTAGTGTTCACTGTTTTGTAGTAGAGCCTGCAAACCCCCAGAGGTCTGAGCCTCTTATCTTTGACAAATTTTTCAAAAAGATCCCTCTGTTTTGTAATATACAAGAAAGGCAGCTACTGCAGCAAATTTTGTCATTTGCTCTCTGTGTGCTTTTTATTACAAATATTCTTATTTTGAATTTCTTTTGTTCACTGTCTTTGGCTTTTACAATATTTTGTTACTTCAGAATGTAGCTTCATTAACGGAGCTTTGTTCTTCTGTTCATTTGTGTGACAAAGAATTCTGGCAATAACATGACAGCTTAATGTAATTTGTTTCAAATATTTTTAATTTGTCATTAGTTACATTTACTTTATTTTGCTTTATTTTAGTTCTTCATTTTTTTTTCTTTTAGCACATTGATCTTTACTCTGAAGATAACCCTGAGCTTCTGTGAAAGCAGAAAAATGATTAGATATATTACTTATATTTGAGTCATATCACATCATAGTTTACACTGTTGCATGATTCAAATCATAAACCAGGTGGGTGACTTTTTTTGACAACCTATCCATTCATATGGTAACAAAAAACATTACAAATAATCTACTGCATATGCCCTTTATAGTACCTATGATTTGTTTATGTGTTGTTAGGAAGATTCAGAAATTAAAAATGTATCTTTCCCAAGTAGAGGAAGAAAATGTTTTATTAACATTATTGAAGTGGAAATACGGGTTTTTATGCAATTATAGTTGCGAGAATAAAACTAATTTATCAGATATTTATGGTTGCAGGAAATGTTTTAACTGTCTGTTTGATAGAGGACAAATTTTGCAAAAGAAATATATATGATGTATTTTGTGTAACTTTCATGTTCTTTTGACCTTTGGATCCTGAAAGCAAACTGCAGCACTGTCATACCTTTGGGAGTTATAGGGCAGTACTGGTTTCATAAAATGGTCCTTGCCACGCATACTGCATCATCATGTAAATGTGTAATTTATTGAGGTTTCAAACAAGTTGTCTTAGGGCTCAATTATAGAGTTGCTGCATAAAAGCAATGGTAATTAAATTAAATGGTTATTCTTTGTATGCATCGAATGCATAATTAAGTTCCCTGCATGTAGTTTTGCTCTTGCTGTTATGATTAAACTCAGTGGTACCACAGTCTGTTTTTCTTTCATTCATTCCAGCTGAACAAGCCTGGATTTTGTCTTTATTTATACCCAATATCAGTGAGACACCAACAAATAACCCTGACTGACTGTGACGTAAATAAAATCTGTTGCCTAAGGGAGCTGGCTTTTGACTGGTGATTTCAGCAGTATCAGCAGGTTATGTTTCTAGCTGGCTTCAGTAGGCAATACTCCATACACTGAAAAAGTGCTCAGTGTCCATAGAACATCCATTGAAAGCTTTCTGCTCCTTATGTACAAAATTAAATGGCACAAACTGGTTGTATGGTACACATTCTTTTCAATAGATATAACTTAAGTATTTGTATTTAACAAATTGTCGCCCTCAGCTTTGAAAAACATGAAGTCATCCATTGAATTAATCTTTAAATGTAAAATAATAGAATTTTGCTATGCTAAAATTTCATCGATATTCAATAATCTGTTTAATGCTCTGTATTCCATGCACCTTTTGGATAGTTTTCCAACCCATGTGTGGTAAAGGTACAGTCACTTTGAAATGTATTGTTAGGTGATGGGATTATTAAACATCCATACATTGCACTGACACCAGAAATCAACTTCTGAGTTAATAACCAAAACAAAATCTGTATTTAATGCTCATTAAGGCTAGAGCAAAATCTTGTAATCTGATTTTTTCTTGAGTAATACTCTCCAAATCCAGATGGCAAGGTGTAGAGTACTGACTTTAAGGTTTTGCAAGAGTTGTAGCAGTGGGCAAATGGGGAAGATACAAAGTAGCCTCAGGTCTTACTGAGGTTTTAGCAAAAGCTAATACTGATCAGCTTCTCACAAATAATACTTTGTGCCCTGCATAACTGGACTGTAGAAATTTGGTATCCTGTCTGCTCTCTGACTTGTGTTTCTTCTCTGTGTTTCAGGTCGAGTTGGGCTGTGGAAAGACATCTTCACTGTTTCAATGAATGAGAAATTTGATTTAGTATATAAACAGAAGATGGGAAAATGTGACCTCACATTTGATTTTTATTTATAAAAAATGCATGCATATGATATCCAGATATAGCTAGAAGTGCTTTATGCATTCATTTATTACCTGCTGGACAAACTACTGTAGCTATTATGTGTAACAAGATTAAAAAAAGAAAATCAATCTAAGTCTAAGTAAACCACAGCAGATACAGTTATCTTTAATCCTAAACAGCTGTTTATTTTCTGGTATTTTAATTCTTCATCCACACACAAGAACTTCCTAGACAATACTAGAATATTCAGCTGTTATGGAATGTATTATATCAGTATAAGGTATGTATCATATATGCAACTAGAATGTACACCTTTTCAGCCCCACATTGATTATTTAATGTTTTATAAAAGCTTTTCACTAGAACCTAAATAACTGTCCAGAAACCAAATAAATTATTTCAGAGGGAATCAAGTAACAGGCCAAAACTGTATGCTAGAATGATCTCAGGGGTTAATCATTGTATTTATTTTTATAGCTGGTAAATCAAGTATAAATAAATCCCATTCCAAAATAGTAGCTGATCAAAGTGGGGTTCACACTAAGTTCTACGCACCCATATCTGTGTAATTTCTGAGTAGGTTCTGTGTACTGGCATACTCTGCAAGACAGGCCTTGTTATGAAATACAGCTGTGATTGTCACTCTAATCACAAAACCCACCCATGTTTCAGATGGATGTCTTCCTGATGGATGAAGTTCAGCTCCATGCAGAAGGTCAGAAAACAGAAGCTTTTTAAGTCCCCAGCTCTTGCTCGGTCCCTCAAAACTGGGCTTAAAAGCATAACATCTGATGCAGAGGTTTTTCTCCAGGAATCAGTCTGACTAATGGTTTCCTGTGTAGATCTGATTTTCACCTGTTAGATACAGGAAGAGAAGATAAGGTGCTGGATATCCTCCAGTTCCACCAAAAATTAAAAGCACTCAGTACTATTCTTTGTGCTACTGGACTCCATCACACCTAACTTAAGGCTGGTTGTATGTGACACAGTAGGTAGGGAGAGGAAACAGCAGCACTGAAGGAAGAGTGTTTAAAAATACATCACCAGGTGGGAGTGCTGTATGCATGATAGTTTCAGTAATTGTAAGCTATGACTCGTCTGGATTATAATCAGAATTCAAGTTTATTACTTTATCTTTTTTATTTTCTATGACAGGTATGCAAACAGCCTGAAGTAGGCTACTATCACTATAAAAGCTCTCCAGAATGATTTTTATTCTGTTAGGTAATGACAACAATGCCTTTTAGGTTCTCAGCTGCAGGAGGCCCATTTTTGCTAGTCAAATACTCAATCTCACCAAAAGCTGTGAGGAAGGACTAGCAGATTTTTGGTGTTTCAGTTCTGTTGGGAAACAAGCTGTCAGTTCAGCTGGCAAGTGGTGTAGCATGATGTGGCTTGACAGCACTTTTCCTTGTATATTTGTGAGTGAAAATGCTTTCTGTGAAATTTTATTTCTATTTTTATATTTTTAGTACTGTATGAATATTAAGCACGACACATTATACTTCTGTGCTTGCTCGCTTATTGAATAAAAGATGTGTTCCATGCGTTGTGGTTTGCTTATTCTGTAGACCTCCTATTCAAGTCATGTCATCTTGGGTCATGGATCCTTTTCACTACCAATACCTCCAAACTTAAGACAGAAGAACTGCGGAAACACAGTATCAAATCAGGCCACTGTCTGACCCTGTGAGCTGTTTCTGACACAGCCAGAAACAAATGCCTATGGAAGAATGTAGTAGAGAGCGTAGGATTCTGTGAGCATCTTTGTGTTTAGTAGCTCTCTGTGGAGTTTTTCTTCCTCTGTGCTGGAATTGACAGCATCCTGTGGTAATAGACTCCACACATAGTGCAGAAAAAGGACTTCCTTTGTTTGTTTAGGGCTGTCATCATGTAGTGTAATTTGATGTTCCTTTGTTCTTGAATTGTGATGGCTGATACAGTCACTGTTCCATCCACTCAGGATTTTACACTTCTATCTTACAGCTTTCAGGCAGCTCTATTCTGGAATCCTAGTCTGTCATACAGAAGGCCAAAACTCATGAACTGCTAAGCCTTCAAGAAGGCAGGAGCAGAAGGAATAGTTGTCTCCTGTGTGTCTTGCTACAGAGAGGACAAAATTTCCCCACACTTAATGTAAATTTGAGTCAGAAGAAAGATTTCAATAGCACAAAAAATCCACTGAAGTTGTTTTAACCTAAGGACATACAAGCAGTTTATCCTTACCAGTCACTTAAAAGGCTTCTTGTATTTCTGAAGACACTAGTGGATCATTTTCCCATTCTCAAACACAGCTTATCTCCTTTGCTGCAGAAGACAACCACCCTCAGGCTTCAAACAAAAGCTGGTGGCTTCTAAGCCCACATTTTTAACATGTCTGTATGTGTGCTAATGTCAATTTTAGTATATACAGTCACCAGCTAACAGGCTAGAGGAGGAATGGCTAGTGCAATCCAAAAAAACTACATACTACAGACAGCAAGAGCCTCTATGATAATCCACTGTGTATCTACAACTGTTCTGGAACTCCATATATTAGACAGCAAAGTCACCGTGTTCTAAGAATCTGCTTTCCAGAAAGGTTCTCCTCAGCCAGAGTTCATCTCTCCAGTCCCTTGACCTCATTTCCCTGAGCAGCTAGATGAAATTCATCCAAATCAGAGGCCTGCCCAAAGCCCGTTCCCATAGAAGCCATGCTGAAATTTTACCTTTGGATATCAGGTCTTTCCAAGTATTTCAATCTATTAAAAGCAATAGGTGGTGAACTCTGTATTTTGACAATTTGAACCTTCAGAGCTCAACCAATGTCAACATGACTCTGTACAAATCCCTTGACCAAGTGCCCCAAGATGTATCTGTAGAGAATGCCTTAATGATATAAACTGAGTGTAAATGAAAAACACAATAAAATTAACAGTTATTTTTCTTCCCTCAACATTCAAATTTGCTAATTTTCTTCTGCTAGGTGCTACAAAATTACAAGTCACTGTCAGTGAGATTTATCATTGTTATGTAGCTGGTAAACCATTTAGTGGTACAAATCAGCAAGATACAGGGGGAGGGTTTGGATGGTTTCATTGCAATGGTATACAAATGGCCAGCAGTTGACCCGTAAAACACTGAGTACTCTTACTATTAATTAGTACAAATTGGCCTTCATTTGTCATGTGCCTTCATGAACACACCCAATACAACACCTCCCAGGATCAGTCCTTCACTTAGCAGGTGCACATTAAGCAGCACTCAAAAGGGCTTAGCCAGAATTTTCTAGCTGCTGCTTCTTAAAGAAATGGAAGCAAAGAAATAGGGCAAAACCTCTAACCTGTTCTTCATCAGCACTGGCTATCTACACGTGCAGCTTCAGCCAAGGGTGCCTAAAATGCTGGCAGCATTAAGTGGTTTGCCTAAGTGCTGGCATGAGGAACCAAAATGGAAACTGATCTAGATAAAAAATGTTTGTGCAGTTTGGAATATAAAAGATTTCAGTATTCTTTGCGGTGAAGTTGGATAGTAAAGACAAAGTGTATGAGTGATCATTAAAGATTCTCAGTGTTTGTATATAAACTTGTATATGCAACATCGCATGAATAGTTCTGACAATAATAATAAAGATTCATAGGTCAAATCATCATTATCATAAGCCATTCAGACTTGCTTGGATTTTAAGTAATGCCACTTAGTAGTTAAAAGCAAAGGTTTAGAGGGAGTCACATCATTTGCCTCTCCCATCAGAATACAAAATAGATTCAATAGCTGAATCAAATAATATTAACAAAAATACCACAGACTCAGTGACCCACAGAAAGGACATATAGTACAGAAACAATTGTGTGTAATCTCACTGCATCCTTCTCAGCTATTAGTGTGTTCACTTACTAGTTTTCTTTTGCCACAGGATCTGCAGACTGCTGTCCTCTAGTGTCTGAATCACAAAATGTATGCAGATGTGTATTTTCTGCTGCTTGTAATGCTGTATATCACAAAGAGAAGACAGAAGTAATTGCAACCAGCCATCTACTTTATTATGAAATGGAAAAGGGGCTTGCAAAACGAACACCTTATTTTAAAAATAAAACTTAAACAGATCTCGTCATAATGAGGTGTAGACCTCAAGTGCTGAGTCACACTTTAATGAAAATTGCTGTTCTGTCTTCAGGGAACAGCAAAGAAATCAGCAATTCCAGTCCATCTTGGGTTCTCTCTATATAAATAACTGCTCACAAATATGGCAGAGCTACAACAGATTCTGCAAGCAAACCAAACCAAACCTCTTTCCAGACTTCATGCTTAACTCATACACAGCTGCATGTAACATCCAGCATCTTGAAAACATCTGAGCTGTGTGGACTTGCAAGAATGCAAGAAAAGTTTACAAAAGTGCAGGGTGATTTTCTGTTCTTTATGACTCTATGTGAGAATCATTCTGTTAGTCCTGTAGGATTCCTTATCATGAGCTAAGTTTATAAACAATGAAGCTGTTAATACCAAGAGACAAAAAGAAGCCTTTGCATTTTCTGTTAATGTAGGGACCTAACTGAGGTTCCTGCAACAAACTGGCAGTATAATTTTTCTGGATTTTGCAGCTTCATCTGCTAGTAAATCATATTGCCACAAAACAACTTTTGCTGGAGTTCTCCCTGTGCACAGATGACAAGCTCTGGGAATACATGCTAGAACAGTTTTAAAAGCCATCACCTGCAGCTGTCCTCTCTGCCTCACTGCCAGAAATGGCCACTGTGGAGGAGAGACAGCAGATGCAAATGTGAGCTGCCTCCTCAGCTACTGTAATGCAGTCTGACATATTAACTGAAACCGATACGGGCAGTGGTTTCAGTGTAGGCTGATTTGTGGGCTGCAGTTGCGAGGAGACAGAGCATGTCCTCCAGTCCTGCACCTCACACAGAAGTAGTCTCCTCAAATCATCATAACTCTTCTGCTATGAGCTACAAAGAACCCGCCACACGGATGTTAAACCCATGGTCACCAGTTTTGGTCCCATAATCCAGCCTGTGCCAACACTGAACATAAAATAATAACGTAATCCTCACACACAGTGGCAATGCAGCCAGTGTAACTGTGTGCTGTGACCACTGCCTTCACTAGCTTTACCTCTGCTTCCATACAGCTGGCAGAGGGCTGCCATAGACACGTGAGCACAAAGCACTCGGCATGAGCAGTCTGATCAGAACAGCAACAGAATCAAGGAAGACATCTGGATTTCAAGCCCCATGGTATTTCATTTGTGCTTCATCAAATGAGTGGGGCTTAGTGAATACAGAAGAACGTACCAGAGAAAGGAAGGATGATGCTGACTATTCCCTGCCAAGGAGGTAGGACCCATACCCACAAAGGAGGGTCCATGGTAGGCTTCCAGAGCCCAGAAGTCAGGGCTTCTGTGAATGGCAGGCTCCCAAGGACACGCTCATCCCTCCTTTGGCCAATCTATTGGATCTATATGATCTTTTAAAGTCTCTTCCAAATCAAGCCATTCCATGATTCTATTACTCAAATTCTTAAAGTGTTCATCCTGCAGGTTATCTCTGTCAGGACATACTGAACCAGCTTGTGGAAAACAGAAAGGTTGTGGATGCCCCATCCCTGCAGGCACTCAAGGCCAGGCTGGATGTGGCTCTGGGCAGGCTGGTCTAGTGACTGGTGACCTTGCACATAGCAGGGAGGTTGAAACTAGATGATCATTGCTGTCCTTTTCAACTCAGGCCATTCTATGATTCTATGATACTATGAATCTCCATTCCACGCTTTACAAGAGCAAAGTGAGCCCGGCTGAGCCCCGCACCCAATAGGGGCCCGCCTTACTGCTGCCATGCCAACGGCAGGCTCCTCTGCCCAATCAGGAGCGAGGAGCGTCGTTACTATGGCAACAGCGTCCCGGCAACAGCAGAAGGCGGAAGTAGAGCTGGGAGTTGCCATCACCGGTGACTCTGCTTCCCGCCTCCGCTGGGCGGCATATAACGTCTGCAGGTGCCGGAGCCAGAGCCCGCAAGGAGATGCGTCCGGGATAGGCAGAATCCGCTTGGAGTGGAGTGACGGCGAGAAGGGGAATTAAAAAGTTATCTTAGAAGGTAACCGTCTCTTGTGCCGTTTTATTGGCTAAGAAGTAAATGCACAGGCGATGGAAGCAGGAGTGTGTGGCCTGGAAAGAGTACAGGGATGCCCTGTGGATGTGTAGAGATGTAATCAGAAAACCAAGGTGCAGATGGAACTGAACCTGGCAAGGGATTTGAAAAATAACAAAAAGAGATTCTATAGGTGCATTGGTCAGGAAAGAAAGGCCAAGGTGAGTGTATCCCTTCTGATAAATGAAAAGGGAGAGGTGGTATCAACGAACACAGAGAAGGCTGAGGTACTCGGTGAGTTCTGCAGTCTTCAGTGGGAAGTCGGGCTTCCCATGTGTCTCACATCCCTGAACCTGCAAGCAGAGGTTGAGGGAGCAAAATTCCTTCCGCTGTAAGCAGAGAGCAAGTCTGAGACCACCTGATGAGACTGAAGAAATGCAGGTCTTTGGGGCTTGATAACATGTATCCGAGGGTCCTAAAGGAACTAGATGATGTAGTTGCCAAACCATTCTCCATCGTATTTAAAAAGTCATGGTTGACAGGTAACTGGAAAAAGGGAAGCATCACTCTCATTTTTAAGAAGGGTAGAAAGGAAAACCTGGGAACTACAGATTGGTGAGTCTCGCCTCTGTGCCTGGGAAGATCATGGAACAGATCCTCCTGGAAGCTATGTTAAGACTTATGCAAGACAAGAAGGCAGTCAGCATGACTTCACCAAAGGCAGATTGTGCCTGACCGATCTGGAGGCCTTCAGTGATGGAGTAACATCATCAGTGGGCAAAGGAAGAACAACTAGTATTGCCTACTGGACTTCTGCAAGGTTTGTGACATGGTCCCACACCACATCCTTATCTCTAAGTTGGAGAGATATGGATTTGAAGGGTGGACTACTCAGCAGATAAAGAACTGGTTAGATGGCTATAGCCAGAGAAGGTGGTGACAGGTCGTCCCTTGGGTCTATCTTGAAACCAGTGCTCTTCAACATCTTTTATCAATGACCAAGACAGTGGGATTGAGTGAAGTCTCAGCAAGTTTGCAGATTACACTAATCTGAGTGGTGGAGTTGATACAACAGAAGGAAGGGATGTCATCCAAGGGGACCTGGACAAGCTTGAGAAGTGAAGTCACATAGATATAATGAGGTTCAACATGTGCAAGGTGCTGCACCTGCATCAGGGCAATCTCATGTGTATCTGGGAACATACTGAGAGCAGTTCTGCAGAGAAGTACATAGGGATTCTTGTGGGTGAAAACTTGATATGAGCTGACAGTAGGCAGCTGCAACCTGGAAATTCAACTGTGTTCTGGGCTGCATCAAAAGGGTGGTGGCCAGCAGAATGAGGGATGTGATTGTCCCTCTCTGCTCTGTCTGAGGCACCATCTGCAGCAGATGGTCTGAAGGCTGAGGGGGCCTGAGGCTCCAAGCACAAGAAAGACATGAAGCTGTTGGAGGTAGTCCAGAGGAGGGCCATGAAGAAGCTCTTAGGACTGGAGTACCTCTCCAGGTACTCCAGAAAGGCTGAGGGAACTGGGCATGTTCAGCCTGAAAAACAGAAGGTTCCAGGGAGGTCTCACTGTGGCATTTCAATAATAAAGGAAGCTTTTAAACAAGATGGAGACGGACATTTTACCTGGTCTAATAGTGATTAGGACAAGGGGGAATGGTTTTGAACTAAAACAGGGGAGATCCAGATTAGGTGTTGGCAGGAAATTTTTTTATTGAACAGTGTTTAATGACTGGCACTGGCTGCCTAACAAGCTGGGAAGCTCCATCCCTGGAGGTTTCGAGGCCAGATTGGATGGAGCCCTGGGAAGCCTGATCTAGTGGGTGGCAACCATGCCCATGGCAGGGGAATTGAATCTAGGTCTCTAAGGTCCCTTCCAACCCAGCCATTCTATGATTTGTTTTATGATTGCCTCAGCTCTTGTTACTGTGCACCACTGTAAAGAGGCTGGCCCTGTCCTCTTTGTACCCTGCCTTCAAGTATCTGTACATACTGATGAGCCTTCTTTTTTCTAGGCTAAACAGGCTTGGCTCTCTAAGCTTTTACTCACAGGAGATATGCACCAGTCCCTCAGAATCATAGAATATCCTGAGTTGGAACTGACCTGCAACGATAATTGAGTCCAATGCCTGGCTCCATACAAAACCACTCCAAAATCAAATCCTATGTCTGGGAGCATTGTCCAAATGCTCTTGAACTCTGGCACTTGTAACTGCCTGGGGAGCCTGCTCTGGTGCCCAACCACCCTCTGGTGATGAACTTTTTCTTAACACCCAGTCTGACCATCCCCTTGCACAGCTCCATGCCATTCCCTCAAGCACCGCTGCTGTCACCAGAGAGAAGAGATCAGTGCCTGCCCCTTTTTTTCTCTTCTGGAGAAGCTGTAGGGCACTGTGTAGAAACTGTTCCACTACCAGCATAAATTGGCTAGCAGTGATGTGCTTGATGCTCCCCAGAGTATGAATGACTCTTTTGTCTGCTAAGGCACAGAGCCCCTAGATCCCTTTCCACAAAGTCACTCTCCAGCCTAATCACTTGGTGGCATTATGATGTATTCTTTCCAGTGACCTCCTGCCTCTCTTGGATGGTGGGGCTCAGAACTGGGTGCAGTAGTGTGTAAACTATGCTTCATCGTATCTGAATATGCCAAAGAGCAACAGCTCCCAAAGCTCTGAGCTATAGAGCATTGTCATCTCTCAGAATTTTTGCCAGAAGCTCACGTAACAATGCTTGCAATTGTAACGCCTGTTGAAGCTGTATGGTTGCATGGAGCAAATATTTATTTAATATTGCTTAACATTGCCCTGTAGGTCACCATAGTTATGAAACTGTGGTATATACCATGCAATACTGTCCCTGGCTGATTGCTATTTTCCCAGCTGGCTTTTCTGTTTATACTTACAATATAGTTTGCTTCAGATTTCCTGGTGAGAAAAATTAGTAATAGCTCTTCATTAGTGTAACAAACTGATGTCTGGTACGTGTGTTTTTCTCCTGCAAAAGCTTAAAAGTCTAAACATCTAAGCAACTTAACTGTTTAATAAAACAGGAGTTGTTTTTTTCTTTTTTTCTAATTGAAAAATGTTTCTTTGGGTTTTTTTGTTTGTTTTTTTAATGATTTTGAGTGCATTAATGTGCATAGCCTTAAAGATAGTGTATTTTTACTGATAATTCTGTGTCATTTGGTAAAGATGTTAGTTTACTGCTAGTTTCCTGCTCTAAATTGTATAAAAGTGCTCATGTAAAAGATAGCTCTTAATGACTAGCAGCAACAGGATGTTCAAAGTATCTGTGGATGCTGCTACAGTCAGAATCAGCAAATTACAAGAAATAATTTTTTTTTTCTCATTGCTGTTGCCAGACACACCACTTGCTTTCAAATAGCCTTGTCCTCTCAGTCCTTTCTGCGTGATTTGTTGGGGTTCAGTGCTGTCTTTCAGTGTAGCAAATTGTGATGGCCAAGGAGCCCTTCTGTCATTTAATGTTTGGGGCACATTTCCTTCAACACTTTGAAAGAAGTCCTGTCATGTAGATAAACTCTGGTTATAGGACCCTGTAGACCGTGGGTGTCCAATCTTTTGACTTGACCGGACTGCATTAAATAAAGAGGAATTGACTTAGACCACATACGTTGCTCTAAAAGTAATGCCTCCTCTTTATTTCCATGGAAACTACAGCAGATACAAAGAGCATAGCAACTCTTCTTGATGGAGCAAATTCTCAGCTACAAAAGACTATTTTTCAGCATAGCTACCACCATTTTCACTAGCAGTGAACAAAAGCCTGCATGCTGTGCTTGTCAAAACTTGCACCAGTGAAGGTGATCCGCTGTTGCCACTGCTGAAACACACCACCCACCATCTCACAATGCTCACATCCACTGTATAATCTCCATAAATGTTCAGCAAGTGTCAATGATAGACAACAACTGCCATTTTTTTCTTCATGGAGGAATTTAGTGACACACCTTTGCTTCATGTACACTTCCATGTCAGACACCATTTTGTCAGGCTGCCCCTTTGCTGCCATCTGTCGCACAGCAACAAAACATAATGCAATATTGGTGGGAAGGTTCAACTTCTGCTGCTATACCACCATCATCAGCCTCTGACATTGTGAGCCAAAATAATAAAATTACTTTTGGAGCACCCCTTTCAAAATATGTAATATGATTAATGTACATAAATAAGAAAGCTCATTTTATTTTTTAATATTTCTATTAAAACAATAAAAAAACAAGAACGACAAAAACAGAGAACTGGTCTGACGTTTGGCCTTGATTTTTGTGAAACAAATGCATCAGTTTAATGGCAGTGATTGTAATTCTTAGTGCGCTCTCAAGGCGCTCATCAGAGAGTCTTTTTAATTAAATGTTGCTCTTCCTGTGCTCCATCCATGACAATAGTTGTTCACAAATGCCAAATACTGCCAAAAGTGATGACATGAATAAGGTGTGATTGTGAAGCAAGGGATATTATCTGGTACGAGAGCTCTTACAAAGGTCTGGTAAAGAGGCAAGTTCAAAATTTTGAATTGAATATCACAGTTTCTCTATATTCTCTATACATTCAGTTTGAAAGCTGTATTTATGATGAATGAAAATGGAGTTTCAAATATACAAAAAAAAAATTGATGTTTTTTTCTGCAATCTTGAAACCTGTTCTCAAATTCCTTTATCAAAATGGAAAGCACGGCTGTGTATTTTTCTCTGCTCACAGCACAGTTTTTAACCAACGTATCAAAACGCATACAGTTACTTGTTGTAACCTGAGTAGGCACTGCACTGAATGCTCCCCATGTCCTGGCTTCAGCCAAGGTAGTGTTAATAGCCCACTGATGTTTGGTTGTTTCTGAGCGGAGTGATGAGTGTGTGCCTGGGGCTGGGCTGGGCTGCATGGCAAGGCAGAGGCACCACCATGATGGTGTGGGATGAGGGAAAGTCTCAGGATGATCTGGGCCAGCCTGTAGGTTGTACATTCCTGCTGTAGACCTAACAACATCAATCTAGATCTACTGCTGGAAAGAGGGAGGAAGAGGGAACCATGACCCTTCTCATCTAATTCTTGTTACAATTGCTTCTGTATTTGTAGGTAAACAATATAAAATGTATTTTATTCCCTTCTCTGAAGTCCATTTGATTTTTGGACTACTTTCTCATTTATATTCTTATATCACTTACAAGATCACTGTTGCCAGTTATAACACATTACCAGATATGATACATATCTTGTCCCTTGGTACTCACTTGAAATGACTGCTCCCTTTACAGTTAATTTTCTGAAGAAGTAAGAGTAATAGTTTGTTCCAATCAAGTATGAATTTGCTGTTAATCCCCACGTGGACATTCTTTTTGCAAGTAATTTCTAATTATTATCATGCAAGGCTTCCTCTGTCATGGCACATGTCATGTCTTCTTCTCCTGCCATGTAACCTCAGATATAGGGAGTACAAGTAGGAGTAAGCAGTGATAGCATTTCTGATTTCACTGAAGCTGTATCCAGCCATGCTTTCTGAATTCTTTCCTTTGTCAGAAGGGGTAGGAGTTGAAATTAAATATACATGGCATCCACGATTGTATCTTTTCTGGGCAAGAAAGAGATGATCATAAGAATGCTACTAGAGAATTCCCATATTACTGCATCAAGGATGTCAATAACAAGAACCTGTATTTTGCCATTTTTCCTTTTTGTAAACAAAGTTTCTTCTGAAGGCAGTTATAGTTTCTTTAAGAGCAGATCCTAGATTAAATTTGGAGCAAACATGCAGATGAGCTCGTCTCTGTTTTCAGATTTTTGCAGGTAATTAAATGCCTTTGCTGTGGCTGAATTTCACTCACTACGAATTCAAAAGAAACATCAGGCAAAAGCTTCTGGTCCTTTTCTAGTTCTTTTTCAGGTCCAATGAGAGCTGGAAGTGTCTAAAGTAACACATCTGTGCACACTACACTACACTGCACTGTCAGGGACATCAGCTCTTTTTCCACTGTTGGGCAAGTTTTTTGATGGAAAGAGGCTGACATGGATTAAAATACATGCCGCCTGTAAGCTCAACATACAAACAGTGAATGCTGAATCCTCTAGTATGTGATGCCTCTACAGAAAACTCGGTAACTGAATAAAACACAGGGCAAAGAGATCTGTAATGGGATACTGTCATATAAACCCTTATGCACTGTACTTCGTTGTTTTCAACTTTTAAAACTTCAGTGTTTTGGCTGTAGTTCCAGAAAGACAGGCCTTTGAATATTTTATTAGAATATGATGATTTTATAGTAGCAATGTGCAGAAGCCTTTTTTTTTTTTTTTTTTTTTTTTAATTGTGTGTAAAATAGAGAAAATAGTAACTATTCCTTTCAGGAATGAAAGATCTGTAAGTTATGCAAATCATTGGACAAGCAGTAGCAAGTAGTGTCTGCAGATTAACTAGTTTCTGTTGAATTCTCAGAAAAAATATACGACTTTAACTATGAGTATCTGATGACTGTCTAATATATTTTACAGCTACATCTGTGAGCTCTGTCCTAGATCTTGTGTTTTTCTCCCAGAACACTGGACAGATCTTCAAAAGATGACTGAAAAAGAAGATGAACTGAAAAAAAGCATTTCAGATGCTTGATGTTGCTCAGACCCTGACAATCACAAAGGATGAATTCAGGAGAGTGACTGAAACCTTTCTCATCCATCTGACAGAATCTGAATTTGATGCTATGCTGGCAGAGGTATGCTAAGTCGTTGCTGTTTATAACCATTTAAAGGCTATTCCTATCTGTCAGAAGCAAAATTTCCATGTTCCAAGGGGAGCAGGTTCAAGACAAATAGTTATGGTTGAAACTTCTTACATGAGTAGTTCAAGTGAAAGTAATAGAGAACCTGCAAAAGCGTTGTGAATAAATAGCTAATCCATGCAAATTGGCTACTGGTGGTGATTATGTTGAAAAATGGTGTTTTGGAGCTGAGAATTTGCTCTATCAAATAGAGCTATTACGCTTTTTGTATCTGTTGTATTTTCCACTGAAATAAATAGCAGGCATTACTTTCAAAGCGACCTATGTATGAAAAGATTTTGTTTGTGGCATGTTGAAAGATTTGTGAAAGATTTGATTGTGGCATTTGAAAGATTTGCAATTTACTACCAGACTTTGAGACACCACTCAAAGCTTAAATTCATATACATGCAGTGTTACAAACGTACATGGATTAGGTTGTGAACTCTGAGATGGAGACCAGATGCTTTCTGTCTGGATGGGGAGTTTGTCAGCACACTTTACAATTTGTTAACTTACGAACCAAAGTCGGACTGAACTTGAAGGAATGTTGGGCATTAATATGGTATTGTAACTGAGACATTGGTCATAAACAGGGTGGATTCTATTGCACAATTGGTACCAGTATTATTATGCACTTCATTTTTTGTCCCATAAATGTAGGCAATTGTTTTATATCTTTTTTTTCCCCCTAACATACTTGAACTAAATATAATAATATTTGCATTTTATACTAGTTAGTCTTTAATGGGCTAAGTCTATTTCAACTAAGATTATTATAAAATTCCTTGCTAACAATAAATTGCCCTTAGGAGGACACACACACCTGAAACACTTTAAACACTCATTTTGAACAAGAGAAGGAGCTGAAGGAAATGAATCTGCTTTCATATGTACATGTGAAAGATCACAGAGCTAGAGAGTTGAGAAATATTTGTCTTACTTGATGGAAAGTCTTGTAGGTTGTACTTTCTTGCTGGAGGATTTATGAGGCATTACATTTATATTCTGTTTAATTATAGACAAATTGCTGAGAAGTAGTAATGCATAATATACAGAACAAAGGAAAAAATAAGACAAATTCAGTTTTACTAAGAAAATAATAAGTTAGTAATACAAACGAAGTATTTAAATTACCTATTATCACTGAAGAATCATAGAATCATTAAGCTTGGAAAAGACCTCTAAGATTATCAGTCCAACCATTGATCTAACACCACCATACTCACTAACCATATCCCTCAGTGCCACATCTACCCTTTTCTTGAGCACCTCCAAGGATGAGGACTCCACTGTTTTCCTGGGCAACCTGTTCCAATACTTGAACATTGTAGGACATATTTATGTACATGTATGCTATGTGCATGTTAAGTACGTGTTTATGCGCATGAAGGACACATTTATGTACTTATGCATGTATTTATCTATGTATATTGAAATACAGATCTCAAACATTGGCAGAGCTACTGTGCCCTATCTTGATTTCCTGTCAAAGTTCACTAAAGTCGTTGGAGGTAACAGCATGCTAAAAAAACTAAACTTTCTATATTACACAGCCAATTTACTCCTAAATTGTAGCCATGAATCTAACTCTCAAAGCAGAATCTAGCTGCTGATGGGAGCTTCTAGTAAGATAGTCATACAATAAATTCTTTTCCAAAAATGCTTCTCCTATATGTTTGATTGATGTAATTGCTGTAGAAATATTGACTAATTGCCAAGGGGAAGGGACATGTCTCTTAAGCTACAGATCTGCCATTGGAAAAATATGAATCTTTAAGACTGTCTCTTCCCTGAATTAACACTGCAAATTACTCTATATGAAAGAAATTATAAGCAATGCAGTTTCATAAGAATTCAAAAGCAGACTGCTAAAGATGATGTCTTTAAGGGAAACGCAGAAACCAAGATAAGGGAGTCAGAATGTTGAAATGTTTCAGAATTCAGTTCCTTAGGATTAAATAGCTCACGTTTTTCTTTGTTTTCAGTGCAATTAATTTTTTAACAGTAAAACTAAGATGCCAACACTGTGTGAACTAGAATTAAGTCTGGATTCTTCCCTTTTAATGGAAGATGATACTTGAGGAGTAAAATGGAAAATAGATCTGCACTTTGGATAAAAATAATAATTATAAGAAACAAAGTTGTGCTCTCATGGCAGCATTCTTAGTGAAGCACTTAATGTTTTTTCACCACCACACTTTCTACCCCTCCCTGTTCCTCCCAGTGAAATATAATGGTTGTAATTTTGAAAGGGGATCTGCAGGGAAGTTCTTTTTCCTTCAGTTTGTACTGTGGGCTTGTATGATCTGGGCCTCAAAAAATATGCTGTACATTCCAGTCCAACTTTGTTCCCAGCAAGTGCAAAGCTAAGAAAACTCTCAGACAAAGAGAGAATGAAGGAGTGTAATACTGAGGATACAAAAATGGGATTAGGACTTTGAAAGGAGGCAGGAGGAAGAAGAGGAGCAGCAAAAGAAAAGCAGAAAAAGGGAGGGACTCTCTCCCAGAGAGACAGGAGAGCTTAAAAATTCTAATTAATTAGTGAAAACTAATTAAATAACAAATGAAGGATCTTTCCTGGAATAAAAGGTTAATCTTTTCTTTATTACATGGAATATAATAAAATGGTAGAGGTTTTTATACACTCGGGGTTGGATTTTCCTCCAGCGTTCAAAGGGAATGTTACTCTTGATTTCCTTTTAAACTCGCTAAAATGTGGAAAATAGGGACCATCCTTTGAAGCTCTTGTCTTTTGACCAGTTCGTTGATTAGGGATCTTTTCTGAAACAGTGCAGCATGGGGAAGTAAAGGTAATAGTGGAATTGAGTGCTGTTAGAAATAGAATCTGCACATCCACCACTGGAGGGCAGTACAGGTGCTGTTTTCCAAAGGTTTTTCTAAGAGGGATTATGAGAACGACTTTATCCCCTTGTTTAAAAATCTGCCAATTCCACTGAAATCAGAGGCTAGAATTATGGCAGACGTTTGCTTTGAGGACTTCATCCCACAGATACCAATATGAATAAAATTGTGCAAAGCTTGTCAGAAGCAGTTACTTAAGGCTGAGACACGAGACAAGCATGGAAAGAGTAGGATTTGGCGCCTGCTAAGACTACTAGAAAAGTACACTTGGATAGTATTTGACTCTGAAATTGACCTGGCCTGTTGCTTGGTGCAAGTCAATGGATTATGGAAAGAAAGGTAAAGGGAAGGCAATACATCTTTTATTTTGAAAAAGATTTTTAATTTAAAATGTTTCTGGTGATGGTAGATTTGAGAGCTGTGCAGGGGAGGGGGAAGGAGACTTGCCTAAAGTTCTCTAAGGAACACTTGATGAGAGAAAGAGGGGAGAAGTGTCACTGCTACTTCTTGACCATCTGATTCCTGTATCATCCCAAGGGTGAGATCCAGCCGTTTGTGTCCCGTGCAGCAGCAAAAAATAAAAATAAGCATCCTTGAACAAAAGAAAATTCCACTCTAACGGTCATCATGCTCGTGGATGACAGACAGTTGCCACATCTGTCTTGCTCAGGGGTACAGATTTTGTGATTTTGTCTATCAGAGGTGCAGAATGGTGAAGAGCAGCCAGAACGAAGGCAGGATCAAGCTGCTTTCTAGCTTTTTTGTTTGTTTGCATGCTAAGACAAAACTCTCACATTGATGTCCCTGCAATGGTCTTCAACAGTGCTGTGATGCACTTGTGGTTTATGTTCATTTTTTGGTTTATTATTTTTGGTTTATTGAACCAAGGTTACCAAAGAATGACATTAAGTCAGCTGGAATTCCTGCTCACCGAGAAAGTATGTTGACCAGGGTAACAACAGAAACCTCATGCTGGCATATTAGTTCATTTCAGATAATAAGTAGGTATTGCTCTCCATGTATCACTATCAATTTAGTAATGTACGTAACAGGATTTTGGCTTGTTGCATTATGAAGATCTTATTATATAGGTATGCTTAAGGTTTGGTTGTGTTGGTTTTTTTATTATGCTAGAGTACTAAGTGTTTTAAAAGCTTCTTGTTTCTAATCTATGCTGTGAATTCCTTTTTAGCATCAAAAACCATTCAAGTCTTGCAATAAACTTCTGGCATAGGACTAGCATATTCCCACTGTGATTTTATTTCTTAGTTACTAGATGCTTATGGCTTGAATTACAATGCTTGACTTAGCTATGAAACTAGATTCTTCATACCAGTACAACTTCTGTAATTGTTTAGCCCTTTGCAAGACTGAAATAGAACATTAAGTCGCATTGGAAGAATTGCATTTTAACCATTTTGTATTCTTAAAAGTATTAAGCTGCCTGAGAGCTCAGGCTTCTTACATCTCGGATACATTGCTGAACAGCATGAAAATGCTTTTTTGAATTGGAGAAGAGGTAGTGATATGGCTACGAGAAAAATAAATTTACTAATTTATGTAAGAAACCGAGCCATGCGAACCTGTCCATTGGCATCACATCTACTGCATTTGGACATTTATACATTAACTTGATGTCACATATCATGGTAAGAGTTGAAATGTGCAAGCACACAGAAAAGTATTCTGTCCCTTCTAGAGAACTGTGTGGCAGTCTTACTGCCTCTACTACAAGACACTTGGTAGAAGAAGAAATACATTAAACATAACCTGATGTAAAATTCAAGGAAATTTCAACCTCCTGCTGAGCTTGGCATGGACTTGGCCTGTAATTTGGGAGGGGGAAATAAAATCTTTCTGATTTCACAGCTGTTATTGCACCTCAGGGCTGTAGTAGTATTTGCAACCCATTTGCTTCCCTTCCACTGGGTAGGACATCTGAATATATCCTCACTCTAGCCTGAATAAAATATTAACATATCGCAAGGCTGTTAGGACAGATTGTATCCAAGACAATCTTTTCTCACTGTAGAAAGGCCTATCAATCATGACTGGGTATAGTTGTTATTAATGTCATAGCTTTTATTCATTTGGCTATATGCAGCTAACTGAAGATTAACATTTACGTTTTCATGTTAAGTATTTCATATCACAAAAGAAACAGCTGAAATATATTCTTATTACAGAATTTATGTATTGAAAATATCCTCCAAAGTCCTAATTAGAGGTCTGTTACATTAAATTTACAGGGTTTATATATCTATATTAACAGCTTTGTGAAATACAGCAGTTATATATATTTTAGTACGTTAACAGAAAACATCATTAACTTAAAGCAAGGTTACTGCTACCTGTATTTTCGAGGAACAATTCAGTTAACTAAGTACTGCAAGATGTGTAAAGGAGCTACATACATAATTATTCAGACACTAAGAGTTGATACAATCTTTTAGATATTCGCCTTTAACATATTACACATCTTCTTTCTAAGCTAAACCTTTTTCTGCTTCTATTGATCCCTGTCATCAGTCAAGGGTACGTTTATACTAGTGATTGGTTCTGAGTTTGTATCTGCATTCATGGTTTTTTTGTTTGTTTGTTTGTTTGTTTAATTTTAAAGTAATTAATGTCCTCAATAAAATAAGGATTAGTAATGATCTCCTTGTATTGGCAGAAAGCTACATTATGGTCACTTATCGTACATACCTGGATTTAGACATCGTAACTAATGATGACGAAGAGATCAAGAAAGCAGCAGTGATATAGAGCATCTTCTAGCTAGTGAAAAGACATAGGGGAGCCAAGACCTGACAGACAACCTTGGATTTATCATCACAGTCCTAAACTCAGAAATTCAAGCCATGACTACAGTTCATTTAATCAAATGATCCAAGCCTATCCTTGCATGTTTTTATGGCACCAAAGCTATTCACTGTATCTGCAGGAAGCAAGCCTTGCTGCCTCTGTAGTTATTCTTACCTGCTCAGTAAAGCAATGATAAGCCAGGAAGACTTTGAATATTTCAAATGCCAGGGCAAAGCGCTAAGTTTAGTTTTGACTATAGGAGTTCTCTCATCGTCTCTAGTCACATGCAGCTGCTGAAGATCAGAGTCTTGGGAAGGGCAGATTTAAATAGAGAAAAGAGTGGGGAAAAAAATGATCAGGAAAGAGAAGCAACAGCAAACTGTAGAAAAATGACGATGATGTTTAGGATCTCCCATGCTGCCTTCTAAGCTAAGATCTAAGCCTGGGAAGGAGGGCCAAATGCTGAACAGATATGAGCCTGAGACAGTAAATGATGATGCATGAATGGGCTCTTTTTCTAGTGACTCAGTGAATGTTCAAGAAGGTAAGGCAGCAGTATAGCTGGGATAGTTATGTGCTTTGTGTGCTGTTGGGTAACAAGAAACAGAATATACAGATAATACCAGGAGTCCAGACCCTTATTTTCCATGCTTTTGGATGGCTAATGGCCTGTCTGAGACCTTTTCAATAAAGGGCAGCCTATCTTCTAAGCAGCCAAATCTACCAACTTTTTCTTTATAGAGTGCTGGTTTGACTTCTGGGACACCAAATATAGGGGCCAAGTATTACTCAAGTATTACTTTTTCCCAGTAGTATTGAAAAAGGACATGTCACCACAGAAAGAAGCCTAGACTTCAAGGAGATGGTGTTTCTTTGTTTTGTGGTGTTTTTTTGTTTTATTTTGTTTGCTTTATGACAGCAAAGGGGCTCTCCTGAAAGGAGTCAGTCTCCTCAAATCATAGTATTTCCTTAAGGAAGAATCCAGCAAGTAGGAAGAAGAAATCATGAAAACTCAAATAGTCAGAGTGCAAAGATGGCTCTCTGCTGCATGTGCATATCCATTTTACATTGAGATCTTTTGCCCATGGTTGGCTTGAGTAAATGGGAATCTTATGTTAGCTAAGTTCAGACCCTGAGTATTTCTCTTTAAAGATTATTGAAGTATTGGGATTCATGCACATTTATAACAGAGCACTTTATGTAAATTGCAGTGTAAAAGAGGACTGGAAATTGATTTATTTTGTATACTCTTTGCACAAATTTCAAGGTCTTTAAAAATTGCCAATGGCTTATAAAAAGCTGTCCATATGAACAAGCATCAGGCCTATATATTTTCCTCACTTCCTCTACCCTTCTCTCCCCTCCCCCATTAATTTTTGATTTTATGTTTATGAGGGTCTGAAAATAGTCTAATTCTTTTCTATCTGGTTTGGGCCTATCTTTACCAGCTGGTAAATAGGAAATGTTCACTGTAGGAAGCCAATACTCTGCAGAGTGTAAACAGATGGAATCAATATAAAGTGACAAGTTAGACTGTGCTACTGAGAATACAGAGCCAAAACTAAGAGCATAACAGTCACGATACTTATTTTGTTCCAATTCATTTGGTACTGAATAGCACTTCATATATGCACAGCTGTGTCCTTCCGTTTTTCACTTTCTTTCTTCTGGTTTGATGATGACAATTTCAAAGAAAAACTTTAATTAAAGATTTTACACAAAATGGCCCAAAGTAGAATATAGGGAAAATGAGCACTGATGTGTTTATAGCAAGAGAAGAATATTTTTCAGGCATTTATTTTCTTTCTTTCTTTTTTTCTTTTAAACACACAAAATCTGATGCATCTTTCTGCGCATAATATGTAAGATTGATAGATCTTTGCACATTGAAATCTTCCATTTGGTGATAAGGCACACAACCATAACTCTAAAAGCTTCTTCCTCATCCCTTTTCTTCCTCTCATTCCTCTTACAACAAGATGACATGAAGGGCTAGAAATCCAAGTTTATATCTCTGTGTGGGCTGAATGGAAGGGGACAGACAAAGGCTGCTACAAACAACTGTCGGATTATCCTGAGGTAGAAGACTGGAAGCAACATGATTGAGGCCCTTCCTTTTCCTGCTCTGTCCATTTTCCCTAACATGGAGGACTGCACCTCTTCCAGTCTTTAAAAAGGCATTTTGGAGATTGGATCTCATGCACAGTCCCTTCACGAGTGGTTGGAAGGGTGGTAAGCTTCCAAGCTGTTTTACATTGCAGGGTTTGCCTTGAAAGCACATCTGAGCTCTAGTGCCTTTGCCAGAGAGAGCGCCAGGTGTTATACTATGGGTTTTACTTTACTAATTTATGCATTTTTGACACATTTTCACAAAAAAAAAAAAAAAAAAAAAGGAAGAAAGCAGCATGTTTTACTGCTCTGTCCCCAAATTATTCCTTGCAGCATGTTTCTGTAGAATATGCCATTGCTGCCATTAAATTTTTGCTATTTTTGCTTTTTTGGCAACTAATAACCCCAGATTTCCCATATGTTGTTTATTAGGGTGACTGTGCAGCTCCTATGAGGAGCAGCAGTCACAAGTTTGAACATAGATTTTTGATTCTGGTCCTTGTATTAAGGGCAAGCAGCTTTTGTTTCCTACAGAAGAAATGCTGGGTCTGCCCCAGGCTCCTCCATGCATATCCCCCTAAAGAGACAAGACATTGAAGCACATCTGTGCAGATCTTCTCTGTCCTGCCATTCAGCCTTCTGCCTTCTCTGCAAAGTGCAATTCTTCTCCTAACTTTAATGTTAGGGGCCTGCTTGTCTCAGGGATTCCCTGAAACGCTTCTTAGACCCATCAGCACCCAAAAGAATGTTTGTATGTATTATTGTAGGCAGAATTCAAGATTTTGAGGTAATGGGAATTCAGGAAAGCCCCTTTCCAGATCTCCTTCCTGCCCTTGACAAATACCCTAAGACACCAAAGTGGTTCCTGAAGGCTGTGTGAGTGAAGCAGCACGTGATGCAGGTGATGCCTTCTAAGCCCAGATCCATGGGACATGTGGCTGCTGAGGAAAATGCTTTGACATACAGTGGTTGGCAATACTTGCATTACAAGCAAAATGAACTTCGTAATTTGTGACAGAAAATCTGCATAAAGATATGTTTTAAACTTCTTTCTGCTACAATGTCTGTAGAAAATGTATTTTCAATGGATATCTTTTGTGCTTCTGAAGTCTAAGAAAAATATTTCTCTTGAAGTATAAGATAATATTTTAAATATTAATTGTATTCTTTCTTCCCAAGGGATCCCCGAGTGCTTCATATGCATAAACGCCACTGAAATACAGTCACTGCTGGGGTGGGGAGCAGCAGCCAGCTGGCATGTGTCAGTGACAACAGAGAACATTATGCCAAAGACACTGTGGCAAAGCCTTGTGGTTGCTAGAAGTGCTGCAATATCACTAATTCTCTGGAGAACAAACAGGAACATTGCCTTTCTCTGCTGAAAGATATGGATAGCATAAACTACTTGCTACTTAGCTTATCTAACCTGTAAGGACAAGCATTCCTGTCAAACTGGCAGAAGAATACACCACCAATGCCAGGAACCACAGTATCCAAACCTTTGTTTCATCCATAAAAGAAAACATTTTAATTAAGTCTGTTTACAGGGAGAAATGAATCAAGACTGCTGTACTTTTTCTCCATGAGAAACTTGGAGTTGTGGTGGAAATATTTTGCCAATCATAGCAAGACAAGATATTGTAGCCTACTCTGAGGAAGTCTACTTTTTTATTTGACTTTCTCTTGTCTTCTCTCTATCACTGCATGGAAGTGACTTTTTTTTTATGAATAAAAGCTATTTTTTCATTCTTTGTGTCTTTAGAAAGATAAAAAGCTTTCTCCTTTTTTTCACCAGGCAGAGTTGCCTAGGAGCAGTAACATCTGGCTTATTCATAGCTCCCCACCTTTGGGCAGCCTTTGCTTACATCAGCAGATAGCTAGTGCCACAAATAGGTCTATTCACTCTGTTTGGATGCTTAGTAGTGGGAGTAGTGGACTTAGAATCTCAACTGTTTCAATTAAACTGAGGCATAAAATCTTGGCTCTATTGAAATTTGACTTCGCTATGATCAGGATTTCCTCCAAGGACTTTATTTCTCCTTACTCTTCATAGCACTGCAGAACATATGCAACTGAGCTAGCTTTAATTCTGTCTCAGGCAGCTGTGTTCGAATGAATGAGAAAGGAGCAGTGGCAGAATCTTGATGATTGCTGCCATTATGTGGGCCAGAAGGAACACAGCCACAGCCTGACTTTCCATTCCCTGGCTGTATTTGCAGAAATAGCAGTTACAAAGAATGATATTTTTAAACAAGGCTTTATACTTGTGGACTGAGAAAATTCAACATAGGACAAAATAAGTGTGATTTGATATTATTTTTATTGTCAGTTTTCAGTGTTTACGCTTACTCTAAAGTCCAGCTTGCTAAAATTTTTAACAGACTTGGTGAAGAGTTGCAATTGCTTAAAGGTTTAGTTATTAGTTTCTCTCATGTAAACTCTTTCTTTCAATGCCCTAAATCTTAATTTCTCACAATTTTTGAATTGAAAAGGAAAAAAAAAAAAACCTCAATATATGTAAGAGCAAAGAATTCACTTGTATTATGAAATGCATTGATACTTATGAAGTGTATACCTACCTTCATCTTTGGTATTTTGTTTCTGGCAAATCTTTAAGCTTAGTCATTGAAGGAAGATCATCCTCAGCCTACTGTTTAAAAAATATGAATTGTATTTGAAATTCATTGTCTTGCCTAAAAGAGATTTGAAGCTTACTAGTGCCATGTGAAGAGCAAATTGCCTTAGACCATCACTAAATGCAAAATATTCATTTCTTAAGGACTGTTACTGTAACATTTCCTGCTGTATCAGGAAAGGTAATACCATATGATCAAAATAGCAATAAAATAGCTTTTTGTATTATATGTTAGCAGTTTTCCAGTGCTTGCATTTGTGTCAGGTATGTCAGTGTTAGCGTCTTGTTTATTGAAATCAACTGTAATTTGTAGATTGCAATGAATGTGAAAAACATTATCAAGTGCTGCAGACTTTTTGACTACAGCCGTGCAGGACAAATTCATAGACATGCACTAAGGTATGGATGTCCAACCTTTTGGTTTGCCTGGGCCACACTGAGTGAAGAGGAATTGCCTTGTTCCCCATATACACAATAAGTTGCACCAAAATCAATGTCTTCTATTTATTTCCACGCAAACTACAACAGATACAAAGAGCCCAATAACACTATTTGGTAGTGCACATTCTCAACTACAAAACAGTATTTTTCAACACAGTAACCGTCATTAGCTATGTATTTTCACCACTGATGAATAAGAGTGCATGCCACTCTTGTCAAAATCTGCATCAGTGGAGATGATCTACTGTCACTACAACTCAATGCCTCACTGTGCTCACAGCCACTATTGGTCTCCATAAACATTCAGCAAGCATTGATGAATGGCAGTGGATGTCTTTTTTTTCTGCATGGAAGAATTTAATGACACACCTTTGCTTCATCAGCACTTCCATTTCAGACACCATTTTGTCAGGCTGCCTCTCTGCTGCCATCTGTCTCATGGCAACAAAATGTAAGGGAATACTGGCAGGAAGGTTCAACCTCTACTGCCACACCACCAACATTCGTCTCTGATGTCCTGGACCAACATCATAAAATAGGAGGCATTCATTTTGGAGCAGCTTTTTTGAAATACATAATATAGTTAATGTGTGTAAGTAAGAAAAATTATTTTATTTTTAAGTACTTTTTATTAAAACCCAAAAAAGAGGGCAACAAAACCATGAAACTGGTGTAGTATGTGGCCTTGCTTTTGTGAAACTGTTGCATCAGTCTGGTTCGATGGCAGTGGTTGCAATTGTTAGTGAGTTTTCAAGGTGCTCATATGAGAATTTTTAAGAAATTTTATTCTTTCTGTGCTTCATCCTTGAAAATAGTTGTTCACAAATGTATGTAGTGCCGGAGAGTAATGACATTCAATAAAGTGTGATGGAGAAACGAGTGATATTTTTTCTCTGGTAAGAGAGGTCTTATGAAAATCTGGTAAGGAGACATGATCAGATTTTTGAGTTGAATACCTGATTGCAACTTTGTACATTCCATTTGAAAATTTGCAGGTAATTTATTTATGTCAGTTGGAAATAGAATCACAAGGTTTTATAAAATGATTGCATGAGGTGGCCACAGGACAGGCCAGGGAACTACGCATCTTGCCCATGGGCCATGAGTTGGGCATATCAGGACTAAGGAAAATTCTTGAGATCACCTGTTTTAGGGTGAAGGACCCTAAAGAAACAGCTAATTTTTTTCTTTGGTAGTAGTAATAATAATAGTAAATGATGGGCTTTTTTTGATGTTCTGAGTGACAGTGACTGAATGCAGCAGGCTAATTTGCCCATTTATCTTCTTTATGAAAGTTGCATCCTTCAGCCTTTCTCTGACTATGTGTATATAATAGTATAGCATCAGAATTTGTCCCAGATTAAATCAGCTTGCCTGCAGTCTCTCTGGGGTGGACTTTATTGGCCTCAGAATCATGGCAGGGTTGAGGAGTTTGAATGGTGATGCTGGTGCCTCTTCGTTCTGTTCTAAAAGCTGAACTGAAGAAATAGTGAGAACCACACAGGCTGTTTTCAGATGAAGGTGTGGTGAACAGAGGAGGGGATTTCCTTGCTCTATTTATAAGAGGTGTTAGGACAGCCTGTTGTTTGACCATTTCATTTTCTTTGGCTGATGTAGGATATACATAAAACCTTTTGGAAATATTCAGCTTACCAGGTGAAGAGGATGAAATGTTTATGCAAACGTTACCTGCTGAAACCAGGCCTCCTCTCTTTTACAGCTGATTTGAAATTGTTGGCTTCTGAACTAAAAAGTGGTGTCCCACTCCTGCTGAGATCAGAGTGGTGGAAGCTGTGAATCCTTTCCTTTCTGTAGAAAAAACCTTCTGATAACCAGGTGACTAGTGAACTCCTGCATTTGCGATGAAACAGCTCTGCCCCTGTTTCATGCTTTTGCTCAATTCCAGCAGGTATCGTGAATGTGACTGTTGTTTTTTTTAACCACAGGGTAGAAGAATGCAGTTGTTTGAAATAGGATACTACCATGGCACATCTCCACATCCTGTGCGACTTGAGGCAGTGAACAGGGAAATATTTTATCATGGGTACTCTGATTTGCTTCCTTTCCCCTTAGCATGGTTTTGATGTAAAATGATACAGTGAAATGGAAACTTGGAATGGAAGCCAGAAAGCCAGGAGGGGCTTGATTCAGTGCTGCAGTACTCTAAACCTGGCACTTGATTCACTGGGAACCTCAGAAAAATACACTCAAACTTTTAGGACTGTAGTTTGCACAGCTGCATGAGGGAATATTACTTGCTTACCTCAGAAGAACAATGTGAACCTTAATGTTTTTAAGCATTTGGAAACAGGATCACTCTGCCATCTTCAATCATATGGACTCCCAAGATGAGTCCCAAGAGATGATCTCCCAAGAAAATCCTGGTGTCAGAGCAATGGACAGGTGTTAATCTTGAGAGGGTATACTGATATACACTCTTCCAATACTGACATAATTGATACTTCAGACATTCCTCTTCTAGTTTGCACGGGCAGGAGCTTAGCAGAGCTTGCTCTCTCAGAGCAAAGGTGTGAGAAAGGGATAGATCCCAAGATTTGCCTGTAATAGAGCTTGCAGGAAGAAAAACAGCCCAGGCGTGATAGGGAAGGAGCATGTGGAGTTTTTCCTTCATATTTTTGCTAACATCTTTGTGAAATGCTTATTATCCAACATGATGGAAACGTTGAAAGAGACTGAGTGATGACGCTTGTGGATTGATGCTGATAACATGCATGGATATCAGCTACAAGCTGCATTAAACCAACACGAAACTGAATCTCCATACTCTATTTTCAAAGAATGTTTAGTGTCTTATAATTTTGAATGACCTTCTGGTGGTCACATCTGGTGGTGTCTATGAAATCCATCATCAAATACAGTTGGAAACAACATTTACTGGAAATGGATCTGAAAGAAAATTAAGCAATTTAGGATGGTACTTTGTTGCCTTTTTATTTGGATTTTTTTTTTCATTATGAGCAAATTCCAAAATAATTTTTGTGAGTTCATATGACTTGGCCATGCTATTACACTTTCTGTTTATTTTCTGGTTGAGATTCTTTCCAGAATTAGAAATCAGCAAAACCAATTAAATAATTTGGTACAGGCAATTACAGAACAGAAGCAATACTTTTCTAAAGCAGGCAATCAAAAAAGCCTAAATGATGCTTTATTTGACAATAAACCTTGTGTTTGGCATTGCAATCTGAAAGGTAATAAATCTATAAAAATGTTACTACATTTCGTAAGTACTGAATAATAAAAATGATCACAAATTTTTATTTTGGGAGTTTTAAAGTTTTAAAATAATGAAATTTTATCAGAAGAACTTTTGAAGTTTATCAAATAAAAAGAATGCTACAGAGTCACCTGTGTATGAAACCACAGAATACCAGAAATAACACAGTTGAATTGTAACATTCATCACACAACTAACAATATCACACAAACTAACTGAAATATTCTGCTGAAGAAGCCAGTGGAAATTGAGAGTGAATAAATATCTCTGAATTTCTTATTATGGATAAATCTTAAAGCAAGTGAAAGTGTGTTTTTTTCCTAAAGTTCAAGTTCATTAATTTTAATAATACATTTAAGGAAGGAATAAAATGATTTTCTTTTCAAAGTGTAGTTAAAATCATGAGTCAAATTCATTTCTGTGCAGGTAGTTTTGCACTGATACAGTTAAACCTCAAGGAAAATATAAAGCAGGTATAAGTATCAGTAAATCTACTCTTCTGTCTACACATTTATTAATATAAGAAAGTTGTATTTCCTGTAATCATTATGCCTTAAAAGAATATTGTCCAAGAGAGCCACTTAGATCAGGCTGACTGTTTGTTTTGTGTGCGTCCTCTTTGGTTGGGAAGGCATGGGCAGCCCAAGAAATTTGAACCTAAATGTACTCAGCTCTCTTTTGAGTATATACTGATCAACTGAGCAAGAACAATACTTTCTTTCTCTCATATTGGAAACCTCATTGTTTCATTTGACCACTCCAAAGATGTGCACCATTGACAGTGGTGATAATAGCTGAGAAATGGCAGAAATCCAAAGCAAGCAGTAAACCAGATTTCTGGGTCTCCAGTGGAATATCTGGATTCTCCATATCACCAGCCAAGAAATTCCCTGTACCAAAAATACGTGAGGGTCTCTGTCTCTCTTTAATTTTTAGTACACGGGAGGCAGATAAGCTGGTAGGTGAAATAAATGCTAACAGTCTTTCTAGTTTGTTTAGATGTATCTGTGCCCTCTTCTTCCTAGTCTCTTGCTCAAACAAGCGACTGGAAGGCCATATATCAAAGCCAGTAGCCTAAAAAATTGGTTCAATCAGAAAGAAATTATTTTCTATTTTAGAGGTTCCCACTGTTGTTTCAGTAAATCTAGAGGACCCTGCTTCAAAACTGTGGTTCCACTAATACTTTAGGGTTCTGTATGTTCAACTAGTTGCTACCCCACGTTTATTCCATATATTTGTTGATCTTGTTTCTCTGGACAATACAGCTTTCATAAAATAGGCCTGTGAATGTGGTTTTTAGAGAAAATGCATCTCATGTGATAGGGCCTGGGACGCTCCTCTCCTTCCGTTTTCTAGTGTTGAATGAAATGATCATAGAATCCACTTCAAATACTTCTTTCTGCACAGATCTAAAAGAAAAAGAAAATAATATTGTTCCTTGGACCAAGTTCTGCTGCCACTTTTCTTCCTACTGAAGTGTGTTGAACTTATTTCTGCTTTTGGACTCTGCAGCTGTTTCTGATTCAAGCCAGAGCCTGATGAATATTTGCCCTGGATTGATTAACAATTATTTTTTCCCATAATCCTGCTATGGTTGTTCTGGGATATAGTGTCGAGTCTCTCAATTAGCTCTAATGGACTTTGGACCTGTCCTGTAATTATTCAGAGGGCTTTTTCTGTCAAGATCCTTATAGAAGGATCATATCTTTTGGGCTGGGGATGCTTATGGTACAATCTGGGGAAAATATTCATTTTCAGAGATGTATTTTGGATTCAGAAACCCTGCCTGAGAGCTCTATCTGTGCTCGTAGCATTTCTTTTCAATAGGTCAGCCCAAACCTAGAGTGACAGAACAATCGTTTTTTCTCACCAAAAATATATTAATTTTTTACTGAAAAAAAAAAAAACACCCAGAAGTTTAACAGTTTTGAAATCAAGTCTCTGTTAGGAAGACATAAGCCTTTTTAGATGGACCTCCCATCTAAGGATTTGTTTTATTATGTGAAAAATATAATTCTCCTTAAGAGCAGATCTGAGGTCCGGATCCTGAAGCTTTTAGGCTTTCACATTTAGGCAGTCTTGATCAGCTAGTCCTAACGGTCTGGAAAGTTACTAAGGTTTCATACCAGTGCTGCATTACCTGTTTTGTGGGAAACAGCACTTATGAAATATATATGTGCCATTTCCTTAACATCCCAATAATATTGTGAATTCACTGCAGCCAGGTAATAGGAGCCTTCATTTTTAGATAAATGACTGGAAGCATAGGAACAAACGGCATCTGATTTCTTCCTACATGTGATAACTGGAGTTAATTTAAAAATCAAGGAAAGAAAAAGGATATAGCAGCAATTTTTAAATATTGAACTTGAAACCTTTTTCTTAAAAATCACGTGCTCAAGACAAAACTCTCTCCAGAAACCTTTAATGTACACACGTGGCAGTTATGCAGCAAATAACTCAAGGTTATTTTCTTTGGCAGCAATTTCAGAGCAAATCTTTGTGTAAAGAGTGATTTCTTTTCCTTGAACAATTGGCTGGATTCATAAAAAGTATAATGGGTACATTTGTTTGTTTTTCAGTTTTAACAATTAGAGAGATTTTTGTGTATGTGTAAAAATAGCAAGTAGGAAAATAATTAATAGCTGTGTTTACAATTAGCTTGTTTTTATACTTAGGGAACCAGAACCTATTTCTACATTTATTAGATTTGCACTGTCAGCTTCAATTTTTTGAATATTACTAACTAAAATTAATTTCAGGTGGAGAGTTGCTTAAGGAATATATACTGAAATGAAAAGCAAGCTCAAACTTTAAAGTTTATAGGACAATATTTAGCTTTCTTCTGCCTAACTGTGTCAGCACTGAGATATGTGCTAGCCTTCTGATTTTTAAGAACTTGTGCAAAGATCTCCTACTGTGGATCTGTCCAGCTGTATTCATGGCACTGATTCCAGAATATTACAGCTGCACGTGACTGGATGGTTCAGCTTATCAGAGCCAGAACTAGAAGAGCTGCTCCAAAATGAATGCCTCCTGTCTTAGTATGTTGGCCCATGACATCAGAGGCAGATGGTGGTGATATGTCAGTAGAGGTTGAAAAAATGGAAAAAAGTGGCACCCACTGACCTTCATTGATGCTTGCTGTACATTTATGGAGACCAAACAGTGGCTGTGAGCACAGTGAGGTGGTGGGTGATGCGTTTCAGCAGTGGTGACAGCGATATGAAAGACAAGCCATGCTCCAGATGGCTATGCAAATTTTTACAAGCATGACATGCAGACTCTTGTTCATTGCTGGCAAAAATGCATAGCTAATGGTGGTGACTATGTTGAAAAATAGTGTTTTGTAGCTGAGCATTTGTTCTGTCAAATAGTGGTATTGTGCTCTTTGTGCCAGTTGTGATTTCCCTGGAAATAAATAGGAGGCATTACTTTCAGAGTGACCTGCTTAGCATTGAAGTTCAATATAGCTGTCATCTGTGTACTCTGAAAGACTGTATTTTCAAGAACAGGGCTTAAGAGAGTATATTACGTATGAGTATCTGATCCATTGCTTTCACTGTTTGTGTCTTGTTTCAATTCCGCCCTCCCATCTTGGCTGGACAGAAGAAACAGTGATCAAATGTAAACATGTGTTGGACATTAGGAATTACTGCAATAATTTTTTCTGATAATAACTTATGAATTGGTTTAAGTCATATAAATGCAGGAATGAATATGATGAGAATAGAAATAAATAGTAAAATTGTTTAACAACAAGGACAAAGGAATCCAAAGGCTAACTCAAAACACTGCCAGCTTGTTACTCTTTCTCGTAAATGGGAAGATAGCATCTCCATAGAGGAAGCATATGAGGATCATAACTTGGATTTCGGAGACACCCTGTGTAAGTGCTTGTTTTCCTCCTTCACTCTATGGAGAAGGAGGAAAGAGACTGCTGTCAGTGTTTAAAGGTAGTCACTGGAAATATTTTCAAAGGTCAGAAAATTTATGAAGTAAGCTAATCATTGTGATGGCAAGGGCTGATAATTGATCTTTTAAGACATAGTAACATAGACCAGTCAAGAATGAAGTTTCATAATGTGTTTTCTCCTTAAATGCCCATGTGATGGCAATAGCAAGTCTGTTGATTCTTATCACCAAACAAGCTCTGGTCCAATTTTGGGATCTACTGCTCAGACCAACTCAGTCTCCATGCACTGCATGTCCAGGTTGTATCCCACCGCTTCGATAATGATGTGGCTGACTGTCATCACCACTGCATGATGGTGAGATCCTTGCTCCTGTATTAGAGGCTGGAATATGAAGAACTTTTACACTGGCAAAAGTACAATTTTATACCAATAATTAGTTCAGTATTTCTATTTACTAAATGGAATCGACTATCCAGCCTTGATATATGCAGATCTATAATAAGCCATTTTGTTCAGAAATTGCTCGAGAGTAATAATGGGAAGTTTCTAGAGTAGGGAATGAAACAGTTTTCATGTGACAGAGTACAGAGTAAGATAACGACTGGAGAATGTTCCTATTTTGTAGTAAAGCCATGGTAATTTATATATATCTCTGTTTTTTGTTGTAGGTTGTGGATTTTTTTGACAGATCAATAGTGGATCTATAAAATCCTCAAATATTCTCAAGTATCATTCTTGATGCTGAAGTATGCTATTAACTTGATATTTCTCATGGCATTTTCATGAAATAGAGCTGAATAGAGCTGAATAGAGCTACTAGTCTTCAAACAGTCTTAACACACAAATGTTTTTGAAGTATTCCTTTTATTTTGAATGTACGTGTGAAAAGTTTGTTCAAATTGGAAGCAAATCTATCCATTTTATCATGTATGCTTTTACTGCACTTCACAGATGTCAGTCTATATGTTTATTCTGTATTTCCATATATACAGTTCACAGCTAATCTTAATTCCTTTAAAATTTCCTTGAAAATAAATTCACAGATAATCCTCACCCTTTAATAGGACACTAAGAAAAGTTTTGAGGGGAAATAGGATGTGAAGGAATCCCTCTTACTAAGGAGAATAATTGAAGACCTCCATGAATATATAATCATAACTTATATACATCAAAACAAAGGTGCATGGTTTACTGTGATAAGTAACATCAGCCCATGGCTAGGATGGCATTATTGTTCTAGTTTTACAGATGGGAAACTGAAGCAAGAGGCAAGCCAAAAACTTCCAAACTGCTTAAGAAAATCTAATACTAGGATCAGAAATTCCTCTCTTTCAGTACCCCTCAAAACTATGGTGATCTTAGCAGCTAATTATTCCTTCCCAGTTTGTTAATAGTGAGGTAAGCAGGGAATGTTACAGTGCAGCTTTCTCTCTACTTGTTGCAAATGGAATTTGAAAAATGGCCAACCTGGTTCTTCTTTATCACATCAATGGTCACATCAATCTATCACCAGCAGATCTTGGCCTCCCATGCTGATGCAAATAGCAGGGTATCTCTCTTCTCTTTTTTATGAAATGTTGGCTTGTACTATGAGGCTGTGAAAATGTTAATGTCCCAAAGAGGGGTTTTATTTTCATATGTTGACAGAATCAAAACCTGAACACTTTCACATCAGGTACTCTCATTCTCAGGATGCTGGAAAATTGTGCAAAGAAGTCACCATCACGATTCAAGGGATGATGCAAATGCTTTAGAGCTTAATGTTAGCAGACAATCCATTTAGACTTTGAAAAAGGAGTTTAAGAGTTGACCAGATCATCTGGTGTTGTATCTTCACTAAATAGACACATTCAATTAAAAAAAAAGGCAATTCTCCTGCTATTAGCTTTTAGAACAAATTGATCAGGATTAGCTGGATGCAATTGTCAGAAAATCTTAAATTGACCATGAGTTTAATTTTATTTAAATAATAATTATGGAGCTAAATGCAAAGGAAGTTGAGATAATCTTGATTGCCTGTGATATACAAGATGTTCTAATGGTAAACCATTTCAACTTCAGAGTTTATGCATTCTCTTTATGCAACAGAATTTTAGTTTTAAGAACTACATATTTCTGGATTTCATTATTAGGAAGATAAAATATGAACATGAGTCACAACCGTGTTGCCTGATGGGGATTGGAGGTAAATCCCACACTAAAATGTGATAAACTGGTTGTGGGTTCTCTAGCAGACTGTCATTCTAAAAGATGAAAACAGCTCATTTCTTCCAAGCAATTGGATACAATTTAAGGATGACAAGTGTATACAGCATTAACAGTTTCTCCGCTGATCAGGGGAAATATCTGGAAAATAACTGCTTGCAATCAAAGGTTAATTTAAAAGCTGTGGAAATTAATACCATGTGGAAATGAGTTCTAATTGCAAAATGCCATTCATGTTTAATCTGAATGAAGCTGCTGCAAAAATTTTAGCCTTCTATAACATCTAGACAACTTGCTACAGAGTTTAGGCATGATTTATCATAAGTTATGCTAGACTTTGTTTAAGAATACCATAATATTCTCATATTACTGGAAGAGGGATGTCTTGTGCAGCTATATTAAAATTCATGTTCATGTAGATGACCAACCAAATGGCACTGTATCTTGGATTTGAATGATATTATGCAGACAGCTCACATACTATACACATAATCTTGTGCAGAGAAAAGAGACCAGAAAAGAATGTAATGGGGAGTTAAGAGACCAGAAAAAAAATTGTTACAGGGACTTAGAAAAAAGTCATTATTTGCTTGTTTTTCACATTATTTATGTATGTATTCTTTTCTAAAGACTTCATAAATATTTATTCAATTCACTGCAAGCGCAATATAGAATAGCAGTGTACTCTAAAACCTGGGACTTTTCTCTTCAAAGTGAAACCACTACTATGCTAGATATGATGAACTATAAAGAATTTCTGAAGTATTTTTGCATAAGTACAGATACGGTTAAGCAAGAAACAAACAAACAAAAAACACTATAGAAAACCCAATTCCAGATATGTCTGAGAAAAAGAGTGGAATTCTTGCATACTTTCTCCTCTTTCCATTCATATCCCTAGAAGTATTTCTGTTGGTCTTGAAGGATCTAGTTTGGAATTTTGTTGGACTTTACATCCCTGATTTTCAGCAGTTCTGACTAGTACAGGGATGAGAAGAAAGACAGTCTCCCTTGGCCTGGAAAATTCTACCAACTGCGTGTTAAATCTGCCTTTAAAATCAAAAGACGATATTTTACATGTGACAAAAAATTAAATCATCGCTACATGCTCATGAATCCCAGATAGTGAGTTTGTTCCTGCAGTTTGGAATCTTGTACCGTGTGGGAACCTCGTTTTTCGCTCAGTACTCAATAATGCCAAGTTTGGTAGGTCATCTTTTTTAAAAAATAACTTACTCCAAGATGGTGACAAGATGGTGAACTTGGGCAGGGCGAGGAAATCAATGTGATCACTCAGGAATTGGTGACCTGTCAGCTTCATCTCTGCCAGGGAAGATCATGGAATAAATCCTGCTGGAAGCTATGCTTAGGCATGTGGAAGAGAGGGAGGTGATAAGAGAACCGGTGTGGCTTCACCAAGGGCAAGTCCTGCCCTGCTTAGTAGCTCTCTATTATGGCCATCTGAAATCATTCTATGATTCATAGTGACAAAGAGAGAGAGTTTCTAGAAGAACCTTCTGATATGTTTTTATAAAACTAAATGTATTAAAGTTACCTATTAAGATTGTAAGGAATTTGAGAGAATGTTTTTAAAGTAATATTGAATGAAAAGCTATTACAATAAATGCACAGACAAGTTACCATCAATTTTAAATACTGATCGAGTTTGAAATAGAAGAAAATACAAATGTTTTATTTCTGTTTTTATTCTTTTAGTATATAATGATTTGTGCAAAAACAAAAAGAGCCTCAGGAATTTTAGGTAGCTTTATTTCTTTGAAGATGAGACTGACACAAACTCTGCTAAATCAATTCTGATCTGCCAGCAGGTAAAAGAGAAGATGCACAAGCAGGAAAAACTTTTTCTACAACCTTCACCAGGAAAAAGTTTTTGACAGCATTTACCAGCTGAGTGCTCTGTAACAGAGTGTGGTCTGGAAAGCGCTGAGAGGTCATTTAGAGAAAAGTTAAGGGAGTACTATTAATAATTCAGAATACTTTGATAAGTGGAGAAGATGAGCAAGACATCATAGGAATGCGTGTGTTCCATTCACAGGGTTTCTTGTTTGCTTCTAAAGCCAGATAGCAGAAGCAGAACTTCTGTTTTATTTTGCATGCTCTAATTTTGCTTTTTAGATTCACAGTATTAAAAACAATATTAGAACTCCAGATTCCTTGGGCTAAAACAAAATGTGAGTGCATCGAAGCTTGATAGCTAAAGTATTTCATAATGTGAATTGCTAGATTGCTCTGTCAGATAAAGTAAGTAATGACTTCTCCAAGTAATGACTAGTTACCACTATTTGACAATTATTTTCTGACTTACATGAAATAAATTGTTAGTGGATAGGTGCTGCTGCAGAAACACGTATTTTTTTATATGTGGTAGCAAGCCTAGAACTGAGATTGAAGATGGAATAGACATGACCAATGACCTCTTTTGATTTTAGATGTGATCTTAACTGAGGAAAGTTGTGGAGTATGATGGATGAACATATCTGTCACTGTATTACTGTGTTTTGCCTGCTTTATGGGAAGGTGAAAAGAAAAAAGCTTTCCAATACTCGTGTCTCCATGCCATGGAAATCCTGACTCTGAAGTCAGGCAGTGCATAAGAACTGCATGTTTTACTACAAACTAGGTTACACAGACCTGTAGCTGTGCTTTCTCAACCTTGAAAAGACAAGAGGGACAAACAAGCCTCAGGGACGTTCAACTTCTTGACCTTTTTTTGTCTTTTCTATCTTTGATATGGAGGTCAAGGCCTGGATTGGAAGTATGGTACATCTCACCTTACAAGCACTCCCAGTGTTTCGTGTTTATTTTGGGCTTTCTAAAATCTCTCCATACATTATCTTCACTCTGTGATTTTGGCAGTTCTGAATAAACAATAATCAGCTTAGAAGCAGATGGGGTACTTGTCAAAAAATGGTGGGGGGAGAAAAGCCTCAGGGATGCTTGCAGTATTCAACAACCCAGTGTGAGCTAACGTTTCAGGAAAACAAACCAGACTCCTATTGTTTCACGAGCCTTATCAAAATCTGCAGTAAGTCAACTTTCAGGCGTTTCACAGGTCCCACAAGTAAAAACACATCCACATAACTCTATTGCAACAGCATGAGAATGAAGAAGAAATAACCAAAGAAATGTGTAATATTTTTATACAAGCTATGTTAACTATCACACTTTTCCTAAAATTTTCCAGTATTCGTCGTGCTAAGGATCCATTTTAATAAGGGGAACTTTGATACTAGGTTATGAGATGGATGGTTTTAAAGTTACTTAAGAGAGATGTTATCAAGCAGGCTGATCCACCAAGTATTTTTAGCTTAGAATTTTGAGGCAGATTTATTATTTGAGAAAAGTTGTCTGACTTGTCATTTGAGAGCGTGTGATTGGGAATACTGTTTTGCAGTGAGCTTATTAATTAAACATCTGACGGTCAGAGCATGCCAGGGTAACCTATTTGATCAGTTCACAAAGAGAAACATTTGAAAAGGTCTTGTAAAAAATGCATTGTTGTTTTAAAAGCTTCATGAGCTTGATTTTTCTGAACAAAACACCATAAACTGTATTCATTACAGTTGTGTTCGGCCTATCAGGACACTGAAAAAGCCTTCAGAGCAATTGATGTCAGCGGATTTGTGAGTGGGTGGATTTGTGTCTTTGCATTACTTGAAGTCAGTCAGAAATAGCTTTGTATTTCCTTTGCCAAATGAAACTTTTCAAGAGCTAACGAATAGGTAAGAACTATATTTTCTTAGGGGACATTTTTAGTGGCACCATTTTATAACTTTATTATTGCATTTTGTGACCAGCATCACTAATTCATCTTACTTGCACCTGTGATGCAGTGCATATGGCATAGTGGGAAAACCTGGTAAAACTGGATATAAAGCCTAGGGTTTTTGTTGTTGTTGCTGGTAGTTTTCTTCAGTAATGTATATAGATTTAATGGAGTAGAAGCTTTAAGTTACTGCTTTCTTACTTCTATATGCTCACAAATTTGTATTTAATATCTTAAAGGGAGCATTACTGTCTTGCATTCGAATGATTAGTGATGTGGGATGGTGAGAATTTGCTTGAAGAAAGCTTCACAGCTGTTAGTACCATAATTGCACAGTGATTGTGTGACTCTGCAAGCCTCTCCTTTCAAAGCAGAGTAGTGTGGCAAGGAAAAGAAACAAACAACAGAGAGAAACAAGGAGAACAACAACTAAGGGCAATGAATGATCTAATGCTGTAAGCTTTCACTCTGCCCTGTTCATTGTTTGCCACTGAGAAAGACAACCAAAAGGACCCTCCTGTGCAGCATAGTGAATACATTTCATAGCTGGAAATTTGAATGCAAACTAAATGAGGCAAATATCTTTATACATTTGCTGTGACAATTGAGAAATAATGCCAACTGCTGGATTAAAGACAGTATGCTATTTTACTTTAACCAGGCATCTTCTCAGTATCACTACCAAAACTCAAATGCTCTTGTGGGCAGCGTAGCATACAGAAGATAAATGAATCGAAAATATTTTCCTGCCTTGCCTAGAGAATCTCAGCAGATCTGAGTTTAGGCCATGGGACACTTTCCAGAACCTGATTTCCTGAACATTATTTCAGTTTGTTTATGTAGATTAGCTTCCTAAACTCATATTTCCTTTATAAAGCCAAAATATCACAGGAATGGATGTTTTTGTGGCTCTTGGCTAAGTCTAGACCAAGATCTCTCATGATTAATCCTTTATACTCAGAAAGCAAAAACTGTGAGAAGGAAACTTCCAGGATACACTCTGTACTCCTTGGCAACATTGCCAAGGGCATATGGCCAAAGAGAAGGGGAGAACGGCTTAACTCTTACACATTATTTTTTACTACAAGATACTGCTTGAACTTACAGCAAGGACAAGGCACCCAAACCACAGAGTGTGAGGAGGACAATATCATGCATCGCTATTCAGTGTTTCCACAGTTCATAATTTATATGGAAATTTTTTGAATAATGGAAGCATCCATATAAATAAAGGGCTGAATTTTTTTTTTTTCTTTATATGGAATAGTTAGCTGTAAGGACCTCAGTGCAGATATGTTTTACAGCAGCAGGTGCTGCTGGAGAGTATCATCTGCAGTAACCATATTGCTCTGTGTGTTTGTCAGATAAATCGTATTTGCTTCTAGTCATTCACAGTACGATATAACAATGATCAACTATTGCTTTGTCAAAAAATGGCTATTATAGTTCTTTCAATTCATGTCACTTTCATGTTTAAATCTTCACGTAAATCTTGCTCTTAAAAGCAGTTACATAATGGAAAGATTTCTGTATGTGTTCTTCCACTGGAACCTTCTGTAGCATATGAAAAATATGGTGACATTTTAATGATGCTGTAAACAGAAATGTTCAAGCCTGTGTATGCTGTATCTCTCAGGTGGTACTTCTCAGAAAAGGTTATTCAAAGATCTATCTATTCAAAGATCTGACAGAAGTTCTTCATAGTAATCTAATTCTTACAACAAAGTAACTTCATTATAGTTAATAATAAGTGTAATAGTAATTGACGGTCAAGGGAAGTGATTTCAAGGATTTTAGGATTATATTTAAATAACATGACATGAGATGTATCAGGGAGCTGTTTATAAGAAATAATACATTATAGTATTTTATGGATGTTGGAGGTATTTACATCTCATGGGCTCCTGTTAAAAAATTCAGGGCCACTGAAGTTGATGCAGTTTTGCCTTAGACTCAGCAAGGATTTCATCCTTGACTCGTTTAGGACCAGATTACCTACACACTTCTTTCTCAGTCTATATCCCCACTGCAGCAAGATCAAATACATCGGAGGCAGGTCACTGCAGTGTACTTTACTTGAAGGACATCTCCAAAGTGAGTCCCAGATTCCTTGAATTCCATAGTTTTTACTCTTGAAAACTGAGCCAGAAAGAAAACATGGTGAACTTGTGATTATACAGAGTGGTGTGCATTATATTCCTTCACAGGTGGAGGGTTAGGATGGTGTTCTTGTTGACAAATCATACACGACCAGTATGAAGGCAGTCTAAATGAAGAATTGAGTTTTCTAAGACTTAATTTTCTTGACTCTACCCAGATTTCTAGTTGGTGAATTTCATTTGCGATTTAAAGAAACTCACTCTTGTCACTTTGTCAGGATTTTTTAAAACTTTTTCTGTTAATCTCATGTTTTATTTCTTTGATTTACGACTTGTATGAAAGTACCAGATGTTAGGGCAGTGATGACTGAGAATTTTTCAGTGGGAAACGTTTTGTAAAAAATCACTATGAGATGATTTATCCGATGATTTTGTTACATATCCATGTTGTTACAGCTCTAATCTGTCTTTCTTTTTCTTTTTTTTTTTGGAAATTTATTCCTTTTCATTTGGATATAATCATAAGTATACTTCCAAAACGGCATGCAGTGTTGTTTTTTTTTCTAACTACTTTAACAAGTAAGTTGGCATATTATAGTAGATAAAATGTTGGATTACCACTCTAAAAATGCTTTTTCTAACACTACAGCGGAATGATCTTTATGTGTGTCAGTTATTCCACCTATAGCATCTAAATAATGGGTGTCCAGTCTTTCAGCTTGGCTGGGCTGCACTGAGTGAAGAGGAATTGTCTTGAGCCCAATATACATACATCACTCCAAAAATAATGCCTCCTATTTATTTCCATGGAAACTATGACAGATGTAAAGAGGACAATAACACTATTTAATAGAAAAAGTTCCCTGCTACAAAGCACTACTTTTCAACATAGTCACCATCATTAGCTGTGCATTTTCACCAGCAATGAACAAGAGTCTGCATGCCATGCATGTCGAAACCTACACCAGTGGAGGTGACCCAAGGCCACTGTCACCATTGCTGAAATGCACCACTCACCACCTCACTGTGCCCATATCCACTGTTTGATCTCCATAAACATTCAACAAATATCAAGGAATGTCAATGGGTGCACTGACACAATTTATTGACAACGTGAGGCACAGGGTGGTCCACATTATGAGATATGCCAGGCCACGTGTGACCCACAGGCTGAAGGTTGGATATTCTTCATCTAAGTACTGTACATATTATTGCCTTTTTAATGCAATTGGAAATCTGAGGGTCAGTGTCGCATCTACAAAGAGGAATTGCTTTGAAATCAGTAAAATACACTGACGTCCTTCCTCAGGTTTTATTACCACTGATTTTAATGAGCTTTGTCTTAATAAGACTTTCCTTAATAAAGCTTATTGCTGGGAAGTTCCTATTCACCCCCTATGCAGGCCTGACTCATCCCTTTCCAAGTTGCAAGGCTGTGTTGGACTGCCATGGGAAGACAAGTTAAACTTGAAGAGCTCCATGATCCATTAACCATCTGCGGAATGGGGGAACATACCATACCCTGTGGAATACTCAGTGGCACCACAAATTACGGTTAATCATGCCAGATCTTATAACCACATTAGCATTTCTTCCTAAATTTTTGTCAGCTCCCAAGATTTTGGCTACTTGCCAAATTCCAAATTGCCAACGTCCAACAACAGGTGAGTGTAGGGTTTCTGAGAAAGGAGGTAGAAGTGGAGAGATCTGTTGCTCTGATAGATGCAACATTGGCTAGTTGCTCATTTTCATGCAGGATTACTCTCTACAGCGTAATTTGAGTGATTTAGTAGACCACAGACATTTGAGTGGGATGGGATCTCAGCTGGGGGTTCAAAATAACACTTGTTATCTTGGCCTTAATTTTAAAGATCATCTGTTACTTCATACTGTTTGTTTCATATTCTTTTATCCTAGACAATAATCAGAGATGAAATATTTTTTCTTTCTACAGCTTTTTTTAAATAACCCAACCCTTCAGTAGTAATGTTGGCAAAGATGGAATGAGGTGGTGAAATGCAAATGCCAGCGCTGCCCCTGCCTTCATTTACCTCGATACTTTGATGCTTGGCCCTTCCCAGTCCCTGTTCTGGGTTCTGGTGCAACCGTGCTGCTTGTACACTCTCAGGTGTTTGTCCCTTGAGCTGCTGAACGTGGTGCATGCACTCCATTCTTGTGCAGGAACATTTCATACCGACCAGTTCCTTTCCCTCCCCTTAAATACTCTGTGTTGTCTTTTGTTTCAGACAGCCAGAGTTAATTCTGTGCTTCCAGTAACTTGTGTGTTTTGCCTTCTTGATTGAGCTTGAGAAACTGCCATATAGTCCTGAAACTGGAGGTTGTTTTGTTTTGTGGTTATTGTTTGCTTTGTTTGTTTGTTTTGTAAAAGACCCAGAAAGTCTTGTATACCTCTGATTTTGTCTGAATATTTTTTAGCTTTGTCCTTGGCACTTTGGATTAGCAAATGCTTTAAACACCATCTGCCACCGTTCTAAGGAGCAATAGAAGTTTTAAAAGCTTTTCTGAGATTATTAGAGTAGCAAGTCAGCACATTTCTGATAATATATGAGGGATGTAATTGCCTATGAAGAACTTTATGAAGTAGGAGTGCTTTTAGCCATGCTCACTTGGGCCTTTCTACAGTACCATTGGAACTGAATAGGAAATATGCCAATAATTTGGATGGTCATGGGATCAGTTCCTTATTAATTTTCAAGTAATTATTCACTGAATATGATTCTAGTCAAACTCCTACGATTTTTAACACAGTTTAACACTTCCAATACTTTTGGAGTTTTCAAGTGTGGATGCAGTCAGCGCCATAAGATTAAAGAAAAAACAAACATACATTCCCTTTAGTTAGTTCCTCCACTGTTATGTGTAAATAATGAGAAGGGATGCATTCTAGACATCCGTAATGTGAACATCTACATCTGAACTGCTCCTCCTAGACTCCATTTTATAGTCACTGGAGAGAAACAACGGGCAGGATTCATCTAACTGGTTTTGGTTATATACTTTAGAATGAGATTAATTCTGTCCTGAAAGTGCCTGTTCTTCCCAATGACTATAAAGGGACAGTGTGACTTGCTCAGGTGCAGGCATGTACATATGGTTAGATGAATTCTCGCTTGGGGTCTAGTTCTTCCACAGCTAGACATTTGGAACTGAGAAAATAAGTTGGCTCGGTTCACGTTTTTAGTAACAAAGAAAAGCTATGGAAGTTTATTCTAAACGTGAATGTTGCACGTGCTGATATTGTAATGATGTTGTAGTGTTTCTACTTCAAAATTCTTCTTGGAACACAGTGTTTTTATAAGAAAATCTTTTCAAACTGCTTTCTTTTTTCTCAGGTTTGGACTGAAAGCCACGGGTAAAATAGCTTGGCAACAATTTTTAGAAAAACTCAGAGATCCTGGAAACGCCTTTGAAAACAGGCAGGAAAATAAGTAGGAAGTTGCTTTTTTTTTTTGTATGAGTTCAGAGTAATGTGTGTCACACATGGTTAGCGAAAATGAGGAAAGCATATCCATTTGGTGATCACCCTAGATTCAATTCAGTTAAATAATTTTTTGGCAGTGCTTTGTGCTTTTGAGTGCAAAGTCTTATTTGGAGTCCTGTCAAACCCTGAGCCCTAATGAGGTCTAGGAAGATACATGTTGAGGAAAAGAGAGCGAGGCATGAAAGCGCTGCTAAGACCGTCTTTTTCCTATTGCAGAGAAAATCCAGCCAGATGAGATGAAGCTTTTCCCAGTGACACTGTTTTCCAGAAGCTGTGTGAATACATCCCAGATGCTCGTCCCTCTTTAAAGCAGGCATTTCTTATGCCTGATGAAGTAAGAACAATTATTTTTAGGTGTTGCCTTGGTTAACCACTCTTACAGCTAACCATTTCTGTCTGTATCAGCTTTAAAGCAATCTAGTGGTTGCCAGTCTTTGTTTTGTTTTACAGTAGCTTGCAGCGTCTGCTGTTCAAGTTTCTTTAACATAGCTATGTGCAACCTGGGACTAAATAATCTGTAACAACCTCTCTGATAAACAGAAATTATTGACCTCCTAGAATTTCTCTGGAAATCACGTTGGCCGGTTTTTTTAATCATCTCTGTGGCTCCCTTTGAGCCCTTCCTAGTTTTTCTGTGTATCTCATGAAATGTTACGATAGAAATGAGAATTGGTGCTTTCAGAGAAGTTTTACTGGTACCAGAAAAGTAAATAAAATAACTTTTCAGATATGGCTAAGCGTTCCCTTGTTTCTACACTTAAGGATTGCCTGAGTCCCTGAGGCCTAACATCATGCTGGCAATTTATTTATGCTTTGATTGTATGTTATGACCTGCAAATCTTTCTGAGTTACTGCTGCTTATAATTAAGATTCCTCTTTGATTCTGGCCTATTTTCTCAATTTCTCAATGTAGAGTTTTATTAGAAATCTTGTTCTTTGTGCTTATTTTTCCTAGGCATGCTGTACGCCTGGTTTGTTTCATTTGTCATTTTACTATTCGTTTTTCAGTTATCTATGGTCCTCTCATGTTTAAAAGTTTTATTTTTTTAGGTTATTTGTAGAAATACATATGGAGAGGGTGCGAGAAGGCGTGAATGTTGTGTTTTCTCTGTTTATACACAGTCACACACAGAAACAAGTATGTGCATATGTATGCATAAGAAGGGTGCAGATCAGTGGCTGCGAGACCTCATTGAAAACAGAACTGCTTCAGAATAGATTATCATCTACAATTCCACGTGGAAGTTTCTGTTGTCTGGTTTATCTATCACGTTTGTTTAATATCTTCTATTTGATTCTATACTGCTCTCATTTCTTCATCAAAAGGCATGCCATTAGACATAAGCAAGGTATACAGTTCCCAGGACAGCAGACTGCTCCGGGAGAGCAGCTCAGATAGAGACCAGACATATTTGTTGGCTACTGCCACCAAGGGAGTGTCAGTTTGCAGCTATTGCTATCCCTCTGTTGTCTGGTACAATTAGTTTTTTTCTGTGTTGGGCATTATGTCCTGTTTATGCAGTATTCATCACCAAGCCTGTCTCTGTGTTTCCTCTCTCCTCAGTTTTCTCCCTGCTCTGGGCTGTCCCTGGGCCCAAGTGGATCACTGCCACTTTCTGCCAACCACAGTCTCTCATTAAGTGTGGTAGTTCCTAGAAATGCTGAATGCTAGAAGATTTCCATATTGGTAAAAAGAAATGTGATAGCTACTGGCTTAGACATTCAGTGCGTAAAAACAATTGTATGAAATACGTTGAATATCATGTGATCAACACAAGGAAAGTCTTTTTGGATGCCATATTTCCTTTTCATGCTAAGGTCCACATAGTAACATTTACCAAATACTAGTATTCTGCTCAGCTCCTGTTTGCAGTAGTCTAACAGAGTACTGATCTCACCTGTGAACTCATCATTTAATGTCTAAACGTGTGCGAATCTGTAGTTTTCTTAAATATTTCTGCAGTTCTGTGAGCAGGTTTTCAGCTTCTGTAAAAAAAAAAAAAACATATAAACCAAGTAAAGAAATTTTATCATGTCTTTGAGTTAACAGAAGTATGTTTCTTTCTCTTCTTATTTCAGAAGATAGAAATAGATTTAAACTTGAGTTTCTTCTGTTCCAGGACTTAAAATAAATTCAAATTCTTATCTAAAAAGTTTTAATAGGTTTATTCAGCATGCTTTGGATTCTTCGTATCACTGCCCAGCTCATGGGCAACTGCCTGAAGCCTTTTTTCTTCCAACTAATTTTTTTTTCCTGAGCTATTCCTGTCGTGTTGGAATAAAAAATGCCACTAGATCCTTGCTGTTAATCCATATTCTGAAACTAAATCCTAACCTACTACTAGCACTTTCTAATGAACCGTCTAGAATCACAATATTTCCTGTAACTATAGCTACAAATTTGACTTTAAAATGTTGAATCAGATGGATGTTTTATAAAAGATGAGTGAACTTCCCTTTGATGTTCTTCGTAAAGTTTTGCAATAATTTGTGATCTACTTTAAAACTGACATTCTCATTAAAAAATAAAAAAATAAAAAACAGTTATGCAAGTGTTTCAACACCAAGGAATTAATAGTAAAGCAAACTGTCTAGCTTCTAGAGTGTTTTGAAAATGTTTATCCATATATTCTGAAGCACAGAAAGAAAAACATTGAAAATAATTTGAGTGGGCAATATTCAGTATACATTAGTTGAGCTTTGAGCTTTTTTTTTGTGCTTTTTTTTCCTAGTCATTATTATAATATTCTTACCTTTATACATCCCACCATAAGGAGTGCATTGTTTGATCGTTCTTGTTCTTGACTGCATGTGGTGTCCCAGCTATATAAGGCATTCTCATTTGTGTCATTTGAGAATGTGACACCGTTGTTCTTTCAGACTCATTGTCATCCCCTTTGCGTGTAAGAAATTTAGAACTGCGGCACTGGGTTGTCATCTTTCATCTGCAAAATTTCATTATTTTAAAATCTTTAAAATATATATATTTTTTTAATTAAAAGAGATTGTTTATCTCAGGGCAAGGAAGACTGCTGTTATTGGAAAGTCTCCTAACTCAAAGTTCTTAGATGCATGAGATTTGTAACAGAAGCTAAACTGTTTTCTGCCTTGTGCTGAAGCCTGGCATCAGGTAAACTTCAGAGTGTTCCTAGAACTGTACAAGGTTTATAGGTACATAGCTACTAGTTTTAGTATTGTATCTTAATGCAACTAGTTGTGATTGATGTTTAAAATAAAGATAGGCATAAATATATGCAGGATAACATTACACCTTAATTTGAGATGCAACATTTTGGAAAAGAAGGGTGATGCCATAATTGTGTACATCCAAACACGCCATGTAGCAAAAAAATATATATCCCCATGGTTCTTGTGCACACAGGAGAAATGACAGACAAAGGGAATCTCTTTTGATGAGAGGATAAAATGAGCATGATACGTGTAGTTAATTAGAATTATAACTGTGCAGTAATTATTATAAGCTCACATTTCTATAGTATACTGTATTCTATATATATATATACATATTTGCATTTGCAGTTTGTCATCTGACAGACTGTAACGTATGTCTGACATGGACATGGTATCATAGTTCATTTTCAAAAATAACTTAATCTGACCTTCTGTAATCTGAATTGCCTTTTTATGTCTATCTTTAGAACGTGAACTTTTGATAAGGAACTGTCTATTTTCACCAGTTCTATGGCCTTCACAGGGTAGAGAACTATGCTAAAATGCCTTTCTGTCAGCTTTGATGGAATGTCATGATATGTATGTCTCATGCAGTGGATGGTGTGATCGTCCCTGAAGTGCACAGCTGGATTTTTTTTGTTACTTTGATTTGCTACATATTGCGCTCCTTAAATTGAAGACTCTATTTCTGAACCCAATGAGCAAATAATAGACTGAAAAAAATTAAAGCTTTCAGTCTGGTTGACACAAGCAAAATGAGCACTGGGCATATCTTCAGAAGGACTGTTGGCATTTTTTATTAGATAGTTTTATATAGATGATGTATCACAATTCCTTTCTAATATAATTACATAAAAACTATTCTCCTTAGCTCTGCAGTATATCATCTGTACACATATATATATGACCACAGAAAGAAAGAATTCACCTAGCACTTTATAAGAGAAGAAATCAGTATCATAGATTGCAGTAGATAATAATCACAACTGAGGCATTCAGGCCATCATTCAGTAAGGCTCCTTACCACATGATATTAAGTCATTTACTGGGTCTTTACTGAATGGAATTGTTAACAAAGGGAAAGGTGTTTGAGACCCTAGAACGGAAAGACAAGCTGATGAAACAACCATTTAATCACCAGTGTCTGGAGGCTCCTACACTGAAAGAAAGACCTGTAAGAATTGCTTATATTTCTACGTGACGTAAGGAGGTTTTGTGTTTAGAATGAACTAGTGCATCTCCATTCACACTGCTGATGCTGGAACTGAATTAGATAATGACCTGGGACATAAAATTAAACTATTTTAGATAAATACAATTAAACTTCAAGTTAGCCAAAAAACCAAATGTGAACAACTCAATAAATACTGATGCAGTATACCTTAGCTTTCCCATATTGTCTAAGCTTTAAACAAAATATTTGTATCATAACAGATATTTCATCTTCACGGATAAGATATACTGTATAATTGTTTCTTATGAAGCACAAGCTATCTTTCTAGCTTCGGTACCAGATTCCCTAACTTATTTACCGGGGGAGGTAGGTATATTATCAAGTTTTGTTTCCATATGATTTAATGCAGTGACAACAGTCTCTGAAGAAAATTCAAATAGCAGAAAGTAGTTTCAGAAGACCATTATCTTTTGATTGCAAAACTTTAAAGTATTTCCCAGACCAACTGATGAAGTAAATAATTGCTTATCCTCTATATTATTACTGCCACCCAGGATCTCTGTGGGGGACTAAAGGGAAATGGAATTTTCTTAGGGTGAATTTTATGAACAGAAAGATATTTGTCTAGTGCTTAGCCAGGAGCTGAATCACTGAAGGAACTATTTACTTCTAATGTTTCTGTTATTGTTCCGGAGACTTTATTCCACTTTTTTTTTCTTTCCTTCCATTATCCTTCCTTAGATTTCTTCAGAGAAAATAAACAAACAATTTAATAATAATAAAAAAAAAACGTAAAAGTTCAAGGACACGTTTATAAAATGTAGGAGACAATCATAGATAAGTGTTGGTACAAACCTTTATTTAAAACTCTCCTACATAAATTACAGATATTACTTGCCATGGGAACTGAGAGAAAACCTGTGTTTTAAGTGTAGCAAAATAAAAATATCGCGATTCTCTTGCATCAATACATCCATTGCCTGTTACCTTACAGTCTAAATACATATCCATTAGCATGACAATGTGACAGGGCATCAAGCTCTAGCCAAAGATTCCCCCTGAAAGCTGGTGCACCCTTGGTAGCCAGGTCAAGAATGCCAACAGACCCAACCCAGTGGCACAACTGATTTAAAAACTGCATGTTAAGATGCAAGAGGAATGTGAGAAAAGAAAGGCAGAGTCCATGGAGTAGGTCTCAAATGTTTTGAATTAACACACTACTGTTAAGATTCAGAGTTTCTCAAGGTTCACCAAGTACTCACTGATTCCAGATCAGATAAGGAATGAAATGCAGCTGATAAGCTGAACTGAATTTGAGCTGGTCTGTGCAAATCAAGTTTAGGTATTCATTCACTGGTGAGACAGTTGATCAGCAAACTAAATAATCTATATCAAGGTAATGGAAAGGTCATTATAATTTCATTCCATAGTTCTAGACATGTAGAATAATGTGTTAGTATCAGCATTGGTTTAATAAATGGTAAAGATTTACTCTTTTTAATGCATGCTAATGCATGTTTTCTTTCTTTTTTTCTTTCTTTTTTTTTAAAAAGAAGATGAAATGATCACAAGAAATAACTTCAGTCATGTTTCGCATGACACTGTGTTTCAAGTCAAAGATAAAGACTTCCAAGAGCTAATCCAGATCAGACTGGACACCTTAGGTATCATGAATTTTTCAGTTTGTTTGAAGAAAAAGATTTTGTGGGAAGGGTCATTTCTTTAATAACCTTTTCTATAATGACTGAGGCCAGATTGTGTTTTATTAAAATTCACACTCTGCATACAATCTTTGTCTATGTTGGTATGTCCACATACTTTTCAGCAACGTAAATCCTCTTCGTAATCAGTACTTCTAGACGCTTTCTTCTGAGTCATCAGTTGGGAAGCAGACTCATGCTTACTGAAAGTTTTTGAATCAGAATCACTAGCTTATGTATGTGCATACTGCAGACAAGGGACACGGATAGTTCTTAGCTTTCAGGTGTCATATGTGTTTCACTGAGATTTTGCTGTTACTTGTTTTATCTATTATTCTTTGTAATATATAAATATATGTGTTAAAAATGTATGCTATACGCTATGCAGAGGTTGTATATTTTCCTGAGAACAGCACTGACATCTTCTGAATTTGCAGCTTCCTAATGTTTTCCTCTAGAACCATCCACTATGCATACATAGAGACTACGTACTGAATCCTGCAGTCAAAACTTCAGTTCACTGGGCCAGGATCCTTTGACAGAGATGTCAATACACTTTTTGGTTAGCAAATTATTCTAAGACATAACCTAGCTGCAGTTTTTGGTTTGTCTACATCTACATATTAAGAAGCTGTTCATAATTTTCAGTATCACATCTTTTTGTTTTGCTTTAGTATATCAGCTAAGTAACTCCATGTTTAGCTTTGTGTTGAGTAGTCTGGACAGTGTTTTGGAGAGATATCAAAGGAGCATAGTAGTGTCAAGAGGTATTAGATGCAGAAAAAGAAGGTTGCATTAAACAGCTCCGAATGTTGTGCATTGCTTTGAAAGTCTTTGATGTTAGAGGAGCTGAATTCCACTCTGATGGTTTCAACAATAGCAATATTTCATGCATCAGCTCAGGTCCATTCTAGCTGGTTTTGAGTAAAAGGCAGGTAAAGTAAATGTTAAACAACATGGGATAACACACTAGCCACATATTACCATGTCAGCCCTAATTTCAAACCTGGTGAGTGATTCTGCTCCGAGTAGATCTGTTCTGGACTACATGGCTGATTTGTTCCTAGGTTTTGATTAAAACAATTGTAAGTAAGCCTGAGTTATCTGGGAGTCCTTATTTTTTGTGTTCTGAGTGGTAACTCTGGGATCATCACTGTGGCTCTTCTTATATAAAAGGCAGATTAAAGGTTGTACAAGAGGACAGCTCTTTCAAGAAACCACTTTCATCATTCCTTTAGGAAGATATTCAGTAAGAGGAATCTTAAAAGAAGTAATGGGCAGGACTTGAAACCAATCTACGCTTCCAGAAAACAAGACAATCCTAAAAGCTTTTCCACCTCCTTCCTTTCACCTGAAAGTGCATGGTACAGGGCTTGGTCAGATGTGCAGTTTTACTGTTAGATCTCAGATTTACTATCAAAATTATGATTCTGTTTTTATTTCTTCTCAGAATTTTCTGTTTTTAATGTACTCAATTTACAAGTGAAAAACTACTTCTAACTGATAGTGCTACAGGAAGATCGTAAAGGAACTTCAATAAAACAGTTGTTGTCATTACTTTCATTGAATCATAAAACTGTTTGAGTTGGAAGGGACCTTTACAGGTCATCTAGTCCAACTTCCTTGCATTGAACAGGGACATATACAACTAGATTTTTCTCCTGTGGAAGCCTGTTGTCTTCAAATTATGCCTTGAGTAAGTTGAGTGCCTCTTGCAAGTCATTCAGTCTTAGTGAATTGTGTTTTGTAGGACTGTGGGGAAATAGTGAGAACTCGTCATTGTCAGTCAGCAGATGTGACTCTTCAGTCACTTAAGGGAGCAGATCAACAAAGTGAGATATTCAGTTTCCTGCACACTTTTTAGTCAGTTTTCAGAACAAACATTTCCAAAAGTAAACTTGGGGCCTGACGCTGTATCATGCTTTGGGATCAATAACTAAAATTGTTTTAGTTGAAAATAACCTTCTATTAACTTAGATAGTTCATAAATGGTGTAGTAGAAAAAAGATTTAAGAAGTCTTCCTCTTGTTCTATGTTCTAAGAACATGATGCATTTTTAGCAATTGTTGGTCTTCCAGCACTAGGTTTGTCACTGCAGTACATTTATTGATGTGGTAACACTATTAATGCCTCATCTCAGGGGTGCTTTTGTTCTTTCCTGCATTTCTGATTTATTCAGTTGTTAGGTAGAGAAGATCCTTTCGGATAAAATCACAGAAAATTGGAAAGAGTTTCATAAGGCTTTGCAATCATATGACCCTAAGTGTACTGGCACTATTAACAGAAATTATCTCAGAAAAGCCCTGCACCTGTGTTGTCCTTCTTTGACATATCAACACTTTACAGATGTGCGAATTTCAATACACGACATAACTTCTTTTTCATACCACAATTTTCTTCCTGTCTTTTAATGTGACAGCTGTATCTAGAGGCATTAGGGATTTTGGTTTATCTTAAGCACATGGAAAAGAAGAAGTCGGTGGAAGAGATGACCCATTCCTTATATGAGCAACTTGTAAATCTCATATTTATTTCTATGAGAATTACATGTTGGAAGCTTGAGAGTTTGGCATTATTTCACCATTTCAGTAGGAAAGAAGCCTCTTCTATGAATGTGCTGGAGATCCAAGCCATTATCACTTATCAATAGCCATTGTTTAGTAATTCCAAACACAAAGTAATAAAAAATTAATTCAATTTATGTTATGTTTTTCCTCAGTAGACTATTGTGGTAAAGAACATGAAACTGAAATTTAATATTGTTAACATTAAATCTCATTTTCAATGTGAGTAGGCTGCCCAAGTTGGGGGAATCTAAACAGCTACAAGTATGGGGAGAATGGGTCGAAATATCTATGTCCAATGTAGAGGAAATTGTATCAGATATTTTATTGCAATAACATTTCAGTGAAGTTATAATCAGGTCTAATCTTCTCTCACAGGAGCTCTAGGTTTCTCTTTGTACAGCCAGTGACTTTCAGAAAGACGTGAAATTCTCTCCCACCTTTGAAAACTTAATAGGAAAATCAAAGAAATCAGTTCCAGTCTGACCCTTACAACCTGGTGTCCTGCTGATCGTTGTGAGTGAGCAGCAAACACAACAGCATCAATAGGAAAAGGCTTTTGGAAAATAATCTTTGATCCTGAAATATGAATGAGCATGAGCCTGATCAGTAAAAGCAATTCTACTGTATGTTTTCTCCTTTCTATAAATGTCTTGGCAAAAACTTTGGGTGCTATGCATTGGGTTCATAAAAGTCATGTTGCCAGTGCAGCGTGTTATAAGTATATGCTTTTATAATTTGTCAGTTTTATAGCTCTGCACTATGCAGCATATAATCAGCGGTCATTGATCATGAACAAGTAATTATCCTTTGAATTACCTAGGACTCAGCAGTTATACAGTTTTCTAAATAGTATTTCTACCATTATTTGTGTCAATGAGAGATCTGTAATGCAAGAAAAATCAGAATTATAGTCACTTTGAATTGTAAAGTGGTCTTTACTTGATAGTATGACTAGACTAGACTGCAAGAAAATAATATAGAGTAAAGCAGTGAAAGGCAAACTGGTAGGGTTTACTTCATCCATCACTGTAGTCAATGAATTATTAAGGTATAATATGAATTATACCTTTGTTTTAAATGGATGCAAGATAAGCATTGTGAAATCTGGCTAGCAAAATGCTAGACACTGAAGTTGTGTTCTAGCAAACAGGAAAATGGATATGATACTTTTAGGATTCCTGGGTTGGAGAACATAGAGCATATCTGCATTACTGAACTGCATCACTGTTATAGTGTGTGGCTACCTGTTTTTAGCAAACAAGACATGCATCACCACAGATTGGATGAATTTGAAATCTTTTCATAGGAATGGCTTCTAAAATATACATCTAAAAGGCAAACTTTGAATTCTGTTGTCAAAGAAATTCAGGAACATGTAGTCTCGTATTATCATATTAATCTGTGAATACAGAGTTTCATTAACACTGTATTATTTATTCTTCTCCAGTAAGCCTCTCTAAAAGTACTGTTTTTAGCAGTATCATTCATGTCGTGTTCCAGACACCTGATGATCACACTGAAGAAGAAATGTAGTTCTTATAGTAAGATGAAGAGAGAATTTATATTTAACACCGCAGTAGATGGCCTGATAGGCGAAATATTTAGTTTTATGATAAACGAGTAAAAGTTAACTAATTAAATTAGAATGGCTTGTCCACATTTGAGAGAGATTTTGAAAATCTACTTTCTTGTGATCTGCTTTTAGAGTTGCAATTCTATGATTTATCCTTAAAAATATTTTTTTACTTGCATCTTTTAACCACTGTCTATTTCTTTGTTCTAAATGTGGCTTTTTTTTTTTCTTTTAATGTTGAAATTTATTTAAGACTATCCTAAGAAAGTATTGTGGATTAAGCAGAGGAACAGTGGATGGCACTGTTCATTCGCTGCTCTAAAGTGATAAGAAATGCTAAGTTTAAAAATGATGTTTTTTAAAATAATAATCAAAACCACTTGTTATGGGCTCCTCCACATGCATACACACTGGGCTTAAGACTATCACATCTGTGCTGGGAATGTCATATCCAGATTGGGGATTTAGCACAGGTTTAAGGGATGCAGGGTTTTTGAGCAAAAGGTGATGAAGTGACCGAATTACATTCTGAATCCAGTGGTTCAGCTACATCAGTCTTATTTATTTGAAATGATACTTCTGCTTTGGGGGGCTTCGACTATAATTGGACTTTTGCATTGATGTGACTCATCCTGAGGCACTTGAGGACAATACTGCTATCACTGCAGCAGAATAGCTGGCATGCTTGTCCCAGATGGCTGTGAGATGACATTCAGACTGGAGAAAAGAGGGAACAATTTTTAAGGGCATTTGGAAGCCTTTTATGGATTGCACTCACAAAACAGATGTTGCTCTGTAGTGTTCACAGCCATTTTCTAAGTGAAGGCTTAGAAAAGGAGTATTCTTTTAACTGAGCAGGGCTTAACAAATTCTAGAAAATGGAGACATTTTTCTCTTCCTCTCACTGCCCTTCTGATACTTTCTCCCCCTGTGATGTATATAGTATTGAGGCACGTGGCATGTTAAGTTACCAGTGTTGTTTTACCACAGCTGTTTTTCTAGTATCAGTCCAGCCCTTGCACTAAGTGGAGTGCAGAGAATGCCACGCTTCCTCAGCACAAGGACAGGAGCCTTCTGCTTTCATCCAGGAATGCCCCAAAGCTCTGTGAAGATGAATGAAATCCTGGAAGTCTAAACAGTTCAGCAAAGCAGCAGTGAAGGCTTGATGGCATGGGCTTTAATTCATGACCTCTGCTCATTTATATAGGAATGATTTGAGAGGGTGGTTTAGTAGGTCTGAGGAAATACCCACCTGACCTCCTGTTATGCCTGCAATATAATGGAGGAGGCTGAACAAACAGAGTGTCTGCTTCCAGGCTGCCAACATTCACAGTTAGGAGTATTAATTTAAGCCACTAAAGATTTTATTTTACATTCCTATGCCAGATGTCAAGTTATGATAAACAAGGGCTTTCGTTCATGATTTATGTCAGGTTCAGTGGTGCAGCTGCTATGATCTTAGCTGCCTTTTCCACCAGTGCATCTAAGTTTGACAGGCTGATCTTGAGTAAGCCAAGTTTCTTTCAAGGGTTTATTGTATAATTCAAGTCTTAACTACACAAGATATTCACAAAGGCTTACTGCAGGTTGGAGAGTCTTTTCTCCCTAGGCTTATTCGAGTAAAAGTTGCTCTTCCAGGTACTGTTTGAATAAGGTTCCTCCTTTCTCTGTAGGCTTCAGAAGGAGCCTAGGAAGGCAGGTTTCCAATACCTAAAGATAGCCTTCTGAATAATGACCTTAACTGTATATGGAAAGGACATGTGCTACTTTGATCATCTTTGCCTTAAGACATAGTAATATGCATTGTTCTTAACCTCACAAATTATTTTTAAATTCTCATTTTATCCAAGTTATGCTATAAATGTCAGGATAGTTCGTCTGATGGGATTTTTTATAAGATGCTTTGGGATAACTTAAAAGTTGCTGTTCTTAGTGACTTAAATGGTATCAGCTCACATATATCAAAGAGAAGCCAACAAAGAGAAGAAAAAAGGCAAACAGCTTTCAAAAAGGTGCTGTTATTAATACAGACAATGTTCTATTTAATGGAACGAAAAAAATACGTATAGAAAGAAGGCCTTCAGAAAGACTGAGGGTACATACTGGTTTTGTAATGCTAAGTACTGTCCTAGGCTGATCTCTCATTTCTCAGAGATATATTCAGAACTGTACAACACTCAAAGCATTGCATCAGGAGAGCAAACACATATGGATCATTCATCAAAGAGTCTAGGATTCAGGTAAAAAAGTGATTGAGCTCACTTCACAGAATTCATAAGGACTATGTCTCACTGCATCGTTCAGCAATTGAGGTTTTGCCCTCTAGATAACATCTGATGAGTAAGCTTGTGATTCTCTATCAAATAAGTATGGCTCATTACTCAGGAACTGTATTTGAACATTCTTAGGGGATCAGGGACAGTGGTGCATCTGATGACTGTGACTACTGCAGGCCTTGATCTATGGCCTTTATCTGTCTGAACCAGCCAGTGTCATTGATATTGGCACCCTGGTTTCAAAGGTGTATGTACCACTGATTCTCCTCACTTCTTACTTTTGAATACATGGAAATGTGTACGTAATCAAGAGGAAAACACACAAAAAAAAAACCCAAAACATCACCTATCATAGTGGGATGAGCTTTGTTTCCCTTAAAAATATATATATTTTTTATATTTGCAAGATGTATACTCCAGCTCAGGACACACATTTCCTCTTGCTTTAACCCCAGTAATACATTACTCTAATACATGCTTGGAGGAAGGCAGAGGATACCCTGAACAAAGCTCACATTTCTGACTGCAGTTCACAAGACAGGAATATCTGAAGTCAGCAGTTTTGTTAATGATGCATATTATCCCATATCATCCTGAAACTTTTGTTTCCTCTCCAACTAATTGACCTTTCCGTTCTTCTGAAGTCCCCACCAACATATCTTTTAAAGCAGCACTTGGGATTGCCTTGTCTTTGCTGTCACACATCCTCAAAACTGGCAGCTTATTCCTATAGCTACAAAAGCTGATTTCTGTAGTCTGTTCTTTTGTCTCAAAGCCTTGCCACAGGAGCTCCACACACTTTTCAAAAGAGGCCAAATGTTGTAGGGCAATCAAACATACATTTAACTATAGCTCTGAACTCTGATCCTGAATACCAGTTTCAGTGCCATGCTTAATGCATCCTTTAACAGTGCTCTCACATAATGGACTGTAGGCCCACCAAGACCTTCACGTTTCTGCCGTTAAGATAAAAGTAATTGGAGATGAATATTTTGTATTTGTATCAGCAATATGAGGATTCATATGAGCCTGCAGAGGGAAGCTTCCAGTCACTAGAATTTGCTTATCACCCTTTGCCAAGCTCTGCCATAAAGAAAGCAAAGTAGAGGAGAAGCATGGTATTTGTCTGCTGCAGGTCTCTCAGGCACTGGGGCATCCTTCTCTCTTTCTCTACTAATGATGTCATGGGATCTTTGCAAGCCCTCTGGGATGTTTTTAAGAAGACCACCATCTCCTTTACCTTCTTAACAACACGTCTGTTGGCTCTGCAGCTTTCAAACCTCTTTGTATAGCACAGTCACTAGCTATTGGGAGGAGGTAAACTGTTTGAAGTGTCATCTGACTACTTGCCTGCAGTTCATATGTGGCAAGTTCTCAAGCATATGTCTTGAGTCACTATGTCAGACCAGCACCAGAGGTGAGTTAATTTCATGTGCAGAAAGCTGGGACTATACTGGGAATGCACCATGTCTGATCTTTTTACAATTACATTAACAACCACTAGTTTCAGTGTTCTGATGAAGTTAAAACAGCACCTTTGGATACTCAGCTCTGGAACTGGTCACTGTTTTGGATTCATAGCAGATTTGTTGCTCCCATTTGTATACATGGTGGCTTCCATTCCTTCAGTTCATTTCGTCCTGATGATGTTCTGTTGCAGCACTGATAACTTTGTTCACTCCATCTGGCCAAGTAAGCTCTGGTGTCAACACTTCCCGTGCCTCTTAGCCTTGTTTTAAGACTTCTGTCTCTCATCCTGCAACTGCTAAAATTAAACTTCAGAATATTTATTAACTGTTATCTCTCTGCTTGTCATATAATGGATGCTGTTTGACTGTCATGTACCACGTTACACTTGCTCTTCTCTTGAGCAAGAATTCATTCCTGAGCAAGAATTCATTCAATGGAAATGGAATAGTACCTGAAGTTTCCAGAGAATTAAGCCCAGTCCCTTGCCTTTTGAAGTGCTGATTTTGGTCCAACAGTCTGCCAGTGATGAAATCTTTTATATTTTCACAGCTCTCCACTGTAAATTCTTTAGCAGATTAGGATGGTTAAGGTGCCCATATCTGTGAAAGAGGTCTTGTTCCACAATAGCCTTAGCTATAGCTTAGTCCTCAGGACTTTTAGCAGACTGTCTCAAAGTCTGGAAGTCTTTCTTAATTTGCTTTTATGAGACACTAAGAGTTATCTGAGAGCTTTTGACTGGCTCCTTCTGTATCATGTTTTCTAGGGAAAGAATGTTCCTGCAGGTGCATTCCAAGTTTTCCCCAAAGCAGAATATAAGTTGTACTTCAGTCAAGAAACCAGCCTGTTTGTCTTTTGCAAGCTGAGTTTGTCTATCCTGTTCTTGAGGTCAAGAGAGCTTTCTTTATGTGCTGGGAAGAACAGATCTTTCAGATGTTCCCAGAAGTTATCTTTGCTGAGATGTCCAATGACATTTTTACACAGAAACTACAAGAGAGCCAGCAAGATAAAAAAATGCATGACTCACCAACGTGGAATACAGACTGTCAGTAGTACACTGCACACTAAACTCAAGGTAAATCAATGACCACATTATTAAGTATTTCTGTCTTCCACTTCTGCTGATAAATCTAGAGATATATCCATACCTACAAAAAGCATTATGCTTCCAAAACTGACTGTCACAGCAAACTCTTCAGTTATATCTCTCAGATCTGAATGAAGAACTTTAAGACCAGCTCCAGTGAGATGGGAATATGCAGGGAGTAGGGTTTAGGCTCTCACATAGGTGGTTAATGTACTTATGACTTATTACTTGAAAGCAGACAAATAACATAATTTTCACTGAGTACTTGAAGCTGGAAAATGGACAAGAAACAACATGGACCTAGCCCAGAGAAACATGTTCTGATTGTTTGTCTAGCTGCTGACAAATGGAAGAGACAACAGCCCTGTCTTTCCAAATAGAAAAATGAACAGTTTCTCTCCTTTCATGACTGTCAGTTTGGCAAAACTTGTAACCATTGTTTCTTAAGACCTCTACCAATCTCAAGTTTAAATGAAATTGGTAGATGGACTCTAAATCTGGGAGAAAGACTGAAAAGATTTGGATTAAAAGGTTGATTGCATTATGCTTATTTCTTCAGGAAACCAAGTTGAAAGTGGCACTGGTTGGAGGGTAGTGTAATTTTAAATATAAGCTTGCCTGAAATCTGGGTAGATTGCAAGGATCCCTAGTGGCTCTTGTGTCTTTTAACAGGCTTTGAACTCTTTGTGACTCTGTAATTACTGCCTGAAAGCAAGAATAAATTTCTTGCAATTCTACAGTTCTCCTACCCTCTTTTTAAAGCTAGGTGGTGTGTTTGCTTTTCTGCATAAATTTGGGACACCATTTTAGTCATTTAAGTACCAATTTGAATACTTAGTGATATTTTATAGTTTGTTTTTGTCTTATTTTTTACTAGTGTTCATTGTTCAAGCCACCTGCTTGTATTTGATTTTTTTCAACTACTGATACAGAAACAGGCTTTACATGCTTCATTCCCCTTAATGTAATTTGTTGGTAGTTCTCTTTCCCATTAAATAGAAACTCCAAACATTTCTTGATCACACTTCCATTACTGAAGTATTTATGGGATGAGTTCTAATTACTCTTAAAATTTAGTCGTATATGTATTCATGCTTCTCTTTTATACTATAATGATGTGTTCCACTGATGCACTAGTTCAAGATATTTTTCCTGTAGACACATTTCTCCTCGGGCCTTAATTCCTTGACTATGTAGAAATCTACATTATTTTTCCCACTGTTCTCCTGCCTTCCTTTCAAAAGAACTGTAAATTCTGTCATTCTATCAACAGTCCCACCTAAGCTGTATTTTGCCTTTCCAAACACTTTCGCTGGGTTAATTAGGATAAAATTTAGAAAAAATTTCCCTTCACTAGATTTTGCAGCATCAACAGGATATCACTGACACATTCTGATTATCTGCTGAATAACCTATTTTCTGCTAGTAATCATTATCCAACCGATTACAACCTACTCTTTTACCCTGTGATTTTACCTCTTCTTTTTTTGCTCAGAAAAAAAAAAAAAAATCTCCAGATCTCACAAAGCTTTGAATCTAAATCTCATTTTCCCTGTTGGTGATAGACATAGTAGACATCCCATAATTTAATACTCATATTTTCTTAGGCTTTTATCTGTGGAACTTTAAATAAGGTTTAATTTGCTGACACATGCATGGACAAAAAGCATACTTAATCCATTCTATCAGTTTTTGTCTCTGATATGTATAACCCTATTCCAAGTAGTTTTAGGCTTTCTACTAGATGGCTGTAGTTAATACTTTCCCATGAGCTCCTATGAATGCTCCTTTCTTCAATCCCAATCCAAGGTTTCTGTAGTGGGTTATTAAGCTTTTCAAGAGAAAAAGAAACACTGTCAAAGAAGATAGTCTTCCAGATGACATCCTGCAAGTAATAATTCATTTATTTTCAGGATATACACTGCCTCTGCATCAGTCTTAAACTTCATAAATGAGGAATAGTGTAAAGAAAATTTGAGTTTAACTTCATTGTCCATCCTCTGTGTACTAACACAGGACTAACAGGAAAATATAATAGTCAGTGGGATGTGGCAGGCGAAGTTGGTAATATTTTAGCAATCTCTTGTATTCAGGCAAGATAGCAGACATCTCAGAAGACAAAGTCACTTCAGCAGATGACTCCATCTGACATCCTAAGAAGAGAGCCACCAATCACTGTCATCTTTTGATCCCTCTTGGAATGCTTAGAGTTAATATTCTCTATGCTGTTCAGATCAAAGAAAAACTCTTTTCATGAGTATATTTTTAGAAAGAGAGTTAAAATTTTAATATTATCTTCAAGCTGAGGGAATACTATAAAACATACTTAATAAATCTATAAAAATAAGACTGCTGAATAATTCTGCATTTTGCTTATATGGAAATACATGTGCACAGATTTAACAAAAGTAATTGTTCTAACTTTCCATTTCATGAGCTATAGTAAATCCACAGCATATGTGAAATAGGTACAAGTGGAACATGTTACATACCTTTTAATTTAATTTCTTTTCTGTCTTTTAAGGTTATTAAATATTTAACCATTATTTACATTAGTGACTTATTTATTAAGGTTGTGGTATTTCAGCAGTAAGAGTATACTGTCCATGTAGATTTTCTTATAGAAAAAAAAAAGGTATTCTGACTACTACTCACAAAGGAAAAAATGTGGAAGTGTCCTACTTGTGATCCAGAAAGAGGAAATTTCACCTTCATAGGAGGAAAGAATATGTCCTAAGAGACATTTTCTTCTTTCAAAATCAGTGGAAAACAGTCATTAACTTCTTTTATGTTGGCTTAGCCCACTCACATTAACTGAGTATGTATTAAAGGATAAAGATGGCTCTGCAGCTGATGTAGAAACCTAGACTCATTATAATCTAAGCCTACGATCTGGAGGTCTAAGATCTCCATTTGCAAGATAAATTTTGCATAGTAGTATCACAAAGCAAGCTTTTATTAATAACCAGCTATACATTTTAAAATAGTTGCACAATATAGGCCTTGAAATTGATGTGTACTATTACTTGATCAACCTATCATTTACTTCCGCATCAAAAAAGCTTCTTCCATGTCCATGTTGTTTGTTGTTAAAGTCCTGTCCATTATTGCTGAATCAAATGTTTGAAACTCCAAAAAATAAGTAGCTTGTCTGCACAGTCTTTCAATTTTAGAAAGAAGCAGATTGAAGATCAAGCTAACAAACTTTCCAAGAATAGAACTGTTGATGAAATAATTAAAAGGCTGAGGGACAGAGTGATACAGCAGTATCAGATATTATTATTCAGATAGCAGTGACTTTTCAAGACGGTTTTGTTTTTTTTTCTACAAGCAGTCACATGGGAAAATCAGTAAAGCTGGCTTGCAGAAGGTAGGAAAAATGTTAGCTATTTTTCCCTCTCCTGTGCTTTTCCCAGAAGGATGGTTATTGTCTTATTTTGCTTGCTCACACAGCTAGAGTTAAATCCTCTAGGATTGTTTCAGTCACTGACGAACTAAACAGGCCTCATGCAGGTTACTGTAAAAAAAGGAATCTCAGCTTGTGTTTAAAAACATAAAATTTTCATCCTGTTGCAGCATCTTACCTTAAAAGCTTCCACTGCTCCCAGGTGTCAAAATGAACTTGCATGACCGGGGAATGATGAGACACTGCTGGAACTTGGAGGTCTAATGTCAATGTGCAGTACACCTCTTACACAAAATGGGTGGAGGTTTCCTGATGAATTACTTAGCCTTAACTCAGAGTCTTTAAGCCCTCTTTGTAACTCTACAGTGCTAGTTGATAGGAACAGTATTTGATTAGGTGAAAAATAAGTCTCTTAACAGAAACTTTAGGATGAATGACCTAAGCTGCTTTTGTGTCATCTTTCAGATTTCTAAGCCTCAGCCTCCTCTGAACTACTTGTGGACTGCAGTGTGGCTTGTAATCATACTGGAGATGGGAGAAGCTCCCTGGGCTCTCTGGATCTCTTTCTCGCTCACACTTGCTCTTACTTCAAAGGAACCTGCAGTGGCTGTGTCAGAGAAATCTCCTTCAGACATTTAGTAGTGTTTCAGGATGTTGACTGGTCCACAACAAGAGAGAAAAACCTTTCTGTAACTCTTGAATTCAGTCGATTTGAGCGTGTAACTTTCCAAAGTTTCCAAATTACAAAATGTTGTAATTTTCCAAAGTAATTGTTTGATGTTGGGTTTGGACACAGCATCTCAGTGTTAAATAAATGAATACATAAATAAATAAAAATCCACAATATGAATACATTAGAATTATTTAGTTTCTACTTGCCAAGACTTCCAATTGGATTTTGTACATATCTGTCTGAGGTATGTTTTTATGCGGTGCTCCCAGGGCCTATCACAGCCTTGACCACTTATCTCTCTCTGCATGCTGTCCTTCAGACAGATGGGTGAGGTCATGGATTTGGGATTGTAGCTGTGATGCTGATGGCGCCCAGCTGTACATTTCTTTTTTTTCCACTTATCAAAGCAAAATACTTTGCTGAAAGTTGACAATGGACAGGAAAAGAAACATGAGGGCAGTAGTATTTCCCCAGTTTACTTACATTTAGGCAAGAGCTCCCACTAAGCAGTGTTATGTCAGTGATTCTTACTTTGCCCTTTTTCCAGATGTTGAGGTAAATAAAAACTCAGCAAGCATCAAAACAGAACCACACCTCTGAAAACAGTCTGCATAGTTCTGTAGGAAATGTTGTCCCAGTCTGTTTTTACTATGATTCAGCAGTCTTCCCATCCATGTACTGTGGACTATGCTTGTTTTTATCAACTACCACTGAAGGGCAAAATGTGCAAGATATAAGGGGATGGCAGAGTTGTTGCATTCCTTTCCCCACTTCTCAGCATAGACACATGAGACATATGCTCCCCATCATATGATAAAATGAATGCTTTGTTACTGCAGAGCCTTCCCCCATGAACACTACCTACATCCAGCTGTACATCTTCTTACCCTCAGTTCGATAGCTTTATGCAATTGTGCATAGGAAGCAAAATTGCTTTGAAATGAGAGGGGAGGGAAAGAGAGAGGGCAAAACACATAAAAACATTTTTCATTTATCTTAAAATCTTCTTGTTAATAGTATACACTTATTAAGAATGTGTAAAGCTTCAACCCATCCCTACCAATAAAATCTGATATCTGTGGCACATACCCTTGGGATACTGGGTTTGGTTGCTGCAATTTACACTACAGTGTTATACCTAAGAGACTTATATGTTGCCTGCAGCTAATGTAGTAATGTGTATTTTGTCACTATTAGGCAGAACAAACTTATTCTACCTGCTGCTTTTCTTCTCCATTGACTGTCTGTGTACAACTCGCATTTAAGATATTTGTATCACATCAGAAGCCATTGAACAGTCAGTCTTTGTGATTTCATTGTTCTTTTATTACACAAGAGATGACACATTTCTGAAGTTTTGGCAATACACAAAGGATAAAAAATCATCATATACCTGCAACAAGGTATGTGCATCACTGTACTGTGGTATTCTTGGACCCTGCAAGCTCAGCACAGTCCAGTTGGGTGGAATATTGCCCAGGAACTCTGCTCTGCTTCTGCTTTTAATCATTCAAAAAGGACAGGTTTCCCTGCAAGTCTTGTTCTACCCTTCTTGTCCTGAGTGAAATAAGTCCACTCTGGAATAAATGAGGATGAAAGTTCTGTACGAATAAGGGTAATTAAAAGGGATTTGTTGTTAGAACTGGAGCGACCTTATGTTTCTGGGAACTGCCTGGGCACATGTGTTTTCAGGTGAAATGCAAACTGAAACTGATTCACAATCGCTTGTCCTTAAACATTCCTGCATCTGTTGCAAAAGAAAGTGGTTTTAACTTAACATTGTCTAGGTAGAATTCCAACTGGCAGTTTTTACATTGCTCCTGCTTTAACTTCCCTGACATTTCTACCAAGATGCTCATCAGCTGCTTTCTTGACTTGTCTAAGAACACAGCTGCTTTCATCCCAGAGCTAGTGGAATTTCAGCAGTGGTATTTCATCTAGAAATACCACCACTGTGGGAAATCTACCCTGGCCTCCAATTGCTGCCTGAGAAGAATATGGGACTCCCATTATCTGCATCTGCTGCCTGCATATAAATGTTTTGGATATATCACATCATCACAATGGCACTAGGAACCAGTTTTCATGCAATGTAACCTGTCCCAGCTGTGTCTGGGTGGGTTGGTTGTGAAGCATTTTAAGGTGCTACTGAGGTTAAATGATCTACGTTGTATGCTGTTCTTAACCAAATCTTGACTCTGTATCTGGGCAGCTGTTCCAACACCATTTCCTACATTATTGTCAACACTTTGAAAAGTGTTGCTCTTATCTACAGACTCATCCAGAGTGGTCAGTTACAGCAGGACAGAGTTGCTTGTCCTCAGAGGTGTAGCAGGTTGCTTAAACAGTAAACAATATAGTGTGGTAGGGGAAAACCACAAGGACCCTTAGTTTTGGATCTGTTATTCCAGGACAAGCCATAGACGTGGGCAAAAGCTGTCTTCCCAATTTAGAAGTGGATAAGCTCTGTTTATGTAGATAATGTGAAGTTAGAGCAGCACTCAGGGGAGGGCAGAATACATCCTTATATTCCTCTGAAAGATAATAATTCATTGTATGCCTTAACACCTGAAAACTGCAGACATAAAATCACCTTTCTAGAGTTATAGCAACGCTGCCAGTACTCCATGTTTTCCTTTACAGCTTACAGCATAAGGACATTGGCTGGTTATCATCTGTGCACCACTGAATGTGTGAAGTTTGTGAAGGGGAGAAGCAGAACTCCCACGCCCCTTACCAAAGAGCAGTGTAGCACCTCTGGCTTCACTGGCCTGGCTGTCCTGGGGAAGAGGCAATAGACACAAACCTTCCCTTTACACCGTGGAATTTGGATGATCATTCATAGATTTCAAAATGAGGAAGATGGCGACTGAAATTTTATCAGGTATCCTGGGATAATATCCACAACTTATGTGTGTGTGTGTTCTTTTTTGTGAAGGATTACAGTATTTCCTCACTGTGAGGTTGTCATCAATCATCTTCCTTTAAACAAAACTTAGAAACCATGCATTTTGTGATCCATTCCGCACAGGACTATGACATAATCTTGGAATTTAATATAACCTAATCTTGTATGCAGTTTGGGGGAGAATTTTATCACTTTTTTTTTCTCCAGATGAACATGCTCATATTTGAGGCTGTCGTTGCCAGCATTACTATTGTGACTGATTCTCTTCAGCTGTGATTGGATTTGTATGGCCAGATTTCCTTATCACTACTATTAAACATTTGATCTAATGCTAGATACTTCTTCAACTGAATATGAAATATATTTGTTTAACCAGAAGCTTTACATTCATAGAAAAGAATGACAATTTGTTAATTATTCTTACTATTTTAATGCTCCTTACATGTTCTGCCATTAAATGATTTTTTTTTTTTTCTTTTAATCTGTACAATTAACTAAAATATAATAACAAGAGAAATCACTGTAGGAACACCTGGAGCATCAAGACAGAGCTGTGCCATGTAGTTGTAATGGAAAACAACTAAATCAAGACTTACAAAGCAGCTGAAAGAAATGAAAGGTTTTGTAGAAAGCCCTCAGCAGCATCATGGGCTGCAACTACAACTTTTCAGGGAATCAGAAATTGAGAAAAGGAGGAGAAAACCAGAGACCCCTCTCCACAGTTAACTACCAGGTAATATGAGGAGACTAGTAGGGAGGATCCCTTGGGACTCAGTCTTGAAGGGTAAAAGGGTCCAGAAAGGCTGGACACTCCTCAAGAAGGAAGTCTTAAAGGCACAGGAGTAGGATGTCCCCCTGAGCAGCAAGATGAGCAGATGGGGAGGAAGACCAACATGGATGAACAGGGAGCTCTTGCTGATGCTCTAGGAGAAAAAGAGGATCTGCCTGCTGTGGAGCAAGGGACAGGCAACATGGGGAGAGTACAAAGAAGTTGTTAGGATGTGCAGGGAGAAAATCAGAAAGGCAAAAGTCCAGCTTGAACTCAGCTTGGCCACTGAAGTAAAAGAGAACAAGAAACTTTTACAAATATATTAACAGAAAGAGGAAGGCCAATGAGAATCTCCATTCTTTACTACTCCACCTGGACTGTCACAAGTCCATGGAGCCAGATTAAATCCATCTGAGAGCGCTGAGGGAACTGGAGGTGATAGCCAAGCTGCTTTCCATCATCTATCAGTGTTCTTGATCAACTGGAAAGGTGCAGAAGACTAGAGACTTGACAGTGTAACTGCCATCTACAAGAAGGATCATAAAGAGGATCTGGGGAACTACAGGCCTGTCAGCCTGATCTCGGTGCCAGGTAAGACTGTGGAGCAGATTGTCTCGAGGGAGATCACATGGCATGTGCGGGACAACTGGGGGATTAGGCCTAGCCAGCACAGGCTCATGAAGGGCAGGTCCTGCTTGACCAACCCGATCTCCTTCTATGATGTAGTGACCTGGCTGGTGGATGAGGGAAAGGCTGTTGACGTAGTCTACCCAGATTTCAGCAAAGCCTTTGACACTGTCTCCCACAGTACTCTCCTGGAGAAGCTAACAGCCCGTGGCTTGGACAGGTACACTCTCCTGGGTGGAGGGTTGGGCCCAGAGAGTGGTGGTGAATGGAGTTAAATCCAGCTGGTGACCAGTCACAAGTGGTGTTCCCCAGGGGTTGGTATTGGGGTCTGTCCTGTTCAATATCTTTACTGATGAGCTGGATGAGTGCATTGAGAGCACCCTCTGGAAGTCTGCAGATGACACCAAGTTGGCAGGAAGTGTCCATCTGACTGAGGGTAGGAAGACCCTACACAGGGATCTGGACAGGCTGGATTTATGGGGTGAGGCCAATAGGATGAGGTTCAAGAAAACCAAGTGTTGGGACCTGTACTTTGGCCACAGCAACCCCAGGCAACACTACAGGCTTGGGGCAGAGTAGCTGGAAGACTACTCTGTAGAGTGTAGAGGAAACGAAACTGGGGTATCAATCAGTGCATGGCTCAACATGAGCCAGCAGTGTGCCTAGGTGGTATCCTGGCTTATATTAGAAATACAATCTGTTACTAGCAGGAGCAGGGAAGTAATTGTACCTTTGTATTCAGCTCTGGTGAGGCCGTACTTCAAGTATTGTCTTTAGGTTTGGGCCCCTCACTACAAGAACAACATTGAGGCCTTCGAGCATGTCCAGAGAAGGGCAACAAAGCTGGTGAGGGGTCTGGAGCACAAATCTTATGGGGAGTGGCTGAGGGAGCTGGGATTGTTTAGTCTGGAGGAGAGGAGGCTCAGAGGAGACCTTATCACTCTCAATAACTTCCTGAAGGGGGGTTGTAGTGAGCTGGGAGTTGGCCTCTTCTCCCATGTCACCAGTGATAGGACTAGAGGGAATGACCCCAAGTTACAACAGGGAAGATTTAGGTTGGACGTTAGGAAATACTACTCCTCTGAAAGAATGGTCAGAAAAACTGGAATGGGCTGCCCAGGGAGGTGGTGGAGTCCCCATCCCTGGAGTGTTCAAAGAATGTTTAGAGGGATATGGTTTATTGAGAACTGTTGGTGATAGGCAGACGGTTGGACTGGATGGTCTTGTAGGTCTTTTCCAACCTTGGTGAATCTATGACTCTATGATTCTAAAGGAAGGGCACGCTGAGAGACTGCAGTCACTTTGGGCCACTGCAGATGTTAAACCAGACATGCCCAACGCATGGCCCACAGGCAGCATGTGGCCCAGCCCAGCCCACTCTGTGGCCACCCCCAACCCTGCACCATCATGGCAGTGGCTCTTCACTACTAAGCAGCCCAGCCTGGCCCCAGGCATGCAATCACCACTCAGTAACAACCAAACACCGGGCATGGGGAGGACACAGTGCAGTGCTAACTCAAGTTATAGCAAATAATTGTATGCATCTTCATACATTGGATAAATATAGTCCTGTGTGAACAGAGAAAAAGTACTCAACCATGCTTTCCATTTTGATAAATTAATTTGAAAATATGTTTCAAGATTGCAAAGAAGCAATCATCACTTTTTTGGAGTATTTGTGACTGATTTCAGTCAATGTTAATATGTTACCTATACATTTTCTAATGTACAGAGTTGCAATCATATAGTCAAGTCAAAAATCTGATCATGTCTCTAACAGCACAAGACCTGTCTTACAAGAGAAAAATGTCTCTCACTTCACAATCACGCCTTATTTGTGACAGCACTTTTTGGCTGTATTTACATAGGTGAGCAGCTATTGTCAAGGATAAAGCACAGGAAGATTTCATCAGAAATATCTGATGAGCACAGTTGAGAATTGCCATCGAACAAGAGTGATGTATTAGTTTAACAAAAACAAGGTAAAATATCTGACTAGTTTTATGGTTTTATTACTCTTCCTTTTTTTTTAGAGATTTAATTTAAAATATCAGAAATTAAAATAAGCTTTGTTACTTATATGCATGAAATATGTATTTTACAAGGGCTGCTCCAAAAGTAATGCCTCCCATTTTATTATGTTGACCTGTAATGTCAGAGGTGGATGATGATGGTATGGCAGTATAGGTTGAACTTTCCCAGCAATATTTCATTATGTTTTGTTGCTGTGTGACAGATGGCAGCAGAGAGGCAGTCTGACAAAATGGTGTCTGACATAGAAGTGTGCATGAAGCAAAGGTATGCAACTCAGTTCCCCCCAGTGGAAAAATGGCACCCAGTTACTTTCATTGATGCTTGCTGAATGCTTATGGAGAGCAAACAGTGGATGTGATTGCAGTGAGGTAGTGGGTGGTGTGTTTCAGCAGTGGCATCACTGTGATGTGAAAGGCAAGCCACATTCTGTATGGCCATGCACAGTTGTCATATTACAAAATGAAGAGATTAGCTAATGGTGGTGACTATGTTGAAAAATAGTGTTTTGTACTGATAATTTTTCTCTCTCAGATAGTGTTATTGAATTCTTTGTATCTGTTGCAGTGTCCATGGAAATGAATATGAGACATTAAATTCAGAGCAACGTATGTAAATCTCTGTCTCTTGTATTTTTATTTCCTATACAAAAGTATCTTTCTTCTTCAAAACTCAGTCCCCATGTCCCATTAGTCATGGAACCAGTACAAACCAACCTATAAACCACTGACATTTGATCACCATGGCACACTGTAAGAATGGCATCACCATGGCCTCCTGATGTCACAGGTCGCCTCACAGCCCAGTGTCCCAAGCCCTTGGAAAAGGGGAACCCTGGTCCCAGAACCCCAGTTGCTGAGCGAGAGACGCCAGTGGCTGCACCAAGCTCAAGAGCCGAGTGGTTGTTTCTGTTTGCTGAGGAGGTAGAATGGATTGTTCTCCTCCAAAGAAGAGGCGGCTGATAGAGTGGCTCAACACCATCGAGCCCATGGAGGTGGACCCTCCTGAGAGCGATGAGGAGCCCATGGAGGTGGATCCACCTCCATCAGGGCAGAGCCACCATCAGCCCATCGCTCTCAGGAAGTGGCAGAGGAAAGCCAGACCCAGAGCCCACCCCTACTACTGGAGTGGCCTGAGGTCCGGTCCACCTCCCCGCAGATAGCCGCCTCGGTGCCAGCCCTGATCCTCCCATCCCGTAAGTTTGCCATTGTCTGACACAGCCCCAGCTTTCCAAACCTCTCTGCAGGCTTACATGAGACATTCATTTCCTGTGAATTCTTCTTTTGACAGCCAAGGTTCCTGTGAACCCATCCTTCCCATCCCAACCTCCTGTCCCTCCCCAAGTCCTCTCATCTCTTCTTCACCAAGATGAAGAAGGCAGGGACTGGCAGCCTCTGAGCCGCTGCACCAGGGCAACAGGAGGAGTCCAGCAGAGGGACCCGAGCTGCTCGGGGATGTGAAGTGTCAAAGGTGTCACTGAGGGTGGCTGTTCCTGTGGAGAAGCAGAAGACTTTGGTTGTGACAGGAGGAAGGCTGACATTCAGCATGAAGGACTTTTTCAAGCTTGGACAGCAGAAGATTTTTAAGAATAGAAAATTTAATATAAACAATTAAAAACAAACAAAAAAAACAAACAGAAAAAAAACCACTAACACCTAAAGCCACAAAAATAATGTAAACAATAAATATTCTTCTGGGGTTTTTTTTTTGAACTTGAGAACCTGTGTGAATTCATGCGTCCTCTTCTAGTCTTCCCAGTACCGAAAAGACATTGCCATATGGGGTGAGGGCCCAGCCCAGGGCCATAGGGTGTGGAAGGGGCCAAGGCACACAACCTGTCTGGGCAGCCTGTTCCAGCACCTCACCACTCTCTTGGTAAAGAACTTCCCCCTGATATCTAACCTAAATCTTCCTTCCGTGAACTTAAAACCATTTCCCCTTGTCCTGCTGTTATCTACCCTTTCAAAGAGTTGACTCCCCTCCTGTTCGTAGGCTCCCTTTAGGTACTGGAAGGCTGCAATGAGGCCACCCCACAGCCTTCTCTTCTCCGGCCTGAACAAGCCCAGCTCCCTCAGCCTGTCAAGATTGGGTAGGGCCTTGGGGCAACCTCATCTAGTGAAAGATGTCCCTGCATGTGGCAGGGGGATTAGATAATTTTAGAATTAGACAACACAAACCAGTCTGACTGCAATGAATCTAACCCAAAGAACCAACAAGCAGTCCTCTTGAGATTAGGTCTTCTTGGTAACCCTACAAAAAACAACAGGAGCCAAAGGGAGAAAAGAAACTAGGAAGTAGCTGAGAGGGGACATCTGCCTCCATTTGTCCAGTGGAGTCTGTGTTACCTCTTCCATCTATTCAGTGCACAAAAGCAAAACATTGGAAGCATCCTGGAAAAGAAAGTATCTTGGGTCTCCCTGACACCATGGTAGCATAGACATGACAACCCCTCAATAGAAACACCAACACAACTAGCTTAATTGTTGTTCAACAACAGTATGCTCAATTTCTTGGCACACTGTTTGCAATTTAGTCACTACACAGGAAACAGGAACACGCCCCCTTTGCTCTTAACTTGATGTTAGGAATACTTTCATGCTGCTATAGGTAAATAGCAGTCAAATGATAGGGGACACCCACATACATGGCTGTGCTCCTTTCCCCTAAGGACTAAGAAAACAGATAGATATCAGGAAAAGGTTCCTTCCAGAATTCAAGAAGCTTTTGGACATCAGTCCCCAGAATGTGGTTTGAATTTTGGTTGGCCCAGTGTGGAACAAGACACTGTTTCCCACAGCCATCACTGGGAGTAACTGGCTGCTCACAGCTTGGACAAGTGTACAGGCTGTAGAAGCAGGTGGGTGCCTGGGCTGAAAGTGTTACAGTGGATGGAGGACTGCTGATATGACTGAGGGTAGGAAGATTCTGCATAGGGGTATGAATAGGCTACATGAATGGGCTATGTCCAATCACATTAATAAAACTAAATTTGACATGTTTACATTGATCAACATTTGCTGAACATTTACGGAGACAAAACAGTGGGTGTGAGCACAGTGAGACAGAGGGTGGTGGGTTTCAGCAGTGATGACAGTGACGACAGTGACATGGAAGACAAGCCACGTTCTGGATGGCCATGCAGATTTTTATAAGCAGGCACTTGTTTGTTGCTGGTAAAAATGCATAGCTAATGGTGGTGACTACGTTGAAAAATAGTGTTTTGTAGCTGAGAATTATCTCTATTAGATAATATTATTGTGTTTTTTGTATCGGTTTGGTTTCCATAGAAATAAATAGGAGACGTTATTTTCAGAGCAACTTACATATATTCAGCCCACCTCTTCATTCATAGTGGCCCAGGCAGGCCATAAGTTTGGCCATCCATGTCATTGCCTGTTACTTGTTGTTTCTGCTCAAAATACCAGCCTCAATAGCAGGGAAATTTTGTTCTTACTTTCTACGTAGAATTGAAATTGTACAGAATAGATTTATATTTAAATGGCTTACTGTGAAAGTAAGAAAGAGAGATCAATTTTCAGAGTAATTTCAAGTTAAGCCATAGGATAAAACACCCAGACATTTACTATTCAAAATGGTATATTAAGCAACAAAATAGGCCATTGTATAGCTTATTTTATTTCTCTTCTAACAGGGTTGGAAGATCATGGCATGCCTGTCAGTTCATGGATGACTGTCAGTTCAATTTACTAACAGAAGAGCTAGGGGTAGTTGATGGAGGACTTACCTCGTTTTTCTGGCAATATTGAAAGGTAAAGGAATTTTAGCACCAATACAACATTAAGCAAGATTTTGTTGAAGATCCAGAATTTTTTCTTTTTCTAGGAAGTATTATTGGTGAAATTAGAAAGAAAGAGACTAGAGACGTAACTTTTAGCACATGGATGACCTTCATCTCTGTAGATCTTTGATTTCTGATGACGTTAAACTCCTAACCCATGTTCATAGGGAAACTGGAACATATGGGATGTAAGCTGACGGTCCACAGAGATGTGTGATTGAGTTGTCAATAACAGACTGCAAAAAGTGACTGACTGATCTCTCTGCCTCTCTGCTTGTCCCCAGCATTTCTTACCTTTCTTCACAGTCTTGGGATTATATTGTGACCTAAATTACAATGGATGATTTTGTAGTAGTCCAGAAGTCCAGTAGTCCAGAAACATTTTTTATTCTGTGTAAAAAAGAGAGAAGATAGTAACTGCTTCTTTCAGGAATGAAAAATCTGTTAGTAAGCTATTAGTGATGAGTTTTAGTGGCAGTATGTACAACTGGAGCTCCGTGGTGTGATCTGGTTACTTATTGGTTTATGGTTTTAATTTAAAGTAGTGCTTTTGAATGTTAAAGCTGTTAAGGGACTTTTCTACTAGAGTAATTGATAGTTTTATTGGATTATCAAGAATTCCAGTGAGATTCTAGGTTTACTGTTTTTATAGATGTATAGTCCACCCATAACGAGGATGTGGTCTCCATTGATTTACTGTTGCTGGGGAAAGCAGACCAGAAGAATATATTCATAATTTCCACTATTTGCCTTACCCCATCAGTAATTTCACTGATTCCAAGGCAATGTGAGTAAGAGTTTCAATTTTCGACTCTTAAGAATGAATCTGATTGAATCTGAATTCATTTTCTTAAGATGGAACTCTGGGTAAAGCTAGTCAGTAGTTGTTCATTTCTCATTTCTTTTGTATATCTCTCTTTAGTGCTTTAAATGTAGATTTTCTGCATAAAATTTTGATTCCACTGAATTCAATGGGAATTTTACCACTGGCTTCAAGGTCTGTTTTAAATTCTGTATTATTCATCTATTATTTTCTCTCAGAAGTGCACTTTTACTTTTTCCATACTGTAACTATTATTTTCTACTGTCATTATTTCCTTTTTATAAACAAGACAAAGGGTAAAGCTGACTTTTGGCTGGCTGACACAATATTCAGTTTTTTCTTCATTCAGACCTGTAAGTTTAGAAGTTTGTGTCTACAGCTGGCTGAACATCTGTCCATCAAAATATGTGCACCTTCACTCACTAGCCTAATAAATGTGTTTGAAACAGGTAAGCTTGGGTGAAAGCATGTATGCCAGCTCTTTGGTTTAAGTCAAGAATCAACAGTATTTTGCCTGTATCTGAGCTTTTGTTTTTATCAGTTATGAGGCTCAAAGATTTTCTTTCAGGATGGTACTATCTCTGATCACTGTAAAAGGAAAAGTAACAAATATTTGATATAAATTAAGTCTCAAAAATTAGAAAACAAAGAAAAAGAACCCCTAACTTTTATTTTTTGATAATTCTTTAGGGTAGGGGGAAATCTGATCCCTTGGCTTGTGTTTACAGTGGTGATAAAGAGACGTGATTTTCTTCTTACAAGCTTTAGTAGGAATAAAACACAAATACAAGTTTTCTTTACTAGACTTCAGTAGAGAGTGAAATTGTAAAAAGGGAGGGATAGTGCATGTCAGTATGGAGAAGTAGGTTTTACAGAATCAAATTTGGAGAAATGAAAAAACAGTGCAGTGAATACAATTTAGTGATTTCTTTGGAGTAGGTGTATGTACAGGATTTCTTTGTGTGGAGGTGTATGTAAATCATTTAGAAAAAAAAGAAAACACTCTCTTACAACAGACCATTAGCTTAGGATTTTTTTTATCCGTCAGGAGCACAGTTTAGTGAAATGTCAACATGTACATTTTTTTTGGCAAGTTTTCCCATTTTAAAATTTGATGTGAATTACTTTGAAGTCACTATAAAACATAATAGAAGTTTGCTAAAAATGTGAAAGAAGCCATACCTAGAAGCTGGTAACGGTATTTATTCAATGGGAAGATGTGCTGGTGATGACATATGTCTCTCATCCAAAGGTTTGAGAGGCCATGTGCTATACAATGTGATCTTTCTACATAAAACATTTTGCTGCAAGGAGATGGCTCATCTTGTTAAGTTTTAGGGGTTAATTTAGTTCAGTCTTCATGAACTACTGTCTCTATCAACATATGGAAAGATTTAGGGTAAAAATACCCTTTCAGCAATTCAAACGTACTGATGAACAGTGTGTAATCCAAGTGAGATGGAACACTGAAATGTACTGTGAAGGTTTCATAGCTAAGAGCTCATTCCCAGCAAATTCTCCTCACCTTTTGTCCCATGACACTTCAGTTTTTGCTATGTATCTCCTCTATGACATATATATATATATTCTATATGTTCTGTATCGCAGAAAAATTCTAAAATTCTCAAGAAAATTCAAAATACATTACTGAGTCTCTCCAAAACCATGATGAAACAGATTCCTGGACTATCAGTGTGCAAGGTGCAGACAGAATCACAAAGATCTGGAACAGTGATCAAAATAGCTTTTCTATGGCCTAAAAATACTGCAGCCCTTCAGGACTAGAAGTACACCTGTGCCCTGCTGTGAAGCTGGCTGTCTCCTCTTCCTGATCCTGCTGGGCTGTGCTATAGCAAAACTTTAAATTGAAAAATTATGAAGCTGCCATTTGTGCAGGACTGAATCATTCTGCAAAGAAACATCAGGCAGAATAGTTTGAGGTGACACGAAGAGCTGGAAATTAGGTGAGTTTTGATGACAGATCTCCTGAAATAGCTCATGCTGATTTCAGAGCAGAAGAAGACTTAGCCATGATAGAATTACTCCAGGGGGAATGGTCTAGCATGCAGTAGTTGTGATGCACAGTTAAGGACGTGACAAACTAATTGTCTGCAGCAGTTTCACACATATACCATATATATCCCCTCTATCCACACACTCCCTCATGGAGAGAGGCAGTCTGACTACAAAAAATGGCTTTCACGGTATTCCTTTCCCCTTTCTCCAGTCTGATTCTTCCCTTCCTCAAAATATCCAGGCTCCAGAGAAGGGTAAAGCAAAAGAAGAAGGCCTTGTCTATGTTCTGGTTTCTTCAATTGAGATTATCCACTAGGAACTTTCTTCACTTCATACTGGGAGAACTGTTGTGGCAGTGGCTGAAAATTGGCTGGACACCACTAATACAGTTATTGTAATTTGTCATATTTGGTCTGTAAAGAACACAATGGAAGAATTTCCTGTTTTATTTTCATTATATTAAAGTACTATTTTTCAGATAATATTTAATATGTTCTTTTCAAAGTCTGCTGTATTTTGATTTTGCTATTCTAGATGCCAAATAGGCCAGGAGCTACAATAGAAACAGCCCAAACCACAGAGTAAATAATGCTGAATATCACTGCATTACTGCTGAGGAATTTCTCAGTCAGTTTAATGATGACATAAGTCTATGGGGTAAGCACATCAAGCCATGGTTTGTTTTTGACAGTGAAGCTGGTTGTTATTTGTGATACAAACATTTGTTTTAAACATTGGTTTGGAGGAGCTGTGAGAAAAATGAGTCTTAAAAATATATTTGAGTTACCGTATTCTGTGTCTTCAGAAACTTCCAGTTCAAATACAATCAAAAACTCCTTCTTCCCTAATTGTCTTCTCTGCAGTCTCTGCTAGGAAAAAAAAAAATCCTTCTTGTGAGCAAAGCTATTAAAGATTCTGCAATTAGAAGAAAATAACTCTGTACTACTCATTCATGGAGCAGTCCATCTATTCACGAGAGTGAGCTTTAAAGAAGAGGTTCTTAGTCCCTAGAGTCTGTGTAGAGATTTTAGTCGAGTTGTTTTCCATCTTTTTTATGTTTGCTTATTATTTTCTGTAATTAGCATTAGAATGTACTCCTTGAAATCCCACCATAGATATGCACAGAATAAGAGAAATCTCATTTGACAAATGGAGAGAACCCACAGTTGTTATAGCCTTTTGCTCAGTTCATTCTATCTCCATTTCCTGGGAGAAGTGGAAAGATCAGCAACCCGGAAAGGGGCCCTTTCTTCAGAGCAGCTTGGGCACCCCTAGCAAAGCTGACTGTATTGACCAATATTACTTTAGGTTCCTGTAGATCTGCACCATTTGAAAGGTGCTGGAGCATTTTACGCCTGTTTTAAATGGGAGAATGCTCAGCTGTAGATTAATTGCTATAATGTCTCTTCATGACAGATTTTCTAAGGATGTGCAGGACAAAGGGTAGATATGAGTCACCTCTCAATATGGTATTGATAACTGCATTAAAATATTTGCCTGTTGTCAAAACAAGTCTAGAGCAAAGATCTGTTTGAGTTTTTTTTGTTTTTGTTTTTAATATGTAGTCAATATGTTAAATATAAACTAATGACATTGTTAGAGAATCTTGCCTTAGCCCAAGACCCTATGCTCCAGACCTTTATGCCATCAGGGTACTAAGTGTAGACAAGATCAGGTGTGGTGCACAGAAATGCTGAGATGCTGTAGGACAGGGACAGTATTGGTGAAGGACAGGGAGAATACTGCAACAGCCCCTTTGACTTTGAGAAGTGATGCTGCCTAAAATGTTCAGAATGTTAAAGTTTAAGCTCAACTTTAATAATGAATAGTATTTGGGCCCTAAAAATTAATTCTGAAATTAATTCACTCATTGTGAAATTCTGCTTAACTATGCAAACAGAGAGAAAGTCATAATGACAAGATACAGTAATACAGCGGGACTGAAAAAAAATCCTGATCAGCAATTCATCTCTGCTGTGGCAATGAAGATGTGATATATACACATAGGCTTATTTCCCAGTTTCTATTTGTCTCTTACAGCATTACTGTTGGCTCTGATGTTAGTAATATTTATCTGCTTGGTTTGTTTTTCTTATTTCCTGAATTGGACAACTGAGTGAATCAAGGACATCACTATGAAATGAGAAAGGAAGCTGATGGTGATCGGGCCTTGCTAACAGTTGGAGCATGAGACCAATTAATGTCTTACTCCCCTTTCTGTTTCAGTTTGGACTTAGCTAGAAATTGAAACAGTTAGGATTTATGTCCAAAATTTTCTCTTTTCAAATCCTGTTATTGATTTAGAAGTCCAATAATTAAAAAACATAGTCACTGAAAGTATTGAGAACACACTGCATTTTCCCAGCTAAGTTTTAGACTGTTTCTGCTGGTCAATATTTAAGGTTTATGGAATCTTATCTTAAACAGTGACAGTAGGGGAAAGTCAACATGTTCCCACACACCTAAAACAGGTTATTGTGGCATTCATTTTTCCAAAGCTGGATGGAGCCCTCAGCCAAGGCTGATGTCTCTGGGAGGTCAAAAGGGACTGATTTTGCAGGATGGTGGTTCTCCAGGACCTGATTATGGTTCTGCGTGTGCCATATGTGGTTCTAGAACTCAGCAAGTAAGTCCAGGTGTAGTTATCTCATCTTGCCAGGTCTTCAGATTCAGTATTCCTCTGTGTCTTATTTGAGAGCACATCCAAGAGCACAGCTAACCCAGGCTCTGAAGCCTTGTGCTTGAAGTACGTGTTTATAAAGAAATACATAAGAGAAAAACTGATGCTATGAGATACGTATCTGTGTGTTAAACAAACAGACTTTTCTCAGTTTTCTAACTGGAAGCTCTTAGAAAGTCTAAGAGGAGTTGGTTGCCAAAAGAAGGGCTCTTCTTACACAGAGGAAGGCGCACCATTTCAAAGAATGGTGAAATGTTAAGATCTCCTCAATTCTAAATATGTCCTTGCATAGCATGTGGATTTGGTCACCTCTGCATAGTGTAGCAGCTGTGCTGGATGCTAATCGAGGCATCCATTTGCCCCTGAATGCATGGGCTCCACCACAACCACCAGGGCCCAGAAGTCAGCCACTTGTATTGGTGATTGAATTTGATTGCAAGTGTGGGTCTTACTCCCTAAACTCACTAGCCATGCCTTGGTGATTCACAAAGACGTTTTTGATCTATGCTATTGATGTAAATCAAGGATAATCTTCCTGGAGTCACTCCAGGATATAATTGTTTCTGAGATAATTAACATTTCTTTGTATGCGTACAGATGATCCATGCTGGCTCTTGAGTTTGAGGGAGAATTGAACAACATTGATTTGAAAATAAATAGGGAATTACAAAATTTAAAACATCTTTGCTAACCTGCAGCTAGGGAAATAAAGCAGTATTTAAAGAATTAAGTTTACACAGATGTGAAGCAACAGTCTTTAATGGGTATCTTAGAAACTATGAAATAAAACCACCACTACCGTGAAGAACAACAAAAGGAAAGGAAACTTGTGGAGATTAAAGATTCCACTAGCACAGAACGTAGTTGTTATTTTATTTTTTTTTTTTTCTGAGAAAAAAAAAACAACATGATAACGGATGCAGAGCTAGCTTGTGATCAGGCTCATTACTACCTTGTTATCAAAGCAAGAACCAGATGGCATGACCTAGCAAGGGTAAGAAGAATGTTTTCTTTAAATAAATAAGCAGCACTAATAGATTTCAGAACATTATGCAATGTTGATCTTCAGATTCTATAAATATTCAAAAAGACCCGTTCAAAACAGCTCGTTAATGATAAAAACTTACTATGGGAGTAAAAAAAAAAAAAGAACAATTTCAATAATGCTCAATTTTTGTACTGTTAATTATATAGTAGATGCTATTAGTTATCTCTGAAACTTTCTTCGTATTTTATTTCTGTTGTTTTTATATAATATTTCTGTTATAAGCATAGTCACGGGCTTTGTCTGAGGCTCATTTGATTATGCCTCATCCACACACCTACTGCCATGCTGATGCCCAGTGTTGCCCTGCACACTGAAGCACTGATTGGGATGACTACGCCATCCAAAGAGACTCTCACAGAACTGTCCCACAAAAACTTTTTCAACATTTTTGGAGCTTTTTTTGAATAGCTGCAATGCTTGGACAGTAAGGTAGCACAAGGTAAAACGAATGTAATTTTTTTGAGCAATGTTTGTGTACACTGGACAATAAAGTCAGTTTATAAAATGAATGGTTTAAAATAAAAAGGCACAATTTAATTTATATTAAGTATAGAACACATCGGTGAGAAAATCTGCAGGTCTGCCTTTTTTACAGTGTCTTCATCTCCTGCTGGCATGCTTCAGCACTGGGTGTACCCACATCTGCAAGTGCAGTTCTTACCTTCATATCCCTCTCTGCCATCAGGAAGAAATCTTCAACACAGAGAATATCACCTGAACACCTGTGATGTTAATCTCGGTTAAGGCTTTTGGGAGTTGCACATCTTTCATGTAGGAAGGAGTAAAAAAGCAGATAAAAAAATTTTTAAATGAAAATCAGACATGCATGATTTTCCATTTTTTTTTCAATTCCCATCATTCATTAGGCTTACAGGGAGATCAAGCATTTTGTCAAACTTGTTGGTTCTTGTTAGAGATGATTTCTTTTACGTTCCAGAATGTTCAGGAATTTGACAGTGAAAGAAATGGCATTATACAGCCAGAGAACATGAAAAAAGTCTTGTTCAGATTGGCATTGCAATCACCCCAGAGGAATTTAAGAAGCTTTGGGCAAGGTATGACAACTCTAAATGATTAGCTCTTGCAATAATGCATCTTTTATAGGATTACAGAGCCTTTGGTAGTGCAGTGAATGACAATAGATTGCATTGCACAAGAAATCTTTTATTTTGTTATGATTGGGACCTTAGATCATGACAGTGTCTAACAGGAGGCTACGTCTTATCACACTGAGCTCAGGAATACAATTAGATCCATAAGTTTCCCATGAATTCAAGGACAAGACTTTATCTTGACTTCAGTTTTACTGATCCCTTTAATGTAATATACATTTTTTCCTTGAACGGCACCTTAGGTCACTAGCTACCACCAGCTTGTTTTTCATCAGTTTTGTTTTATACACACAAAATGCCTACCTTAGTTTGTGTGGAGTGAAAGTCAATTCCAGGTGTCTCTGGTCAGCTGAGAAATGCACACAAAGCTTCTATCAAGGAGGTCCTAGAGGGTCTATTACGTACCTGTAAGAGTTTGTGCTACCAGCCTCTCATTTTCAAAGCGTTAAGTTTGCTTACAGTGTTTTCAACCTAAACAAAAATGATTCAGTCAAAAGAAAAATGCTACATACCAAGTACATAACAAAAGAGGGTAAAGTAATTTCATGCTGTGTAAAGATGGCAAATAATATCCTGAAATGTTTTTATAGACAAGCAATTTGTTGTGAAGTGGCTAGAAATACTTGTCTGCCTTCAACAAAGAGGAGCTGTGCTACAGACTGTTTAAGATGGCATAGATGTCAGCTGTATGTGACATTATATTAAAACTTGCCTTCGTTACAGGTCTATTTAAAAATATAATAACCTTCTCTAACGTGTAGAACCTGAGTGTATTGCTTCTTGGTTTCAAACTGCATTAACTGCATGTTTTTTTCTTAAAGCCGATTCATCCCTGAATTTTTTTCAACTCCATTAGATTTTACTTTCCATTCTTATTCCTTATGGATGCCACGGCACAGTGAAGAGTATCCTTTTCATGCAGTTATTTGCTGCACAACTTCACTCCCATCAGCCACTCCTTTTATAGAATAGCTCAAATCTCTTTCGTGCCGTTATGTCTGTAACTTGAATAAAGGAATTAGAGTGAAGCTGAAGCTAAATTAGGCATTACCATGCATTGGAGCACTAACGGATGGGGGGTGAGGGGGAACTGCAGGGGAAAAATCTTTGGAAGGGTTTATGCCTAAGAAAATATGAAGAGTGTTTATGAATCTAAGCTCATATTTCTAAAGGATGATTGCAATTCTGAGCATCTCAGAACTTGTGTGACCCATTTGAGACACCTGGGTCTGAATTTTTACGAGTCCAGTTCTCTGTGTCTCAAGTCAGACACTAAAAGGTAGCAGTTCTGAGGGCTGGAGAGTACTCCTGACTATTTGGTCCTTGGTGTAGTGCTTTCAGAATTGATTCTGTGATTACAAAGCTAAATCCTATCTTTCAACTCTCATAGAAAGTCACTTATTCTCCGTGTGGTACGGCACCTCTGTAAGAGAGGGAAGTCAATGAGATTTAAGCTGCTACAGCACTTAAGGACATCTGTAATGTCATTCTATGAGGAAGGAACACATGAATATTTTAAAAGAGCATTTCTTTTTCATCGTATGATAAAGATGCAACAGAATATCTTACCAGGAATTTTTACAGAAACTGGGGATGGAGTTTGCACCCACTGACACAAGGCTCAGCAGACTCATCACAGAAGGCATCAATGCAGATGTAAAAACAATCTGTAATCGTCAACAAAAGAAGCATTCAAGGCTGGAAGAGCAGCACCAACAGCAAACTAAAATTCTGCATGTAACAAAAGTGTACATGACTTATTTTACAGACTTCATGGCTGCATGTCTTCTGAGAAATCCATGTCCAGAAAGAGTCTCAGACACCACTATCTGTGCTGCTAACCTGCCAAAACAGTCCCCTCCAATGCTTTGGCTTATGTCAGTTCATGCTTTCCCTGATCTCTCCCAGCACAGTTTGGGAGCAAGAATGCCCCGAGGACTATTCCTAATAGGCTGTTTGCAGGCAGCTGCTCTCTTGCAGTGGCTGAGAAGGTTCAGTAAGCGGAGAAGCGCCAGCTGGCCTCTATGTCCAGAGCACTCCTGGACTGGTTTGTTGATAGCCTAATCTTGTGGTTCCAGTCCAAACACTTCTATCAGCACAAATTGAGGGAAAAGAACAAATGCAGTTTTGTCACCCTGCAGGTCTCGTCTGAGACCGGGCAATGTAGACTTAAACCAATCTGATCATGATCATTGGGTGTTTTTCTTGTAGCTGGAAGGCTTGAGCATGTAGCATGCTTTGGTCCCATATCCTACCCTGTCCCTTGGATGAGGGCCGAGTACAATCACAGTTGGTTTCACAACCCTCTAGCAGCTACTTAAATTGTCAGTAAATGACTGCGTAGAAGCAGCAAAAGACAGCCATGACAAGGGTAGACCCTGGCTCCATATGAGAGAAATAAACATCTCTAAGCTAGAAGAGTCTCTGCCTCAAAGAAAATCAACATTCAGAGTTAATAGATGATTGCTCTTGAGAAGAGCATTTCACAAACACATGACAAAATGATATCCGAGTGGAGTCTAACGATCCACGCTTGCCCTGGTGAGCGGGCAGTGATTAGCCTGCTGCTACTATGGGATTCCCACTCCTGCCACCAGAATGGGGCAACAGGAGAATCCTTTGCCCCACTACAACACAGTTAAAACCTTGTATTTCCGAGCTGTAGACAGACAACACCTGTATGAATATAATGCTTTCTATTCATGCTTTCACTGTTCTCTTGAACTATTTTTTATATTTTTATTTAGGACTGTGTAAATCTTCAGGAGCAAAACACATTTAAAAATACACCTCCAAGAACCCAAATTTGCTTTCTTTTGTGCTTGGAAAGTGCCTAGGTGTTGTAGGAACTAATAAACTATTGATGATAATAATGATAATTCCCCATGGCATTGTTGGTAGGGTGATACACTCATAAAAAAAAAAAAAAAAGAAGAGCAGCCTTGTCTGACAGATAAAGTGGCAGCTTGGGAAAATACTAGACAAAAAAAAAAAAAAAAGAGTGAGAACACCATAGAGAAGTCCTGTTAGACTAGCCAAGGCTCTTGACTTTCTACCCCATTTTTTTTAATACTGTTTGCCAGTTTCCCAGCTAGACTGGAGGAACCAAGGGCAAAACTTTTCTTCCTTTTCAGCATCACAGCTCTCCTACTTGCACTGCAGTCCCCAACGTTGTAAACTCTACTCATGACACCCACAGATATCACTGAGCCTTCCACCTGTAAAAAATTGTACAATATACAATAGGGATGGTTAAGCAGCTACTATTACAGCCTTTGCTTATTACTGTAGATGTAACTATCTGATGTGAAACTTAGACCTGAAGTGTCTCATACAGGGCTCCTGCTCCTTTTGTTGTAGCAGCTGATTGTCTCCAGTCTTACACTTGGATGAAGAGCAGCTTTGGAAGCTCCAACTTTTGGAAGCTCCAACTTTTGACCCATTAGTGCAATGCCAACTGCAAAGCACTACCTTTAGTGCTATAAAGAGAAAGTAAATAAAGAAGATGCTGTACTGCAAGCAGAAATTGTGCAGTGTATAACAAAGATACAAATACTCACTCTGAAGCAGCTGGAGGGTGATTAATCCAATGGGGAAGACATGCAGGGTTAATATAAATAGTAGTGATGTGAAATCCTGGCTGGTCCATATCATTTAGAATGATGAAGTTTTGAGAACTCACCGTAACAACAATTGTGTGTGTAGCTATGTATGTGACAACAATACACACAAGTACATACCTAAAAGTGCATAGTGGTTGCTTTATCATAATATGAAACAAAACAGAAATTGGCAGACTGAGCCAAGGGTAACTGGATTCATTTACCTGGCAGTAACCAGAGCCAGATGTTTCTGCTTGAGGTGAAGCAGTCCACTAGTAGGTGGATGTGGAATGCTTTGTCCGTGTGCTGGGGCTCTCTCATGCTGGGTTATGACGAAGCTTGGTTTAAGCCTGTCAGATAGGACTTTCATATCACTTTCAAAAAATATGTTATAATTATTTGGTAGATTCTGGCTTTCCTTGATTTGTATGTATAAAATATCCAATTCTCAATCTTTTCAAATTTCTGGCATCTGTGCCTTCCTCTGGGAATGGATTAACATCTTAACCACTTGCAGTCTGCAAAAGTAAGTCTCGTTACTTATTCTTGTCACCTTTCAGTTCTCTTGAATATTCTCCTTGTCTGCTATGCTTTCCCATCCACTTCACATCCAGTGGGAGCAGTCATGTCATAGTGGTTTCTGTTTGATTTTCTCTCTTAGAAAACTGAAAGGGCAAGAGAACTTGAGTCCAGGCCTCTGAACTCCTCAGATTTCACATTAGACCTGAGAAAGCCATAAATGAGTTAAGCTGGAGTCATTGTCTGGTGAATGAAATCCAGCTGCACAGTGGCCGTGAAGGCAGGAATCCAGCAAGTGTCAGCCTCCAACACCAAATAGGACAGCTGAAATATGGAAAATGGAGGTGGGCACCGTGCCTTCTACTACATTAATCAGCACAAGGAGATCTGTTCTTGGTCAATGGATACAATAGTTGCAGAACCTAACCTTGGTGATGCAAGTGGGCCTCAGCCCCCACTTCATTCTAAATGTGTTGAAAAACAAATTTATTTCACTGATTCCTGTCCAGTTCTGACTGGGAGGAGAGAGTTGCATGAGATGTCAATGAGTTTATTTTTAAAGGACCCACTTTAATACCACTGGGAACACACCCAGTGACTCTTCTGTGATCTTGCTTAAGTGTCTCCTTGCTGTTTGCACAGTGGCTGCATTTCATCCATATCTTTTCTTCTGGCTTTATGCAGGGACTGCAAACCTCACCCTCATTGCTTTGGAGAAGTTTCAGTGCCCTTTGCTATGCACAGTGAGGCAGACAAAAGCTCTGGACCCTAACAGTTCAAAACATACTGCTGTGCACTTTTCTTCTTCTTCTTTTGTTGTAACTCACAAGAACAAACTGCTCAAATTAGAAACAGACATTGAACAGTGGCTCTCCAGCTCTTCAAGAAAAATACAAAACATTTGCAAGAAAATATTCCTTTTTTTGGCAACGTATCTTATTCTATGATTTTAATCCTCATTTTGTCCACACACATATTTACTGCTGCGAGTGGAATAATCGCTGCTTGGAAATTTTAAATCAGTTCAAAAATGATGAATGCTTCAATTTTCCAAAAATACGATTTTCAAAAACTGTTTTGATTTCACCCTAGCCTTTCCTTTCATTGGGAAGATTTAAATGGAAGATAGCAGTGGTGATGAAAAGCTATCATTTAGCTGTATGGCACAGGAGGAAACAGGATTCCAGCATCTTTTTCTGGAATGAAGGTACAATGTAGATGATATCATACCCTAAAAGCACACCCTTTCAAGATGGGAGGAGCAGTGCTAAACAGTCATCCAGTGATGGAGGAGATCAGTATCTCAGTGAAATCACAAAGCACAGGGTGATTTTTATAAGTGCCTGGTCTCAGTTGTTTTTGGCTTTCAGGCTTCTGAATGCTGGTTCCTAGGTTTGATTCTCTTGGTCACTTGGGCTGCTGAGATGCAGGACCCATCCTCCTCTCCTGTTCCCCCTTTGAAACCTCTGTAAAGCCACAGTTCTTAAGCTGAGGTACATTGCAATAACTCAAAAAAAAGCAAACCCTACCAGTAGATTTTAGATTTTTGTCTCTGTTAGAAAATCTACAGGCTTCTGAACATAATGAAACTTGAAACCTATAGATCTAATTAGAAGATATTGGATCAATAGGGTCTCAAAACTGAGGGTGAAGAAATCTAAGCTGGGTAGGGAGTAATTAGATACTTGGAGATTCAAAAAAGTAAAACCAACTTGAATGTAGTGGTACCATCTAATGTGCATATAGGATCCTTCTATGTTCCTTCCAGTACAAGTTTTGCATTGAGTCTTGCATGGTAATAGGAGCAGAAATTGAAAAAGAGGAAGCAAATAACTGGAAAAAAGATATTTGAAAGTGAGCAAAAAGGTGATAACTCTTTAGGGGTCTTTACAGCCTCTAAAAAACACCAGCAATATTGTAGTTTCCATGGAAAGATTCACATCATGCTTTGAAACCAATATGCAGTGGCTGAATTCATCATAGGAAAGCTCAGAACTATCTTCTGGAATATTACAGGAGTAGAATCTATCAATGTTTTTAATGGCTAGCCAGGGTAAGAGATTTCATGCAGCCACAAAAAGTGTGCTTAATAGTGCATTCCCAAGGAAATGAAACTTTTGAAAGGTTTCATATGAGAATGCAGAAGGAGGAATCTTCTGAAGAATTTTGTTGGATCTTCAAATAATGAATCAGCCAAGTAGTTAAGGAATAATGTACTGTCTGGAATCAAAGATTCAAAGATACAGGAAAAATGTGAGGAAAGTAAGATGTTAAAAAAGAAGACAATCTGTTCAGTCAAGTTAGGACACTTGTAAGAGACAGTAGGAAAATACAGAATTGCAGCAGGACATTCTATGTATCCTGAAAGAAAACGAGGAGAAAATTTTGAAGATGCTCTTCAAAGGTATCATTAAGAAGTATCAGAACTGAAAAATATATTGGCAGTAGAAGACAGACACAGTCTTCAGCAAATGGTTTATGGGTAGTATCACTGAAAAAATAATCAGTGGAAATGTGTGCCCTGTGTTTCTAGAGTGCTTCTAAACACCATTATTATAGGTTCTGACTAAGAGAGCAGAGCTCTGGCGCTGCTGTGAGTTTTTTAAGAAATGTCACACATTCCTTTATTGATCTGCTATGATCAGAGCTGACACAAATCACTTTTTAGCCATAGTAAGAACAAACAAGCAACAAAACACACACAAACTAGCTTCTGAAGTATCAAAATTGTGTGACTATTTAGTGTTTTTCCTTAGTTAAAACCATTCCATTTTACAATAAATTTTAGGTTGGAAAGATGATTACTAATCAAAAACATACTTTATAGAGCATTAAATGCATCTATCCTTGAAAACAGCACTGAAAATGACCTAGCACCTGGAAATGCATTTTAAAAACAATGATTGCCCTATTTCAGAAGGTGGGCTGGGTTTGGAGAAGATGTGGAGAAGGTGACACAACACAGAACGTCATGAAGGTTACCGTCTGCTGGGTAGCAAAGGCATTACACATCAGACCCACATAGCCAACTCAGATCAGCTTTGTGTGTTCAGTGGCATTACAATTTAGAGGTAAACAGCAGAGTGATGTCAATATGTTATGACCTGATATGCCTCACAGAGTACAGGAGGCTCATGAGACCTTTTAAAAACGTGAAAGAAAACATCATATGTCAGTACATCTGCACCTGTTGTAAGTAATCGACTTGGGCATTAACCTGAAATTGCATTTGGATTGAATTTAACATCAGAGTGTGTTATTTCATATACTCATGCTGAATCTGTTAGGGTATGGATTCCCAGAAATTTTGTCTGGCAGTGGTGCACTGTTCAGCATCCCGGACCAGAAAATATTTGTATGGAATGAAGGATTTTGACGTGACATACAATTCAAATATCTTGAATTACAAGCTGAGTTAAAACTGTTAAAAAACAGTTTGAGTAATTTGTGAAGGTGAGAAGTGATCCATACTTTCACAAAACTTGAGAGGAATGTATTTAAAATGGTTTGTTGACAGCTGAAACTTTGTTAAGCAGAGAGACCCAGTATTCCCAATTTAGTCCATGTAACATTGGAGGATGCAATGGGTCTGAAACACAAAATCAATTGCTAACAGCCCACCGAAGCCATTCAATAATTTAGATTTTTTTACATTGTATGCTGTTTGCATACACAGTGGTGCTTCCTGGACCCTGAGGAAATTATTCTTTGTTCATATCAAATGTAAACTCCAAAAGGATGGATTCAGAGGAGAAATAATTGGCAAGGAAAATATTATTGTATGGATTGTACAAAACTTACAACTTCTTGAAAACAAATGGAAAATCAAGAATCCTGTAATGCTGTGAGAAGAAATACAGCACCAGCAACTGGAGCTGAGAGCAGATGCCTCTGAGGAGGAAAGACGTGCTGGGTGCTACTAAAAAGTAGATAAGATTTAGCATGTTCCAGGTTACCCTTATTCATACAAAGAAGATGTAAAGGTTTGGATGCTTGATGATAGATGGTAGCTTACCGAGGAGCAGAACGAGCTAGTCTGAGCTGCTAGATCCTCAGACCAGCTCACTGAGAAACAGAGGCAGTTGTGCTTGATTGTGTGCCCTACACAGCTGTACTTTGTTATCACTGTCATACACCTTTTATACTGTAAATCCTGATTGCCTCAAGAACCCAGACTCCATGCTCCCTGTACCCTGGGGCTGTCAGAAGGAGCAATCCCAAAGCAAATGGAGTGCAGCTGTAGCTATTAACCCAGATAAAAACTTGTCATTTTTACCATAAGGGTATTTGCTTCTAAGTGCTGAATATATGTAGCTAATTTATGTATACTTGGTAATCTACATCAAGCTATAGTTTGCAATTATTTTGATCTTTCATTGATCTTAAGTGACTGCACCAGCTGAAAACATGCAGAAAGGAAAGATATTTGCGCCTGCCTTATCCTCCTGAGCCCAAATGTGGAGAGGCTTCTGTTGAATCAAAAGGCAGAGAGGGATATTACTTGGGTTTCCAAACTTTGATCAAAAGGTCCCTGATGTCAGTGAAATATAAGAGACAAAATAAAGTGAGAGGAAGAGTCAAGATTTTCAGGCCTGGATTCAATCATTTGTAAGAAGCTGTAAATATGTCAGAGAAATATTAAGGTGCTGATCCAAAGTCTCCACGAGTCAGCAGAAGCTCTGCACTTCTTCCCTTGGTCATGAATCAGGCCCTGTACTTCTGCAGGTGTTGCTCAGGTCTGACTCTCTTAAAACAGTTCTTCCTACTATTTCAAAGTTCCAGGGGCTTCCAATTGCTGGAAGTATGCTGCTCAACATAATTTTATCAGCTGTACCAAGTGTTTTATAAGTGATCAGGAAAGGCTCTTTAGGCTGGATGTGGCTCTGGGCAGCCTGGTCTAGTGGTTAGCAACCCTGCCTATGGCAGGGGGGGTGAAGCTAGATGATCTTTGAGGGCTTTCTCAACCCAGGCCGTTCTATGATTCTGAAACAGAAGAGCGTATTTTCTATCTGCAGTTCTGGATGAGGAGAGGAGCCAGTTAATCACTGAAGTAGCATTCGTTTGCAGGGGGAGGCTTTAGCCACACTGTTCCACATTCAAGTTAAAAAGGGGTGAGGGAGGGATGAGGTTTATTTGTGAACAATTTGGCACTCTTTGAATAAATTATATGAACTTCCCACACAAGAATAAGATCAAAATCTTTCTCTGCCCCTTCACCCCTATTTTGTATATTTCTTTGTATCTTTTTCATCTGATTCAACAAATGAGCTAAAATAAACATCTGTTCCCTTTCTGGGATAAATTTAGGGATTACTTCCAAGATTTCAAGAAGGCCTTTCATAAAATGGATAAAAATAATGATGGCTATGTAACAGCATGTGACCCACAGAGATTTCTACAAGAATTCAACTATCACCCTGATCATGATCAGTTCAGCAGTCTTCTGAATAGGTTTGTATGATTATCTGCTGAGCACCACTTTGGTCACACCCATAAGCTTGTACTTAGTGTTAAGGATATTAGAAGGTCTGACAAAGCTAATGGAGAGGCCCCATGCTTAAAACTCCATATGGGTGAAAAATGGTTTTAGGTTGGGTACTGGCTCTGCAGGTAGTGAGAGTGAAAGGGCTGCTTACAGAAAGATGGTATGCTTTGAATCTGCATATTTGTTTGCTGGTTTTACGTATTTATTTCACTGTAATACAGCAAACAGGTGAAAGGGACCCTGTTCAAAACAAAAACAGAAATAAATCAGGTTATAAAATAGCAATAACATTCAAAAGATCCAATACTGCTGCCATGCAGCTTTTAATTCTGCATGTTAAAATGAGAGGAAAACTCTCCTGATAGAGGCTGAGGAACACAAAGGACCTGTTCCAGCAGTGGGTAGTTGGGGTTCTCTGCCCCAAACAGCCCCCCAGAGGCCACAAGCCTGGCAGCACTCAGTTTTGTCCTCCACAGCCTGTCAAACGAGACTCTTTTTTTGAAACAATGTTAACAAAGTCTTTTTACAGTTCACCTTTAATTGGGTGATCAACTTTTTATGAATTGAAACCTTAATAGGAATCTGCTGCTTGTTTCTTTCTCAAAGACCTCTTGATGATAAACACCTCCATTCATTGTAATTTTGTGCAGATTATTCCTTTCTTGATCCAAAATAGTCTTTTCTAAATAATACAGAGTAGATTAGCATATGCATTTAGTTTTATTACTAAAATTTTAATGCCCACTTGGCAATTTATTTCTCAGCTGAAATGGTGTTGATTATTTCCTTTTCCACACACTGTCTCCAATATTGGAGCCAGCTTGACATGGGTAGTATGTGGGAGTGCTGTGCAGCTGCAAGATGCAAAATCAGGGCTCTTGAATATTTTTTTTTCTTGGTAGCAGATATGGGGTCTATAGTTAATTTCTTTTCCAGCCTGTTTCATAAAGCTTCCTCTTTGTTTTACTGGCTCTCCCCATTAATTAGACATTCTTGTAACTGGATATTCTGGTGATTGGTAGCTGAGGCATTGGTCCCTGATGATTTACTGTGGAAGCAGATGATGAAAGTATGTTACAGTAATTCATTTTTACACAAGAAAATCAGGCTTGCTTAGTGGAGATATCTTCTCTGTCAAGGCTTGGCTCTCTAGGACTTGCCTTGACCATTATTCTGACCAAAAAAAGCTTAAAGCAAAACTAAAAACTCCCAGCCTTTCCCTTGCAGCATAGGGACTGCTTACTTAATGCACGTGTGAAAATAATCTTCAGTTTTGATTAAAGTCTGTTAAAAAAAGACCTCTCTGTTGCTGATAATTCTAAGGTCAGCCTGGAATCATTTCATGGAAGCCAGTGAACCTGCATGAAAAAGTCCCAAAATACACTGTAATCTGAAGACTTTCGTTGTCTTTGAATGATAGAAAATTCTGTAAGCTGACTACGCTGGATTTGTACTGGGTAAGGGTAGAGCAAGCTGCTGCTATTGTACTCCCTTGTGGTAATGAATTCTACAGGCTCATTAGGCGGGTTTGAAGTCCTTGCTTAAAATACACCAGGTGTCTTTTCATTAAGTGGTCATGAGTCACAGGACATTGCAGGAAAGTAGCTTTTCATGTTATGGTTAATGCTACTCATTTCATCTTAATCTTTCGTGCTAAATAACCCTTATTCTCACATACTATCTGCATATGTGAAACTTGCCTTAATTCTAGACTTTTTACAGGAAACTATCCATCACTGAATAAAAATTAATTTAGTTTGGTAACTCAAGTTCTCTGCACACATACACACAAAAAAATATATATCCCAAAATCATATGCAAGAGCTCATCTTTTCCCATGGTGATATTTGATGCAAAAATACATTCACTGTTGTTACCTGGAGCTATCTGTAGTCAGCTGTGTAACCCACTCAGTTTCTGATGTGACAGAACAGGAAAATCCCCAGTGTCCCTGATCTAGCAGATGTTTCAGCAGACATAAATCCAGCAAGTCGTGCATGCAGTCTGCACAGCCCTTGGGCTGGCCTTCTAGGTACTGGCTGACCACAAGTGGTCTGCTCAGGATCCCTTACTGATCATGGGGCTTCGCAAGGCTGCAGCTGTGTCCTCTGGCCACATCAGTGATAACAAGCTCAGTCACAGACTGTGATCAGAATACTCTGCTGTGCTTCAAAAGCACCATGTTAATGCGGATGGACTGGAAGGTTGTGTGCTTGGGCCCAGGCTAAAGCAGGTCTCGAGCATCTGGAGACGGGTTGGACTCTTCACCTGGGAGCACACTTGCATTTAATTGATAGGATTGGTGACTTAGACCTGAGAAAGCAGTTGGGCTGGAGCTAACAGGATTCATGCACTGACAGCACAAACATATCCCGAAGCACTGCTGCAGTACAAATAATGCATCATAATAATTAATCAGTGCAGACAACAGTGAGATAATTACTTAAAATCATTGATATCTCAGTCTGTGTTTTTCCCTTAGCTTAGGAATCAGCATTCATGACAGCAAGCTCTCTTATTTTGATTTCCTGAGAGCAATTGATGATGGCAGAGCATCTAAATACCAACAGAGACAAAAGCAAGAGACACCACCTGCAAGCTTTGCAGCGCTCTGCTTAAAGCAGACCCTAATTAAGATAAAAGAAATAGTTGCATCATCTTGTGATTTGTTGTACAAGGTAAGTTTCACGTGGTCATTGCATTTTTTTAATTCTCTTTTTTCTGCCTGGCTGGAGACTAGTCCAAAGGCTTCAGAACTATTCTACTATTAATTGAGTGTTACCAAAAACCTTGGCCTTTGTAGGAGCAGCATCTTCAGACAACTGCAGACTTTTTAATTGATGATTCCATTCTGGTAACTCCACACAACAAACAAATCAAATGGAGCCTCAAGGTTTTGTGAAGATAAGTATTGGAAAGGAAAAAGAAAAAAACAGCAAATTATCTGAAGCTCCCTCTTCCCCAAAACCCCTTTGCCTCCTCTGATTTTCTATAAACTACATGGCAGGCCTGTGAATGTCTAGTCTTTTGAATATCTCTGTTGATTTTCCTAAGCTGAAACTTACTTTAGGTAGATATAATGCGCTACTGCAGGCAGGCATTATGGCTTTATCAGCGTGAGATGAAAGAGCATGTAGCAACAGAAGCTGCAGACATATGATCAGATGAGAAGACATTATAGTGGCTGCAGAAGTTAGCACCTGTCAGCCGGGCTTCTGCAGCTATCTGCATTTATGCACTTGGCCTCTCCTGGCTCTGACACAGACAGATAAGGCGCATTAGCTGTCGAGCAGCAAGCTTCCTGGTTTTCCCATCTGTAAAATGAGGATGATAAAAATAACCCATTTTCTATAGAATTTTGAAAGCCCTGAATGAGAAAACGCTATTAAGTAGACTTAGACTGTTGTGTTGGAGTCTACTGAAATGCAGCAGCCTCGAGAGTAAATAGTTCTTGATGCCACAGTTAGATTTTTTTTCAAGCGTGGAACAGAATAATCAAAAAGACCTTGAAGGAAACATTCCTGCCACAAAGAAATGTAAAGCCATGACATCTCCCCTGCAGCTTCAGGTCCAGTTTAAGCTCGTGGTCTTAGGGGCAGGCTTCTGTCTCACTGCTCCCGTATCCCCAGCAATATGGTCCTCCCATCGGCCTTGTGTCAAAGCCAGTGCTTATGTTCCTGCCCAGTGATGCAGGTCGGGAGCTTCAGCCTGACAAAAGCCTGAGAAGTTGTGTGTGGCTACAGGAAAGCAGCTGCCAGCACAAGGGAGGGGAAGGAAACAGTGGCTGGGAACATGATGGGGGTTGAAGTTTCTTTTCATCAATGATTGCATCTGTGAAATCTCAATCTCTGGGCTCTGTCCTGCAGTTACAAATAACATAGGCTTGCAAAAAAGACATCACTAATGATGTCACAGCTACAACTGGAAAAGAACACAGAGCCATGGGAGATGCTATTTCTTTACAGAAATCTCTTTTCATGATGTTTGGAGACCCCTGTCATGCTGTAAACTTCCTGGGGCTGTCTTGCCATTTTTGGCCACTAACCACTGGAGAGGACATTGAAGTATTCATGATTATTTTGTATTTGTCACAGTAAGGGAAAAAAATATCATTGATGTGCTCTGCATTATTGAGATGAGAAGCAGATAAATAGAATAGCACAAGTTGGTGTTTGTTATATTTTAATGGGACGCACCCGGCTTCAAAAAGGACAGTAGTATCTGTACTGTCAGCCCTAGGTGCTTTGGAAATAGGGAAAGTCACAGTTTTGTCTACTGAAGGTATGAGATGAAAATTATTTTTGATATGAACAGATAATTCATTCGATCTTTCAGGATATCATTTGGTGTTATCCTCACTGCAAAGACTGACTCATTTTCTCCATGGAGAGCCAGACTGTTGTGTAAAAGCAAAACTTTTTCTCATTCCCTTTATATGAAAGAGTAAGTAAATTATCCCTTTGTTTCTGACCCATTTTTTTGAGTAAAAGTCCCTCCTTCCTACATGATGGGGGTTTCTAAGAACAGAAGCTTAGGAGAAAGTATTTAGTTAGAAAGAGGCAGATCTGAAAGCACAATTCCTGGAGTCCAGCTAGTTGAGAAGAGAGAACATCCCATCTCATCCATGACATTTCTACAACTGAATACAAGTCTCTGAAGTCTTATAACAAATAGTTTAAGATTTCCTAGTGTTCACAGGATTCCTTTGGATCCAATGTCCTTTGGATATAGCGGTGTTTGCTTTACTGCTAGGCTTCATGTCCATTAAAATGTACAGTTTTAAGCCCATTATTTAGAACAGTTCTAGTGCTAAAACTTGCTGTGTTACACTAACAAGACACCTTGTTAGCTGAGTAGTATGACCTTAATATGAAGTTTTGAAAGGTGTAATCATCTACATTTTTTTCAATGAGTGGTGCACACGTGCAGCATCACTAATGAGGGACAGAACAGAATGAAGGGGCAGGGTTAAGTTGGTAGCATCCAGGCAACCTGGGAGTGAGTATGAGCCACAACTTGTCCAGACCTCAGCATTTTGGCCACTCATCTGTACTATTCATGTCACCTGCTGGAACTGTGCTGGATCTAGCCTACTTACCCAGGGAAACATGTGGAAATATTCCATGAAGAACAGGCTGGGCACTGCACGTAAGGAAAAATGAGAACAGAGCAAACAAGTCTTCACGATGAGCTGACACTAATGAGAAGCAAGGACTGCTGAGTCCTTTAGGGAGTAGGCAGAGGAAAATAAATTTGCTGTACTAGGAACTCTTTTTGGGAACAAAAGGCAGATCAAATATGCTCAGGCAAATTTCATTAGAAGTATTTCTAATTAAAAATATATTAGGCAGACCTCAAATATTTTTGTTCGCTTCCTCTCTTGTCTTAAGCACTGCCTGTTCCAGAATGTTTGGATGCTTTGTGTGATTCCTTGTTGTTTTTACTGCAGGTTGTTGTTTATTTGCATATTTATACTTACATGTGGCACAGAAACACAGGCTATTTTTGGATTATTTCAACAATTGCTGTTCATTTTTGGAAGAATGGAAAACTTCAAACTAAGTAAGGTTCTGGAAAATGTTTTTTGTTTCTTTGTGTCTGAAACACCCATAAGGAAAGGCATGTGGATCTCATTTCCATAGGAACTGCTAAATGGATACAAAACCAGACTTCTCTTTTGGACTGTCTACATTTGCTTAAATACTTTGAATTCTTCCTTCTCGGGCATTTTCTCTAGTTGATAAAGGAGACACTAGAGTAATTAAAACACTAGAATTTCAGTGAGTGCTTAACCATTTCTGTTTTAAATTATCACACAAGCAGTTCAGGAACCTTCTCAAGAACCTTAACCTTTGCAAGGAGCTGACAGTAGACTGGAAAGCTTTTATAAAATACATAAACCTCCCTTCAGAGGTAACAGTAGCCGCCAAGCTATTATTTTCTTTTACAGATAAGATGTATTAAAAGTGACTGGCTATCTAGGCATCCAAAATTCATGCATCTTTCAGTTGATCTCTGTTGAGGTCCACAAAACCCTTATCTCCTTACAAACTGCTCTCAGAAGTCTGGCACTCCTGTAGTTTTAGGGTTACACACAGCAAGCTGAGAGCATGGCCACAGATGCTGACAGATCACCCCAGCAGGATGACATGGGATGTGGGATACCAAATATGCCTGACCTGTCTGTATGGATTGAAGGGTGGAGAGAAGAGTGCAGTGGAAGCCCACCAGGTTCTTGAGCACCAAACAGTAACAGCAGTATGGATGCAGCAAGAAGGTCAGATGTGGTGATTGGCCAAATACAGAGAAAATCTCGACTGCAGCCATAGACATTGTCTTTGGTGCTCTGAATATGTGTGCTGGAATAATTCAAATTAGAGATGCTGTTCTCTGTGGCAGAGGTTTGTATCTACAGTGTCTCAGTTTACTTGAGGCAGACTGCAGGAACAGATCCTTCAGTTCATACTCACATCATCCTTTTGTCAGGCAGAAATTCTTACTGCACTTGTAAATTACAGGAGTGTGTCAAAATATGTAAGTAAAAGAAGTTTTTATCCTATTTTAATTTCAAAGTTTTCCCCTTCCCTTTAGTTTCTTCCATCTATCTTCTACCTTTCCCAATGGGAATCAGGTATAACAGTGAATATACAGGTGTCCAAATGACATTACCTTGCAGTTCATTTCCAAATTGGGCTGAAGGCCTGTTACTAAGTAGATGACAGCTCTAAAGAAAATTACATATGCAAGTACTAGCTTTAATCTTACATTGTAAGAAGGAACTGTGTTTCATTTACAAAAATGTATGCTCGAAGCACAAATAAAATGTGGAAAATAATAATCATCACCCAGTGGAAAACCATATAAAAAGCCTAACACTTCATTGCCATGGCAATAATAGAACGTTGTGCTAAACAAATCCATGTAGAGCTATACGGTGGTTGCATTTTGTGTCATAAAGCAGAAGCTGGGAAACCAGTCAGATCTCTGTTTTAGCCTCCTCATATTTGAGTCAGAAGTCTGCCAGGGTTTGAGCGCTTCAGAAGAAAAGGAGGGATCAGACTTCTTCGATACAGGAGGACCCACGAGCAGCTCCAAAAGTTTGTCCTGTGTTACAGACTTTTTTAGCGTGTTAGAGACTTTTTGCAAGTCCTTTACCAATAGGCACAGATTTACCATAGCGCTTATTATAAGTGCAGCTTTATTCAAAATTTTATAAGGTTACTGAAATGTATTTTATTCTCTGTAAATTTAGCATTAATATTTATAGTAGTGCAACTGTTACTTTGTCCTTGGTGGCAGGACTACATTTAATTATAGTTATTTATAAAATAGTTGGGAATTTTTAAATATTTATGTTTTCAGCTTGTTAAAATTAAAATGCAGCCTTAGCAGATATAACAGATCACATGGCTCTCAAATGTAAAACATTGGAATACTTTTTACAGGTCAGAAAGGGCTGCATTTCCCCATTATCCTGCTTTATGCTTATATAATTTCAGTTGCTTTCAACCAAGTCGTCCCAGCCCAAGGACCAATTGCGTGAAATACACCCATATGATTATTTTCAGAATGTTTTTGTGTTGTAATATTGATCTGCCGGCAAGCTTTCATCCTGACTTTAGAATGGATTTCTGCCTTTGCTAGGGAAGGTTTTGCTGTGATGCATTCTCATCCTCCACACAGGTGCTAAGCTCCCATAACAACTTGACAAGCTGCACACTCCTAGGTTCAAACTCTGAAAAGACACATTTTAATATGAATTCTCTTCAGCAGTTACTCCTCCAAGACCCTGAGTACCTCCCACCTCAACTTACCAAAAAATAAGCTGCCTCCACATCTTTCAGGAAGTATTTGGTCCATGGCAAGACTGGAGCCTGTGTGGCTTTTCTCAAAATCAAACATTCTCCTTGAATGCTTTTCTATGTTGTGTTGGTGTAGAAGGGATAAATCCATCATTACAACCCCAAATTAATCCACAAGGGAACATTTTTGGAAAGACAAAACAAATATGAACCAGATTCACAGCACTGGTTCAGCTTCCAGATGCTCTCAAATCTCATGTTAACCAGTCGGGTTCAAACCCACATCTCCCATGCCTTTGCAATTTCATCCCACCTCAGGTTCACGTGTATTCCGTGGCTCCTATGCAGGCTCAGGGAGAAGTCTGGTTGTTAAATTATTCACTTCATCCAAACATGCTACAGTTCGGGCCCATAAAGTATGTATGTAAATTAATGAGATATGCAACTCATTCAGGCACATTAGGAAAACTGATCATTATGCTATACAATTTGATCACTGAAGTATATTAAAAAGTAACAAGTAAAGTATGCAGCTTGATCATTAAAGTACGGAAAATTTACTGAACTAGTAAAGTATGAGCCTGGGATGACTTTTGTCTCACATGGCACCTCATAAATAAAGCCCACAACCACAAAGGCAAACATTCACAAACCCAAAAACCATACAGGTTTAGAATGGTTTTTCATTTTTTGCATAGAAAATAGCTGGATAAGAGGAGATGCTAAAATCTTGTGGAAATTGTTTCTAAATATTATATGCATCACGTGGATCTTTTGATGGCTTTGACATATGCTAATAAGCTTTACATTCTGATTAACTCTCTACAATACAGTCTATGGCATCTGTATGTCTAATCTGGTTTATACGAGCAGGATGCCCACTGAATTACAGCTCTGTAGAGCTTTTAGGGCTACACAACATGAAAATAGAACTATAAATAAAAGAAATAATAGAAATGTGAAATACTTTATGCCGTATGACTGCAGCTTAATATTCAGGCAAGAAAGAACTGTGGTTATGTCACTTAGCCCTGATATTGCTAACCTTACAGAAGATATGAAGAAGAAGAGCTGAAAAAGGAGGAAGGAGGCAGAGAGGACATTGTCTTGGGTGGGATGCTATTAATCACCAGTGGGCTTTCAGAGGACTTTTTGTAAAAGTCCAGACTCTGGAGCTGGGAGTAAGCTTACCTGCCAGTCTAATGATTAATAAGACCTGAGTGGAGCTCTTCTGTATTAAAATAATAAAATGCAATCTGGTCTAACGCAAACTGCAGTTGGGAATCAGACATCCCCCTGCTAAAAGAGAATTTACTCACACGTCCTTCCCCACTGTGAGCTATTTCAGTTATGCAAGGGAAAAGACTAAAGAGTGTATTAAAAGCAATAGTAGAGAGAGAGCTGGTCAGGTCTACAACAGCGAGGATTTACACAAAATCAGCAAACCGGCACACCTGCATATGAGGGGAGGAGGGAATGGGATCAACTGCTTTTTGTCAGATGGCCTTCCTGGAGCTGGGGCTGTCAAGGGATTTGCTGAGAACTTAAGTAAACCTGTGTCAAGTCCAGTAGAGAGAAGAAAGAGGCCAGGTCAAGCTGAGATACCCCGAAGCTGTACCTTCCTTTCCTTCTCCACTCTGAGTAATAAACCAACAATATACTTAGAGGATACCACAACCAAAGCAGCTCAGAAAATTTATTTCTTGAAATAAAATCCCAGACAAACTACCCTGGCACTCTAGAGCCAGCGTATTTTGGAATTTTAATTTCATCCCTGCTCTACCCCTTTTCCCTCATGATGCTTGTGCACCTACTTAAGGCTGGAAAGCAAGATTTTAAAATGATGAACTGTTCTTTGCAATGAAAGCCTTTCTTTCACTCTGTATTTACCGTGAGGAGTGGAAAAGGAGAAAGGAGGGGTAATGGTTTTGGGAACACAGTATTGGGCCACCAGATGTACTACTGATGGGCTAGACACTGCTGGGGACGCAGAGGAGTAGGGAATTCTCACTGTGGCTCCTAGTTCTCTATCCAGTTCTACCTAGGCTTATTTAATACAGCAGACATTTTAATTACATGTAGAGGATAGTGGCATTTTTCTAGACAAGATCAAGTTGGCAAGTAATCAGAAGCATTGTGTTAAATCATTTTGTCAAATCATCATATGCCATTACAAATGCTAAACACTACAGAGAGTGTTTTACCCCACAAATGTGACCTCAAAACTTGCGTATGTCTGTTGCAAACTGTTGGTCAAGAGGAAAATAGTGCATTACAAAATGAGCCCCAATAGAGTTTTCATCTTTTATTTATAATTGCGTTTATTATTGTAAGCTCTTGTTGCACACCAGATATCAAATCATCAGCCGGCTTAAATCAGCACTCAGGTTAATGGAGCTAGATTGATCATCACCAGATGAAAATACAACTCCACTTACATGCCAGTGATAAAAAAACAACCCTCTCTGTAATACTGGAGCTTTTTGATCAGAATCTGAAAGGTAGAATTGGCTGGCCGGTGAGTTACTGATTATATTGAGTATACAAACAAAATGCATTTCCACACCAACCCCCACTCAGGCAACTAACCGTGGCTGCCGCATACCAGGCAGGAGCATCGTTCATGGAAATTGGCCTGAAGATACTTCTTGTGAGGGTAAGGGACAGGCCCGTGGGCTAAGCACAGAAACCCCAACAACTGTGTAAATTGTCAAAAGGATGATTACTTCTGGCAAAGGTCATTCTCACTTACAAAGAGGAAATGCATCCTTTTTCGGGGGAGATACAAGAGGCTTCTTACACAAGCAGTTTCCCAAGACCTTTGTTTTCTGAACCTTCCCAGAAAGGGGAGAGGTCAGACATGTGACAGGACCAGAGAAGTTGTAATTTATCCTGATGTTCTGATTTACTTTATAATTAAAATTTTTCTTAATAGAAAAATCTCCCAGAAACAAGAAGGAGCTGCAGGGATGGAGCTTCGCTGAGCAGGTGTGGGTGGTAGAGCCTTCTTTTATTACTAATCAGCATAGTTATGCCATTTATAGAAAAGGACATGAGACTGTGCAGGGAACTTTCTAAAGAAGAAAAATGCAGCCCTGCTTTGAACAGCTAGTGATCTACATAGAGCCGCCCAAGAGAAAAGCCTCATCTCTCTCACTGGAAGCAGGAGGGGAAGATGAATTTACATGATCCTCTGAAGGCACCCCAAATTCTGTTACTCCATCTCAGTCGTGCGGTTAAAGTGAGACAGAAGCTAAGGACTGTGCTGCGTGTAAGCTTTGTTTCAGATGCAGAAATGACATTTAAATACATAGATGCCCAGGCCGGAGTCTGAAATTCTAGGCTCCAGCACTGCTACTTCAACCAAAGATGGTTATTTTAGCTGTTGATGGCATACACTGAATGCATTATTTGAATGTAGTAGATGAACGTAAAAAAATGAATTAATATGAAAGGTTTTCTAGTCTTTGAGCTATGCTTTCCAAGAAGCGCAAGTGATTTTTTTTTTTTTTTATTGGCTCTCTAGTTATTTTAAGATCAAAGAGTACCAGGTCTTATGAAATAAACAGAAAGCTCTTGAAATTAAATAAATTAGGAAAGCTCCCACTTTCCAACTGTATTTCTTTAAAGGGCTGCAGAGCAGTAATACTTTCCCTAAGTCTTTGGCTTCGTTAGAATAATTAAAAGCAGAGGTAGTCCGCATGCAGAGGGTGCACCCTGTGCTGGACCGAGCCTGGCAGTCTTCATTTCCTGACAACAGAAAGGGCCTGCATGCACAGTTCCACTTCTTGCGTTTCTTCTCTGAGCAGCACAGCTGTAATACCTATCCTGCAGATGTGTTTTATGTAAAGCGTGGTTAATTGTGAAACATGTTATTTGCATCTGAAAATAAGGGAGTCTTTTCTGATGAGAGGCAGGCTTCTCGCGGTTCTGTAGGAAACATATTTTCTTTTCCATTCAGTTATAACGATCATGTGAGGCGTGACAAGGGAACAGGAGCTCAGGACCAAAAAGCCATCTGTTTCTTCTTTGGAATTTTGCTTTGCATAGAGCAAGAAGGTGGCAAAGCTTATACGCTTAAATACGGAGGTATAAAATACAGTAGTAACATTCAACGTGCTATAAAGAAATGTCTTTGTGTCTTTGAACCAAAAGCAGATTATTATGTTTTTAAAACCAGAACCTCTTACCACCATGCAGTAAAAATGGCTACCACTCGTGTTTAGGAAAACTTTACTTCCAACATATTTTACATATTTAGTTTAGACAGTGCTGGTGGGTGGGAGGTTGGCTTCCGTTCCTGAAAATAAGTAGCTGCATTTTCAAACTTCTGATACTGCTTTTTAATTACTATTATTGTGCCGTTCCTGAGACTAATTTTATGAGTAAATCTTCATTTCATTTTAAAAACTGAGGCTTATTGGAGGCAGAATGCAAATGTTGAATAGACTTCATTGATGTTTAATTTTATGTAGTTTTTCGCATGCACAGCGAAACTTCTGGTGTTTTCAGGTATGTCTGTAGAAAAGCATAGCAGTTCTTCATTCTGCGGTTTATTCTAACCAACTGTATTTTGTAGGTTCTGTCTCTGCTTGCCTTATGACCTTTTACTGCATTTACTCAAAATGTAGACTTTCTCACTGCAGAATGCATAATGGGAGTTTACTTACCAGGAATAAGCTTTGGTGCTAGATTTTAAAGGCAGCACACTGGCATTAAGTTTGAAAGCAACACATGGAAAATAGGATCCGTACACACCTTGTGCAAGCTTTAACACACTTCTCTGCTCTTCCCTTACACATTCTGTACTTTTGCAGTCTTCAGCTGCAATGTTTAGCTGCCATATTCCTACTGTGGATGACCAGATTAAAAAGGACCGCAGTGAATATACCTGGGACTTAGAAATGAAAGGGAAATAATTGCCCTCTCTTTCATTTCAGGACTGAAGTGCCTTGTAAATCAAAGAGATTTTCACTGTGTGCTAAGAACTATTCAGATGAGAAGAATACGTTTGGGATATTTGGGCTAGTTAGCGCCCACTTCCCTTTTTCTGCATTAGCAGAATAGCCCTCTTTGTAAAATCACCCAATTTTTTAGACCTTTGTAAAAGTTTAGATCAGTCTTGGAATTCTGTGCTTTTGTTGGCCTGTCACCAGTTGGATCACGTTTATAGTGAGTCTATTTTTCCCCTTAACTACTTGCATAGCCCCTTTTCTCTTTTGTGGTATAAGCCAGAATTCCTGGAAGCAGGTTTTACTGCCTGCGGGATCTCCAAGGCCGCCTTCTCTGTGGACTCCTCTCTCTTCGGCTGGCTGAGTGCCACACCATGATTTATAATTTATTCACTAGATCCATTACTGATTCTGTGTGTATGTTTTGTCTAGACTGAGGAAGGGCAAAAAGTCATTCTGCCTAAATTTTCTTGGGAGCCGTCAGAGAGAGGTATCCTCTCACGGATACCAGAAGTAGCAACCGCTCGCTTGAACATGATTGCATGAGATTTTAAAGATATTGACTCTTCAAAAGATAACACAATATCAAAAGAGGAGTTCTGGAATATTTGTAACCAACATTTTCAGCATCTGACAGAAGAGCAAGTAAGACAACTGTTTTATTTTTTATTGCTAATTTAAGTGTACAGCTAGGTAAATTGGCTCTGGCTATAGATATGTGTTTGAATGCTATTGTGTATAGGATAGAGATTTAACAGTTTGGAAGAAATGAAAATGTTTTAAGACTATCCCATGAACATTTCTTGCTACACTTGTGTGAGATTATTTTTTTCCTTATCTCTGACTGTGGCTGTGAACTATAATAATCAGAGGCTTTCCAAAGCAAGGTCATGAAGATGCTATTGCTAATAATGAAGGTGTGAATTGAGAGTGCAGCAGCTCTCTTTGCCCAGCTCCTCATCTGTGTATTTGCTATTTTAAAAGTTTCTTTTTACAGTTTTAAGTTAATTCACTTCAAGGGTTGATGGGAGGGAAAAGGCATTGTCAGCCTAGAACAGAGAATACTTCCCTGGGGATCTAATGCACATTCCTTTTTCTCAGTAGATATTTTGTTCTGCCCTCTTTGGACAAAGAAAGGGGCAAGTATTTGACATTGATCAGCCATCTCTCAGCTACTTTTCTGAATTAAAGATTCCCCTAGATTAACACCAGCAGGGTTTACGTAACCTTGAATTTAGCTCCAGTGACTGGACTCATGACATGAATCTGACACTACAATCCACTTGATTAATCCTGTGCTAACCTCAAGGAACCTGATATTTTTGTCTTTGCTAAGATTCTGCTTCTACTGAGCTAACAGTGAAAACAGTCATTTTTTATCTTCGCTAATGCTGTTTCATTTTGAATTTTGCTGGTCCAAAGACAAGGTGAATAATAAAGAAGAGAGAGTAAACCTTGACTACAAGGTTTTACTTAACAGCACTCCAGCCTTCATGCCTGTGACTGTGTCAGTGTTTTTTGGCAGCAAACTGAAAGACAGGACACAATCTCCAAAGTCTTGTGCATGTCTACAAGCCAGAAAATTATTTTTGTACTTTGCTCATTGCAGATACGTGCTCTTATTTTTTGGCTCTGTATTTCTCACCAACACTTGTGACTACAAATTGCAGATAGGAGTGGGGCCTGCTTGTAATTACATCAGAGAGACTGTACAGTCTTCGGTATTATTGGGCACTGCTATGCATGTGTAAATTAGCAAATAAAATAAAAATAGCAAAATATTTTCTGCTTCACCCTTGAAAATAATATAAATAATATAAAAGAACAAATGATCTGTGTGCTTCAGCCCTGGTAGTCATACTGCTGGTGAGGCACCAAGCACAACTACTAAGGCTTTGTGAATCCTGAGCTTCCAAACCAGACAAAAGCAGAAGAGAAAACTTAGCGATATTGTTTCCTCATCTCTGTGAAGCACTGAGCAGAAGAGCCAGGGTTGACTTATGGCTGAGACCAGGCCAAGACAGGAGAGCAAACATACACCAACCATGTTGTGAAGAATCTCTTGTTTCTTTCCTTTTTGGAAGCAGTAAGGCAGGCATCTCCTGCTGAAAAGTCCTCCAGACAAGATCCTGTCTACTTTACAGTCAAGAGGAAGCAAAGGGACAGAGGAGCTATTTTATACTTTGAAAGAACCTCAGACAAGTTAAGAAAAAACTTCCTGATAGAAACTGTCATCCATAATAGCAATGAAAAGCAGGCCTGACGAGCCTCATTTATATAAGCAGCAGCCTCTCTGTGAGACTCAAGCCCTGTATGTTCAGAAATATTTCGATTTTGACAGGCCTCCCAAGGATATGCCTACGTATAGCTATATGAAGATGCTCCAGGAGAGCCTTCCAATCTGGGTGCAGGATTTGCCACTGCTAAACCAAACCCTGCTGTTCAGGCTGTAATAGCTGCTCAGAGTTGTTACAACAGTGTTACTAGCAACCATATTCTAGGTGACTTCAGAGAAAACGTCGTCTTTTATCCTTTTCTGGATGACAGTCACTTACTGTTTGCTGCTAGCAAGGCTAAGAAATCTATATCAAGTCGCAGCTGAAGACTTTCTTCCTAAAATTTAGCTTCTTGGTCTTCTGAATTTTTGTGACCTTTCTCGTAAAAAGTACAAACAGATGGGGCAAATGGGGTGTTGATTAATATCTTCCCAACTGACACCCCCCTTTTGATTACAGGCACTTTTCTCCTTTCTGCTTGAACTACCTTGATGTGCTTGAACTACTTGCAATCCCCCAAAACCCCCAAATTTCGTTGAGTGTTGAAATAGTTTCTAACTATAGCTAACCCAGCTCATCAGGGTATTGTTGTATTTAATTGAAGTTTGTAATACACTTTGAGATCCTCATATGAAGTGCAAAGTGTAATCACAAGTGCAAAATATAATTGTTTATAATTCATAATGTGGTAGCAGCCAGGCCAATGGGGGAAAGTTGAAAGGAAATTCAAAATGTATCCTTTGCCCTTTGAAGTTTGACTGCAACTTGGCTCATGCATCAAAGAGGTGACTAGTTTCCTTTAGGGTTTAAGTCTCTGCCGAAAAAGATCAAATCAAAAGCAATCTGAGGTTCCCAATTAGATTTATATTAAAAATCAATAATGAAGACCCTAAAAAGGCATACTGATGACTCTTGAAACACTTGCAAAATGAGTGCAGCTCATTTAAGGGCAGACTGTGATAATCCCTGCTTTGATTAGTAGCTTATATCGTGAGTAGTCCTATTAAATTCAGTGCAGCTACTAATGGAATGAAGGGCTGTTCAATGAAAAACAGCCTGGCCTCGTCCTTACAGAGCCATGCATCACTCAGAGAGCAGGGCTGCCCTGCCCTGCTTTGTGCCAAGCAGACACCCTATCTCCACATATGCTTTCAGTCCAGCAGCTGCTCCCAGGACTTCTATAGGCTGTCTGTATTGTACAGATACGGTTCTCAGCAGTTTATCATAACTATATGTGATTCTAAAGGCTGTAAAGATTTTCTGCTATATTCTTTCCTGCTGATTCCTTTATACCCTCAGGGTGAAATAATTTGTTGATGCAAATACAATAACTGAAGAACCTTAGTGGCCTACTGAGATGGTTGCAGAACTTAGGTGTAGCTGATAGCATGAGAAATTTGCCGCAATGGTACTTAGCTAGGATACATGTGCACTGTGGATTTGATTTACATCTCATGATAAAACATTATTCTTCTATATGGCAGCTTAATCTCTGTGTCTAATCACAAGACTTAGTAGTCTAAACGTACACCGAGGGCCAAATTCAATTAAAAAATGTCCTGCAGAAATCCCTTTTTCATTGTTTTCCCAGCCTTGTTCAGGCTTCTGTAGAGAAGCTGTGATTTTTAATGTTTTTTGTAATAAGATGGACCCTAGGATTCCTTCTGTTCCAAATCATCCTCTCCCTTCCTTTTCAATATACTTTGTCATATCCTTAGTACCTTAGAGGATTCTGGTTTTGTAAAGCTAGCATTTACAGCAGTTATCTTTCTTCATCAGTTTGAAAATCTTTGGAACACGGTGGATGTCGATGTTGGTGGATGATTGAAATATCAGAAATTTTTTAAGAAATTCAGCTCAGAACATGTAACAATGTCATCAACCACTCTCAGTGCTACCAGTCCTGAGACTTCTACCAAGCCAGTTACCGGTGCATCTTCTCAGCCTGAGCATCCCAAGACATCATCTTCTCTAGTGGGGCAGAAGAGTGTAAGTATGGTTGTTTTCTGAATTTTATCAATTTTCATTCCTGTGCATAGACTGAAAATAACAGTTTTGGAACTTAGTGGCAGTATTTCTATTGATTGCCCATGAGATCCGGCACAGAGGCTGTTAATAAACAAATGGGGTTACTTGCAAAATAATTGTGTTACAGTGACAAAAATTGGGCTAATCAGTAACTCCCCTGAAGTCAAATCATGCATATCCATTTATACCAATAGCATTCCCTGCTCTTAGCTTGGACATATCCACCAGATCTATATGGCAAAAATTCTTTTGTTGTTTAAGTACAGTCACATTTCTGAGAACAAAGTGAACTGCCCAAACTACAACAGCCCAACAGCTGCAAAAGCAACAAAGCAACATAAAAAAATGTAAGCAGTTGCCTGACAAAGCCAGGCAGGACTGGTAGTTGCAGTTTGCTGGCCTGTGCAAAACATTCTTGTGGTCTTGCTCTGCTTTCTGGCAGATGCCAGAATTATATTTGCTGATGGCTGAGAGTCAGATTGGTAGACTTGCTAGGAAGACCACTGATCCAAGACAGATGAGAGAATTTCATGAGAAAGGGAGCAGTCTTGTTCCACTTTGGCATCCCTATCTATACTTACTATGTTAGTACTGCACTTTGGTCCCCTCAATTGCCGTTCTGGCCTCTTATGCTAGTGGCAGAATTGACAGAAATGTTAAGAAATAATTATTGGAAAAAATATTTGATATCCACTTGTGGAGTTGCATGTGCTTGTACCATGTTCTTTGACTACGACCAAACCTACAAAAGAAAAATAAAATATTAAAATTATTAAAGTCCTATAAAATGCTTGAGTTTTCTGACTACTTCAACATAGAGATGTTTAACTACTGAAAAAGAAATAACAGATTGAGCAAATTAAAGATGCAAAGAACTTGTCACAGCTGGTAAATCTAAACATAGGCCCATTGCTAGCTCAATTATTGCATTAACTGTAGGTTCTTTTGTGAGAAGCCAGACTATTAGCATGTGTCCTTCATGCTTCGATCCAGTTCTCAGAGAAAGCACTGGAAAATTTCTCATTACTCTCTGTGAATGCTAGATTGGATGGTGCAAGACCGTAGGAAAGGAATGTAAGTCTCCCAGAATGTATGGCTTTTAGGAAGACCCAGCCAGCCTGAACACCTATTAAGATTCTTCTCTGTGGCACTCGTTGCATGGAAATGTGAGTCCTCATCAATCCTGCACCAGTGAGACTCCTGTGGGAGCTCTGGGAGATCTCAGAAAATATGAGATTACTTGTTGGACCTAGGACCATAACTATGGCTTGTGCACCCAGCATATAGAAGTAGGCTGAGGCTATACATCCAGCTCACCCAAAGTACTGCTGAGGCAGCAGTCAAAAAGATGCTAAGCATTGGGATCTTCTCACATTGTTCTTTCTGTGGCTCTGCCTGTGAGACCGCAGAACTGAGTTTTCTCAGTAAGAAACCAAAGCACCGTTATTGAATTATTCAGTGATTTTTCATTATTTTGTTTGTTCTAACATGGTATTACAGAGCTTTTCTAAATACAGTATCTGTTCTTTATTTAAAAATAAAAAGTTTGGAGAAACTGTAAATGATTTACAAGTAAGATAAATTTTTAAAAAGCGGTCAAGGCTGAGTAAGCAAATAGTGTCATTTCAACACTAAGAGTTTTCTAACATTTCTACCTACAGTTTTGCAAAAACAATTCAAATCAGAAGTGGTTCAGATGGTGCATTAGTTTCAATGCTGGAAGGCCAGAAACTGGATTTGTCATCTGGTTGGTTATCTACAAAATCAGTAAGACTTGGTAGACAAATTACTGTTATCTCTCGGTTTTAGACATCAGCATCCAGCCATCCTCAGACAACAACAGAATGTTCTGCACCTGTCCCTAACTGGGAAGAAATAGAAAATAAGATAAGAAAGAATATCCGGTGTTCCTGGAGAGACATACTGAAGCTGTGTCAAGAGAAGGATGTCAGCAAGATAGGAGAAATCCCAGTGTCCGACTTCCTAGGTTTGTTACCATCTGAAAAGTGCTTTATTCATTCTCAGATGTGTTCTGTTTTCTTTCTGGTGTTCTGGCTATAGGACATCTGGCCTTCAGTCATGTGGCATTCACTGCATGGTTGCTCCAGGTCCCACCCTGCTAGTGCAGTGCAGAATAGCTTACTGTAGCTTTGGGTGCAATAAAATCCTGTTCCTATTTAGAATTAGTTGCCACTTAGAAAAGGAGTACATGGCTTTGCTTGTTGATAATTTCGGCTCATAGACAAGTCATCTCCTCACCTTCCTAGTACACTGCCCGTAGTGTTCCTGATGATGTTTGAATAACTTTGCCAGTCTTTTCCTTGTGATTTTTCATGTGCTTCTGGTTTTTCTGGTAGTGACAGCTGAATACCTTTTGATTTGAAAGGACCCTGGATTTTACCCTCAGATGAATTGAGCTACGCTGCTCTTATGTTGTGTTCTCTTCTTGAGAGAGTGTTCTGTGCTTTTGTTAGGACATCCATCCACATGTGTGATAACACAACGTACACTTGTGTAATCAAATGTAAAATCCTGGGTAAAAAATAAATAAATATGTTAGCTTATCAGAAAATCAATTACAGTCAGTATCAAGGCATATTTCTTATGCGTTTAAAATCAAAGTAACATGTTATTAGTCTGCTGAAGCCCTGTGAAATGTGAACAGCTGTCTCTGTAAGTTTAGGCATATGTATATACCTACATATAGCAATGGCTGTAGAATGTATTTATGCAGAAGTGACTGAAAGTGAACACGTCAACATATCCCTGCTAAAACTTGTGAACACAATACATGATTGTCTATTTTTATGAGTGACAAAGTAAATATTATTTCTGCATTTCTTTATTATTTCAGCTATAGCAGAGAAGTTCCATTTGGATTTAAGCAAAGAAGAAATTAACCAAATAACAACAAAATACGATATCAAGAAAAATGGAAAATTTGCATACTATGACTTCTTCCAGAGCTGTATCTTGTTGTTAAAACCACAGAAAAGCACACTGCTACAAAGAGTGATTATACCGAAGCCACAAAAACCGGTACATACAATGCTTATAAAAATCAAAATTACATTTCTTTCAGTTTCTGCTGCAGTGACAGAGTATTCCAGCATTCTCTTGTCTAATCCCATGATATTAATTTCTGGTATTCATTTGGTATCCCCTTCAGTATGAGGATCTAACTCCTTGTGATCATGCTCCCGTGTATCCAAGTTAGATGGTAAATTGGCTAAATGTGCTAAAATTTGAATAATTACTATCAGAAGAAAACATAGGACCTGAAGTTTTAAGAGCTTTTGTTGAACTAAATAAAAATCAATTTAGGAATAAAAAGTGCTGTGGATGTGTCATGGGATGGCTGTCATTCAGCAGGCTGTGTCCCAGCCCCATGCTCAGCCCTGTAGGAAAAGTATGGAGGCACCACTGTTACCAGTCACTAAAATCATTTTATAGCAGGACTGGTCAAGCGCATTGTATCCATGCAGCTGCCCTCCTAACACATACCTATTCCCCAAGAGACAAAAGAGGTCTAGCAAAACAGTTAGCCATAGGCTGTTGCCCTTATGGGCAGGACATGACAAATGCCTATAGTAGTGATCTAAGGCAGGAAAGATGAAAAGAAGCGTAGAAGACTGGCTTTAGAGGCCCAGAAAGGAAGGCACTGGCAATAGTGTCCCGATCAAATTATGTAGTAGGAACAGTGCCAAAATCCAAATCTGCTCATTCAAGTGAGCTGTTTTTGACTGTGCCTAATTAGTTTAGATATGGTTAGTAGCAGCATTTTATAGAGAAATTACATTACTGAACTGTTTTCAGATGTGAAATGAACAGATTGCTACCAAGGTAAGAAGAAATACATTAGGAATTATCAAGTATTCACTACTAGTAGGGACAGTAAGGTAGAACTATTAAGTTTTGCATCAAAGAACCTCATTAACTTACATAAGGTTTCCTTTATACACAAATTTGATGCTGTAAAATTTCATCCCGGTATACTGGAGTAGATAAAGAAGGAATTTTTGAGTCCCTATGTAGTTGTCTCAAATCACTTCATTTTATTTGTTCTGTTCAGAAAATGCAATGAAGGTCTCAGTCCATGTTTTGAGCATCTTTCTATAATGTAATATTCAAAGTGAAATTACCTCATTGATTGTTCACCCCATTCCATCTAATAAGCAGACAGATGCACATCAAAAGGAATAATAATTAATAAGGGTAATAATAATAATAATAAACTTTTCCTTTATGTCATAGGCACAGTTCTTTCTCTAAAGCCTGAGGGAATCAATGGCCTAGGGCTTCAACAGAAGCATCAAGCCTCCACGCTATGAAAATAACCCAAGTTGCATTCGCTGTAAAAAGCTCCTTCCCTTATTTCAACCCACAAGAGTACTCAGTATTTGGGGTTGGAAATTGCATTATTCATGTATCCATGCATTCCTCAGCCACGTATTCTGAAGGCAGAACGCACCAAGAGCACAGAGCAGTGGTGTATCTGACCACCACGCCTGTTACAACACATATAGGCACAGTACAGCGTCTGCCTGTGTCTGCCTGTGTCCACCTAACAGAGGTATAACATCCTCTGTATGTTCCTTCACAATGGGACATTTGTAGAGACTGTAGCATCACATGTGCCTGGCACAGAAGTGGCATAAGTGACGTAACCAATGACAAGTGTTAGGGAGAAGCCTGAGATGTACCTAAAGAAATAAAATGGCAGCAGAGCAGATCCAGACCCTGAAGGTGGCTCCAGGCCTGCTGACTTTGGTTCCCAAAGTCTCTTTTTCATGGCAGTACTACAGTAACATTTCTGCAGATCACATGTGTTCAGCGTGCAACATGTAATGAGCTTAGCCAGGCTAAAACAAGGAAAGACATTTCCTAAGGAAAATTAAGTCTATGTTCCAGCTATTTAACTGCAGAGGTGTTAAAAAACTATCTACAAGGTATTATAGCTATAGGGAAGAATGTAGAGTGGGGTTTTGATTTTCTTAAATCTGCTGCCCCCATAGTTGGATTATGCATTCAGTCATTCTAAAGCAAAAATTTCACTCTGGAAAATGAATGCTGCAGGGAATTAAAAATGCCTGAAAGAGGGAGTTGAAACAAGGACAAGCATAACACAAGTGAAAACACAGATCTGAGAAGAAGTGACACTGACTTCAGAATCAGTTTCAAATAATACAGTTAGGGCGTTGACAGTGATTAAGTAAATATACCATCTGCACTTTCCAAGAATATTAAAATGTCATAGGTTAAAATTATCTTATGTAAACAGTATCTTGCAATAATTTGTAAACAAGTACTTGGCAGCCAGTTCACCAATTAAGCCAGCACTACTTTCCAATACCTTCTCATTCTGCATTATTGTTCTGCCCAGTTGTGTCCATTGCATTAATGCTTGCCTTTCTCATCCAACTTTGACAGATGAGTCCTGGACCACAATCCATGTTGTTCTACAGCACAATGCTGAGAATTCAGCCCCAGATCTTGCACTGTTGGAGACCGCTGAAGCGCACTTTTAAATCCTATGATGAAAGTCGTACTGGACTGTTAAATGTTGCAGATTTCAGACAAGTAAGCTGTGTTGAGCAGTTAACAGTCAGAAAATTGCAGTACTTTAATGTGAGCTTCCTGATTGAAAATTTTCTGGAAAATGGTACCGAACTGTGGTGTATAAAGTCATCCTGGCTTCCCTCTGTAAATTTAGCTCTGACTATTACTTGCGGTAATCTTTCTCCACATATGATTATACACTCATCAGGCTGAGGGTCTTAGTGGGGTCCTGCTATAACAGCATAAATAAAGCAGAGAAAATCTTAGTCCCTATCATAGAATCACAGAATGGTTTGGGTTGGAAGGGACCTTAAAGACCACCCAGTTCCAACCCCGAGCTGCGACTGGGTTTGCTACCCATCAGCTCAAGCTGCTCAGGGCCTCATCTAACCTGGCAATGAATGCCTCCAGAATTGGAGCATACACAGCTTCTCTGGGCAGTCTGCTCCTATACAACCTTTAAATACAGAGCTTTCACAAATGCATAAGAATAGAGGTGTTGGCTGAACCAAACTAGTCCTTTGCGGAAAGTAGCTGCAAGATCCTGTAAACTTCCAACTGGTGTGTTCCCTTCTGAATGTGAAATGGGCCCAAGCAGTCCTCATCTGAGAGTCTCTATTACTGGTTTCTCTCTTCGCTCTTTTGTGTGGAGTACAGTTTTGTACTAGGGGAGGGATCCAAAAGCTCTGCAAATATTTTGGCACCTTGTATCCCCTCAAATTGCAAATACCTGTGTATTCTATATATGTATATTACGTCTGGAATTAATAGTTGCTTCTTCCTCTAGATCTATGGGGATTCTGGTTTTTACTCAGCTTAATCTTTACAAATTTCAATGTATTCTACATTGTTTTATTTAGGATTAGACGAATTGTGAATATTCGCTATTCAATTGCAAGAAAAAATTACAATGGGTCCCTAAACTCGTTTAATGCTGCGTGCATTGAGACACCCCTTGGTATTGTTATTGCTTTAAAGAACTGATAAACTGGTGGACGGGATGCTCAATCACAGCAAGCAAATGCTTAAATGCAATAAGTAATCGTGGGGTGTGATTCTGAAGCTTGCCTTCCCTGGAGCTGCAGAAAACCAGCTTGTTGCCTGGCACTGCAAAGAACAGCCTAAACCCCTTTAGATTATACCAGTCACTGAACTCCTCTGTAAATCTTTACTTATTTAGTATTAGTGGGAACATGATATTTCCTGGCACAGCCATGTAACTGAAATCTAAGTCCCTATGTGAAGACTGGGGGATGAGAAGTACCACTGTAGCCATATAATCTTCATGTCACAGGCTCCCTGGCTCTCACTACAGCTTTTTGCCTGCCTGGGTACTGCCTCAGGACATCAAGCTTAGGGGAGTAGGAATGAAGATCAGACCTGTTAATTTGTCATATTCCTCTAGGACATGTGATGATTATCTTTCCAAGTTAAAGCATTGTCAGCAATTGCAAATCAAGCATCTTTAACATGACCTAAGCTAGGCTAAAATAAACAAATAAATAATACAATAACACCTCATGGACTTAGATGAAGAAGCTGTCCCCAGTTCCAGAATACTGCTACAAAGGTGTTAATCGGCCATTGACAAGATGGAAGGCGTGAAGGTACAGATCCCTTTATTTCCTAGGAAACTTAAATTTATTGGAATGGGGAAATTAGCACCCTCCTAACTTCAGTAACACTGCTATTTACAGCTGTACTAAGTGCACAGGGCCATTAGCAACTTCAGATGCTGAGTTGTTAGGAGGGAGTTGCAAAGCAATAAGATCTTTCCAGAAAGCCAGTGATTAGTGGTGTGGCATACCACTACTAATGGCTTTGCTGGTCACTGGCAGGGCCCAAATTCTCAAGTTCAAGTGAAACCAGAAATGAATGTCTTGCTATGTCCTGCTCGCTTTCATGTTAGGGCATTATGAACATTTAAAACTGCAAAAGTACTGAAAAATGCACTGAGTGAAATTTTTAACGTTAGGTGAACCAGATTAATCCTGTTCAAACTGGGTAATACCTAAAGTGCTCAAAAGGTATGCCTATAGGCCAAGCATTTGTCCTGTGAAAAGTAAAAACATGGAGTACATGTGGGCTTTATTATGTCCATTGGGGTTTGCACAGTTTGAGTGACAGTGTTATTCCTTCTGTTTCCCTGGATGTGAAGACTGTAGATCATCCAAGAAGGATACAAAGGAAGACACTCCATCTCTCCATCCCATCTCCTAATAGTACTTAGAGCCCTCTAAACATGCGTTATTTGTAAATTTGCTTCTACACACATAGGGGCTCCCCATCTCCAGTGCTCCCCCTAAAGCAAGTGCTGTTTGGGATCGTGGACGAAACCCCCTGCATACACAGATTTTCAGAAATGTATTCCAGGGAGCCAAAATTGACACGGAAGTCAAAGATAAAAAAGAGGATTTGATTTTCTAGTATTCTCAGAAACCAAAGAGAGGATAGGGCTAAATCATGAAGTTGTTTTGTAAAGAAATTTTGAGCATAACAGTGTTTTTATTACTTCCTCACCAAAGGAAGAATAAATTTTAAAGTTGCTTCTGTCTTTTACAGATTCTTCATGAATACAAAATCAACCTATCGGAAGAAGAGCTGTTTAACATTTTGGAATACTATGATAAAACTCTATCTTCAAAAATATCCTATAATGATTTTCTCCGGGCATTCTTACAGTAGGATTTGGTCAAATGCAGGAAACTGTAGATAAAGACAGTGATGGATTTACAATTTCAAATTTCAAACTAATAAATTAATTGAGAATGGCTTTTTGTATCTATTCATTAGAAAACTCAAAATACTTTAAAATTCTGACAGAGTGGTCCTGTGTTGTGGATTAGATCTACATAGCAAGAGAATTAATTTTGCATAATCCATTTATCAAAAAAGAGGCAACAATTAACATTGTCAAAATAAGGCTTCTTAAGACATCTCCAAAAGCTATTCTTTTAAGAAAACTCTTCTTTTCAATTTTACACATTTTATTAATGGCATATTCTAATTTCAGTGAAAAGGTTTACTAGGCATACTATTCAATTTCCTCAATTGTAATTTTCCAAACGTATTACTTTTAGTATATTAGCCATCATTATTCAAAAAAATCATCCCCTTTTGCAGTGCTTCTTTTTCCTGTACTTGGTGTCATATTTGTCTTGTCGAGGACATTAATTTGGAATGGCTATTAAGATGCCAACGGTGAGTTGACACCACACCTTACTGTATTAAAACTGTTCCTCTACATCTGTCAACAGTTTGGAAAAGAAGGCATCAACGAGTATTGGCTTCTTAACTGCAGATAGATTCCTAGTGGTAGTCATGAGGTTTTATTTTTTAGAGTACAGATATAAATTAAACAGTAAATTGCAAGTAAACCATTTGGTTAGATTTCCCAATTCTAGCAAAATTCTATTTGAATATCTAGTGAGATACTCAGATCTTGGGAAGGAAATTAAAAAGTAATTGTTTTGATTGTTGAACTTCTGAGATAATTAAAGGACATATGATCATCAGAGCTTGCTTCCTGGCACTGTATCAACAACTAAACAATTACCTGATCTGAAGACTTGTTAGGTAAATATGTCACCGTTGGGTTCCTGAATTAATATTCACTGGTACACTGAAGAGCTCTGTCCTTATCATCTGTACTTACTTGGTATAACTCTTCCTCCAAAGTGAAAAAAGTTTAGAAGTATTAATAAAGGAAAAGAAAGAGCAAGCTGTGTGGTTGTAGAAGCACGTATGAACATAGGCACACATGAATATATGGAAGTCTTTCAAATGGAAATGGAAGAACATAATCCTCTTTTTCTTATTGTTTCTAGTGAACATGTGAACCATTGCTATGAATCTGAAAGATTCCCAGCGCAGGCCACTTTAATGCGGTCACTCAGAGGGTGGTGATGCAGTGGAACAAGTTACCAAGGAGGTTGAGGAAGCATTCAAGGCCAGACTGGATGTGGCTCTGGGCAGCCTGGTCTGGTGGTTGGCGACACTGCACATAGCAGGGGGCTTGAAACTAGATGATCATTGTGGTCCTTTCCCACCCGGGCCATTCTATGTTTCTATGAATGTCTGTTTTTATGAAAAAATGGTTCTGTGCATTTGGAGCTTCCAGGAGATTTATGGAAAAAAAAAGCACTGGGAATGTTTCTGATTGGACCTGTAGATGCGGGGTGTAGATGTTCTGTATTGTTTTTCATATAGCTTCTAGGATACTCCAGCATAAAATAAATACATTTGGCACTGGATGTATTTGAAATGGTAACATAAAGAATACTTGCTAGACTTTTTCCTCAAAACTGATGGCTATCTGTATATCCCTGTAATTGATACTTAGATGATTAGCAGAAGAGATTGTGATTATGGTTATTAAAGGCTGTCCTCCCACACTAAGCTAATACAAAAATTCCTAGTTCCATTGCTAGAAAAGAGTGCATCTTAGGGATACACATACCTGTAAGTGACTGAAAAGCGTGGGTCTCGGTGCACAGCTGTTGTGGCATGTTAGATGTTCCCACCGGGCATCTCCAGGTGGTTCTGCATTGACATCATCCAGCCCCACAGGAATGTCCCACTGTCTGAGGTCATCTCAGGCTGCTGCAGGAAACTGTGCTTCAGCACCTGATTTGAGCCCACGAGGGGTTCAGTTTAGCCCCATACAAGAACCAATTAGTCTGGCCTTTTAGTTTTATTTTCGTAACTGTTGTGAATCCACAAACTGCTCTCTTCTTTAATAGCAACTTCTTCCCCCAACCCTAATCAGGTGCAGCATGCCTGATTTAATTTCTGTTATTATTTCATGCAGTTTATGTCCTGAATTAATCATTCATACTCATTAAAGAATTAATTGCTGTTCAGAACAACCTAAAATTGTAACACAAATACTACAATGATTCGTTTTTAAATAGTGGATTTCACTGAACTGTTATAATGATGGCCAAAAAAAAAAAAAAAACCAACAAAACTACTTAAGTAATCATTGGTGGTTATGTTTTTGTGTATTTTTTTTTCAAATACACCAACACCTTCTATCTGACAGTTGGATCCAGTTTTGTACCAAATATAATAAGGTTTCCATCCCCATGCTGTTACTTGGCAAGGAGTGATGTTGTGAAAGGATGAGGGCACTGTGTCCCTGGCTCTGCCACCTTCAAGGTACCTGCCATCTTCAGGAGACATGCTGTGGCCAGGGACATCCCTGGGCTTCTTGACACGTTGTGCCAGAGGATTTTTCATTAGTTCCACTGGCAGGAGTATCAAATCCAACAACTCCAAAGGGATTAAAGAACAATCTTTTCGCTGTACGAACAAATCAAATCATGCTGGTTTTTTTAGTGAGTTTTTAAAGGCAGAGATGGCACTTGTCAACTGTTTATCCAGCCTCAAAAAAAAAAAAAAAAAACAAAGTGAATTTCAACTACCAGCATTTCAAAATAACCAAGGTAATTTTTCATATTAAAATCACAAACTGCTGGATGGATCAACTTTATAATGGAAGAGAGATTTTTAAGCAACCCTTTCCCAGAAACAATGGCCAGTCATCCAGCACCGGCAGGCTTGCTGGCATCCCATTTGTTTCCACTAAGAGGTAGATAATGTCAGTGGGATTGAGTATTATCCCTTGGTAACAGTCCCCTGCTGCTACACGTAATCACTGAGGCAGTTATGAAAATAAAAAACGTCAGTGCAAAGGGAGGAAATGTCACTGCTGAGCAGAGGACACTGATGCCTGTTTTCTGCCATCCCAGGAGCAGCCTTCAGGGGAAACACAGGTAGAGGGACAACGGGGTTTGGAGCAGCATCTCCTCCTCATGAAAGGCTGTAGAACCAAAGTCAAGGGTCTGTGGGGGTGATTCAGCTGTGCATCACAACCTGCTTCCCACTACAGCCCTTCTGCCCAACCTCATGTTGCTGCTATTCTGTCCCCAAAATGGTGCCATTGCTGCTGGGTACCAGAGGCATAAGGTGCACCAAGGATAGAGAAGAGCTGCTCCTTCAACAGTGCTTTTAACAGCACTTTAAGTTCCATTTAAACCACTTCTGAACAAAATAAACTAACCAAAAGAGACTGAAGTTGCTGGTCAATCTGCCACCTCACAGAAGCCTCGTGTTCCTACCAGATCACCCATCCACCTACTCAGAAAACCCACTGACAGAAGGAAACCTTCAGAGATGTGTGCTGTGGTGGAAGCCTCCCTCGAGCAGCATCCAGCCCACAGGACCCGCTCACTGCCAGCACGATCAGAGCCTGCACAACAGAAGAACTCATGCCAGCCAAACCCCGTAGGATTTCCAGACAATTAAAGTAAAAACAAAAATGAATTTTGTACCTAATTAGACTATGAAAGAGGAATATCTTTCACTGCATTCTCTTCCTCTTGGACGTCTCTCACTTTGAAGCTCCTGTGACACCAGCAGCATGTGCCACCATTGCCAAGTACTGGGGCCTGATCAGGGGCAGGCAGCAGCTCAAAAGGGGGCCCTTCCTGGGCAGGGCAGAATCACAAGGCACAAGAGTTGCTTGCTGGGAGCATGAGCAAGTAGGGAAAGAAAAATGAGATGGAAAACAGTTAGCAGAGGGAAGTTTATAGACTTTGTGGCAGCTATTTCTATTCTAGAGCTGCTGGAGTGGGTTCCAAAGCTGTTGGAGCAGGTCCTGAGGAGGTCACAAAGATGCTCAGAGGCTGGAGCACCTCTCCCATGAAGAAAGGCTGAGGGAGTTGGGCTGGTTTGTCTGGGAGAAGAGAAGGCTCCAGGGTGACTTCACTGCAGTCTTCCAGTACTTCAGGGCAGCTTATAAACAGGAAGCAGAGTAACTCTTTCTATGGCCTAATAGTGGTAGGACAATGGGGAATGGCTTCAAACTAAAAGAGGGGAAATTTTGGTTAGATGTTTGGAAGAAATTCTTTACCCAGAGGGCAGGGAGGTTCTGACACAGACTGTCTAGAGAAGCTGTGGATGCCTCATCTCTGGAGGTGCTCAAGGCCAGGTTGGATGGGGGCCCTGAGCAGCCTGAGCCAGTGGGTGGTAATACTGTCCATGTCAGGGATTGGATCTCAGTGATCTGTAAGGTCTCTTCCAACCCATGCCATTCAATAATTCTATGTTCTATGATTCTATGGAGCTTGCAGGACCAGAAACAGAGTCTCTCTGTGCTCAGAGGATGAACAAATAGAGTTGAGATAGGGTTAAGGTAATCAAAGGGACTGAAAAGAAAAGGAGTTTCATAGAGCCCATCTTTTACAGGCACACAAGGCTAGAAATAGAGCATGCTTTAGAAAAAAATCAAACTCCTCCAGAATGCAGTCATTTGATTTGTTTGATTAAGGCATTACCATGTGAAGTACCTATATCTCTGTGCAATTACTGTTTTTATGTGGATGATATACAGCAGGTCATGTGCAGTAAAGGATGCTCCAAACATGGCAAAATGAAAATCAGATAAAAAAAAATCCATTTGCTAAAAAATAATTTTCTTCTGTTTTTGAATTTTTCTATACTAAAAGCTGTCATGCAGTGGAAAGAGCATTATTATGCTGTGAAAAGAGACATAAAAAGAATTTTGTATTATATCAATACTTAAAATATGCAAATATGATACCTTCCCAACGCCCCAAAATTATGCTTGGCATGAATTCTTAGCAACAATACAAATATCATCATCTTCAAATAAGCAGGTTTAACACGCTGCTCAAATACCTGTAAAAACAACCTCATCACAGCTCTGGGAGCATCCAGATTTTATCTTTGATGTAGTTAGATTTTAAATAGGAAAGGTAAGCAAGTTGTCTTAAACAGTAGCTTGCACTGGGATGAATGTTAATGGGGCAACTATGAATTTGACATAGGAAGGAGAAATGCCAGCATGCATACCCAGACTCACAACTTAAAAAGCCTGGCTCTGGTCCTGCCCATTAAGGGCTGATGGCTCATCTTGGGGGAGGTGACACCCAAGTGCATAGAGCAGCTCCCAGACTGCTTGTCTGGGGAGTTCAGGCACTGCACAGCCAAAGAAGAGCAGTCCTTTGGGAGGTACTGTGGGCTCCTGACATGTGTGGGTGCTGCATGGGGCTACAGAGGCCAAGCACTGTGCTCAGCCATTTTCTTTCCCTGGCCCTACCACGAAGGAAAGTCAAAAGTTGCAAAAGAGTTTTAACTGCATTTGTTGAGCTCTGGAATTTGATTTGTTTTAACAAAGCATCCAATGTCTTGGTACTGTGCCCAGTTGCTGGTGGCTCCTCCAAACCTGTGCAGGTGTTGCTCAACTAGAAATTCTATAACTGGCCCCACGGCCGCAAGGTTAACCCCAGGCTGCAAAGCCAGTGTGTTTGAGCCTTACTTTAGCTATATCTGTCTTCATCCCTGAATTGTGATTAAAAATAGGGGTAAAGTGAAGAACAGTGTAATGCAGAAATTTCACTGTGCTATGGATACCCTTTCTGCACCTGCTTTCAATGTAAGTACCTTTATGGACCTAAGTTCTCATTTCACTAAACAAAGCTTTGTGGCTACACTGACTTCAGGGTGTTTATTCCACTGTTCCACCATATCAGATCAGAATCAGACCAAAATCAGCTTTTCCAGCTATTTCCAGGCCTAGAGCAGAACTCAGATTCAACTTGAGGAGCAATGCATCTTTCTCCATGCACTGTGCATAATTCCCCTCTTATGCGTTAGAATAGATGCTGAAACAGTTCTAATAAACATTTGTAATTTGCATTTTAATTGCCTGCTAGAGTGTGAAATGTCTACATAAAGGAACATTTTCCTCAGTGCCATGGGTTTGTTCAGCACTAGCAAGGCAGCAGTGTGGAAGCACCCTGGGCAGTGACCATTCTACAAAATTGTCTGTTCAGCCAAGGCCTGATTCAAAGTTAAGCCAAAAGAGCCCATGTGAGTGTTTGTTAGTTTGTTCCTAACTAATGGGGCTTCCATAATTAATTTTTGTTTGTTGATATACATCAGATCTTGATTATAAAATTGCCAGTTGCAAAGAAACAGCACAATCATTTCAAGGTTGTTTTGGAAATAATTACAATATTTGTAAGGAAAACACTGCATACATATATTTGAATACATACATATGTGTATTTTTAAGCTGATGGCAGTAGAGGCTGAACATTCCCACCAATATTCCATTACGTTCTGTTGCTATGTGACAGATAGCAGCAGAGAGGCAGTCTGACAAAATGGTGTCTCACATGGAAGTTGGAAAAATGGGACCTATTGACATACATTAATACTTGTTGAATGTTAATGGAGAGCAAACTGTGCATGTGAGCACAGTGAGACAGTGGGCGATGCATTTCAGCAGTGGCAACAGCTATGTGAAAGACTAACCACATTCTTGTTATGGCCATGCACAGTTGTCATATTACAAAATGAAGAGCATCTTGATCAGATCATGCACAAATCAGCTAATGATGGTGACTATGTAGAAAAATAGTGTTTTGTACCTGAGAATTTGCACTCTCAGATAGTGTTATTGCATTCTTTGTATCTGTTGCAGTGTCTATGAAAACAAATAGGAGGCATTAAATTCAGAGCAGCCTGTGTATATCTCAGTCTCTTGTATTTTTATTTCCTATACAAAAATATCTTTCCTCTCTTCTTCAAAACTCAGTTCCCATGACCCATTAGTCATGGAACCAGTACAAACCAACCTATAAACCACTGACATTTGATCACCATGGCACACTGTAAGAATGGCATCACCATGGCCTCCTGATGTCACAGGTCGCCTCACAGCCCAGTGTCCCAAGCCCTTGGAAAAGGGGAACCCTGGTCCCAGAACCCCAGTTGCTGAGCAAGAGACGCCAGTGGCTGCACTGAGCTCAAGAGCTGAGTGGTGTTTTTGTTGTGAAGGAGGCAGGATGGATTGTCCTCCTCCAAAGAAGAGGCGGCTGATAGAGTGGCTCAACACCATCGAGCCCATGGAGGTGGACCCTCCTGAGAGCGATGAGGAGCCCATGGAGGTGGATCCACCTCCATCAGGGCAGAGCCACCATCAGCCCATCGCTCTCAGGAAGTGGCAGAGGAAAGCCAGACCCAGAGCCCACCCCTACTACTGGAATGGCCTGAGGTCCGGTCCACCTCCCCGCAGATAGCCGCCTCGGTGCCAGCCCTGATCCTCCCATCCTGTAAGTTTATCATTATCTGATAGAGCCTCAGCTTTCAGACCTCTCTGCAGGCTTACATGAGATATTAATTTCCTGTGAATTCTTCTTTTGACAGCCAAGGTTCCTGTGAACCCATCCTTCCCGTCCCCACCTTCTGTCCCTCCCCAAGTCCTCTCATCTCTTCACGAAGAGGAAGAAGGAAGGGCAGGGACTGCCAGCCTCTGAGCCATTGCACTGGAGCAACAAGAGGAGTCCAGCAGAGGGACCTGAGCTGCCTGGGGATGTGAGGAGGTGTCAAAGTTGTCACCAAGGGACCAAGGTAAACAGGAACAGCCACTGCTCCTGCAGAAGTTTTTGGTTGTGACTGTAGGAAGGCTGATATTCAGCATGAAGGATTTTTTCAAGCTTGGACAGCAGAAGATTTTTAAAAATAAAATATATATATATTTAATGTACAATTAAGAAACAAACCAACAGGAATAAAAATGAATAATAAAGCCACAAAATATCCAAAACAATAAATGTTCCTCTGTTTTTTTAGAACTTGAGAGTCTGTGTGTGAATTCCTGCATTCTCTCCTGGTCTTCCCAGTACAGAAAAGGCACTGCCACATGGGGTGAGGGCCCAGCCCAGGGCCATAGAGTGGGGAAGGGTCCAGGGCACCTGGCATCTCGGTGCAGGCTGAGGGATCTGCGTTTGGTCAGCATTAAGGAAAAATGGCTATTGACCTAGACTTCCACTGGTTCAGCTCAGTTTTTCAATTCTGCTATTGTGAGCACCCTGTTCTTATGGGAAGAGCTCTGCAGCCTTGTGCACAGGAAAGTAAAACCAGCAGGTGAGTAGAAGGTGCTGTGAAGTCTCTGAAGACTCAAGAGAAGCAATTGCCTTTTACATTTACAGGGAACTTTCAATGAATGCAAACTTTTTTTGTCTTTATTAAAACATACACACCCTAGCTTTCTACTTTGACTCTACTTGTGAGCTGTGATTTCCTGATAATTCAAGTCAGGTGTTTTTAGACCAACACTATGCAGTCACAGAACACAACCACTGCCAATAATGTGAGTGTGGGGTCAACAAGACAACAATGTTCTTGAGAGGACACTATCCTTTTTAGCCCAGAAACAGAAAGAAAGCCAACAGGGAGCACAGAACATTACAATTGCATCTGGGAGCACTGGTCAGTCATTTGCTTTCAAAAATTTTTTTCTTCCAATCTCTTTGTTTTGAGTTTTCGGTTGTCTTAATAGATAAAACTAGCTTCAAAATTAGGAGGAACAATACCCTATCTGCTGCTGTTGTCCTTTTTTCTTTTTTTCCTTTAGCAAGGGTTGCTTTCTTGTAATCTGAAAGGCATTGCTTTAAAAGAGCAGAGCTGCAATGAGCAGAGTGTCTGTGCCTGATGAGAGGACCTATCCTAACCAGCCAGGTCTCCCCCTGCCCCATCACTATGCTTGGCCCCAGGGCGCAGCTGAGATCCTGCACTTCAGATTAAAATCTGCACCACAGAAGTTCTCTGTATTAAGGAACAGCAAATGCTCAGCAGCGGGTGAATTGAAGGTAATTAAGAAATAAAAACTACTTCTAACACAGAAGAGAGCATGAGCACAGTATTTCCAAGTTTAGGGCAGCATTAATGATGTAGTCAACACATCTATAATGCAACAGGCTCAACCGCTGCAGACTCGTGCAATACACTGACACAGTCCTACAGGCAGTTGATGAAGTGTCTTCATCATACTTTGTTGAGTGCATTGTCTATGTTTCCATGATTTATTACTTCCTTGACTTTCTTTTGTGTTGGGAGAAACACTGACTCAATTCAAGCATTCTCAGAGCAGTGGCTGCTAATTGTGTGAGCTCTATTTACCGCTCAAGAGCTCCAGTTTTGACAAGTCTCTTGACCGCATGTTAATAATATGTATGATTAATTATTGTTATGGGCATTCACAGAAACAAACTGGATAGGTAACACTTCAGAGCTATTATTTCTTTCTGAACAAACAATAAACACAGTTATGTACACTCTGCAAGAATAATGGGTGAGGAAAGAAGGTGCTGCTGGATGTATGTGGGAAAAAAACTGCTTCCCAACAATCCCAGCACGAATCCCCAAGGGCTCTTGTGGGAACGGTGGACAGCAAGCCCCAGAGGCACGGCTTGTTCTGTTACTGCGTAAGCATGAACATCAAGCATGCTGTTATATCATCCAGGTGCCAGAAGCCATCGTCATTTCACAAACAGGCGAGACACATCAGATGAGAGGAATTGTGGGTTCTGGTGGGCAAAATGCTCAACACGAGCCAAGACTGTGCACTTGCAGCTCAACTGCATCCTGGACTGTGTAAAAACAGACCTGGCCAACAGGGGAAGGGAAGTAATTGTTCCCTTCTACTCTGCTCTTGTGAGGACCTATCTGGAATACTACGCCCAAGTCTGGGGTCCCCAGAGCAAGAAAAGATGTAGGCTGTTGGAGTGGTTCAAGAGGAGGGCCATGAAGATGGTCAGAGGACTGGAACATATTTCCTATGAGGAAGGGCTGGGGGATCTGGTTCATCTTGGAGAAGGTTCCAGAGGAGACATCACTGAGGCCTTTCTGTATTTAAAAGGGCTCTACAGGAAAGACAAGGAGGGACTCTTTAACGGGGAGTGTAGTGATAGGACAAGGGGTAATGGCTTCAAACTAAAAGACAGGAGATTTAGATTAGATGTTACGAAAAAATTATTTACTCAGAGTGTGGTGATGCACTGTCACTGACTGCACAGAGAAGTTGTGGATGCTCCATCCCTGGAGGTGTTCAAGGCCAGGTTGGATGGAGCCCTGGGCAACCTGAGCTGGCGGATGACAGCCCCGTCCATGGCGGGAGGGGTTGAAACTAGATGGTCTTTAAGGTCCCTTTCAAACATAGCCATGCTGTGATTCCACAGTTCCATGTCTATGTCTTTCAGCTTGAGGTGAGCTTGTGGAGCACCTAGTTTCACCCTTAGTGGAAGGACCTGCCCCTCTCGGCCCCTCTGGGCTTCTTGGTTCTGTCTGGAGCTGATGGAGAAGACGTTGTTGTTTGTTTGTGGGCTCAAAGGCAAGACCATCTGTCCATCGGATAAAACTAATTTGTGCTGCTCCTCACAGATCTCTTCACTATTCGTGCCATAGCCATGTTCAATTCATTGCTAACTTTGAAAGCAAATACGTGACATGAATGATGGTTATTTGGCCACTGTCACATGGTCCATCTCTCCACGAGCTGACACTTCTCAGGGTAATGTGATCAGCATTACCGGCTCATTTTGAAGAGGAGTTGCCCTCAGCAATGCATCTGGAAGCACCCTGCTAAGCCAACCCAGCTCCTTCCATAAGTGCAGCCTGATGTAAATCCTGACTTTTTAAATGAATGAAATGAAGAAGTACAATAGCATTTAAATAATGATGCTCAATGCCTCTGCTGCCATTAAAATAAATATGTATTCTTTCAAGAAATCCAAACATGGGATCAAAATTACACAGTAATGTGGCAAACGTGGTGTGTCACAGCCCCAGGGACACAACCTTTGTTGTGGGACATAAGGGAGTGCCTGGGACCTCCCTCATCCAGTCTCATCCCTGCTGGGCAAACCAGCTATCCTGCCAGCTGGACCTCCTCTTCCTTGCGTATAAAGATGCACTCCAGCCCCTGGGGAGACAGATGTGTCTGGAGTGGGGATACCCATGTTGGGGGCTGCTCATGAAGCCCCCCAGTGAGTGGCACACAGTGGTGGGAACAGAGGCAGAAGGGTTGGTAACAAGAGGAAGGTGACTGGCAGCCAACACATGTCCATGCAAAGCAGCTTTCCCTTCCTTGTAAAACATCAGGTAACAGATGCAATCAGAGCAGCTGCACCATGCAAAGGCCTTATAAAATAGCTAAAAGAAATACAAATGAAGGTTTAATTGCCCAATCAATTTAAATTGTGTTATCCTGCATAACTTCATTATTTCTGGAAACTTTGTCCCAAGCTGTTAGGCAGGGGGGGAGGTCTCTGTCTCTGTTAGCTTATGAATGTTTCCCTCACAGGAGCAGCAGCTGCTGGACGGGCAATTCCAGCAAGGCAGCCAGAATTGTTTCTGCAGCACAACTCCATCAGTACACTGAAGGCTCATGACATCTCCAGAGCAGAAAGCACTGAATGAAAACAGCAAGCCCATCCGAATCACCATTACCCACTGAGGCCCATGGCATGGCTGGCTTCAGGCTGGGAACGGGGCCTTCAACACACAGTGTTCCAGCGCCAGAAGCCATCTGCTAGATGTCTGACCGGACCCGGGTGGTGCTGAGGTGGAGCAAATGGTGGGAGCACAAGGGCACGTTGTGCACAGGCCCAGTGGCTGACAATGAGGTTAATTGCTCTGCTCAGCATTAGCTTGTCGTGCTCTAGAGAGAATGAACTTTGCTGTGTGTGGAAATAAAACACGGTCAGCTTCTGGAAAATAAAAGCTTGTTCCTTTAATCTATTTGAAAGCTTCGGTACATCAAAATCCTGTCAAGAAGAGGTACCTGATATAATTGGTGTGGACACTCACAAAGGTCCTGATGGAGACCTTTGTCAAAGAGCAGTTCCTGAGAGGCTGCAAAGGGTCATCGGCCAAGGGACATGCCAGGAAACATCGCACCATGGGGTGGGAGCCATCAGGCATCCCTCTGCTGCCAGCCCCTCACAGCAGTGTGCCCGGCCCCACAGCCTGGAGCCACTGGCAGGCCTGAGGAGAGGATGGCTGCAGGGTGAACCACCTGGAGGGCCCCAGAGGGGAAAGGCTGCAGAGGCATTCTGACATGGACTCAAAGGAATTCCCACAGAGACACAAAAGGATTCCCACACGGACGTGTCCTCAAAAAGATGGTGCTTGTGCAAACCAGGGGAGACTAGATAGGCTGCCATCTCTTTAAAGGAAAACTCCATCTGGGGCCATGGGAAGCTCACCACAGCCCTTCACTTTGGGCTGCAAATACCTGCCATTAGCAAGAAACCCTAAACAAATGAATAGTGTTAGATGAAGATCAGGACAGAAGAAAGTGGCAGATTGTTGTTCCCAGAAACTCTGTTGGGAAGGGACACGAGGTCCTCCAGAGTCCCTGGCTTTCCTCAGCTCCCACAGGACACACGGGAAGGGAGAGAGCCTTTCTGGGAAAGAGGTTTAGAAATAGCCTGGCTACAATTGAAACTGTTTTAATTTCCTGACAAAGTGAGGAAAAAGCAACATAATGGAAGTATACAAAATAACAAATGGTACAAAGAAAGTACATATAAGCACTCCTATTCACACTTTTCATATGAAAAGAGAACAAAGGGACAGTCAACAAAGTCGAATGGCGGCACTCTTACACGGATAAGCAAAATGCTGCTGTTCTAATGCGCTGTGCATCATCACCCAGGGAACTTGCTGTTCTAAAATATCTATGAAATCTCAGATGCAGAGAGTTTCCAGAGAGGGACAGCAATGTACCTGACAGGACATTTGCAGTTATCTTTGCTAAACGTGAGCTACATTAGCAGTATGAGTTTTTAAGAGAGAATTCACATACAAACAAGAATAAATGAAGAGGGGGAAAGACCCCCATGGGCAGATTATTCCAAAAATTCCTTCAAAGGAATGTCTTGTTCCTCCTTCCTCTGAAACACTTACATTGGCTGTCAGCATGCTCAGAGTCTGCAGAAGATTAACTACTTCTCCCCATCCCCTCTAGCTGCCTACTGCAGCAATGCTTGAATGCTGGCACTGCCTCCTGCCCAGCATGGCCTCCAGTCTCCACACATGGCCCTGCTGAGCGAGACAGGGATTTCCACCTTTCCTCTAGAAAGGTGGCTTGCTGGATCCCTGAAGAACTCTCCTTGAAGGTCAGAGAAGTTTCGGGGGTTTCTAGCTTCAGATTCTCACAAGCAGCAGCTTGACTTCCCGAATCCAGCTCCCCAGATTGGGGTGCTCTGTGGTGGATAGGGGAAAAGGCAGCTGCTCTGGTGGGTGCCGCATCCCTGCTTGCTCACTCCTCGTAGCCAAGGAACATTTCACATCCCCAGCCATATGTGCCTGAGAGAGGTAAAAATAATCTCGCCTTTTCTCACTGACATGCAGCAATATCTTCCCTAGTCCGCATTGAAATGAACTGAAATTTATCTCGGTAACAATTCTGCCTAATGATGGGAACGCACATTATTACTGATACACACCAGCACACCTTTGGGAGTGATCCTACCTGGATAAATAGCAGTGAAGGTCAGCCCTGGGGAGGGGGTTGGGAAACATCTTGACAGCTCATCCCTGAATTTAAACAGAGCTGACAGTTGCAAAACTGCAAAACCTTCCCTTTTGTGGCCCTGTTCACCTGGGTTAGATTGGAGCTGGGGCAAGAAATCCAGGCTTTTGATGGTGTTCACAAAGATAAAATAAAAATATTCCCTTGCTTTTTCTCACAAACTGTATAGTTTGTGTCTGTACAGATGTAAGCCAGCACTCAAACTGTCCATCCCCCAGTCCACTGCCCATTCCCAAAGGGCAGCATGCAGCTTGAGCAAGTGGCAACGAAGACCAAGACTTACCAGGACAGAGCAGGACAGGTCCATGCCCTGCTGGTCATATCATAGTGACCATCACTGTGTCGGCTGCACGACCCATGGGACACCCCACTCTCTGTGCCAGCTGCCCCCAGCCATTCATGATGGCAGCTTCAATACCCCAATTCAGTACCCTCAGGCTGGCTTCCACAGCTATAGAGCAGATGCTTTATTACCTGGGACTGAGTGTACCAGGAGGATATAAAGAGGCCTTGTGTTTTGTTGTTTCTTTTAAGACTTTATTTGTCTAACATGCTTGACCAAAAATTACAACAACAATCAAGTTATGCCAAAATGATTAAATAACCTTTAAGCTTTCATACCTCAAGTAGTTTAAATGATATTTTGAAGTAACAGCTGCTTTCATATCTTTTTCACATAAAAATACACAGTATTTTGAAGATACCTTAGGAAAAATTATTTTTAAGAGAATAGTTTATGGTCGACATAGAAATTTTGTTGAGGCCAATAAAAGGACCTCTTCCCTCCACTTTCAGCATTTTAGCATCTTAAGTGCCATGAGTGAATGTAAACATTTCAGACTTCTTTAACATACAGCCAATTTCCTGCCACATTTGTTTCAAAATGCTCAAATTGTGACTAGATTAGACACTTTAACTGCGTGCTATTGTTCATTTTCCCAACGATGGTGGGAGTTCACATGAAGCTATGAATTTTAGTCTTTGTTGATTTAGGAGCTGATCTTGCAATTTCTACACCAATGGACTTTACAAAAAGTAGACCCAGCAGATTCAGTGGCGGACTGTTCTTGTGCTGTGAACTGTTCACTCCAGGAAATCCCTGCTCATTTTTATGTTTGTTTTTTGTTTGTTTGCCTGTTTCGGAAAAAAAGCAGCAAATTGGTTTAGATCCCAAGTCACCCAGCTGCTCCAGGAAGTGACAGCTCTATGGCTTGCCATGATTCTTGGTGTCAGTGGGCCCACAGCACGTCAGTTCCTGGCTTCAAATTGCACAGCTTCCAACATCCATTGGATGAGCATGCAGGAAACCCCCAAAATGCAATATTTCTGCCTGCCTCCCTTAGAGTTGTGGATGCTAGCCTGGGTTGGCAGAGCAGGAATTTTAATATAGATGCAGCCACTACACCAAGCTCGCATTCATATCCATACATCAGGCAAGAAGTAACCAATGCTACCATCCACTGAGTGTGTGCACATAGGAGCTATGCACAGAGCTGAAAACAATCCGGTATTGATAGTGCGATGAGTTGCCTGATTTGTGTGAACAAGACCATATGTAAATGCAGTCAGAACATCAGCATTCAGATTCCAGCAGTTAAATGATCTCCACCTAGGCAGAAAAGCTGCTTTGAGCATGGAGATGTTAGTTCAAGTCAGAAACCCATTTCTTGCAGGACACATTTGAAGCAAGTATTTTTGCAAGTTTGTAGACAATCCTCTAGCTTCTGCCCAGGACTGTGTGGAAATCCCAGCAAACTCAACACCTTTGCTAACCTGCAGGAAAGCTGCACAGTTAGGATTGGTGTTACCTATCCCCAGCAGCTCCTGTGACAACCCCTGCTTTGCCTGGATGCATCTACACACAGCACAAGAGACAGATTTCAGCTGGGTTTATGGTTTTGTCTTGGGCCTCCCTCAACATTGCCCATGAATGGGTACATGGCCATGACAGGTTTTGTTAGGCAGGCTCTGCTCTGTACCCACTGGCATGTACTCATCACTCACTGCACTTATGCTACTATATATAGCTATCCAAAATTGAATGCCCAAACCCCACCTTTGGATGACCCCCCTCCCCCCACTTGAGGTCCATAAAGTTTCCCAAAGGACAAAATGATCACAATGACATTTAGTCACAGTCAATGTGGGCCAAATTCAAACCAGAAATCTCACTATTGGCTGCATATACCAGCAACAATTTTTAAACAATAGTCCCAGTGGATTTTATTTAAAATTTCAATACTGAGCAATGGGTTGTTGGGTGTTGTTTTTGTCTTTTTCTTTATACAGACAATCACGCATTGCCTTACCATATGAAAACACAGTTATACTCCTTCTTCATTTTTTTAAGGGAAATGTTATCTTTTTTTTAAAATTTTTTTCCTTCCCTCCCCCCCCCCCCCCCACAGGTGAGGCCAGCTTACAATTCCTGAGTTTATACTGCACTTAACACAGTCTCCCTTCTCCCTTCTTGGATTTTGAGCTGTTTACAACATGCTGGCAATATGCATCCTTCCCCTTAATGTCAGATGTAGCAAACTTCATTTCAGTACAGTGAATTAAGACCTCTATTGCATTGGTTTGGAATAGATGGAAGGACTCAAGACCTGGAAGGCTTGAAATAATAGCTTTCCTCTTGTGGCTGATCATTTATGAAGCATCTTTTGTGTTTCCTGTGTTAAGGGAAAACATCTTTAACATCACTTTTATCAAGAGCTCAATGGGAAACATCTGAAATGAAGAAATCCTAGTCTAAACTTTGTTTAAACTGCAAACTTTCTTGAAGAAACATTCCCCTGAAAGACACTGTTCTTTTAATTAGTCCAATATAATGTACGGTATATACAAAAGTCCCTACTTGAGAGAGAGAGAGATGTATATGTATATAGATGTGGAATGCATTCACTTTTCTGTGTTCACAAACATTTTAATGGTGATATGTCTTTAATCTGTTTCTGGCACCAAAATGTCTTTGTTCATCATCCATTTTTGTCACTCAGATTTATCTGTGAAGAGCTAGCAGGAAAAAGAGAAGAAGAACTTTTCTTGTTGAATAGTTCCCTACTGGGATTCTCAGCCAGCAATATAAAGTTGCTAATGTGTTGGGCACAACATGAAATCCTTTATTATAATCATGTATTCCTCGGAGTAGGTAAGTCAATAATTATAGGTGGATTTAGTGGCTGGTAATTCACAGTGCACACAGAAGCATTCACGTAGGTAGTAGTTCCATCAGCCATGACACCATAACCTACGAAAAAAGAAGAGTTCTAATTACTCTTATTATTCACTCTTTAAATCATTTTTATTATTTACCTTTATCAGATAACAATGATGAGTGGCACATTTATTACTCAGAAGGTATTTAAAATTTACCTTAATGCAAAATGTGAAAGTCTCTTAGATGAATGTCATCTTTGTTCTACACTAGAACATTCTGTCATATTGCATAAGAAAACAAAAACTGACCCTCACTGGATAGAGGCTATCATCTCTGGCAGCCTGCTCTCCAAACCTCCTTATAAACACTGGCATTTCTCTTTGAAAAGCTTTTTTCTTCAAACTTCCCCAGTTTTAGAAGGTATGGGAAGACAGAGCTTAGAGAATTTCAGCACTAAAAAAAATAAAATACTTCATTTAGATTTTCGGACATCCATGCACCAAAATTTGGGCAATTTTTCTTCTACCTTTTTTCTCCGTGCTGTGCTGTACATATTTTAAGCAACTGATGGAGAAAAAGGACGATGTGACCAAGGGGAGGATGTATGCATATACACATGGTTGGGATTGGTCTCTGTAGGAACCTCTTCCCATGTGTTTGATCTTGATGACTAATTTCAATAAAATTTGATGGAAAGATTGTAAAATGTCAGCCCAGGAAGAGAAAAATGACTTCATTAATACATTCTCTGACAGACAAGGTGAATTCCCCCCCAGACACTGTAACATTTCCATAGGAGAAAACACCTCCAGAATGTCTTACCAGTAGGGAAAAAGTTTTAACTACATCTCATGTCTGACTAAACATTCAAGACACTCTCAGAGCTAAATCTGCAGGAAATCAAACTTCCAGTTCTTAAGCTTGTAGAACTGCAGTGAAATGCTGTTTGAAAAGCTGAAGAAAATTGGACTGAAAATTAAACACACTGTCCAGTGTCAAAAATATTTAAATGTAAGTCTAAGAGAAAGCATGAAAGCATGAGCTTGATAACACTAAAGCTTCATGTTGGAAACATTGAACTAAATGCAAGTATTATGATCAATATCATGAAATGCATTCACAGTCTGAAACACGTGATTTTGGGAAAATCACCCGTGGAAGGCTTTTGTACTAACAACAATCTTACTGTTAATAAAGTTAATAGTGAAACATATTCACTACTACAAGGGCTGCTCCTATTTTATTATGCTCGTGCACAGCATCAGAGGCAGGTGATGGTGGTATGGCAGTAAAGGTTGAACCTTCCCAACAATATTCCATTACATTGTGTAACATGGCAGCAGAGGGGCAGTCTGACAAAATGGCACCTGACATGAAAGTGCAGATGAAGGAAAGGTGTGTCACTGAATTCCTCAAAGTGGAAAAAATGGTACCCACTAACAATCATTAACACTTCCTGGACGTTTATGGAAACCAAACAGTAGATGTGAGCACAGTGAGGTGGTGGGTGGTGCATTTCAGCAGTGGTGACAGTGATGTGAAAGACAAACCACGTTCCAGATGGCCATGAAGATTTTTATGAGTGTGGCACGCAGGCTCTTGTTCACTGCTGGCAAAAATGCATAGCTAATGGTGGTTAGAAAATAGAGTCTTGTAGCTGAGAATTTGCTCTATCACATAATGTTATTGTGCTTTTTGTACCAGTTTTAGTTTCCATGGAAATAAAAAGGAGGCATTACTTTCGGAGTGACCTACGTGCACTGAGTTAAACTATTTCTCTCCTGAGTACATAGGATCCTAGTTTTTTTCTGAAAGCAGTTACATGTCTTACAGAAGCATTGTTAATTGTAGCATTCACAAACAAAGATCCAGTAGCCAAATAGCTTTCTTTTTTGTTCCTTAAAAATACCCTGAAAAATGCAGGGCCTCCTGGACTCCCCATGGAAAAGCCACATTATAATTAGGGCGTTGGGAGGGAAGAAAACTCTGTCAGGTTCCTGTCACAGACATTTCTTTACATCATGTGCTGTTTGCCACAGAACAATTGTCCTGTGTAAAACACAGGCTGCAGCAAGGACAGTCTGCATTGCTGCTGGGACTTTCCGTCTCCTCAGCTACACATTTGGAGAGAACAAAATAAGCTTGCTAATACATTCTTTTTGCTGGAAGATTCATCACACTACAGTCTTCACTCTTGCCTTACTGCCAGCAGAGTTTCCTTGGGCTTGACCTCCACCAAGTGCTGGCTGTAATTGGCAAAGCAGTATTTCAGCTGGAGCCCCTGCCAGGCTTCTCATCACCACCACGTCAATCAGCAGCAAGGCCATGTGTAGAGGTATTTTTTGGCAGAGACAGCTGTGCAGAGGGGGAATAGGGAAGAAACATTTCTTCTAAGCATCTCTTCCTCCCGGATGTTCAGTAAATGACTGCTGCAGATGTAGCTATGCCAGTCAGGGGAGGAACTCATCTGTTCAAATCATGCATTCTCTCTACAAAGAGCAGCTTCGTTTGCACAGCCTGTCTGCAGTGGGAATTCTCCTCTGCAGAGAGTTGCCATCCCACTGCAAAACAGGCTATGCAGCTCCCCATTTGTTTTCTCTAAATTATGGTAGTTAACGAGAAGAGTAGCTTGTTTCTGTGTTCTGATACCTCCTGTGCCAACTTATTAATTCACATGATATACCATTCTGTGGAGGTGCCACTCATTTCACTCAGGAGCCAAAGTTGGGCTTGGTCTTAGCAGATGCGATTTTGTTTACCTGCCTGAAGCTTCCTGGCTCACTAACTGTTTGCCTACCTCCCCTGCAACTCACTTGGCCTACCATTTCTGAAAAGACGAGTTTGAATTGTATTCACCAGTTCTCTTGTACAGATTCTCAAAGCCTGCTGTAACAGCAAGATGTTAGGAAAAAATATTGCCTATGCACTGCTTGTTTGCTCTGTACTTTTAACAGCAATTCGGGCATTAACAGGTCACCACAGATGAGAAAAGAGAGAATGAACTTCATTCCTGCCCTCTAAAATAATGATCTCACTGTCTTCTCTGTCAATTTTACAGCAGTACACCTCTAACCACTCTTAACAGGTCAAGACTCCAAGCAGAAAGTCTGAATGGGACTTTTTGTGAAAGCAGAAGTATTGGAGTGCCAATTACTCCAGTTATTCCATTTGTTCATTCCTACACTGCTGAAACCCACAGATATCCTACACTGAAGTCCGGAGCAATCTCAGAAGCACAAACTGGCAGTTGTGGAGCACCTTTTCCTGCCCATCAGTTAACACTGCCATGAGCTGAGTAGCTAATAATACATGCTGACACACTGATGGGCACGTTTCTGCACAGCCCAGTGGTTTCTTTTGGTGGGGGCATGCTTGAAGACTTACTGCCACTGTATGTGTACTGGACAGACTCCTCTGGAGCAGAGGGCATCTACCTTACCCCTTGCCTGGAGACAAACTCCTGCTGTTCCTGAATTCAGCAGCACACATTTGTTCATATTTATTGACTTTGTGAAGAAAACTTATTTTTTCCAGTTAAAAATCAGCCAAGAGAAATGTCGTGTTTTGTCCAGCTACAAAACATTTCCCCTTCCAGAGCACATAAATACATGAATAAGCATCTTATACTTCTACACAAGTCAGTGGTGATATTGCTCTTCATTTTAAATTCATACAGAGAGAGAGGGAGAGACAACTTTTATTGTCCAATCTTAAAGAATAAGCTTCAGAAATACCCCCTAAAGAACTCTCACCCATTTTAAAAACACAGAAACAGAGACACAAAGAACTTGCATGAATTATCTTAAGCCACAGAGTTTCAGCAGAGGAAAATACAATCTATCGACCTTAATATTTAGTCCCTTTCTGCAACTACTGCACTCGTGTTGTTTTAAAACTCACAGTTAGCCTCACTGTGAAGGAGGCATCACTCTATTTTATAGAAACTAAAAGAGAAGCTGAAGTACAAATATTGAAATGTGAGTATCAGCCAATTTCATCTGCATATTTGCAGCTAAATAAGTATCTGAATTCCAAAAGCGCTACTGCAGACATTCAAGTTTAAAAATACTGGCTAAAACAGACAAGTTCTGTGCTTGTGGGTTTTAAGTACATACAGAAAGAAATGTTTTCTGACCTTCATGGATATGTCCAAACACATGAAGCCTTGGCTGTATTCGTCTCTGGACTGTGTTCAGCAGCTCTACACATCCTACCCGTTGCATTTTCTTAGGTACCCAGTCTAGAAAACCTTTGGAAAAGAAAGAAAAGCTTTAAAAGAAGACAGATTATTTGCAAAGCTGTACTGCTGTAGTATTCAAAAACATTTCTGAGATTTAATGTCTCATGGCCTCTCATAAGCAGTCAGAAGAACTGACGTGGAAAAAAATGGTGTTTGCTTTGGTAAGTAGAAGAGGAAAGAAGGAAACATAAAAGCTCATCTGGAGAAACAGGACTATGATAACTCTTGCCAATAATTTTTCAAGGGAAAAAATCACTGCAATTAAAGCCTTTTTTTGCACTGCCGTTAGCAGGAAAACTCAGTGCTTTCTCCATTCTTCTTCCTTTAAGAGACTGATGATTAAAGAGCTGCATATCCAAAGTGAGTCTCTAAAGTTAAACACCTAAATCAACACTTAGCTGTTTAAATCCAGCCCTGGGATGTAGTTATTGAAACGGAACACTTCAACCAATATAATTAATTTGTATAACTAATGATAAAACGACGTTGTTTTCACACTAACTCTTATGTTAGTGGAACTGAGGTGAGGAACCCAGACCGTATCTAAGAGCATCCTCAAGTAGAATCAATGTAAGGGCTTTAGACAGCAAAAGAAACTTAGCCTTTGTACAGTAGATATATTTGTAAGTGCTGTATTTACTCCCATAGATGTGTTTAAAAATGCACTTTTTATGAAACAAAATGAGACAAAAATGTACACCAACTTGCTTCTATATCCATAAACTTGCTGCCAGCTGAAGTGTGTTGCTTTCTTCACAGCTGAATAGGAAGGATGTTATTGTGCTAGAGGCTTTGGAAGAAACTCCTCTTGCTTCCTTTCCATTGTTCGGTCATTTTTGATCAGGCTCAAATTTGGAAATGTGAAAAATACCATTGTTCTGTTTTTCTCTGTTTGTTCTGGTACTCTCACTGTGTGCCTGTCATAGCTCTGTATCTCTGACTTAGACTGCTGCAACAGCAGGAATGTATTGTGCTTTTGAGAAAACTTGTCAGTCAGAGAGGTGCAGAGTCTGGACCTGGTTTTCATATGTTTACTTTTGAGGTGCAATCAAGCATGGCTAAGTAGTATCTAACAGCTGGCTTAAAAGGCCAGAAGTGTAGTATTCAAGCTCTTAGAAAAGCTTTCACTTTACTGGAGCTTCAGAGGAGGTTCACACACTGAAAAATACCTCTTCAGATGCGAGTGCCTGGAAACTGAGCTCAGTGGGTTTTATCAAAATGATAGAAATTTGCCCTGCTATCACAGTCGTGAACTAGATGTCACATAGTGGACGCTGGCTCCTAATTTATTCAGATATCTTTGAAGATGCTGCTTGGCAGCCAATGACGGGATGTACAAAGAGAAAGCCAGCTGAATTACAGACAGAGCAGGTCAATGCACCCAACAACTTCAAAATTCATTGTAGGAAATAACAACTGTTTAAGATGTCGCAGTGAAACCAGCAGTTCCTCAGGAATTCAGTTCACGTTTTTTTTCAGAGGAAACACGTTATAACTTTGGGCTTTGTTACTTCAACGATTTGAAACAGTTAATTGTCAGAAAGTCTGTGGTGAACATAAAGGGAAAAGTATTTCCACTTCAAAAACTTCACAAACAAAAATCCATAAAATTAACTTCTCCATTAAATTAAGCATTATTTATGTTGAACATGTTTTTGTTTACATGCATTATCACCCTTCTGAAGCTTTCCCATATGTTAGCAGCTTATTATGTACACCTGACTACACAAACTAAGAATAATTGATTACACCTAGCTAACAATTAGAGATCATTTTAGGGTTTTTTTTAATGTTTGGTTACTTTAAACAGGTTTCTGCAGCTGTCAGGAAAGTATAAATCTTTGTCACAGACAATCAAGCAGACAGCTAGAAATGAAGACTTAAGGGTGAAATTAAATTAAAAACAAACAAAACAAAAAAAAAGAAGTGAACTTCTGAAGAGGAAAGAATCATAAATGAAGATCTTTGGGAGTCAGGGAAAGGACTTTCAAAGTTACACTAGATATAAAACTAACAAAAATATGCTGATTTAGAAATCAGCATTAGAGCTTGTAAAATACCATATTTTATAAGCTCTGGGGGAAAAAAGATTATATCTTCATTAAACACAAAGAAGTCCATAAACTCTTAATGTTGCTTCTGGATCTAAATCGTGGGCAAATTTAAATCTATATAATAATGTAACATTAATTAGTTTAGGAGGATGCATGCTTTTTGGAAGTGAGGGAATAAGAAAGCAGCAGAGAAAATGAATAACAGACAGAATTTAGGCAGCCGTGCTGGGAAGAAAAAAAAAAAAAAAGAATTTGCAAGAGAACTGATTGCTTTACATGATCATTAGGAACAGCTCTGATCTTGCTATCTGAGATCAGAACAACAGTAATCAGCTTTCTGGTTAAAATAATTAGCTTGGAGGGTCAAGGAAAATCCTGTCTCCCATACTGTCTGTGGACAAAGCTACACATTAAGGAGGCTCTGTAAGTTGGGCATAATGCTAATTTCTTTTGAAGTGTCATGTATTTGTTGCCATGAGTGTTAGGCACGCCAACAGTTGATGTTCTCAGGCAGAGTGTTCTGTGCTATGAAAGTATCAATACAAAAAATACAAAGATATGTAAACTTGATAAAAGGAAAATCCTTGGAGGATAGCTCAAGCTTATTTTTATTATTAACAATAATAATATTAATAATAACAAAAACAAATGACTAAATTACCACAGCACCTGAAACTGAGTGGTGTGAAACTTGCTCTCTACCTTCGAACAATGGATTTCAAACACAGGGATATTAGGAAGAGCTGAAGGCTCTTTAAAAATGGCTGTTAAAGTGTTGATGTTCCTGCAGAAATTTCAGAAACATGAGAGTTCTGAACAAGACCCACTGTTACAGTTCAAGCCTTGGACACAGTGATTATCTCTGTTACTAATCATTTAGGGAAGATATATCAAGGCCTATACAACTCACTACTGCCATCCAGTTTTATGATGCAGGTCCAGGTTATGAGCAGTCTGTGACATGGCACGAGACTCCAGTTTGGTGGAGCAGCAGCACACAGGCCTGCTCTGTGAGAAACTAAGCTTGCAAAGCAGCCCTTTCACCAGGATTAGTGAGCAGTGGAATGCAAACGTGTCTTTCTATAGGAAACAACAAAACACAAACCCTTTGGACACTTTCTCCTCCAGATTTTGAAAGAGAAGGAGAAAGGGTGGAAGACAAGAGGATTTTAGCTTCAGGAAATTGAAGACTGAAGAGAATCTAAAAGTTTAAAGGAACCAACTGCCTTCATCTTACACAAAGCACTATTCTGCAGTAAGAGGCAGCAAAACATTTCAGTACATGCTTCACATCCATGTCCAGTTATTAGTGAGAGTTAAATACATATAAGCATTAGACATAGCTTGCTATCTGTTAGATTTCTTGACAGATGTGTTAAAAAACAAAGCCTTTACTGTATCAGGACAAGTTTCTGTGATAATTTCATTTCAATAACACAGATCATTTCACTGTTATCTGAGAAGGTAAAATTTTCTCCTATCTTTCTTTGTATCATCAGTATGTTTATTACTTGTAAAACACAAGTGCAAAACTGTTTCTTGCAGGCCTTTTAGTGTTACTGTATTGTATTAAAAACAGGCAATTAACCCTATCCAAAGATAGGCCAACTACCACAGCATTTGGGTTTGTGAGGCAGGAGATAAATCAAGTCAGCATGCAAATCCATGGTAGATAGGGGGGATGCTGGTGCAGGTGAGGGAGAATGATGGTGCTATGAAATAATCCTGCACTGCTCTCTGAGACTTCTCCATGCTTCAAGTCAACTGATTTCACCAACCAGTGCACAGTGGGCAGATGCACAGGAAAAGTGGACCTCGCTTATTTACAAAGCTCATTAAGACCCAATTTATTAAGACTTTATTTTTGTGACCGTTATTTAATTCCCTACCATAAGTTGTCAGTAATCACAAAACATAAACCTGAGCTGAAGTTCTGGTGCTGCTGACATTGGTTGCTACTTGGATGTTACTTTTGACTTTCATTAGTCAGGTTTCCACTCTTTGTCTAAGGACAGACAACAGTTACTGTATAATCATTTGAAGTTCACAGCTAACAGCACTAATACTTTCTTACCGAGAGGTGGTCCATGTGTTATAAGAATATCTATCCCATCTGGAATAAGGTTCCACTTCTCTAATAGTGCTTGGCCTCGTGGAAGATTAAAGCCCCAGCCATAAAACCAAGGTTGCCTGCCAAGAGAGGAGGAGAATGTCTTCAGTGCTACTTCCATGTATGGTTACCTAATTAAAATATGTTGATAAACTTTCTATTAGCATGGAATCTGGAGACACAAATAGCATTCATTTTTTTTTGCGTGTGTGTGTACAGTGAAACTCTCTTTCTGTACAACCAATGTTATATAACTTGTGTGGAATATCCACGTAGCCCTTAACAGATTCAATGGCAGTACACAGTACAACGTTCACAGCATTATTCTAACCAGGTATACAGTAACTCTTACAACAGCTGAGTACCAAGACCCCCACTTGCGAATTAGCATGCCAGATTCTCATGGTATCTAGAAGCACACCTGCCTCAGACAGCTATGTATGGTAAGTGTTCTGCATTCACTCCCATCACATTTGAGCTGTAGCCCACCATCATTTGAGCAGAGTCAGAACCCAGCACAACCATAAATCCTACTCAGAAGAGAGTAGGAGACATCACCTATGCTGTTTCTCCAGTTGGAAGCATCCCATCAGAACAACACTGATACTTTTCTTATATATGTTTTTTTTTTTTCTCTTTTCTGGTATGTTGAGTGGCTTTTAAGATATTATCTATTCAGGATTTCTTAACATATGGGCATTTACTCTTTTTAAAATGTAGTCACAGAACAGCTCATCATGGAGCAGTGGGACTGTAATACTTCCAATCAGAACACATTTTATCTGTACCTTGGTGTTCCATTGATTAAAAAACTGTATTTCATGGCAATTATATCACAGTGGTAAATTATGTCTTGCTGACTATATTCTAATTCTAGGCCATAAAATTGAAGGGTTAGTTTTAGGTTGGAGTTTTTAAATAATTTTTTGACTGACATGTTCTGGCCATATCCATATTTGGAGAACAACAAACAGAGTGCTGTGATTTAATAAGGTTTATGATAATTGCAGCCTTGGTGTTTATAAATACATACACATAAACCAAAGCTCCCTTTGAGATGTTACTTTGTTGAAGAAAGCTTTACACTCCCTCGCTGCATCAAAAGACAGAAAGAAATCTTTTAAACAAATTCTCTGAACTATACTTTACATCATGTATGGCAAAGACAAAAGAAAATGCCCATGAAGCTATTATTCATCCTGTTCCATTACTGATGCTTCACTAACATTTCAAAAATTAGCACGTCTGCAATCTTCATGATGATATATTTTCCTCTTTTTCTTTCGGAAAGCTGCAAAGCACATGTCTATTGAAAACAGCTTAAAATCTAGAGCTGGATAAAATATAAAGTGATGTGGCTTATCAACAGGAAGAAAAGAAAATTCTGGTAAAAGGAAAAGTAGAAGGGGGCTTTTTCATTTTTCCTTCTACAGACAAAAAAAGCCCCAGCTTTTCTAGAGAGATGACCAAAGGCCGTGGGGGTGCCCATGGCTAGGAGAGAGCTCACCTTCCAGCTCCTCATCACACAGCATCCTGGATAGCCAGGTGTCCCAAGGAGAAAAAATAAGAAAGGAAAAGAAACAAACAAACAAACAAAAAACTTAGTACACCTTCCACTGAGACCAGAAGCATATCTCAGCCATTGGAAGCTGTAATGAGGGAGGTGAAGCTGTGTGAAGAAGAGATGCTAAGAGCAGCACCAATGGAGCAGAAACATTGTTCTGAGCCAGGTGGCTCAGACCAAGGTAGCTGCTTTCTGCAGATACCCACACAATTCAAACCCCACGTTTCTGGTTAGCTGTTCAGCTTCCAGCACGGTTTCCTCCTAGCAAGAACACAAACTGGGCTGTCGAACATGACTTCTCCCTTCCTACTGCTGTGGTGATCACTCACGGTCTATTCATTGCCTTACTGTGCAGTAACTAACTTTGGCGTGCAATACTGTCACACAAACCAAATCCAGGCCTGGGAAGACTGATCCATATGCTCAGCCCATTATTGAGAGAATGGGAGTGTTTTTGTCTCACAGAAATGCTGTTAAAATAAAGAAACCAGAGCCTGCAAGGTGCTCAGATGTTCCAGAAGTGGAAAGCCTTATAAAAATACACAGAGGTTAGGTTTTTTCCAAACTCCCCATCCCTGCCTTGGGATCACACTTCAAGCCTTTCCTGACAAGCAGCTTCCTTCACTAAGATGAACATACTCAACTATTTGGCAAACTGTATTAAGGCCCAGAGCAAGTTTTTCAGTCACTGACAGAAAATACTCACAAGAGCAACCAAGAGGCAAGCGTGGCGTCAGTCAGTCGATCCTTCTTCAGCCTTCAGTCACAGCTGAGACGCAGTGACTGCAGCCCCCTGCTCCCACCCGTGGCCCAGGACAACACAGTCCCCATGTCCCCAGGGGATGCGGGGTCAGGCTGCATCCCACAGCCCGCAGCCTGCTGGGCACAGAGGAACTGGCTGCTCCCTTGTAAAGAACCCAAGGAGAAAGATCAATATTTGCCAAAGAAGAGAAGGTCAACAACCTCCAGAATCATTATTTTAAGCACACAATGAAGCATTTATAAAGAGAAATAATCGTGACCGTCACAGGTCGCGTCAACACAATTTAATCCCGCTGAAATCCAAACGACTACGAATGGCACCATGCAGACGCGAGGGCCTCAACCTGTCCCTCCTAGGCCCAGCCCGTACATCGCGGCTTGTTAAGAGCCCGTTTCCCCTTATGAATAGGCATGATCTGCTTATTAAGATCCACAGCACTTTCCCTGTCCCTGCCTCCCTTTGTGCCGGCAGCGCGCCCACCCGAGCTGCGGGGCTGTAAGTTATGCATGCTGGAGCTGTTCTTTTGTGAAGGGAAAATGTTCGAACTTGCCTGATTTGCCATTATGCTGTCTTTCGTGACAATCCCAAGATGGAAAGAAATGGCCGAAGTGTTTCAGGCAAAAATCTGGAGTTCAAGGAAGGATTCAAGTGGAGGATAGTAGAGTGCTTTATTTAAGAGAAGGAAGAAAAATCGTGCACCCAATTGCCCCCACCCCCAAAGCCAAACCATCTTTATACACACGTGAGGATTTTATAAACCCCCAGGTTCCCTCTTCTGACAATTTACTGCAGAACAGCTATCAAAGTTTCAGAGTAGGAACAAAAAATGTTCTCAAATACCTACTAACAAGTCTGTGACCTGGATGTCATGCAAAGACAACTTGGTCTAAGATTTCCATTTATGATGGAATCTGAAAGCTAAGCTGAAGTCTTAGTACCATGCACAAAATTTCCAGATCCCCTTATTAGTTGCTGATGAAAAGCATAATGTTTTTATAATTATTTTTCAATAACAGTTCACATTTTATGAAGAAAATGCTATACTGTATGTTATTGAAGAGAAAACCTCCTATTCTCAAAAACAACAACCAAAAAAAATCCCCATATTTGGCAATTAAAGACATACATCATGAATGTAATTCACCTCTGAAGTGAAGTGCTCATGTGTAGAAATGTACTTTGATTTAGGTCTTATCTTCTTAAATGGAACAGTTGCAGTCTCTCCATTTCCTACTGAAATTCAACAGCATTATTATTATGATAAAAATAATAATTGTCTACACATAAGACTCTCGGGGGAAAATATATTGGAAGTGAATTTGTTTACAGCACAATTAACCTTATGTTAAAAACATATGAACAAGTTTTACAGGTCAAATAATCCACCATACAAAAAGGGCTGAATTATCAGAATTTGTGCTAGCAGTCGGATGTTGCTTTATGTACTGAATTTCTATCTTTCTGTTCTAAAGTAACCATTGGAATAATTTTCTTACAGAATGATAGTTGCTATGACAACCATAGCAAATTTTCCTTTTCTGAAACAGATGTCTCATTTAGTTGAAAATTAGAATGTGAAAAACCCATGGGAAAAATTAATTCAAACTTTAACAGAACACTGACTACAATGTAATCTCTTATAGGTTAACCCCTTAACATCTTCCTGCACTCTTATAGTAACCTTCTCATAAATACTAATTAAACCAATTTAACCTCCTATGAATGACCTTCTTAGCTATCATTAGCACTTTAGTTGTCTTTGAAAGGAGCAATTCTGTTACAATAATAACTGAAAAAAGTCATATAAAAAAAAAAGAGTGGTCAAACATATTACCATCTTAATTATTTATTAGTTTTCCTTCTTTTATTCAGCTACTACTGGAAGGAGCTACTGTGTAGTCCAAGAATTCTTTTGTCATTTAAATGGGGCATAACTTAGTTTTACATGTGATTTACTGTAAAGGGCAGTGATGCACTACGAAGACTTGACCTGTAATTTATGTGAACACTGAAGGTTTTCAATTTTCAAACCACTGGTATACATCTTAATCTGCTCATCAGACATACAAGGGAATACAAGAACAGGATACTTGACTGGCAAAGAACTATCTACGTACATGCGTTTTTCTACTGCATGCAACAAGATGGTAAATCTCCATTACCTTGATTCTATTTAAATGTTTTAACTTAAAGAACAGATTTTTTCCTTTCTCTACATGGTATGCAGTCATAAACTACAAATGACCATGGAAAGCAGCCAGTGGGCAGTTAGAAAAAATACTCGAAGCACAGCATCACCCTTAGTGCCTGCAGAGTGCAAGCCACAAAAAGAACTTCAGGGCTGCAAGATTTACAGCAGCAGCTCCAGCTAGGCTGTCCGGTTGCTTAAGACAAATCCTGCCACCAGTAGGCATGCAATTACTCTTGTTGACTTCAAGGGAAAACTCCCTTACAGAGTCCAAAATCCACAGAGAACTATGGGTGGCAACAGACTCAATAGCCATTAGCATATCAAAGGGAGCAGTGGGCAACATCTTGTGTACACCTGAATAGCAAAAAAATACATAACTAGAACACAATCATTCCAGATTTTCATTTTTATAAAGCTTCCTACAGATAGCCTTTTTGCAGCTGAAAGTCAAATTCTCTAACTAACCTTCCTTCACTTACAAAATAAATTTCAGTGGTTCATGAACATGCAACTTGTTTCAGTCTTTTCTCCACAACAGTTGTTCCTCTCGTAGGAAAATAAGCAAATAGTGGCCAGTGCCTGTAAAGAAGCTCAGTGGGAAGAGAACGGACCAAATCCTCTCATCTCTGCTCCCTCATTGCAACTGCAGAGCCACACATAAACCAAATTTTCCTGCTCTTGATTTAACCTGTTATTGCTCACTACAGATCTGAGAACAGGGACATACAGTAATGTCTATAGCATATACCTTCCTTATCTGTTTGTAGTTCAATCCTTCATATTTTCACATTCACCGTCACTGCATTAGTTGAATTTAATCAATCTCTTTAAATGTCTATTTAGCCTTTCCTCAGTAACTATCCAGTTCATTATTTTGGCAGCTTTTCACTCTGTTTTCTCTCCACCTAAGAATTCAAAAAAGGTCACCTTTTTTTGTCTGTGTGAATATGTGCATGTATTTGGCACCAGTTGTTTCTACATTTAAAGGAGTTGTGAACTAGCATTGTTCTGTCTTTTTTTTTTTTTTTTTTTTTTTTTTCCCCTCTTGCACAAAAGAAGACCATTTAAATCAGGCAGGAACCAAAGGAGCAATTGGACCACTGGTGATTGCAGGGACAAGCAAGGCATGTTCCTTGTAGGCTCTCAACAAGCGCTCACTATTATGGCATCTGCTACGTTAACAGTGTAACTGAGATGTGAAAAAAAATGGATTTCAGAAGTTATGAGGTAACTCACATCACTACCAGCTTTCATGTGAAAGTGACAAGGGCGGTATATTTTCAGAGGAGAGGTATGTGAGCAGTGTATGGAAAGGATTAAATTATGAAGAAGAAAAAAAAAAGAAATTTAAGATTCACCTATTCTTAACAGTAGAACCACGGTATTTTAGTGAAAGCCAAGGCCTCATACTTAAATCTATTAAATGCAAATGATTAATCTCATAGATTATTATCCTTTGGAACACGTGGCCACCAAATACAGCTTACATGTGGAAAGTCAAAAGCAGCAGGAAGGGAACTAAGCTAAGAACTCCAGTTGAGGTACTAAATGCCTTGCACAGTATTACTTAGGGCTCTGCAGTGAACAGCAAACTGAATTTGTATCCTCCATCAGCCTGCTGGCCACAAGTGTATTTCCAGTATATTTCTTTTATAGGAAAGTCTGCAGTGTTCTTGGTTTTTTGCCTTACTTGCTTTGCATCCAAGGCTGTAAATCTCAAAACTCAATCAAATTATATTACTGTTTTCACAAAAGGAAAGAAGTGTAAAAATCAGAATGTGGCCCTTTGTCAGTAATTATTTCTTTTGCAATTTGAGTTACATATAAAATCATTCATCTTTTGTTTAGCAAAGGATTTCATACATCTCTGACTGGAAAGAAGAAAGAATGAGCTGTGACTAATAGGAACTGATCATTTCTAAACATTAATCTGTTACAAAACAATGAAAAATAAAATGAAATCCACTTTATCTTCATAACGAGAACACAGAAGATAACAGGTAAAGAGAAAAATTAATGAAAGACTGAATTTAAAACATGCCAGCACCAAACACAAATTGCTTATTTCATTCTGCTGGGAGCCAAAAGATAATATCCCATCTGATATATTTTTTAAATAATAAAATAAACCCCGTAAACAAACTTAAAAGTTCATTTGGAATAATGAGCTACGAGATTCAATGCTAGAGGTGCAGATGTAGAACTAACTGTATGGACAGTCAGCATGGTATTATACACTTATGGCAGAACAACATTGTTTAGCTCCTGATATCTTCAAGTCTGTTCCCGCAGTCTGATTCCCAACGTTGAAAATATAGGTACAGGTAGGTTACATAGTCTGTACTTCCAATATTAATAAGTGAGAAACACAGTGGCTAAGAGGGAGGAAGAGTGAACAGTCCCTCTGTCCACAGTACAGTCATGATCTCTTTTTAGATACTTGCCACCAATGGACCAGTCAGTACAGAAAGAATTCAAGCCTTACCTATGCATGGCATCTTTACAGTTTTTCCACTATCAAATGACTAGACAGCTAAAGAAACATGTTCTTCCTCCACACATCTGGCTAGCTGGACTTCACTGAAGCTCTCTATGGCTTTACAGAACTCAACTAGATAAAAAGATGGAACATCCCTCCGAAAGGAGACACTACACTTGGGCTTTTTTACGGTGTCGCTCCTGGACTCTCTTACATGAAGTATGACTCAAATATATAGGATGTGTAATAGGTACACTAAGAATTGATAAAAAAGGCCCTCGCAGTAGCCTGGTAACTCACCAGGTCTGCATTCTTTTCTCAAAACACCAGGAGTAATTAGGCCATATGGACTAACTGTCTGCCAGTTCTTTCCTTTTTTCTTCCTTTTTCTTTTTTTCATGTTAAAAAAAAAAAAAAAAAAAAAAATTGAAAGCCATTTTGCGTTAAACAAGCATGAAAATGCTTCCAAAACTAATACACTAATACAGCATATGTGTATATATGCACAAAGTGTATTCTTTTTAACATTCTCAATTTCACAACAGATGAACTTATTCCTTGTTTTAAAAAGCACATAACGATGTTTCACATGCCTTATTCTTACCTGAAGTGAAAAACATTCAAGTAATCCTAAATTCCATGCTAATGCTTTCCTGCAGTCCTAAATTCACTCCACACTACTGTAGTGGAAAACAACTGCTGCAATAGAACTTTCTATACCAAAAATGTACAGCTTCAACATCTGGACGTTCATTCAACTACTTAGGAATTCTGAGGTATCCTTATAAAAAAAAATCATACACTTATCTGATGTCAATTACATAATTGGAAATATGAGGCACACACACGTACAGCTCTCCATTTTAACACTGGTTCCAATTTATTCTACTTTCTTACTGGAGAAGAAAACTGCTCATATTAAACAATGATAATTTAATAAATAAAATTAAATATTAAACATCAAATCCAAAGGAAGGATTCTAATGTTAAACAGATCCACAACAAATGGCAGAGGACTGCTTTATCTCTTAAATTCTGGTCATGAAAAATAGAACTGAGATAACTGTTACAGTTAGTGGTGGTAGCTCTGCATACCACAGCTCCTTAGAGCACAATGTAAAGTCAGCATCTACTTCTCAATGTAGCAATGCACCTGAGATGAAAGAAGCTTCTGAACAAAGTGTCCTTGCAAACAAGTTGCGCAGAGGCTTGCAAATTTCTCTCTGCTCGATTGCTGTACTTACAAATAAGGTTCATCAGGAAGAAGAGCTAGTTGAAACAAGAAGCTACAATGGTTGACTGAGAACTTGAACGTGTAACTTACTGCATAGGCTTAATAAGCTAATTAATATCAACATCCTCACCCTGGGCAGAATAAAGTTTGAGTTAATTGCACATGCGATGTATGATACACTGGGGGGGGGCACATAAAAGGGGGAAGATGTATTTGGCATATTGGGAAGTCTCTAACTCTGAGTACTTCAGCCAGTAAGTAAAGGTGGAGTAACAATGTGGTCTGGAGATAGGGATAAAAAGGGGGCTGTGCCTCTGATACTTTGAGAGACCCTGCAGGGGGGCTGTCCCTATGGATTCAGCCTTCATTTGAATTAAGAAAGACTCTCCTCTATCTTTTTTGGGGGTAAAGATAATTGAGCAAGCCCATTTGAGCACAATTTTTCACAACACACCTATTGTGTAAAAACCTATGGAAAACACATGCATGGAAGCGATTGTGAACTTGGGAGGCTGATTCTCACTCCACATAAAGAGCTCAGAAGCTGGTGGAGCTCTGCCAGTTTACTCCAGCTGAGAATCAGCTCCACGCGGATCCGCCCCAAAGTAGTTAGCTATTTGTGCTTCTCTTGGATCATCGCCAAAGGGCTCATCCAGTACCCAACTGTGTTTACATCTTTGAAACATCCTGAAATTGCTGCTGTCTGAGACTCCAGCCCAGACTACAGATAGAGCTGGTGGGCCTTTTGTTCAAGCAAAAAATTAAAATTAAAAAAAGAAGAAAAAAAAAAAAGAAAAAAAAAAGAGTGCACCAAAACAACAACAAAAAAAGCACTTTAAAGTTTTAAATCAGCTCTGTCTCATAAAATTAAACTTGTAAGCAAATGTGTAGAATAAAGAGAAAACTAACTGCTGTGGGGGATTGCTATTCACTCTCGTGGTTTATGAACTGCAGGAAAGTGAAACCAATTCCCTGCAGTGAGATTACAGGTCTCCTCTTCTATAGGTCTTAAATTAAAAACCAGCTGAATCCAAAGTGAGCTAGTTTACTGGATCAGAAGATTCAATTATTTCTGCTAAGTAACTGAACGTGAACTACTTCATTCTAATAATATACAACTAATAATTACTGCCCAAGAAAAGACTTTTTTCTACCAAGCTAATTAAACTAAAGCAATATATTTTTCAACTGCTCTCAGATTTAACTAAAGCTAGAAACATTTGCAGCAAAACAAGCAAATGCAAATCCCCACTCACAGACAGAGATACAAAGCCACACAATGCATTCAGATGCTACAAGAAACAGCACTTCCCCAAAAACATTATGGGAAATAAACATAACTGCTGATCTATATTCAGCATACATGCACACAAGTACACAGTGCCACGTCCTGCACTCCTGTACAGATGCAGAATGGATGCAAAGGACCTCTGGATTCATAACTGACTAAGCTCACTCTGCAAGAGATCACAGTGAAAAGTGTTTGAGGATTGATCCATATCCATAATATATGAAGTAAGCAGCACAGAACCGTGTCTGACTTACTTTTTTCTTCTCTTTTGACCATCAAAGATGGAACTGTTCCAGGCCCCTTAGCCTTGGGCAATGGGAGAAATCGTGACAGAAAACATTTTCTGGAATATTCATTAACAGGAAAAGAAAAAAGGGCTGTTTCAAACTGCCATCACTTAAAAAAACTATCCCAAGGGAAACGGAAAAGTAAAAGTTCTTAGGAGCACATAACAATTAGAATTCATCACGTTGGGTTTCTTTTTGACAATCTTTATGAACTATGATAGGTGTAACTAGATTTACACTCTCATTCACTCACAAAACCTAAAGCAGAGTTTATTTAGTTAATAACAACCATTTTCTTTCAACATGCTACAGAAAATTCACTTTCACTCTGAGAAATCTCGGTTTCTTTTCATAAACATTTTTTTTTCTGCGGTGTTAATTATTGTCACTAATTCATTTCTGTCACTTAATTTGTACTGCAGTGTTCATTAAAAAGACCTCTCCTCAATTCTGTGATTGCTCATATAAACAATGACACCTGTATACCTCTTGCCTACTGAATGGCACTCACATTTCCTTTGTTTCCAAGTAATGTAAAGAGAACATGTTTACCATACAAAATGCTCTGATTTTAGCAAAGTACCTTTAGTAAAAGAAATGCATATATATCTTCAGTGATCTATTTCTGATGATAAAACAGCCAGAATGCACTCTTAAGTCTCAGTTTCTTTCTGTCACTGGAAAACCTTTTACACTTCAAGAGTTCAACATCTTACACTTCTCCCCACCATCTCCCCTGAACAGCTGAATTTAATAGATCAAAACCATTTTGCAGGAAAAAAAAAAAAACAAAAAAAACATTCTTACGATCTCCCATATGTTGCAAACTAAACTACAGTGAATTGCAGTTTTAAGTGTTTTTAGAAGCAGCACTTTCCAAAATGGAAAACAATTTCTGATAAGTACAGAAGAGGAAATAAAAATATCACTCGAGCATTCCATTAAAATACAATTAAACCTGCATCTATGTGCCACAGACTGTAATTAATATATTTTAACAGAATGATCAATTTCGCTTTCTCTCCTCTGAACACGTTGCCATTTCTTACCCATCTGTCACATCTTACCTACCTTTGACTGAACGCCTGAAATAAAACATCTTCAGCATTCTAACCATAATCACACAGCCACATTAGGAAGGCTTTGATGCCAACATCTTCCCCAAAATTTCTGAAACCTGAGATGCCTCAATTCTAAACAACAAGCAGAGCCTACTACTCCCACTCCCAGCCAGCATTCTTCTTCCTCACAAACTATGTCTGTGTACCTAAATTATTCATTTATATTGCCTGCCTCGTCACTGATAAAGAAAGAGCTCCAAATAGCTCCTGAGCTGCAAAATCAGGGAGTATCCACCATTATTAAAACAAATTTGCGAGCAATCAAAACCCAGTGCTCTGCCAGTACGTCCACACCCAGCATTCTGTAAACTTTAGCACTGACACAGCTAGAAATGACAACAAGCTACCTGCTCAAAAATCTACTTACTCTGAGATCTGCAAGAATTTTTGCATAGTATTTTACTGCTTTACAAACCAGTATGTAAGCAATTGCATTTCAGATCTTTGTATTTTTATCTTTTAACAAAGTGAAGTGCAGAAAGGAGAGAACAAATGAGGATCAGATATTTTACCTAGAAAAATTGTCCAGTAACGCTTCCCTGTGTATTTACATCACAAGCAAGATATGGAATAGTTTATTTTATAGATATGAAAGGGGAAAAAAGAACTAAGATCAAAGTGGTCATTTTGAGGCAGAAAAACAGTGATTGGTTTCTGTGTATTTTACAGAGGATGAAATGTGCAACATAATATCTTGCATCACTGCTGCTTTGTCACAAGTAAGCCATGCTCCCAACTTGGGAGGCGCATTATGTTAAATGAAGTCAGTATTTTATTTTAATACAGCTTCATTTTAATTGATGTTCACCTCAATGACTGTAAAGATTTGTACAAGGTCTGGCAAAGTAAACATGAGATGATTCATCACTGGCAAAATGAAAGCATGTCCCTCTCATGAAATGAATCTATAAATCTTTGTTACATTATTTTACTGATGGAAACTGAGTTCAGTGAGGAATGAAAGAGACTATTATAGCTGCTCTTGAAAAGATGGAGGAGGTAGGCACTGAAAAAGAGACTAGGCTATGAATGGACTAGACTCCATGTGAAACAAAAATCAGCCTCCCTCCTTTTGCCCTTTGCATACTCTTTGAAATTATTGCAATTGCATGGAGCTCACCAATTTTCCTGTCCAAAGCGTGCTCATTCCCATGTGCACACGTGAGAACAAAGTCTGAAAATGAGTACAGCAAAGTCTCCTACTTTGCAACTAAAAAACCAAATCAGTCAAGGAAAAGAATAAAAGGATATAACACACCTGTGGCTAAGTGCTAGTGATGACACCGAACTACACAGTTTGAACAAGGGCACTTGGCTGCATGCCATAATAGTACAGACATCTGCAGTGCACTGAAGAAAGGGCCAAGAGGCTAGAACAGCTTTCCAGCCTTAGCACCGAAGTGGAGGTGATGACATTGAGAATAAGGCTCTGTTGAGGTTACTCTGGATGAGGTGGTGGCTGCTGCAACTGACAGGTCAATGTGTCTTACACTTACACAGCTTAAATTACATGGGCAGAGCTCCCATCCTTGACCCAGGATGCTCAGTAATAACAATAAATGAACAGAACAAATACTTCCCCGACACACACCCCTAACCATCTTCATTAGGTTCTCATTACCTGAACAGAAATGTTGCATGAGAACTGTTGGCCTCTGTGTAAACACGTGAGGACTGTATCTAATCAGCGTCCTGTTAGAGAAAAGCAATAAAAAGAAAACAAGAGTCCTGCCTGGGCATCTGTCACTTCAACACAAATGGTCACAAATGTCTTTCTAGGCTGATATTAATCTTTGCTTTTCCATTTTCCCTGATGGAAATAAAAGTTTCTGAAGTTCCAGATGGGCTATAACAAAAAAAAATGAAGAAGGAAATATGAATACACAGACACTAGAAAGATTAAAAAAAAAAAAGTAATTTTGCAAAAAGAAAAACGAGGGTCTGCTCCAGAGAAATAGATTCCTCCAGATAATCAAAGCCAAACAAAAATCCACTCTCTGGATAATGAGTCTGGAGGCAATCTCATCCAAAAGGGCTTTTTAAAGCTATCTAGGACAACGTGTCACTTAGAATAACAGAATGGTCATGTTTGGGAAAAGGGGTTTGATTGCTGCTCTCTCTGCCACATTGTGGAAAATGAAAAACAGCGCAAAAAGAGATAAAATGCTCTCCTGCCACTTTATATGCCTGTTTTAGGACAGCATGACAGAAGTTTCTCCTACAGCTCTGTACAGCTGCTTAGAAGCATTATGGAGATTCAGTGGCTAGGAAAAAGATGCCTTCCTTCTGCCACTTACATTTCTCCTGCTACATCAAGTAAAAGACATACTCTTACCTTGCCATTAATGCACAATAGTCCACCTTTAAATAGAAATTCCTGCCATTTTCCACAAGGTCAGAGCATAAATACAAAATAACGTCTGCAAATGTACACCTTACCAATAAATGAGACAGGGATGCAATATTAGACATTAAGGCAGCAGCAATATAACCTTTGCCAGATATAGGGGTCAATCCATTCATTTTCAAGTCTTCTCATTAGTTACGGTATGCAAGAGTAGAACAGAGGGCTATGTTATTTATTCACTGGGTTGTTAAAAGCTCAACAGAAACAACGTAGTACAGCAGAGCCTGTTAAGCTCCAGCCATGCTTCAGCCTGGTATTACTGGAACCTCATGCAACAGAGAAGCAGATGTAGCAACACTCAGGATCACACCTGCAAGTATGAAACTCAGCAAGGTGCTCTCATGACAATACAAAACATACGTGCACCTTAACACCATGTAAAAATAAATGACTGTAATTAAATAATGAGCACAGAATACATAGATGCCCATTCAGCAAGCATAACACATCTTGGGCACTGAATGAATCTCATGCAAACTCAGTGTATGACTAATTAAAACTGTTAGCAGTACACAGGCACAGGTGGATTTTATCTTAATTCTGGATGCAGCTAACACTCTTACCTTTGCAATAATAGTACATTTTACTGTACATTATGGAGGTAAGGAACCATAATGGAAAGCTGAAGACCTATAATGCTCGCTAATCATTAATTAATATGGATCCATGCATGATATCCTCATGCAGATAACACCCAGTTTGATGACAAAGAAAAGAACTTCTGCCAAAAATTCAAACTTCTCGTGTTATTTTGGCTTCCTGACTTGCAAACCATTTGTCTGGACTGTCCACTTCTTGTTGGCTCTTAGAGGTCAAGAGAAAAGCTCCCTAGAGTTAAGAACATCTTAATACCTGTTCATTTCAGTTATCAACACTCATACCTCACTCTAGCTCCACAGCAGGATTTACAATCACAGCAACATTACTCAGAAGGGATTTCTGTAAGTTTTCAGCCCAACCTACCACTGCAAGAAGGGCAGAAACAGTCACTAGATAGGGTCAGCCATGACTGCTGTGTTAAGCCTTGGAAACACCTAAGAATGGGTGCTCTGCCATCTCCCTGTTGTTCCTGCTTGCTGCATAGGTATCTATACATTATGATTTTACACACTGCTAAAAAATAAATTAAACCTCTCTGGCAAATCGCTTCATGGTTTGCTCATCCAGACACGTGAACCAATAGTGTGTGGTGCACTGTGAAGAGCATCAGCCTCCTTGGCCAAACATAGACACAGAAAACCCTTAAAAATCAAGATTCTCTGGATATGTTTAAAATCCAGGTATTCTCAAGTTTCTGATGAAGCATGCATGTCTTTATGCTCCTCTCCCTCATTGTATTTACTGATAGTCCCCCGGTCCTAGACTCTCTTGTGTTGCAAATATTTTCAAACAAAAGCTTTTGTATTGGCATCAAAATGGCTGCTTCCTGCCTGATTATACTACCACTGTAATTAATGCTTAAGGCAGTTACATTTTTGTTATTGAGTAGAGGTTCAATCTGGCGCTGAAATCTTGCCCCTGAAGCCCAGGAGAGTTATAGCATTGGTTTCTGAGACAAGACAGTGTCCCATTTCTTCTCTGCAATTAAAAATAACCACTGAGTTTCAGATAATAGTAGAGGTCAAAATATCCAAGTGCTATTGAAAATATTTAACCACATACAAATGGTACCTACTTAAAAGGCCTTAGAGAATTGCACGTTATACAAACCAATCAAGCTTTCATGGTTTACTCCGCAACTAAAACATCTTAACCAAAAATATAATCTAATTCTCTATAGGTCACATATAAAAACACAGATGGCTACAGGTAAACACACTCAGTTAATGCCGACTGGCATTCACTCAGACCTTATTCCAGGGTTCTCAAAGTACTTTACAAACAATGACCAGCCTTTTTCATAAAGGAGGGATATCTGTAGCTTGCATTTATTTTTACACAGGGTAAATTAAGACTGAGGGTCAGGGCTGTAATCAGAAACAGAAAGGCAGGATCTGGGGCCCCAGGTTTTACATAGCTCACCTTCTAATTAGAGTTATGCATGTACAACAAACAGAAACTCTAATTGGGAGTTCTCCAATTAAACAAATCCACTAAGAAAGCTATATGCATATTTTCAAGGCTGGAAAAGAAAACATTTTAGGATACTGAGCAGGCAACTGCATGAAACTTAGCTTTCTTATTGAGCTCTGAGTGGTTCAAGAACTCTAAATTTTGAAGTCTTTACTGGATTTGTAAGCTTTTTATAAAGAACTGGCTTCATGTAAAGGCAATAAAAGATTCACCACAAAAAGTTCACCAGTGTTCTGTACCTTTTAGTTTTTATCATTATTGTGATGTATAAAGAAACATTAATTTCCCAGAGAGACTATGAAAACACCTTTCTTTTCTGGGCAAATGAGGTATAGAAACAAAAAGAAATGCTGAAGAACAGTAGTGCTCATTAGGCACAGACTTGTACTCAGCCTTCAATTTAGCAGACAGGCAGTTTAACCCACACACAACAGCTTTTTCTCTTCCTAAGTTTTCTGGCCTTGCTGACGGAATTTGGTTACTTCTACCAAGTTTTCTTCTACGCATCCTTCTGATAGAATGATGTAGAGCAACTTCTTATTGTTATTGCTGCTGTTTTCACTAGATATGACATTGCTTCATTCAGCATTGCATAGTAACAAACAGACAAAAAAAAGAACAGTTTGGCTGGAACAAGAGGAGCATAATGTCAGGCCTAATTCAACAGAGCTGGTGCAGGAATGCTTAAAATGGCAAAAAGAAAAAACATCTTGTCAATCAAGGGGGGAAAACAGAGATGGTGAACCCTATGGAAACCAGACAACACAGGATATGCAAAGGCAGATTTAAGCATCATCCCAGTTCCACAGACATTCTCCATAAACCACTGATAGAATTAGCCAGCAGGAAGGGAGTCAGTGGATACCCACTACACTTATCAGATTCTAGGAGGCATCTTCAATCCTTGTAACACTGTGGATAATTTAATGTCTCTGTAAGATACCTGTTTGCAATGCTGCGGACACTAGGTCTTTTTGTCAAAAAAGCTTCCCAGCCTAGGTTTCATCACAAAGAGTCTCTCCCATACGATGTAAGTGAAGATCTTCAAAAGACTCTGCAACACTTACCTTCCGGGACCATAACTGGGTGGGAAATGAGTTAGCAGCACTGTGAAGCATGTACCATAGAAGCTAAGATATAACCCAAAGCACTACAGAATCGGAAAAATAAGTATGACAGTAAATCTAAATGAATGCATGAAAAATGTGAAGTGATCTTTTTCAAGAACAATGGGTCATGCCAGACAGCCTAGAAAATTTGTGCAAAATCACAGGATAAATGCACAAAGGGAAAGCAACAGATCATATTTTACAGAAACATTTATGGCTTGGTGGGTGGAAAAAGGTTTTTTTAACAGATTTTTACAGACCTAATCAAACCCAGAAAGTTCAAATGGTTTCTTTTTGCCTATACTTAGTGCTACTTTATAGATAGTATTTTGCTTTAATTTAATTTATCAAGACTTTAATGAGACTTTGGTACTTTACTGCCTGGAAAATTATTACTGACACTAGAAATATGGTGCCTGGTTATGAATACTGCAATGAAGATATGAAGTTGCCAGACATATTGTAAACAGAGCATAATTACAGTATTTACAGTTGAACATCAAAATGGGAAGAGATGCCAAGTGGCATTTCTCAGAAGTTAATATTGGGAATTATACCATCTAGTATCTTCCCTAATAATTTGGAAAATGAATTGTATATTGATTGAATACAGGGGAGACACAAGAAGATGAACTCAACACAGCAGGTGGGAAGGTTGAAAAAACACACAAAAAAACAATCAGCAACAGAAAGATTTGGAGGACTAAAAGGAAGAGAGAGAAGGGTGCAGTTAAGAGGGAAGCTATTTAATATAGGAGAATGTAGAATAATAAGCTTGGAGAAAATTAATGCCTATCTCATGTAACCAAATGGGAAAATGCCAATTTTCATTAAAAAAAAAAATTCCAAAAGATTTCACAGTTTATTCACACTGAAAATTCACATTGGGGTATATGCATCAGGTTTGACAACTTGCTTGCTATGTTCCAGCCTGATTTTCAAAGGAAGAATAATATATTTTCTTAAAAACATGTCTTTTAAAATAAATTTTAACTTATTTTAAATGTGTATGGAACGCTCATAAAAGACCTAATTTATAATCTTACTTGCAGAAATAACATTATAATGTAATATCAGTGACACAGAAGAAGCACATGAAAGGTTAAAGGTGAGGGCCAGGAAGCCATGGCCTATCTATCTCTGATACTTCAAGGAGTTTTAAGCGTTCACACAGTACTGCAAAATCCATGAAATATGAGGCTGCAGCTAATTTGCTGATTTTAATTAATTTAAAGCTCAGCTGTACCTTGAGGAAAGCTAGTACTGTATAAAGGAAAGTAGGATTCTGAGGGACGCAAAGGGAAAAAAACCCCGAACAAATACTGAAACAAGCTTGCTGCGTTAAATGACTACTGTATACACTAATGAACCTTAACTATCATCTGTAGGACAGAAACTGTCAAAAGAATCTATCCTGGCAATAAAATTAACCTGTAATTATATAAACTTACTAAGTGTTGAAAACATACTTTATGACAGAAAAAAACCTGCAAGGACTATATTAAAGAACTGCTCCTGGGTAAGAGTCTAGAGGAGTACTCTATCTTTCCCCCATCATTTTTTTATTAACAATACCCGTTCTGTACAAGCATATAATTTTGTCACAAGAGTGATTCATTACAAGACAATATATAAAACTTTATCAAATTGAGTACTACTTTTCTTCCTAACACAGCAATCCAAATATGGCTGAATGCATACAAAATGGCTGATGCGATAGCAATCAACAATATTTTTTAATGTATGCTGTAAAACCTGCTTACCAAGGGGAGCCATATATTCTGAATCCCCTCACGGTCACTTCAGAGTCTTGAAGATAGATGCAGTTTGTTAGAAGAGACTGTACATTTTCATAGCTCTCTGGCTTCAGCTTAGAAACAGAGGGGAAATAGTAAAAGTCCTGCTTGATTAAGTCAGCCATGAATTCCTGGTCAAAGGTCAATTCATGATTTCCTGCTATCACAATCTTGTATTCATAGGGCAGGCTACCTAAAACAGTGAAAAACAAACAAATTACTTGTTTTATGGAAAATCCGATCAAAGAAAATAGGCAGACTCACAAACTATTATCGATTCCTATAATAGGCTCACATAGTCAAAACAATTGAGCACATTCCTACTCAGTGTTACTACAATTCCTGGTGATTTCGGGTAAATGACATTGCTGTCTTCTTCAGGGCACAGTACGATTTAGCTTGCTTAGCATTATTGTGTTGAAACTACTTTCAACTCATCATCCTTAAATAACAGTCTGCAGACTTCTGCTCTAGTATTTACTTCCCTTTAATTGCCATTTGCGTCGCAAGTATCACTTACTGTGACAGCCATGACAACTCAGTGACAGAAATTAGGGTTCAAAGGAAACCAGCCACAATGCTCGATAAATTATCCCAGTTCTCATTCCCTAGCCCTGCGGTCATTGCCAGCCTGCACTGACAAAGTCTCACTGACTAAAGGCTTGGGTCACCCATGGATCTGCTGCCCTCCCTGCCCCGATTTGAAGATCAAGACTTCAAACAAGACAGGCCTTGAGCTCTGCTGTCAGAACTCCACATCCCCCAGAAATTCCTAGCTTTTCACAGCTCTATTTTCTCACTGACTTCCTTGGATCCATGGTCTATAATTTAAAGTGACTCATGTTTAAGAATATTTTACAACTCACAGTTAGTGAAAAAACTAACAGCAACCTCCTGCTGAAGGCAAGAGTATGTATCCCCACACACGTGTTTTCTCCTGAAAGCAATACTGCAAGAGAACCCTTCCACCTGACTCCACTTTGGTTATCAGCTGGACTCTGCCCATAAAGCAGGGATCACCTGTCCTAGAAGGCTTCTGCTGAGTGCTTTATATGCATCTGAGAGAAAACCTACAGGGGTAGTAGCAATCTTATCATTTTTAATTTTCAAAACATATTGTTTCTATATATATTCACCTTTAGTGGTGATCCTTAGCCTAACCCAGAGACAGGACATTTAGAGAATTTATGTCACCAGTCCATACATGTGGTAGGAGTTGGCATCAGTAGGATGAAAGACAAAATCCAACAGTGGGATTCAGAGTTCCAGAAAGAGGAGAGAATGGAAAGCCCTAGCCCAGAGAAGTATATAAATGGCTGAACTCGGTGTCTTCTGAATGAAAATACCTGCATGACTCCTTCGTATAGATTTCAGACATTTCTGACATCTGTGTTAGGAAAATTGATCTTACCATCCCGCTTGTGGACCCAATACATATATGCTTTTAGAAAATGTATTAAGGGAAACTCTGTTTGGGTATTAATTATTACACACAGACTCAATTATTCATGTGAAAGACTTCTTGAAATGTAAATACTGCAATTTTTGTTTCTGAAATGCTTCATGCTTCATATTTTGCAGGTGTATACTCCATTTCCACAAATTTTCTTTGTGTGCACACATATACAAGCAAGTTTTAAACATTTTTTACGTGCTGCAATATGTAAGGACATCTACAGGACTTAAAGCATTCTGAGGAAAACAAGGAGAAGAAAAAAAAAAAAAAAGAAATCCTGCATGCCACAACATTGTTAACAATTCCATTTCTATTCTGTTTTGTAAATCTTTTCCAGCTCATCTGATCCATCCATCTAGCAGCCAAGAACCTGTATGAGCTGGTTATAGTTGTTGCTTCCACTAATGTATTTATGTCATGTTGCTGTCTGTGGGTGTTACATAGGCAAATTAGCAAATTACTCTAAATGTACAGTTACATTTATTATAGTGGCGGCCAGCAACACTGCTGTAGTTACAGGTCTGTCAGCTTTTCAATTAACAATTCTGTTTTTGATGAGTTTGCAGCTCAGGTTTTTTTTTTTTCTTTCTTTCATTCCATACCAGGCAGCAACTTGCTAAACCAATTTCTCTCCTTTGTCTCCACTAGCTCTCTCTACCCTCTGTCTAACACACTGAGGTAATTCTTGCTGCTTGCACATAAATTTAACAGTATTTTGTTTCAGTTTTGTCCTTAGAAGACTTACAAACATGCTTCACTTTTTACATCAAACACTCTTATAGTACAAACTTAACCTTAGAAGGGAATTTTTGAAACCTTGCTCTTGGCTGGGCACTGCTGTCATGAACTACATATATAAGACATGTGAGACCCTCAGCTCTCAGATCACAGTACTATTATATACATTTCCTGCCTTTCCTGCTTATAGTATGATGAATATTTACCAATGCACACAGTCCACATGCAGAAGTCAACACTGAATACTACACATAGGTGCATTAAAGGCACAATCCTCCTACCATTAACCTCAAAGGCAACACTACCATCTTACTGTAGAAGAAACACAATCCAATGTCGTGTGTGAATACAATCCTGAAAAGTTTTTAATGTTCTGAGTTCCTTCTATGGCCTGAAGATCCACTCAGTCTTATAAATGTCTGATATTTACCTGAAAACTACGTTAGAACAGCAACTTTCTTTCCTTCTCCTGATCTACAGCATAATACTTTTTCTCGTTATATTTTGCTATTTAAATAGTTTTGTATTTTTTTATTCCAGTACATCCTTCCAACACAAACACATGGTTTTCCAATGCTAGGCACAGATTGTGGCACACTCTATAGCTCTGGCTTGGACTACAGCTGGACCAAGACCTCTCCAAGAGTACACAGCACAGTAACCTGGAATTTTTATACATGCCCATAGTTTGAGAACAACCACTTTTTCATCTATTATTTTTTGTGTCACCAGCTCTTGAATTCAGATTCCTCCAGGTAGATCACATGATCCTGTACCTTCTTGTGGGTACTAATGGCAAGCTGGGTATATATAACTTCAGGCAAATTTTCTGTCCTTTGTTGAACAAACTGAGCTAAGAATGTTGAATTCACAGTCATGAAAGCTTTCATGGCTTGGCAAGAATGATTCCTACCTAAGACAGTAGTAGCTACAAACTAGCCAATGCAGCCTTCATTTTCCTTTTACAGATTCCATGAAAATAAGCCTTACTTAAGGCAGTGGCTAGCATTTTGATTTGCTATTTTTTCTTTTGTTTTTCCCTTTTATGTCAAAAACAGTAGTACACTAAATAGCAAGTTCCTACCACTCTGCCACATAGCTACCAGTGATACGATCAGAGTGGCTTTGAATGCATACAGGGCTGACCAAGAGCTCTGGGGTAATGGTGAAGGAGATGGGGCCCCAGTGGCACCTCCTCAATCCTTCCAGTGAGGGGACTAGCAGCTCAGGTGGGATTAGTGCATGCCATCATCACTCTGAGTATGGCAGAAGCTGAAAGCAGAGCTCCCACTTTGATTGCCATGGGACCCTTTCCAAAGAACAAGGGTTGTTGTGCAGGATGATCTGAGGTCTCTTCCATCCTGTGTGTCTCTAAGTCTACACTGGAAAACGAATGAGAATTTTAAAGAGCCTGCAATGCTGTAAGAAATTAGATACTCATTCCATGTTGTGATTCTAATGAAACAAATCTATGGTAAACAAGCAATTTAACAAGGACTAGAAAGTATATTCCATTAACTTCTGTATAAGTTTCTCGCATTATCCATTTAGCAGATGAGAAGGACTAAATACTCAACTGATAGCCAATTAACATTTGATGCTAGCATATGGCTTTGCTGGTGGGCAGGTAGCAAATTTCATTTTAATATAAGAACTCTATGCATTCAAAGGTTTTAAAGAAAACCTATGGCTGTTACAAGAGTTCTGCACACATATCCAGGACAAAATTCATTCCCCTGTGAAATAAGTCAGCAAGCATGTAAGAAATAGATCTGCTCTTCAGGAGTGCCAAAAAACACATGCAAGAACATATGCTAGGGGAGTCAAAGATGTTTTTTCCAAAAAAAAAGCAAAACCAACCAACCAATCAAACAAAAAAAACTTATGAATTTGGGGAAAATATATTTTTTTTTCATGATTTCTTATTTTGATTAGTCAAATCAAGACAAGTGATTCTGCCAAAGACCTGGGATTACCAAGGTCTTCACAGCTGAAAAGCTTCTGCTAAAATAGCTCCATAGCCTGGAGAGGAAATACAACTAGACCGGTAGGAGAATTTTGCCTAAATAGTTTTCTGGATTAAAATCATTAAAATACCACTTGGATGGAATGGGATATATTTGGAAATTCATTTTATGGTTCTGACATTACCAAGGAAACAAAATGAAACAAAATGTCATTTAAAAATATTTTGGGGTGAATAAAAATTACACTTCTAAGCAAAATTTCACTTTTTTTTTTTTTCTTCAAAATAATTTTTCCCTCTCCTGGACTGCCTAACTTGTGAGAAATAAAAGAGCATTTTTCTCCATAATCAATCTTTAGCCATTTCAACCTATTTGGATTTGGAATCAACAGAAATGCTTAGACATCAAAATTCTGTCAGAAACACAGTGGCTCCAAATCAGTCCTGGGTTTCAGGGCTTTCTCTTTCAGGGCACATCCTGTATTTGCTTTCTGCCAATTTGGAATGAGGCTCCAAGCTATGATCCACTCTTTCAGCCTCTATCTTAACATGGGTTAACAGATTATTTTTCTTTCCTTTCCCTCCTCTGCTACATGATTCTTCATCTTTTCTGCCTCATTTTTCCCTCTCCTTTTTGTTTTTACAATTTTCCTTTGTATGCAGAAAAATGCCAGTCACATTTTCTTGTAATTGATATAGCAGTTTCAGAAAAGGGTATATTTTTCTAACTTTTACAAATACAAAACCATTGCACCTTACAATTCTGTACCTCTGTTTCTCAGTATCCCTCTGAAAGTGCCCAACAGATTTAAAAGTCATTTACTACAATAGGCAGAGGAGTAGAGGGCTCAAGAATAATTACATTCCTTTGAGTTTCCCGGAAGTAAGTGCCTAATAAGACTCATGTATAATCTGAAAGAGAGGCTTCAGAAGGATGACAGCTCTTATGAGATGCCTAAGATCCCGCAGAAGGTCTGCAAGACAAAATCTAAGAAGCCAGGCAGCAGTGGTTCTACTCCCAGAGCAACTCATCACACAAAATTATCTGTCCCAAATCTCCTGACTAACATACATGTCACTCTGAAAGCAGTGCCTACTATTTATTTCCATGGAAACTACATCAAATACAAAGAGCACAATAACACAACTTGATAGAGAAAAATCTCAACTACAAAGCACTATTTTCAACAGTGGCTACCACTGTTATCTGCTGAAATGCACCACCCACTGCCCCACTGTGCTCACAGCCACTGCTTGGTCTCCAGAAACATTCAGGAAGTGCTGATGAATATCACTGGGCACCATTTTTCTGCACAGAGAAATTCAGTGACACCCCTTTGCTTCATGTGCACTTCCATGTCAGACTTCATTCTGTCAGACTGTCTCTCTGCTCCCATTTGTCACGTGACAACAAAATGCAATGAAATATAGGTAGAAAGGTTCAACTTCTACTGCCACACCACCACCATCTGCCCCTGACATGGTGGGCCAACTTAATAAAATAGCAAGCACTACTTTTGCAGCAGCCCTCATTTATGATATGATTCTTTGAGATTTTTTAACTATTGAAAAGCCTGGGATATCATACTTAACTTACATGTAGCCAAAAGACATTTTCACCTTGGTGGCTTCTTAACTAGATACGTGGGGATTTTGTCAGTTGCAGCAAGCCCTCCTCAGAAAGTTTCTTAGCCTTTGTTTGCTAAACACAAGAATTTGATAATAGCTCTGGTAATATAATGTGAATGAGAATGTACATATACATTTGTTTAGCTAGTAACATCTTTGTTTATTCCTTTCATTACTGCAGATTACTAATTAAGAAAATCAACTGAACATCTAATTTTTTGTGGTTTTATGCACCAATTACAAAATTATTACAGCAATTCTTAACTTGTAAACTACAGCAGGTCCTTTTTATGGCGAACATAATTTTTACCAAATAATTTGAAATGCTGGGGGACTGTCACTTGAACTACAAACTGCGTAATGCAAAGCACTGAACAATGTGCCTTTGTTTGCCATTTCTCCGCATCTGAGTTCATTCGAAGTAGAATTTTGTGTACTTAGAGGTTCATTCCATTCTATCAGCAAGCCTTCCTCTTCTTATATTAGATAAACACTGCAAATACGTCAAAAGCAAACGCAGGATGTTTATACTGGCTCCTCTTGCACTAAGAGGTTAGGCATCTTTACCAATGTGACTTCCTTTGTTGCTTACAATTGTTACCAACTCACAACTTCATGAGATAAAAAGCAAACTTGAAGAGCAGATGTGTTTTGCTTCTCTCCCAGTATTGTACTGAGCAGAATTTTTAGTATTCATTAAAAGCAGTGACAATCATGTAAGTGCCCACTTAATGCTTTCTCCCTCTCATTTCAACCTTTTAGAATACAGCAGTGAGTGATATAGTAAAAAGACTGCATAACTGTCTCAGATTGCTTTTTTAGCATCTCTTTGACAGTTCTGTGTTTAAACACTGGGGCTGATGTCTGGGAAATTCACATTAACATACTTATTGTATGGTGTGTAATCTGGAATAACATTGTAAATGAACACTCCTTCCTAAGTCATCTGTAACCTGCTAGATCAAGACATTCTTGCATTGTAAAAGCCAGTAATTATATCAAGCATTAAAACAACAAACACATAGAATAATGTTCACATTTGCAAACCAGGATTTCTTTAAATAGTAGATAAAGGCAATAGAACTAAAAAATTAAAAAAAAAAAAATTAAATTGGATAATTCTCCAACTTATGTTCTTTGATAAATTGTGTTTTATACACACACACATAATAATAATTGGCCCAAATTACTTCTAAAGGAAATGTGGTTTTGTTTTAGCCTAGTAATTATATAGAACCAAACCCATGCATGCTGTAAACTAGGTGCTGAGAGCAGCTGTAGTGGAGTCAGGTCAAAACATTGTCGCTCTGTACCTTCTGTCCACTAGTGGTCAGTAACAGATGCAGAGAAAATTGTACAACTGCAAGGTTTTCTTAAGCTGAACCTTTCCTTGATATGCTCCCTTACTGTATGGTGATTGATGGACCCTAATTCACAACTATACAAATCACGGCATTCATTTTCATAAATTGTTTTGGGTTTTTTTTTTTTTCCTATCTCCTGGAAAAGTTTTAGTTTAAACTATATACCTTTCTGAGGTTTTAAGCCTTTTAGAATATTGTAGTTTTGGTATACAAAATGTATCTGGGGACACCAAATGCGAAGGAGATAGAGAACTACGTTGAAAAATAACCATAAAAATACTTTAAACTTCCTGCATAGATGTCTCTGCGCACTGATACAGATTCCTGCTCAGATCTTCAGATCCCACAGAGGTGCTTTTGCTATTTCCCAGCTGTCACTTTCTGCAAGGGAAGACTACGAGGAGCTGCGTGCTGCGTCACTGGATGAGGTGCACAGCACTAATAACAACATTTAACGTTTGTGCACACTGCTTTGCAATAGGTGTTCCAAGTGCTGAACTGAGAATAATTAATCCTCCAACACATTCATGTAGTAGGTGGATCAAGCATCATTCTCACAATTTTACAAGGGGGAACGATGAAGAGGCTGTCAAATCTGAAAGAGGACTAAGTCAAATTTGGTTGCCCGCCTTCCTCAGGCTCCTTCAAATATCTCAGTCAGAGGCAATCAGGGTTTGAAGAAATATATTCCAGATTTTTCACTTCCCTGGTTGCTCTATGTACTTCTGGGACTCACTGCCCTCCTGAAGGGATGCTGGTCTGCTAGTCCAGAATAACACTGACTAATTTTACTCACTTACTTAAACTGGGAGTCAGACATTTCACTATTTATGAAAATCATGGGACATTTTTACATGAGCCATCTGCAGGGCTCAGAATCTTGAAGGTTGACTGCTTTCCACTCCATCAGTGAAAAGCAGCACACTTAATCTAAGCACAAAGTGCAAAATAAACCCCAAAGCATTTGTGTGTTTGGAAAGAGGGAATGAAGGAAAACTCCTTCAGCATCTACCATTCCTAGGGCTCCTACAGCTTCTCATCACTAGCATGAGGAGCAGATCTGGAAAAGAGCTGCCCTGCCACATCTTCCCAATAAAGGAGTGTAGCTTAAATATTCCTTGAGACTCCTAGTTCCCAGTCTAATGTTCAGAAGTCTTCAGGATATATGAAACCCCCAGAACTGGAGAAATCCTGAAAGAGAGTGTTGCAGTACACTTTTCTGTGCCACACTGTCTGAACCTTAGATGTACAAACGCATCTGAGACACTATATGTTTAAGAAATGCAATTTTTTTAGTATGCCCAGTCTTTTAAAAATGACATCTGTTCTAAATCCCTACACAGCTCAATGTTTTTCATTGCATTTCCAAAGCCATTCTTTTGTAAATAGATAATTTGTGCTTAAATACTTCTTTCAAGGGGTTTCTACATTAACATAAAAATAGTGTAATTACCGATGGTCAAAATGGCATGACTACAATTTATAAATTCCAATTTCTTTTCCTGCTCTGAAGCTGATTTTCTTTCTTCTTCAACACAATTTTAATCTGTTTAAAATGTGAGTATTATTGAACCTAAAAATATAAAATACCTGTTAAGAGAGGAAGATAAATAATTACCACCATTTCACAAGATTTAACACAAGAGCGAAAGTGAAATTAAGCCTCGTGTTTTAAGCTTTTTTGAAGATCTTTTACTAAGAATTTAAAAAGAGGGATGATGTTTATTGACCAAAATTAACTGACTTTGTTCTTCAGTGCAATATCAGAAACAGGTAATTCTACTATTGCTAGTTACTAAATCTGGGCAGACATTTTCACTCTACAACATTTTTTTTTTTGGTCTAAAAGAAAAATGATATCTTTTGAACTGAGTCCGTCCAGGTCCGTTTCTGAAGTGCATGTCAAATGATTTAATCAATTTTTGTGGGTCTGTGTGTATGATACACAAGTAAGATTTATATTGTCAGGAAAATAGTCTGAAGAGCTAATTACTGTTTTCCACTACAATGTAAAGCCACCTTCTCCTTTTTTTTTTTTATTTCAAGTTTAGCTTAAATTTGAATTTCAAATAAGAAGATTGTTTTTGACATTGGAAAATCCCAAGCAAACACGCTGAAACAATGAGTAGTGTAAAATGTGTTAGTTTAAGTAAGCTTTTCAATCCACATACAGAAGACAGTTCTCAAAGAGAATATGAGAGTATGCTTGCAGCGTATACCGCAGATTGGCTATTCAGTTACATTTCCAGGAAAGTTGCTCACAAGCTCAAAGTGACAGAGGGTCCTGGAGCATACAAAATTTGGAAATGATATTACAGACTCTAGCAAAGTGAATTGCAAGAGCAACTGAACCAAGCAGGCAATTTCCAGTGCCAACAATATGGGATGAACGAAATAGAGATGGTTTTAGACTCATTATCTGATGAGTGCAGGAAAGCTTGTCTTTGTGTTCATCCCACAGCACATTTGATTTATATGCAGGTTGAGATTAAGTAACAAAAATAATGAAATATCTGACTACAAGGATAGCTGCAGTGCATACGAAGCATGACACACTTTACAACATAATCCACCTTATCTAGCCATGATTACATACTAATCTGTATTTATAACAATTCCCCTGAATTATTTTCAGCTGTTTAAAGTGATGCTACTAAAATCCCCTGGACATACTGAAAAACCAGTGTGTGTCCAAAGCTCTCACACAATCCGTCCTTAAAATGTCACTACAAAGTTTTGTTGCCTTCATGGCCTCCCAACTGCACCTACTGTAATACATGCTCTGTTCTTCCTTTTTTTATTCCGATTCACAATACCTGGATTTACAAATTTGGAAGAAAAATACAGTCAGAAAAGAAACTACGTAGCAAAAGGGAAAGGAGAATCATAAAAATAGGAGAAAGGTCAGTTCAGCAAAAGAGAGGGGAGGGAAATGACCTCATTAGCACCACTGGCAAACTCTATAAACTTTGCTATTCATAGCCTTTCCCCTTCTTTTTCTAAGCTACCCTGAATAAGAGTAGCAAAATGGAAATCTGAAAGTACATCACAGTACTGCACAATTGGGCAATAATAGGAAAGATGAAACAGAACAGAAATTTATGCAGAATAATGTAACTGCTGGAAAAAGTATCCCAACCATACGTAAGTGATGGATTCTGAACTAGATGTTGCTGCTCGGGAAATAGTTTATAGAGTAGGCAATTTTATGAAATCTCATTGTTCAGTCATCAACAAAAATAAAAACAATAATCCACAATATTAGAAAGAAAAGGAGAACAAAATAGGAAATTTCATTATGCTGGGGTATAAATCTGTGGTGTGTTCAGAGCATGTGCAATTCCAGTCTCTCCACCTTTTAAAATAATAAGGAACAAACAGAGGTACAAAGAAAGACAAAGATGATCAAAGGCATTTAAGGACTTCTAAACAGCTTTCAGCCTGAAAAATATTGAAAGGATAAATATGGGAAGAGCCTATAAATTCTGGAGCAGAAAAAAGAATAGAATTGTTCACTTGCCTCTTCTAGTATTAGGAAATACCAAATGAAACTAGTCAATGGTAAGTTCAAAATATGCAAAGTTCTTCACACGGTCACATATTATATATGTCTATTAAATACACTATGTGTGTATTTAATGGTGTGGTGCAGGAAGTCCTTGGACTGCCTATCAGAGAAAGCTGAGAAAATATGCACACCCAGCTATCACCAGCCTTTTTTCTCTCCTTTGGAGCTCAGCATCAAACCTATTATTGGTAAAACCTCAAATTCCTTCCTGAGAAAAATGGAGGAGTCTTCAGAAAAGAAAAACAAAATCAGGGAAAGTAAACAACTGATTACCAAGAGGAACTGAAATGAAATGCAGAAAAGGGCTACAGGAGCGAGAGGATTAAAAGTTTAAAGTAGGGGACTGAGGGGCAGACAAAGGCAACGATGGGCTGCAGAGATATATCATCTGGCCTTCCTGTGTGCCCACTTACAGTTAGCCTAAAAAAGAGAGAACATATTTTATGGTATGACTCAGCAAGCCAATGTGCCTCTATCAGCACAACACTTGAGCATGTGCTTGATAGAAGCATAAGCTCCACGGAAGTTAATAATGTTAATGTAAAATATATTTTGCATCAAAAAGGCACAGAAATTTTATGTAGAGCAGAAAGATAAAATCTGAACTTGCTTAAGGGCCTCCTGATAAGACGAAACAGGCTGACAGACCAGAGTGGCAGAGACCCAAGGGGGTGTGACAGAACTGAATGCCATAAGGGAGGAATAAATGCTCACATAACAGCAGAAGTAGGGTGTGTACCTACTGCCTGGAGGAAGCTGAGGGAAGGCGTAACAAACAAATACTCTTAATTTCAAGGCATTAATAAATAGGTTATAGTCTACTGATGGCAGAAGACACATTACTGAAACAAAACAAAATAATCAAATGGGAAAGCCAGTCCTCTGGTATGGGAAGAAGCAACAGACAAGGAAATTTGGTGGTAACAGTTAAGAATGAGGCTGGAAGTAAAAGCCCTGGTCAATGCATCAATTACTTTCTCAGGACACCAGTGAAATGTTCAGACGAGGAAGAAAGATAAGGCTGTGGGCATTATAGCTGCAAAACCATCTAGAAAAATCTAAACTATCATGGACTAGCACCTTTCCCAACAACACGGGCAACCAGCAAAAAGTCTGGAAAAATCTTCCTCTCAAAGAGAATGCTTTTAACCATTTTATCATTTACTACAGATTTTGTAAACATTCAGTGCATTATTAATTCATAAGTTGTTCATTTAAAACAAAATAACCTTTCAAAATAAAAGCTAATGCTTTCATTTTGAAATCAGATTGAGTATAATTATAAAAATTTACACCTTTTAACTGAAACAAAGCCTTTAATGCTAGTCAAATGAAACCTGCATACTGACTCCAAGCTATTATTCTACTGGGTATTTTAGAATTAATTCGAAAAATAAGCTAAATTTTCTTTCTTTTTTTCAAATTGTCAATAAAACAAAAAATAAATATATGTATTTGCTTTACTTGTTAAATATGCATGTCCCTGTCATGCTTTTGTGATTTTTGGTTTTCAATATCCCACATCATAACATCATGTAGTGCACTGGGAATTAAAGTGTTAATGCTCCAATTCCAGGTACCTGTACCTGTACGTTGTGGAAGTCATGGGATCTGGCCCTTCCTGGGTGGGCAGTCTCTTACTGCCTTGTCATACCAAGCTTTTCAGGTTCGACTCGGTCTCAGGAACTCTCTCTCTCTTCTATTTTATTTGATTTATTTGTCTCACTTTCAATTAGATTGTATTATATTGTGTTATCTTTCGTTCTGATATCATAGTTAGTAAAATAAGTTTTCCTCCATAGATCGTTGCCACTATGTTTTTCCTTCCTTGAGCCCAACTCCCATCTCCCTATCCCTTTTCCCTTTTCCTTCCCATTTTGTGGAGGTGGGTGGGGGCCCAGGACCCTACTGCCCTCCTGTCACAGGCATAGATTGACCTAGTTAACTCTGTGACAGTCCCAGAGAGGCTCTGGCAACAATACACCTCAAAATGCAAAGATCACCTTTTCCCAAACCATACACTACCATGAAATTAGACTTTGGAAGTCAGAAAATTAGGCCTTCCTTTGGAACAAAAATGATGAAGGGACCATCACAGAAATGCCTTGGGAAATATCCCAACCAAACTGAGAGGATTTCAGCTTAAGGACTTCTTCAGAACACTGTACAGCTGTGACCAGCAGAGAGGCAGATGGAGAACTAAGGACACAAAAACTGCGCAGCAAGCAATGTGCATAGCCCTATCTTTGCTCACTAGTGATGTCCCAAGGCATTTTTCTTCCCACACTAGCAAACAAATAAAATAAGTATTATTTAGAATGGTTAACCATATGGTAGTATCATCTTCATATGTTGTTTTCAGTGCATTGTTACACTATATGGTAGAGATCTACAAAATAAGATTCAAATTTGCTTTTGGTTGCACAACAGACCCGTGCCATTTGGGGACAGAGAAGAGCAGAGGGCACTATAGCAGAGTATGATACTTCCACAGGCTGCTCCTAACTGAGTGACCACAGAACAATGCAGTTTCTTCATGCTGGGCATGTTATGGGGTTTCCAAGCTGAAATAAATATTTATCAGCCTTAATTGATGGTTTTTTTTTGCTGGTAAATAATTGTTGAAATTGGGTAGCCCTGCCTTTTTTTATATTCCTTTTCAGCCTACGTGTGTTTGTCAGCTTTGTGCCTTCTTAGTGAGGAATGCTGTAGCATGCAGCAAGAACAAAAAAAAGGACAACGCACAAAAGATAAACTAAAGGAAAGATAATCACTCTAAAAACTAAAACCCATTAAACTCTGTCCTTCCACTTCCCAAGTCCTCTGACTCTTCTTTTGGATAATGAAGTATCAGAAGCAAGAATTTGTTTTTATTCTAAATTAAGGTATCTACGCTGCAGCCTGAACAATACCGACTGGGTTTTTTGTCTGGATACAGTATAATGCTTTCCAGTTTTCACTGACATTTTTTTTTTTTAGAATATACAAAACACTGCAGAAGCGCATGTAAATCACCACTCTCTTGCCCAGTGGAACAGAATTTCAGTTACCAATGCCAACAGTTGCCTACAGAAGGCATCTACATCTGGTCTGCTACATCCAAGACAGCAACCACGGGCACACGTTTCGCTTTATTTGGAATTCATCGCTGCGGTGCAGCTGAGCCCCAGATAAAAAAACTATAAGCCTCCGGGGTTAAACAGACAAATGTTTTCAGTCACAACAACTTTTTTTTTTTTTGCAGGGAAGCAAAGCCATAACAATGTATGTAGGAGGTTTTATGTAAATCATTAAAGGCCTACTGACTGAAATTGTTGCTAACACCACGAAGTTGCTTAATGTACACTTGAGAGTGTGAAGGCAGAACAGATGAATAGTCTCACAAATCTTATTTGCTCTGTTGGAAAAATGCAAAAAAAAAAAAAAAAAAAACTTGTAAAAAAAAAAAAAGAAAAATAAATATCTGATTCCTGCTCATTGCCATTCAAATTTAAGACAAATTAATATTCATCATTCCTGACTGCGTGGTGGTTTTTACTGGGAGGCAGAAGGGGCAAATACATACAGTAAACAAATTTACTTTCAAATCCACACAGATTTCAATACCTACCTAGCCACTCGTTGAATTTTTTTACTTCACTAGGAAGTCCCAGCTCAGTGAAATCACCAGCATGTATTAACACATCTCCATATGGCATTTGGATGGGATCAGTTCTCGAGTGAGTATCAGAAATGCAGACAAATCGAGTATACCCTGGAGGTTTGGGAGCATCATGAGGCACTGGATCAACCCTGCAGGAAATGCATCATAACAAGGTTATAAAGTACTTATGAACTTCCAGTGTCTACTCTGCAATTCTAATACTAATTTTTACCTTTGCAAAAGATTACACAGTCTTATAGATCTGTCTGATGGAAGGGATTTATTAAAACAAATCTAACGCTAATGGGAGGTGTAAAAATTCTTGATGTTCACATCACAACATTCTCAGTATTTGTTGGGTTAACTTAAAGAGATTAAGCAAGAGAGACCGAACTGTGGCAGTAACTCTAAAACAAATACTTACAAATAAATCAAAGGCATCAACACATTCAAAGGAATGGTGCTATCCTGTTTCTCTGTTTAAATATGATTACATGGTACACGGGAAAAAGATTTATTTCAGATACATAAATACATTTTAAATGCACTTTTTTAATTATAACTTTTTTTTTTTCTGCAAGTTATATAATTCCAGCAAATTTAATTAACACATTTTGGAGATACGTTTCAGTCTGCTAATGCAAAGCAAGATAAGAATCCTCCCAACAACAGCTGTAAATGTATGTTCAAGTCTGACTATTGTCAGGACAAATGTGGTAACTTTCTGGGCTTAATTATACTAAATGAAATCAGATGCTGTGAGGGGTGAGGTTGCATTGTTAAGAACCCAATCTCAGTATTCGGAACTGAGAAAAAGAAACAATCTGACCAAGTTTGGTGAGACTTACAACTTATGAGTTAGAAGAGGAAAGCAGAGAACACCTCTCTGCTATGTGAGGCATACCTATTTCCAACTCATTCAGTCTTTTTACCCTCACGTTATATTTTGTTAGAATATACAGAAGCAAATGTATCATATACAGCTATACCATATCTGCTATTCCAGTTAGGGAATTCTGGTGGAATAAAATCAAAAAGTCAGAGATGCAAGAGTTATATTTACGTCACTAGGAACCAGAAAGGTATACAGAAATATTATGAATTATTTTACTTTTAAAACAGTTATCCTGAAAGGAAAAACAAAATTAGTTTTGTTCACTACTGCCATATATCATACATTCCTTGCTGGTTGTGCTTCAATTTAGGATCTTACCATTATATAAAGAAAAAAGTTAGAGATTTTTGTTACTAATAATACTGCCCCTAGGTTTACTGGGTAAATTTCCTGAAGACATATTATTATTTGAGAGACATAAGATAATCATTTCTAATCACACAGTCTTTTCCCTATGTGAAAGAAGAATTCTATTAAATTTATGGATGGGTAAACTGAGGTATTTTTGTTAACTTCACATGATAAATGGATAAAATATAAGACTTCACGACTTATCAAATATATATAAAATATTCTATTTTTTGTAATTATAAAAATCCAGTTTGAATAAATTACATTGTATTCATCTTTCTTACACATTGTAGGAAGAAGTGGAGTGGTTTTGTTTTGTTTTGAATCCAGCACAATAAGCATCAGCTATTTGTGAGGTGGTTTTATTGCTTTTTTTTTATAGGGATACTGGAGAAACCATTATGAGTACCTTTTAACTCTCTCTCCAAACTTCCCATTTCTGAGCAGAAAATAACAAAATGTGAGTGAGGAGAAAAGCCAGCCACGATCAGATCCTACCCAATGAGCACTCAGCATTACGTGCAAGTCAGCGGTACATCTAAGCAAGCACATAATAGAAACTGTAAAACTCAGCTGAAAAAGTGAAACATTTGGACCCTGAGACACAGAAGCTGCAAACATGATGTGCATGGCTGAGGGAGTATGTATGCTGTGTGAGGGCCATAGAAAAGAGTTAGTTGGGGTATGAGAGGTCACAACCTCAAACAGTGCAGCTAGATGACTGCAACTAGGTATTAAAAATGCCTCTGTTTCCCAGGGACGAGAGCTGCCACAGGGGGAGCTCTATGGACTGTGAGTGGAGGTACCAAAGGATGGAGAATGGTGGGTTTTGGATTACTGACTGAGGGTTGTCTTAAGGTGCAATCTGCATGAAGAGTACTGCATTTAGTTCACAGAGTTCCTCCTCAGGGGGTTGTGTGTATTTCCCTCACTGCTGCATTAGAACTGAATGGAAAAACAAGGGACTTATCACAGCAAACCAAGTGTGCAATACATTTGCTGTTTCTTATAGTTTGGATGGGGAGGGGAGAGGTGTGGATAGCATTTTCCCGGTTGCTGAGGTATGCTTAACTTTCAGAGCCCGTGCAGTGGGTCAGACAGTGTTCATGGAGAAAAGATATCAATACTAAAAAAAAAACCCCACAAATAAATGAGATGCACATTTTCATGCTGAAGTGATATGCACACACTGAGGCCATATATAGGTAAAAACATATGTCAAGTTTCACAAATGCATCTAAGTTGTATTAGAAGTGATTTCTGAAGGCTGGATCCCCATATTTTTGGGTAACACATTGCCACAGCAGCTTTCACACCAACACTCGATGCACTGCTTGCAGCACGAGCAGAGGAAGAAAGATCTGATTATTTTTGCCAAAATGCTATTTTCCTATAAAACAACGTGTAAACTTGCAAAGAAACTGAAAAGCAAAGTTAAAACCTCAGAAAGGAAAAAAAAAAAAAAAAAACACAACAGTGATAAGAGTGAGTTTTTAGACCAGACTTTAGAGGAGGTTCCCAAAAAATAGAATACAGGAACTTCTTAGGAGTGATTGATGAACCTGAGGACGTTGTCAGAATTTGCCACCCCTCTTGTCAGTGGCAACCCAGTCATCTCACAAGCATGGGAATGACGGACTAAGATGGGGCTAGTAAAGTGCTGTCAGTATGCCAAAAAGTTAAGTAGAACTGCACTGAGGACCAAAAAGAGCTCCAGAATTGGATTCAGTAGACGAGTACCAGAAATAACTGCAGTACAAGTATTTTACCACAAGTTCAAATGTTAACGGGTCTATCTGGAGCATGTTTGTGATTGGCTGCAACCTAGGTATTTTGACATATGCACAGATGAGGCAAAGCCCTCACCTCTCTGAAGTTAATAACAAAACTTCTACAGACTAAAGTTGAGATTTCACCAACAATTACGTGAATAAAGGTGCTTTTTTGTTAAACATTTTGTATATTCCTTCCCTTTTTTTGTCACTGTTCTATTCACTGATTGGAAGCAAAAGCAATCCTGCTGGTACTCAGAAACATTCTTTACAATTTCTGTACCAAGAAAAGAGCAGGTGAGATTGTGGTATATGTTTTATTTAACCTGTTTTCCTATATGCACAAGCTTCTTCAAGGGTGTTAATCATTTGTAAGAGAGTGCTAAATTCTTCTAAGGAACAATTTTCTAAGGATAGCTTATTTTCAACTATTTGCTTAGGTGCTGAACTTGTATCATGCACTTGATTTTCTCAGCTCTCTGGTAATATGATTTGTTTGCCACTTGTTAGAAATTCAAGCTGCATACTGTTGAGTACCAAGTGGATACTTGTTTAGTCTGGATAAGAGGAGGCTCAGAGGAGACCTTTTTGCTCCCTGTAACAACCTGAAAGGAGATTGTGGCGACATGGGTATCAGCCTCTTCTCCTGCATAACTCATGATAGGACTTGCCTGGGAAGTTCAGGTTGGATTTTAGGAAAAATTTCTTCTCTGAAAGGGTGGTCAGATGCTTTAACGGGCTACCCAGGGAGGTAGTTGAGTCACCATCCTTGGAGGTGTTCAAGAAATATTTAGATGTGGTTCTGCGGGACATGGTTTAGAGAGAAATACTGGTGGTAGGTGGACAGTTGGACTGGATGATCTTGGAGGTCTTTTCCAATCCTGGTGATTCTATGATTCTAATAAATAACCTATTTTCAGTGCAGTAAAACACGCTCAGCTTTTAGATCTGGAGAGCAAGTTCACAAGTGCCCAGGAACTGCCTGAATGTACATGAAGAATGGCTAAGCTTCGACAAATAAAGCAACCTCGTATTTTCATTTATAGAAATACTTCTGAACCCACACTTGTTTGTTTGTACTTTTGCTAACATTTGCCAGCTCTATAAACAAAAGATGTTTCCCACTGCTGACACTCAACTCATTCTACTGTTTGCATTTCAATAGTACCTAAAAACCCCAACACAGATTACAAGCTAACATACTGCCCCCAAAATGCAAGTGTTTGCTCATCACCCTGCTCTATGTCAGTCTCCAGATTTATTTTTTTTTTTTACACAGTATCTATTTATGCCAAAAAATATACATAAGCATTCACTAAACAGACACACAGCGTTCAACCACTCATAACTGCTGACATTTTCAACTGCAGAAATCGTGGTCTATGTCTGGAAATTATAAATTCATATTAAATATCAAAAATGTGAATGAGGAGATAATTTATTCAGACTTTGTAAAAGAAAAAAACTTTCCTTAAAAAAAAAAAAAAAGTGAACACCAGTCTTCTCATCTAAAGATAAGGCTGCTTTTCTCTTTAATAAACACAATAAAATGGTGCAGACATTTTTATTCCCTATAAAAATATTTTACAGTAGAATTTTATACTTAATTTATTTGTAATAGCTTTACTGTTTTGCTCTTCCTTCTGGCTTTAAATTTTATGGCAGGTTTCATTTCGTAATTATAATTCTCCACTTTACATTACAAGTAAATCATTTAGAGCAGTTAATTTTACTGATGCTGTCATTATATAAGAAGTCAGAAACAAACACATTATTTTAATTACTCTTTAAGCACTTGGCATCTTCAGCACATTGATATGAAAGTAAGTTGTCGGATGGATGCCCACACCATTTTACTTATTGATGTCATTTTTTCCTTCTATGTGTCTGTAATATAACTAACCAAACAATATCTGTTGTACAGATACGAGCTTGGTATTTCAACAGCTATTTACATCAATAGGCAAGTGCACAATGCAAACAAACAACTATTAAGATTGCATAAAGTATCAGCTTTGTAGAATTTCTTGTTTTATTACCACGGCTTGATGTTTATTTATTTTTTTAATACTATTATCTATTATAGTTATGCTAGTGGAGTGATCTTTCTATCGAAGTACTTATATTTCCCAAACGGACTGACTTTGTATCATTACAGTAATTATTATTAGAAAGGCAGCAAAACAGTTTTCTTCGCATTCTTTTTGACTGGTCCATCAAATACCACATTGACAAGGCAATAACAATTCAGAAGGCTGCGCTAAAGCAATAACAAAACTATAATACTTACATTTGCACATGTGGGGGCTGAAAACGTCCCTGGTTAATGTTGTAGAACGTGAAAGCCTGTGTGGGGTTGGAGCTGTACTCATCCACTTCAATTATGAGTCTACTGTGCTGATGCCTTCTAGCTGCCATAATGTGCGACTGGGCGAAAGCCATGCTTGCAATGGGTAGCTCTGCTTTCTCAGGCGATCATATCTGCTATCTTCCTACATCGACGGGGGAAGACCATGACATCTTATCTAATCAGCACACCTCTCTTTGAAAAACCTAAAAGTAGATGGAAGAGATGGAGCGTAACTGTTTGACAGTTAATCTGTTTTAAGATTTGCTTTATTTATTATGAGATGAAAATCAAGGAGGGAGGAAGGAGAAAGAGGCAGAGCTCAAAGAATTCATTACAAACCCTTCCAATTCAGCAATCTGATCAACATACTTCAGTTGAGGGCGGAAAGTGGGTGGGGGAAGTAAGCTTGCAACAGAATACAGGAGACAACTTGCTCAAATATTTCAGACATTTAATACAGATCTAAAACAGAACGGTGCGTCAAATATTAATGTCTCATCAACACATTTACTTTCTTTTTTTTTTTCCTGATCGAACTGTTGAATGTTTATATCCCATCTTCCTCCAAGAAAACCCCAAACCTAAAACTGAACACACATCTGCGCGTGACTAAAACGTGATCTAATTTAAAAGAATGAGATTTACCAATTCTTAAGAAAGTCTATGCCATTTAATAATGGGATGCAACGCAAGTGGTTGTTCTTCAGATCCCAAGGAATAAAACAAACTCAGCCTTCCACACACATGATCCTGGCTCTGCGGCATCCTGAAGGACCTCCTGATATATATACGACAACCTCCCCATTTCAAACACATTCTCTTCTTAGCACTAGCCCCAAAATCTGGATTCAATGAGAAAAAAAAAAAAAAATGATTTGAAGGCTAACACACAGGTAAATGTTATTAAATATCAAAAAGTAAAATCCATAGAGGTTTTATGTTTGGGAATAAATGTTCTCTGAAGGTTACATATGTCTATAACAACAGCACTGAAAATGGGTAGAGGAACTGCAAAGTGAAACCAAATGGAATGTAAAGAGTATCCCCTGGAAACAGCAGAAAGTAATTTAATTGTGAATTTTACTTTTATTTCTCAGTTTTAATAAAAAATGGATTATAAGGAATACAGGTGGGTATTTTTGCGGTATAATGTTGTGTCCTTTTTAAAAGTTATCTGCCTTAAATATTTACTTTCATGCAAGCAAGGACTTTTTTCCTCTAGCAAATATAAGTAATCTACTTCAGAAGCTGTATTTCAAGAAAAGCTACGGTAGAATGCAGCAATTCATCTGATATGAGCAGTTTCTGAAAAGCAGAACTGCAGGTTTTTTATGTGACCTTGCTGATATGAATTACTTCCATTCTGATGGGACCATTGCCAAGTGATGGATGAGGAAGGTCTTCATAGTCACTCAAAGTTTTAAAGCTATTTATAGGTACTTAGGTCTAATTCAGTTCTAGTGGGAGTCAAGCACCTAAGTATCTTCAAAAACCTGGGCTTCAGTCCTTTTATCTACTGGAGATGTTAAGCGCTCCAAGAAGTGGTGGTGTATTTTTGTTTTGGGAAACTTTGTCCTTAGAAAACTGGAATGAGAGATTCAGCTTGTTTTTGTTACTTGCTGAATGGCTACAAAATGACGACAACTTGCTGTCGCTAACAACCTGAAGGAAAACTGTCTGAGAATAAAAAAGCAGCTCCCCCCCAACCCCACCCCACCCCAGAAGTGAGTACGGTAGAGAAATGTTAGAAGAGAAATGTTAGAACAGCAAAGAAAAATTTGGATCTAAGCACTCTCAGATGCTCTGTGCAGGCTACATGAACAAGCAGCAGCACAATGGAATGTGCCAGAGCAGGGGGAGGGAAGGGAGGCACGATTCTTGTAAGAATAATCAAGTACAAATTGCAGCGCTTAGGAAATAAGAAATTATGATGGCAGATGTGAAGAATCCTCCCTGAGGAGCTTCCTGTAACAAATGAAGCATTTGTAAAGAAGTTTGAATGGGCACGGTCAGGCATTTTATAGGGGGTAAACTGTTCCTAGTGAACCTACTTGTGTTTGAGAGAAAACATTAGGACTGGAGACTTCTAGAAATAATTCTCCAGTATGATTAATAATATATGACTCCACAGCTCTACGTGAGGATTTCAAATTACCTTAAAAAACACCCTGTGTTTTATAATTCAAGGCTCATGCCCACCTTAGACATAGCTGAACTGAAGCTGCAAAGGCATCGAGGCACTGCCCGGCAGGACCTAGTATTTCCCATTGGCCTTAGGAAACTCTCAGTGCCCAAAGCAGCTGAGACACGTTTTTGTTACCCTCCTGTTTGGTCCTGTCTTCTATGATTGCTCTCAAGTGATACATCAAAGGAGAGGAGAAGCAGATGGATCCTGGCACCCCAATGTCAACTCTTAAGCTCTGCTTTCACTTTTCAAGTGAGGGGAAATCGGTGCTTATCAACACAAACTAATTCAAAATAACGTTTTTTTCCACTTTGTTTGCAAACAAAAACTAAGCACGACAAGTACACCACCGACACACCATTTAGTGCTGAAGAGTTCCTTTAAGCAGGGAATCAATCCTTGCACATGGGAGAGCATGCGAATCACACCATTAGGCAAACCTGTGAGGATGCTAGCTACAGACATTCAGCAAGAAGTTCACCACATGATCATGTAGGAAATTGGGAAGCAACATGTCTCACTTAAGGGGAAAAGAAAAAAGAGAGACACCACAGCATTGCTAAGTCTTCTGCCAAATGACAATCACCCAGTGTCAACTCTGGACACATAAAAAGCATCCAAGAGAAGGGGACTGGGGAGAAAAAAGATACTGCAATAAAAATAAGATAACTAGCAATTGCATGAATAGCTTATGCTAAACAAAAATCAAATACTGTAACACACATAATCAGTAAGCATAATTCAATAGCAAGCTTCATTCAAGCTCATTTCAGAAACATACACAGATGTCTTTGAACCTTACCTTTCAGTCTAGGGCTGCTTTCCTGCATAAGTGGTTGGCTGACTACGAACATTCTTGGTGTTCGACAGAACAAGCTGTCTCTTTCTATCTTGACTGATAACTAGACTGACACCCATTACTCCCCTCTTTCTGTTTCCATTTCCAATGGTCCCCACAATCGTAACTCTCTCCTCTTTTAATATTCTGAAATTTCTTTCTTGCCTAGACCAGAGTATAAAATGTAGCGGGGAAATAATTATCTGCATCTCTAGTATGCAAGTTTTAAAATTTATATGCCCAGCATTACCAACACAGAGCACTAAGACTCAAATCCCCACAGCAACAACATGTTAACCATCCTCTTCCCCCAGACTTATGGAGCTGCGGGATGTCTGCCAGAGAAAAACAGGGAAATGTAAAAAGGACTGCAAGAACATGAATACTAAAATAAATATCACAAACCTGGCTGTTAGAATCACAGACTGAGAAAAAGCTATTAAACCAGCTACGCCATTTCCTTACTGATGTCAGGAGTGTTCTCCATGCATTATCTTTCAGGTGCTTACTTTAACATGTGCTCAGAGGTTCTGTGAGGCCTGATCCAAAGCCCACTGTATACAGTGGACACTGCTAGACTGCCCTCAGCAGGCTTTGCATAAGGTCGGAAAATATATGGGTCACCACCTATTCTGAGGAATTACTGGAGCAGGCAGGTACTTCAATTCAGACATATATTTAAGTCATTTGCTGAATTAAGTTCTCAAATTAAAAAAAAAAAAAAAAAAAAAAAGCATTAAGATTTTCTTTTTCAGTCTGGAATTTCTAGTATAGCCAGCTTATTTGTTTTTACATCAATTCTCCAACCTTTCTATGCGTCCCTTTTTCTTTTCTCTTCTCTTCTTTTCCACTCCAGGGCAATGTTTTATTTTAATCTCACTTCTTCACTCCCCGATTCTGTTTCATCTATGTTCATCCTCCAGCTCATTCTCTTGTCCACTGTCTCTCATCAGATCTTATTCCATCATCTCTATTGCTACCATCTACTCTTTGTCTCAAGCCTACAAGCAATACCGAGACTTCTTGACAATTATTCCAGCAATAGGATATAAGAATCTAGACTTAAAAACAACACAGCTCAAGCAGACGTCACTGAAACAATAATTAGAAATCAAGATAAAATACTGATGGTGATGATGACATTGATGATAAGAACAAAGAAGCTACAAATTAAGAAATAAAACTCTGATGGAGTTACCTATTGAGCAAAGAACTTTGCCAGGTTACAAAAAATCTGGAGATCAAAAGGCTTAACATGGCTGGAGCACATCACAGCAACACAGCTTAAGAGGGGAAGCTGCCAGATTTTGTATCAGCAACAGTGAGACACCATGAAAAAAGAAGAGAAGCTGGTACTAGGTCAGTGGCAGAGGCAGCTAAAGAAAACACGTTTTGTTCAGAGAGTATGACGAGCTGGGATTTGGGGACGCAATGAAGAAATAAAATGTAGTAGTAAAAAAAAGGCACCTTCATGCAGCTATAAAACATCAAAGCTATATTTTTTCAGGGAGAGCCAGTGAGACAACAGCAGTAAAATACCTTAACAAAGCACATGAGAGCTTGTGATAGACCACATAGTCACACACGTGCTTCTTGTGCAAATCACAGAATCGTAGAATGGTCTGAGGTGAGAAGTACCTTAAAGACCATCTAGTCGAACTCCCTGGCATGGGAACACCTTCCAATAGAAAGTGAATACTGGTAATCTTGGAAACTGGTAAGCAGAAACCCCTCCTAGAGCTTCACTCAGAGTTCAGGTTGTCCCCTATACTGAGGGTAAACTGTTCTTCACAGGCTGTTCTACACAGAGAAGCAGGCTTTGTATTTTTAAAAAATGGGGAGGGGAGGTGGGTGGGGAAGTGCCACAGGGTATCCAACAGCAGTGGTACCAATTGTCATAGTAACATTCTTAAAACCCCCACTGGCTTTGTGATAACAAATTACTGATGTTTATTTTTTGTTTTAAATCCCTCCTCCCTCCAACACAAACAGGTTATTACAGACTGTCCAGCAATAAGTGAACATAATGGACCCAGTAAAGTGATTACTATGAGAAGTAGGCTGAAAACCATTCTTTTTCCTGTTGAAAATATCCATTTCACATAGTCCATACTAATCGATGGAATTAGGCTGCTATTTCCAGTTCTATCATCAGAAAATGAATGCTGAAACAATCCTAAAAAGACATTATTCTGCGGGAAAGGATGAGCCAAGCAAATCACTCTGCAGATAAAAGCTTTTCCAAAGTGATACATTCTCCTCTTCCTTTTCTGAAACGAAATGCAAGTCCTGGCAAACAAAAACCACCCAGTCTTCCCTTAAGAGACCAAGCAAATTCACTTGACAAATGAGGAATCTGAATGCTCTTAACACAATTGTGGACTTTGAAGTGAAGGCAGCATCATCATAGAGACACTTGTGGGTTCTAAGGTCAGTCATGTCACTTCTACTGATGGGATTATTAGGCCCTCTAAATGAGTACAATGTTTTGTACCAATTGCATTTAAAAAGTGAACAAGTGAAAGTGCAATGTTTTGAAGTGAAATACGCACCCACAAGCCTCCTTTCCCCAAGGCAACTGCTTTACATATATGTAACTTGTAACAATGAGTATTAAACAATATTTTAAAAACCAACAGATTCCTCAAGGATATCTAAATTGTTATTTTATAACGTGTGATGTCATTTACGGTCCCTCAACCCTTACCAAATTCCCAGAGCTCTATGTTATGAATACAGGGAGCTAGAATTCCTGCTTGGAAAGCTAGCCCCGCTAGGGTACAGAAGCAGGACAGCATTTGAGAATGTTAGTTTTCCTAAATGTCAGTTTAGCTCTGGTGCAGCGTGCCAAGGCGACAGCCCTCAAGCCTCCAGACCTCGATCCACGGCACACGCAGAGGCCTGGCACAAGCACCAGGCCTGGCACGAGGCCCTGGGCTGCCTTTGTGCCTCAGATCTGCTCAGTAGAGACCACGACCGAAGGGCAGCACCACATCAAAGTCACATGTTTCAAGAAATCTCTGCTGTTAATCAGCAAATAGACGTATACATTAGAATGAGTTCTGTAGACCAGAATAAAAGTGGAACAAGCACACCAGTTAATTCTGTGAGGGCCCGGAGGCGGCAAAATACATTGCTTTGTCTGCTTCTCAGGGCACAACATGTAAGGATATTGACTGATGTTTGTGCTTGTTGTCTAAAGGTCAAGAATCTGAATAAAACCTTTAAAATGCCTCTCTACTATGGCTCACCTGTTAACTAGAGCACATATCTCTGCCACGCTCTGGCCGTCATTTTTAGAAACTTCTTCTGTTCTATCTTTAATGGATAGACATCCTAAGCATCCTGCCTTCCAGTTTCAGCTCACTTCAGAAGATGTGTAAGGAAGATAAATTATCTGCATAATTTATTAAGGGGACCCTTTGGACCATCTTAAATAAAACACATCTGAGATAGTTTTCTGCACTAGCAAACCTAAATTTGCTAACTGTTATCAAATAATACTCAGTTCTGTGACTGTATCTTTTCACCAGATGTCAGAGTTACTCCCAGATAAATAATCAGAAAAAGCAGACATAATTCTCAATTACCTGTATGCCTCAAAATCCTACCAACTTCAATGAGAAGAAACACACAATCTATCAAATCTTGTATTTCATCTATCAAGGAATGCTTTGGTGTCTCGTCATTTATACCATTTATTTCTTAACTGCAGATCTACAAGTTTTAGAACAACCTGTTTTGTAATGTGAAGAGATCTGTTGACTTATATAAGACTTTTTATTTCTCTGTAATTATAATTACCTTAACATGCCCTAGGAAAAAATAAAAACAAATCCCCCAAGTTATCTCTCACCATGCAAAAATACATTGTTCCTCTTCTTTGCTGATTACAATGACCTGTCAAACACAGTATGACAACATTCATCACTGAAATGAACTTTTACTCCAGATTAGTTTTCTTCCATTGCTCTCAAGCACAAGTATTATACACGTTTCTCTCATTACTTCATAAATAAAAAACACTATTTGTTAGTATTTGTTAGCTTTAACTGTCATGCAAATATTTTATAGACAAAGCAAGCAGGAAATGAGATAATTTGTCTTTTGGAACTGCGCCCTTACATTCACTTATTTGGAGTTTCCTCAAAAGGAATACTGTATCTACTCCGTGCCAAAGTTCTGACCTGGCATCCAGAAAAAGAGATGGATGGATTCAGAAAACCAAATTTATACATTTGCCTATGAAATTTAACTGTGTTGATTTAAAACAAGTATCACTTTAAAATCCTCTTAGCTTATCTTATTTTGAATGATGATTGTATGATTTAAAATTACTTGTGCTAATTTACTTACCTAGGTTAACAAAACCACAATGACTGAGTGTTCTATTTATGAAAATTTTATTTTATTTGGGATTATCAGGAGTATCATTTTCTGAACCAAGTTCTCATCTATACAAATAACAGTTAATTTATTCGATTAAATTTTAAAAAATACCACTAATAACATGGGTTTGTCTTTTTCTTAAGTGTTGATCTTACAATACACCAAATGCATTTTCAACACTGCAACACTCTTAAGATCAACAAATAGGCTGGACATTTGCCAAGGCTAAATGTTTTAGAGTAACCCTACATACAATCTTGCCTGAACATATAAAACATCACATTTGAATAAAATATTTACACGGATTCATTTTTCTCAAGGAAAAATCTTTTCCCTGAAAAATATACTGCTTTGCTCGATGTTGCTCTATTTATCCCCAAATATCTGCCAACGTAGCTTATCTATTTAAGTAATTACCGCTGAGGAAGGAAATTTTAAATAAATATATCTAAAAGCCACAAAACTTATTCTTCACTCTAAAAAATTAGCTTTCATCCCTGGTAGTATTTCAAAATCTGCTATGCTACTGAAGATCCCAAGCTTTTACAAGAAAAATTATAAGTCCCAAAATGACAGTAGTCATCTTAATAATAAAAAAAAAATAGCTAAAATACAGGTTAGCTGGAAACATTACCAAAAATAGACATTTCAATAGGAGTAAACTAAGATTGCAGTGCTTTGATTCCACATTTCAGTCTGCAATTTGGGCATGTCATCTGACGAAGCTCTCGAATCTCTTAAAATATTTGCTTAGAAAATGAATATGTAAGTACTGAAATATCATATATTTAAGACAACAGTGTTTGGTTTAAATCTGCAACTGAAGAACTTTGTTCTTTTCCTTTACTCTTTTGTGAGAACTGCCTAACATTAATTTCTTAGCCTTTATCTGGATAAGCATCACCAGGTCAAATTCAAGTTATCTGTTCTACAGAATTTATCCAAACTAATTTCCATGGAAATCGCATATAGATGCACAGAATTTAGCTGATTGGGTCATTCTCACCTGAGGGCAAAATAAATCCAAATGATTTAACCTGCTTGCTCTGATACCACTATTTTATCAGAGTATGACAAAGCCTAATACTAAATGCCTAGCAGTCAGTTCAGGTCACTCTAAAGCAAGCACTGAAAATCAGTGTTCTCCACTAGCAGGGTTAGACCATGGGTCAGCAGTACACAGTGCTGGTATTAGGGTGGCTGAGGACAAAAGTAGCAGACAGCAAAACAGGCAGCAACTCCCACATTCTGAGGGCAGCCAGAGGTAGAGTTGCTGCTTCACACAAAGGCATGCTGATGCCAGCAGGACAGCTCATAGTCTTCCCTTTTTGTCCAGCGGCATTGCTCAGATTTGGATGAATTTCTGTTGCTGACATTTGCCTCTGATTTCAGGAAATATCTAACACTGAACAGTCTTGAAAGGTTGCTGATCTCTATGTCAATACACAAGAATGGGAAAATAAAAAGTTGCCAGTCTAATAGCTGTAGCTGAAGATGAATGAAATGCCAAAGTGCAAGCATGCAAACATGTGTAAATCAGAATATACAACAGTTCACATGTAAATATACCTTCAGTGATACTATTTTAAGGATAATCTCATTAAAAGGAATCAAGAAGTCTTTTTAACAGCTTTATATATATATATATATATATATATATATATATATATATATATATATATATATATATATATATATTTGGACACAAAACTTTGAAAATTAAGTACATTGTCCCATTATTTTCATTGTTTCTACCTTTCAATCCTTTTTATTTATTCAGTTGAAATCCTTCATGACATCTGATTATTATCTGATGATTATCTGGTCATCCAGGAAGAGAGTCAGTGGGTTTGCCCTGTTTATTTTTCCAGGTATCCTCCCCAGGACTGATAGGAAAAAAATAACACAGAAGTTGGACCATTCGCTCCTTGTACACATAGAGCCCCTCTCCAAGCTCCACTGGAAACTGAGACAAAGATAACTAAATCTCTTCCTTCAAGGAAACAGGATAGATAACACAGAAGCCCCAGGTACACAGTTCTGAGGCAAAGTGTTGGAGATCAGGAAGACCCAGTCCTTTTTCACAACAGGATGCTGCAAATCACTGTTCTCCCTAAAACTGAAGAGGCTATTCGTGAGAGAAACAAAAATCAGGAGAAAACCTACACCGAGACAGCACATTCACAGTACTTCACTCAAGTTTAGTAAAGTCAGGCGGTAGCTTTTGCACTGCAAAGTGCTGGACCAGCTGCTGCTGAACTGTGGCTCTGAGCCACACATACTGCATCACCTCGTTTGCTGGCTGTTTGAAAAACTCTTTTGACAATTTTATTTGGACGGACTACAAATCCTCATTTGATCCAAAATATGCTAAAACAAAGCCAAGTGTTCCAGTGGTGAAAAGTAAAGGGAGACCAAAATGAAAAAAATATTTATGAGGAAAACATCAGAGTAGTGAAATTAAACCACTATACATTTCTGGATTTTCTTTTTCTTTCTACCTTTTACTTGATCAATCTGGTAAAGCCAGAATATTTTTTGGTGTTGTCAGATCTTCTGCTAAGTGTTCTGTTTTTAGTATTTTGTTAACTGCTGGCAGTAGCTGGGTCTTAATCCAATCCCCATCCTCTCCAGCAGGCAAGGTATCTTGAACTTTTACCAAAACCAACTCACACTAGGGATTCAGTACATGTGTTGAGGGAAAAACTGAGATATATCTCAGAATAGCGATACTGTGAAGATAAGATTTGAGCAATATATTTTTGGTTTACCACAAAACCAGAAGGAAGGCTGTCAAATAAACAAGACATAATTTCAGTATTATTATTTACTATTACACGAGTGCCCACAGACCAATGGAAATCCAAGAACAAACTATGCTAGGCACTGTACAATCAAACAGCAGCAAAAAGCTTCTGCCCCAAAGAGATTACAGTCTACCAAAACTCAACAAAGGAAGTGGGACAAAAATGATACAGCAATGTAGAAAAAAATGATCAAGGCAACAACAGAACATTACATTCCTTCCATTTATTTTTGAAGACAATGAAAAAATAAGCAGGATTAATGTCACAAATTAAAAAAAAGAAAAAAGGTATGATAGAGCAAGTGAAAAGGGGAAAAAAGATAAAGAAAATTAAGTGCCATGCAGGATGTTTGAGCCATAGAGAACGCAAAGTAAAGCGACTAAGAGCTGGCAAAGAGGGATCTTGAGCAAAGCAACCAATTAGGATAAGGCAAAGAAAAAACAGTCAAATATATCAGTAACCATTGGTCTCCTTCATACGTTGCTTCTACAGCTGCTCTGCTGGCTCCAGTCTTTGGCTGAATGGCAAGACCCTCACCTGCTGTAAGAGAAGCTGGAATACATGTGTGGTACATAACTGAACTTGAAAGGTCAGGACAGCATACTGCATCTAAACAGCCTGTCATATATGTTTAGTACAGTAATACAGCAGAAATGTATAAACTAAAAAGACATCATCAGTATGTGGCAAATACTTACAACTGAAATGTATTGTATTACAACTCTTAAAAAAGAAAATCTAAATAAGATGACCAATTAATGACATTATGAACCCAACTGTACTCCCATGGTAAATACTGGTATTTTAAACAGTAAGGCATTCTGTATTTAGGTTAGCATAATGAAGACCAAATCAGCTACAACTGCAAGTTACTACATATACAGCATGACGGTTATTTGTTAATCCTAATATAATTCCCACTGCCACATCAAATCACAGCAAAACTGTCACACTTGTTGACAGTTTCAACAATGAGGTCAAGCAGTGAGCAGTCACAAGAGGATGAACTGCTTCACCCTCCGGAGGTGGTCACTGCAGAAGCAGGTGAATAGTCATTACACTAAAAGCTCTGCTCCTTTTTGCAATGTATCTTACACTGGACTGTCATTCTGTAAGCTTACCCAAGCATTGCATTCACATGTATTTTATTTATAATAACATTAGCCTCTAAGGATGACCTTCTAAGAGGAAGTCACACAATAACAGTCCAGTGTCCTTAAAGGACTCCCTTACATTAACAGCCTTGCTTGTATTTCAAAACAAACCTGGAAGATTCAGGATTGAAACAGGAACGTGTATTTAAGTTAGAAATAACGATTAGAGACCATATCGCTTTCATACACTGCAGCACAGACCCAACTCACCCATGGACAATGTTCACAAAACCCAACCTGGTGTATATGCAAATGACAGTTTCCACCTGTATACCTGGTCTTCTCGAGAGACCTCAAACTGTACACTGTAACAGCCTAATACATCTTAATGTAACAGTACCATGCCGAAAGACTCTTCCCTCAGATTATTTTACATATCCTCTCTGAATCTGGCTGCTTGCAATTCTTTGAAATAAGGTTTAACAGAAATCAAATGAACTGCAGGGATTATTAATCATTTGAGATGAAAACTGATTTCATGTACAAAAATACTAAAATCCTCAAATTTAAACTCACATTTTTATTCACTGATGCTATCTGCGAGAAGAAACTGTCTGCATCAATTAAGTGGTCTAAGGAATTTGAGGTTCCTCATAATTCAGGGGCAAAACTCTAGCTGACATAAAAAACAAAAACATTTCCATATACCACTGCATGCTCTACTACAATAGAGAAAAGCCCATTCCTGTGTAACTCTTCAGGTGAGAGGGACTGCATCTGAGGCAGCAAATCTGATCGTATTCCTTTCCTAAGAGGACACAATATGGACTTTTCTTCTAATTCTTTACAATGAATTCGGTTAGGTAAATATGATCACAAACAGCACTATAATCATTAACTCAAGAAGCAGAAACATCAATGTCAGAATAGGCAATGTATTCCAAATCAGAACTCCGGTCCGCTTTATATTCCTGCTGACAGTTCCTGTAATGAGCGCACAGCATTAAAGAAAAACCATGACCTGTTTAAACAAAGATCAGAGCACCAGCTTTATGTGCATTCTCTGGTGTTGTTTGTTGTTTGGTATCACAAACTAATACCAAAGCACCCTACAATAACACTTTAACAGGTTTTCACACAGGGCACGAAGGGTTTGCTCTAGTCTAACAGGAACAATTGTTTATCTTTAACACAGGTGCTTTTCTTCATGTGAATCTGTACAGGTATTCACAGCAGTTACAATGCTTTAAATTAGACTGAAGGAAAGCACAGAGAAGAGACAGACAATGGTGTACAAGCAAGAAATTTTAAAATTCTTCTGTCTCAGCCTGAGACAACGAAGGAAACGAGAAAAGCAAAGCTAGAATTGTTTAGACAAACCATTTAAATTCTGTGGCTAATGATGACAATCAATCAGTTCATTTACGTAACATACACAGGATAGCCATCGTATTTAATAATTTAAAAAATCATATGCAAAATAAAAAATACATATCTACACTGCCAGCAAATTTACATCACGGCACAGTTTAACACGCGCAGGTCCAGCACACATTACAGCCCTGTAATGACTACTTAACAGTCTTCTCAAAAGATGCACTCTCATTTTAGAAGCCAAATCCCGGCTGTACACATTTTCTATGCAGTCCTGCATTTTAAATATCTACTGATACTCTCTTGAGAAACTGAGCTCACTTCGCCAGGAGCTTATCACAAAGTTTAATAATCTTGCCCAGTTATCAATTTATCCAGAATAACTAAAGCTCCTTTGCTCTGTAGCCTAAATTACTTACTAAATTCATTAGGCATTAACTGAAGTTGAAGTGGTTATCAATACTGGACGTTATCAGCAGATCTTCCAATTAAGGTATTATCAAGATACGTGTGGCGTACGCAGAAACCTTCAACTACTGATCGTTTGCCAAAGAAGGTCTGAAACCTGCCAGCTTTCTGCACGTTTCTCATCCTTATCTTCTACGTTGGCCACGCACAAATATATGTATTTAAAAACGTATTTCACGCTGCTGGTTCAACGTGCAAACCACAGAAATGCAGACATAAAGAAAACAGTGAAATACATTAAAAGCAACCAACCCCCCCACCTAACCCTCTTCAATCTTCTATTTTTTTCCCCGCTCCGCTGCTCGGAGCGTGCCGGGTACCAAGCAGCAGCGCGATGCACGGCACGAAGATCAGCACGAATCCTGAGCAACTTACTGAACGCTCTCCTCCCGGAACAAAACTTTGGAGGTCACCAGATCCCCTCCTACCACCCCGCCAAGTTCTCCCGCTCCCACCGTCCCTTCCCCGGGCCGAGCTGCCGCACCCGTAGCTCCCGGGCTCCCTCTGGGCGGTCCGTGCCCTCGCACCTGCCCGCGGCCGACGGAGCCGCCCTCCCTCCGACCGGCGGCTCGCAGCCTCCGCGGGAACTCGCTAACAAAGTAACTTCCCGGCGGGAGCGCGGCCGCTTCCCTCTCAGCCCCGCGGCCGGAGAGAGGCGGGGGCCGGGCGGGCAGCGCTCCGCTCAGCGGCTGACAGCCCGGATTTACCTTCGCGCAGCCCTTCCTCCGGCCCGGCGGAAGGCGAGCGGCGGCAGAGCGGCATGGAGGCAGGGCGCGGGGAGCTGCGGGGCGCTTCCCTCCGCCTCTCGGCAGCCCCTGCTCCTCGGAAAGCCCTTCCCCCTGCCGGACCGCCTCACTCTCTCCGGCTTCGGGGCATACGTATATATTTTTTAAGGCGCGCGGAGAAGCCGCGGGGAGGCTCGGCTGGGAGAGGCGAAGCCCTGACGCGCTTGGGGGTGGGCAGGCGGGGGGATCCAGATCCTGGCACGGCCGCGCACGCACACCCATCCCCCCCTTCTCCGCGGTCCCCAGCCGGGGAAGGCAGCGCCGAGGCTCGAACCCCGCCGCCTCCGACCGACCCCGCCGCGGGGAGCGGGGCCCTTCGCGGTGCCCCCGCCCCGAGCTGCGGACAGACCCCGCCCGGGGCGGCCGCCCGGATCCCTCCCCGCTCCCACCCCGCGGGGCAGGGGCGCTCCCCGGAGCACTTACCCTGCCCGCCAGGGCTGCTCCGAAGCCGCAGGATTTTGAGCGAGTGCCCGTCTCGTTCTCCGGGAGCCCAGCCTCCCCTCCCCCTCGCCTCCCCTCCCCCGCCTCCCCCACCTCCTTTGGGGGGCCAGGAATCCCCCACCGCCGGCCCTCCCCTCCTCCCCGCCCGCCCGGGGAGCCCCGCGCCGCCGGAGCGCCGAGCGACCGCGGCCCGGCCCGTGGCCAGAGCTGCCCGGCCGGGCACGGGGCCCGCGGTGCTCCATGGCCCCCGGCCGGGGCCGGGACGAGCTGCCGGCCCGCCCCCGCGCCTCTAACGCCCTCCGCCCGAGGGGCTCGCCGGAGCCCGCCCGCCCCGAGGCAGAGCTGATGCAGCCCCTGGGGAGCGGGGGGGTTAGGCGGGAGCTCCGGCCGCCCCCGCGTCCCTTCGTCGCGCAGGGGGAAGTTGATCGGGGTGTCTGTCCGCCTGCGGCCAGGCCGCGCCGCGCCGGCCGTGAGGCGGAGAGCGGGCGGCAGCGGGGGTCCGCGGCTGCTGGCCCTGGCCCGCTGCCCTCCTCACGGCGGCCCGGGTTTCCCTCTCCGCCCCCCGCCTTGGGGTCGGGGGAGCCGCTCCCCGTCACGGCCGAGGGCGGGGGGTTGGGAGGTGTTGGTGGGGCAGCGGGAACTTAGGGGTGTGAGGGGGAAGGCCCTCTTCCTGCCTGCACCCGGTGTGGCTCCCGGAGGCACCGAGCATGCACGGCTTCTGTGAGCTTTAAAATCAGGCCATGATCATCGAATCATAAATATATAATATTGCGCTCCTATGATATTATGAGTAGAGAGCAGGAGAGTTAAACGCGTACATCGAGGAGAGGCAAATTACATGTAAAGGGCTTTACTGCACTGTCGTCAAGTGATTCTGAAATGAAATATTTTAAAATCCCTCCAAGAATAAATTTAATTCCTGCACGCCTGCTCCTGTCTCACCTAGCAGACGAGGAAGCGTGCTGGATGGCCAGCAACAATTAGCGAGCTACGTCTGCTTTTAGCACGCACGGTGACTTTATCACTTGATAGAACAGTCCCTGAAAAAATGGTGTGCTGGCAAACATCCGTTCCTTAAAAGAGAACGGGGATTTGGGCAGTTGTTCTGTGTAAGAATGAAACAGACAGCGTGTGATGGTTTTTTTCTGAAGAAAAAAAAAAAAAAGGGAATGCATTTCAGACCAGCCCAATAGTGAAACTATTTCCAAAGCAGTGGCCAAACTGGAGCACAAGGCTCTCACAGGGGGCGAGTACCTCTGCTACCCACTGAGCCATTATCTGCAGGTGGAGATGAGGCCAGGCTGTATCAGAAAGCAAAAAATTGGATCTGAGAACCCTCCCTCCCCATTTCTGTTAGTGACAAAACATATTTATCTTGAAATTTTGCATTTTCACATGTCAGCGTTTTTACAACAATATAAATGTGCTTGAAAATTTTTTGATCAGCCTAATGGTTAGGGCCTATTAGAAGCTGCAGAACGTATTCACAATAAATTCACTTATTCAAATGCATGAATACAAGCTTAGAAAAGTAATTATAGGCACCCATTTTTGGAAATCTAGAGGCTGGGTAGGTTCCCCGTGAGAAATATGAGTAATAAATTTCTTCAAAAAAAGAAAGAAAGAGAGAGAGAGAGAGAGAGATGTGCTTGCTAAGTATTGCTCTTTTTTATTTTTGTCTTTAATATTGACATTGTTGATGAAATGTTCCAAATATGGTAGAGATGGCTTGAGATAAAACCTTCATTTTAATTATTGTTTAAAAGAACAAGTGGAAAAAAATGGCGTTAGTAATTTAGATATTTTGCTTTTAAAATTTTAGTTGCCTAAGAGTAACTGATCTTCCTTGTTTGGTGAACATGTATACATAAATTTGCAGCTGATTGTTACTAACAAGTCTGACTATTTTGATTCTTCTTCAGCTAAGAGACAGCATTGTATTCATACACATTGGATTATTCCATTTTAGCTTTTAAACCTTTTATTCAGAATATTAATTTCTTAGCCTCTATTGTTACAAAATAGTGAATGATACTTTACATCTTTAGTTGTTTACTTACGACTTCTGTCAAGTTCTGCTTGCATGAAAACTGACACTCAGATAAAATTGATGTGGCATAGTTTCAAATTGTCCATTAATTAAGACTACCTTAAGTGTGCTTGATGCTTTTCAAAAGCATGTTTGCATTTTAAAATACTTCTTGAAACAACTGAAATAATGACAAATGAATGGGAATTCAATGGGAAATGTCTGGTAGCCATCACCTTCACAGTCCTAGTGAAAGCAGATCTTATCCACTCATACTTGGGTTTAGTTGTAGATTGACAGAGAAAAATAGGCAATCTTACTTTTTCTACTCTTGCGTTGATTTTTCAGCTTTGAGTTAAATAGTTCTTAACAGAACTCCCTGAATGGATTGAAACAAAGATACTCAGCCTGCCTGCGGAATAAACTGCAGCTTTCAAAAATTGCTTTCCTGCATCAGTTACATCCTTCTCCATCTGCTTATCCAGTGACTTCAGCCAATTCAGTGGCATCACCTTCAAAACTTCAGCAGCAAACATCTTTTTGATTAGCTGTCTTAACTCATGTCAGTACATGGCAGCAAGTGTAAGATCTAAGTTACTTGCAATATCAAATATAATTTGAAGAGATAGAGGTAATGCAGCAAATGAATTTTGGGTGGAAGTATGCTGGAATAATATTAGGACTGCTTGTAATGGGATTTTGATCATATTAACGGGATAATGATGCAAAGAACTCCTAGATAGTAGCCATTGGTTGTACAAAGAGATCATTAAGTTAAGGTGGAAGAACTCATGTATCTTATTTTCAGATTCTTATTATAATGACAAAGTGAACCTTTACTTAGCAACTGACAAAAATGAATTTCAAATAATAGTGGAGGACGTGATCCCCTTATCTGAAGTGAAAGATCATTGGGCAAATGAAGTTCGGGAGACTGCAGAAGAGAAGTATAAATGTATAGTATAGATAATTCTATGTGAAAGTGCATCCCTTTATTTCTGCTGAATTTTTGTATTCCATTTGCCTTTTCGATGGTTGACAATTCTTTAGTTTAATTTAAATCCGTACTTGAACCATTTTTCAGTAGGCAAATGAATCTGATCTACTTTACGATTTTTTGATTCTCAAGTAGCTTGATTTTTACAGATAAGGGTTCGTGCAGGCTTCTGTCAGTACAGTGTCAGAAGAGGAGCAGCAGACCACTGCTGAGTGACAGCCTCTAGCTCTGAAATTGTCAATCCATCCTTCCTGGTGTTATCCGGTACCCATCCTCTGTGTTTCTCTGACATATCAGAGTTCCTGCACATGCACTGCAAAGCTAGCTTGCACATATCTGCTATGTCAGTGCTTCCTAGGCTTGTCTGTGCTGGGCTCCTGTGATACTTTCCTGAAAGATACGATTTACTGCATTTGGCAAGTACAGCTGATCTACACATTCACTGCGCTCCTAGCCAGGACTCTTGAATACACAGCATGCGAGTCAGTGTAAATGCAGTCTGCTGCTTTGCACTATGACTGCAAAACCCAAGCAAATAAGGAAGAACATCAAGTTGTACCTGATTACCACAGGGATATGTAGCATATGTAGGAGGCCTTGTCCTTAAAGTAGTCTTACCTTGTCATTGTCCAGCAATAGAGAAACCTGTTACTTGGGCAGCAGAACCTTGTTGCTAACACAAAAAATGTGTTATGATTTTTCTTCCCCTAAATTTTACATCTTCTTCACAGAAATTTAAAACTGGGTCTGATGCATGACAATAATATTCCATTGTCATTTTCTAGAGTGAAGGAAGGTCTTTAATATGCATTACATTTTTAATCTAATAAATATGTAGCAAGTTCTAAATACAAAATATATCAGTCAAATCATTTTCATTCATATGTAATTTTCCAGTAAACCTCAGTGATCTTTCAATTTTGTCGAGGTATTCCCTCCTACTCCTCATAAAATATGGAGCTACGGTACTCTGCCTGTGGGGAAAAAGCCTGAAGCCACATAGTGATGTATCTGTTCGACAGTGTGAAAGAGATATTCCCTGTTCACAGTCCTGCAGAGTCAGACTTACTGCTGGTAAACTTTAAATTGCCTGAGCTGCCTGACATCGTGATTAAAAGACTCTTTTTTTCTCGCCTGAAGTTGTTTGACAAAATAGGAGAGACAAAAGGCTTACATACCAAGGCTTTGCATACCAAGCAAACAATTGCACGTTGACCAATTCTACAGGTTTCTCTTATTCTTAAAACTGTAGTCTAATAACGGCATAGATAGCACAGGACCTTTTAATTTCCCCATCACAAGCAAAACAAAAGGCCTAAGTCCAGAATCCCAAAGCATGATTACGTGAAGTGTGAAATGAGTAGGTATATCCAGCATGCATGGAATAATAACTGAACTGAGCTTCAGACAAGCCAGCATTGTTTTATCCCAAAGATTAAAAAAAAAAAAAAAAAAGGCTTCAGAATAATATTCTGCTTTTAATTAAGACAAGTGAGAAATGTCACAAGTCATCCACAATATATGTGGGTCACAGCAAAACCACGTAAGTACTGTAGAAGTACTCCTTTTTTCTTAAACACCAGTGTCGTTCCTAGTTGCATTTTACTGTAGCTTTTCTTGAAGTTTACTACCGTGTTGGAGGCTGGAGAACTAGAAATAACTCTAAAGCTTGAACAGTACTATTTGCTTATATTATTAATAGTAAGATTAAATGTCTGCATTCTCCAATATTAAAAAGAGAAAATTAAGTGGAGTGAATAAAAAAAGATAACAAAAAGCATTTATATTCTGAAAGATCAGGAGTTATATTTTGGAACAGCTCTAAAGATTAGTTTGCTTTCCATGCTATAAATCAACAAATGTAACTGAGATGCCATCTCCAGTGAGGAAAGGTGTTTCATTGCTGTTTTTTATCAGTGGTACATATCCTTCAGCTTGGGAGGAAAAGTCCATTTCCAAATTGCTTTTAACAACAATCAAGTGGACATATTTGTGCTTCTAATTTAGGAACATAGATCCCTTTTATAGACATTAAAAACTGTTTAGTAGTGGAATTTTTCATTAATTGTAACTGTTTCATGTAGTGTCTTTCATGTAAGCATTATAAAAGGAATTTACTATAGGATTTAGAAAATGGGGTTTGGGTTTTTTGCCCTTTGTTCTTGTTTTGTATTTTTATTTCTTTAGAGAACTCTTTTTTTTTTTTTCCTCTTTCAGGAAATTTCACATAATCTTTTCCATTCGTCATCAGCCAGGTTGCTGATTACCAGAGTAACTGCCAAGCTTTCAACTCCTTGTCATCAATGGGCTGTGAATGACAGACAGCATTAATGTTGGCAAGCTCCCACTCTCCTTTTCGCCTTTCCCAAATGTAATTAAACTGCACTAATACAGCAAAAGAAAAGCTGCAGCTTTATTTTACTCACCCTAATAACATAACAATTAAATCACAGAAGCACACAATGCAGTCAAATAAACCCATCGTGACAAGGAAATTCAGAGGTAAGAGAAGCGCACATCTAACATTTAGAGAAAAATGTGAGGAAAGAGTCTTCCTTTCCTTTCCTAACACTACAGTGACCTCACTGTTTGACCTTCAGCAAGACGATATGGCCAACATCTAAGTAGCCGCTCTGCTGCAGCCTGCTGAAAGGCATCAAGTGTTTCTTCTTCTGTTGCACCTTCAGTTTAAGCATAAAAGAAATAATTAGCTTCTCCTTGAAGTGATCTCCTTGAAATGATCATGAAATGATCTCCCTGGTAGGAGAACAGCTAGATAAGAAACAGAGAAGATGTAACACACAATTAGAATGGCATTACACAACTCACCCAGCAGAACAAGATGGCAATATCCTGATCTTGGAGGAAGTCCTGCACCTTGGATTTAAGGACTGCGGGGGGTGTCAGAGGATAGCTGAGTGTGAGAAAGAGGGAGAAATCAGTCCTCGAGTCATTTGCAGAGGACAAGGGAGGCTTGTAGAAATGCAGAGGTATCACTGAACATTTCTGTGGTAGATAATTTATGAGCACATTAATTTATTTATGTTTCTTCAGACCAAAGCAAAGCAGAAGTTACAGGCCTGCAGAAAGCAACAGAGTTTAACCTTAAAGCTGTCCCTCGTTGCAGCAGTGCTCTGGGACAGGAAGCAAATGCTGGTAAGGAGTCTGAGAACTGACTGCCATGACCCCTGAAAACAGCTCTGCTAGCATACATGCTAGGAACGGAATGGCAGTCTAATTTTTCAAGCTATCAAAAATAACACAACTGGCTTATAAAACAATGAAAATTTACGGTAATGCAAATACATAGTTTGAATAAATGCAAAGGGGGAAAAAAAAAAAGTAAAGACTACTAGCCAGGAATGAGGAGAAAGATGGAACTCTCTAGTTCCATCTTTCTTGCTGAGCAGCAAGAATGGGAATTTGGTTGTTCCTGACCACAGCAGACATAGCTTCAAATTTGACAATCACTAGGCCAGCCTGGCTGAGCAGACTTTAAGCAAATGTTTGCTTATGCAATTTTGGTGACTAATAGTGACTGTTAGTTGACAGGTGGTACCTTACAAATCCAGCCTGTGCCAAATTCACTGAAGATCTGGTAGTGTGGAGCAAGTAATTTGCCAGCGTGAACAAACAGTTCTGGAATAATAAATGCAGTATAATATGGTAAGTGCTCCAGAAGAAGGAATCTTTGGTTGAAAACAGCCTTTTTTATAAAGGCTAGTTATATTTTTTATTAAAAGTTATAAACTTTTAATAAAGTTTGCAAGAGGATCTGATAAGTTAAGTTTCAAGTAGGTCTGAAACAGGAGTTAATTTTTATGTTTGATAATACGACTAATGTGTCATGAACAGTAAAAAGGGAAAGAAAAGTGATGCACTTAAACTGTAAAAATGTAAAACCATAGGAGTGAATGAATAACACGCTGGAAGAATACTAAAGGGGTGAATGTCAAGGTTTCTGTTAGATTTGTTTTGATATAATACAGAATTTGATATGGCCCAAAAGACCTTTTGGATAAGCATCATGATTTTCTCTTTGATTCAGCAAAGACTGAGATTATGGTGTTCCAAGTCAGCTTGGGCCATGATGGGGAGAGCCAGCACCTCAAACACCCACCTCGTCTGTTTTTTGCCATCAAGCAAAGAAAGAAGAAGCCACAAAGGACATGGAAAAAACATGCCAGAATAACATAACTGAACCTTTAACTTTCTTGTGCATCAACAATAATTCTTGATAGAAAAATAATGATGGAGGATTAGGTTCCTGTGTATATACTACCTTGAACATTTTAAAAGGCTTTCTCTGAGTCACTATGAATAGAGGTGATTCCCCAGACCCTGTAACAATTTAATCTGATTTTTCAGGCTGAATATTAAGCAAAGATCAGCAACAGAAATTGGCCCAGACGATGACAAAAATGCCAATATTGCAGACAAGATTTGTGTCATTTCAATGTGATGGCCTTTGATTTTCAGGATAAGCAGCTATGTTTGAGATACCACTAGAGGAGGAGGCTTTGGCCTGGCATTCCTCCTGGCCTGTTCACTATACCTAGATAATACCCTAGGCACATGCTTACTGTCTTTGAACAAAATTAGATTTAGATATCTTTACAAATAGGACAGGATCAGCCTAAGCTGCTGGTCTGAAGCCATACCCAAAGCAGTAGGAACTGTTTTAAAAAGAATGAATTTAGTGCTGGCACACAGAACAGTAAGGAGGGAAATTCTACTCTTAAGTCTTTGAGGACCAGATGTGCTGTTCTATGGGACTTTAATCCTACCAGAGGAGGTTTATAGGTATGTTTCATAATATTAGATGCCATTTGCATAAAAAGAGTAGGAAAAGAATGTTATTTCAGTGGTCATTGTGTGATTTAGCAAGTGGAGATGAAAAAGTTCTTCTGTTTTTTTTTCTGTTAACTTACCAGGGCTTCAAACTTCATTTTCAACTAGACAAAAATGCTAAAGATTGTGGACTTTATACTGATACAGGGATATAGATCACCTCAGAGGATGATAGTTTGTTAAAAGTCAGTGGCTAAACTGTCCTGAGAAAAACTACTGTATGCTTTACCAAAGATTCAAACTATAAAATATTTTCACAACTACTTGTATGCAAAGATGCTGTGATCATAGTGGACCAGGCATCCCAGCAGTAGTTCTTTGGATTCAAAACCAGAAGGGCAACTCATTCCAACAACGGATTGGAAAATGGCAGTGCAGTGGGTTTGTAGTAACCCAAAAGCATGGGTTCAGGCTTAGCATGGATTGCTATTGACATTTTGTCTACACAGCTTCATTGTGCAATTGACTCCAAATGCCAGTATAAACAAGCAAGGAGCAAATAATTGATTGTTATAGGAATTAGCATGTTTGGGATACTTTCCCTGCTTCCTGTGTCTTGCAGAAGTTCAAATCCAGTGAAACAGTGGCTACAAGTATTCCTGAGAAACCAAGTCATTCCACAGAGAGAACATGATACCAGAGCACTATGCAATTGGCAACAGCTATCCTGAAATACAGTCTCTCCTTTAGCATACCTCAGTGAGACCTCTGCATTCACAGTGGGATGGCTCAGAGTTTGAGATAAAATTCTGTATAGAACATGGGAAGAAAGCAGTAGGTGATAAGCTTTATTGGGTGATTTTAGATCAATTGAAAAAGAAGGCTGTAGTATAATGTCAGCATTTGTAAATAGCTTGATATTTGAGTGCTTGTAACATGATACAATTTCTGTTACAAAATAGATGTAGAAAAAGTGCTTCAAAATGTTAAGAGACAAGGAAAATCTCCATGGGGCGCTATTTTTCCAAGCAGATTTTTCTTATACTCTTTAATAAAAACTAGTAATTATTATCTGCTTGACATGACTGTCATTTGAGCACTGTCAGGCCGCTGAGTGCAGTGTCAAGCCTTATAGCCCTGACCATCTTCACCAGTGGCCTCCACCCATGCTCCTGGGACCAGTAGTCTATCTAAGCTCAGCTCTGTGCCTTCACTCCTTGTCTGAGCTGCGTTGCAGCAGTGGTAGGCCACAGTCATATTGGGGTGCTGCGTGCTCTGGGCGTTACTCCATGGATTGATTTGATCTGGAACCAGATTTGTTTGTGTGGACCTGTGTAAAGATGTGATTTAGATTTAAGGATAGAATTTCTAGCTTGACTTCAGATCTGCTTCATCACCATATTAGTGCCTTAAGATCTGGATTCTTTATGGAATCTGTCTGTTCTCAGTTTGTTCTGTTCAGTCCTTTGGGTGCTGTGGGGTGTGCCCTGACAAGTGAGGCCTCTGCCATAATGGTACTGGGATCCCCATTGACTAGTGGCACACTTTCCTTCTTTGACAGACATGAATTGCAACAGACTCTACCAGAGAGAATGAATTAGGTTTGGGATTTTTGTGTGAGTCATATATGAGTCAGGGAGTAAATTTTGAATCATAGATTTGGGAAACTACAGGAAATCTATTAAATAACTACCATCTCAGTTGGCAGTTCAGCTGACTTTCTTCTCAACAAGAGACAAGAATTAACATTTCTTATTCCTTCTCAACTTGCAGGAGTGTAGGCTAGTGTTCCTCATTCTTGGCTGAGAGTTAAAGACTTCTGCAAGCCTTCTGCTTGATGCTCCTGTAGAGTAATGACACTTTTGGTCAATAAGAAGTTTTGAAGTCCAAAAGGAGAAACTGAAGTACCTTGTATTTGCAGGGCTATATTTGAATACAGCTTCTGATAACTGGGACTACATAATACTGATTCTTCTTTTGTGTGAGCCAGGAGTACTTCCCCAGTCTGAGGGCTGTGCTCAGACAAGGCTGAGTCCACCATCCCTCCTATGTAACCAATTTAAGATTCAAAGGAAGCTTAGGCATGTGGACTAGGAAAGAGTTTCTCACTGGAGGGATGGGGAATGCCATCAATCAGACCTTTTTTTTTTTGCAGTGGCAACTATGCCATTGAAACAAAGATCGTGTGTTAGAAACCTCTCAAGTCTTGTTCAGTTTCACTGGATCTAAGACAATTCCTTAGTTTCTGGCAAATTTTGGAGACTATCATGTCCTTCTCACAGAGCAAATCACAGATGGAACTACTTGGAACTGGGAGTTTGAGTCCCTATCACTGCTTTGTGAAGTCAGTGCTTGTTTTAGCTGTAATAATCACTGAGCAGCTGAATGGTTTGGGGAACTTCCAGTTCAGAAGAATTCCTGAAAATATCTCACTTAGATTTGGACTGAAATCAAATCCTAAAAGCCCCATCAAACTTTCACTGAACCAAAAATTTTGCTTTTGAACCAGATCTAATTGGAAACCTTAAACTGGATAAACCTTCTATAGGACCTTAGATAGAACTGAAGAGAATGCAAGCGCTGTCACTAAAATAATTTGGGGTTCAGCCTTTGAAATATTCTCTCCATTAGGCATGACAGTTTTTCCAGGATTAAGGTTATCCCCTTCCCTATCTACCATCAGAAAATTGAAAGAATATCTGTTGGACTCAACATTGCTGTAACTTCTGTAACAAGGCTTCCCCCATCCCATCAGGACACAAAGCACGGGGACCTCAGCAACTTCCACTCACACAGCAGACATTGCTCAGGGGCCTGTTGTAAGTGATGTCACCAAGTAGCCTGAAAGAAATCTGCATGAGGAGTGGAAAGCTCCAAAGACAGATGAAATGAAGTGTAATTTGTTTGGAGTAGCACGAGAACATCCTAATGGAAAGGCATGATGGTGTCTTATCTGTATCTTTTGTCATTCTTCTATGAAGACTCTTAGCTCTTTTTGGAAGTGGCTTAAAGTTGTTGGACTATCCTGATCAGCAGTGATGAGAAAGTAACAGATGTGGTTTTGAACTGCATTGATTATCCTAATTACTGCCTTTTACTTCCAGTAAGCTACATGAAGTTGTAAAGTTCCCTCATGAAACTATGCAGCAGGAGTGTTGGGACTTCAATCCAAAACTCACGGTCCAAGAATCAAAGATACAGAGAGCTGCTCGGGAACTTAGAGAGTGCAGTCAAGGCCTGTAGTAGGAATGTTTGAAGGGAGGGCGGTTTGTATGTATGAAAAACACAGAGAAAGCTAAGTGTAAAATGAACAAGCAATGGGAGTATGCTAACAAAATGCTAGTGGAGCATTGTAGGGCTGAAAAACATGCCAGATGATTGAGTTATGAGAATAGACAGTCCTCATGCTATTTGACTCCTCCTTTGTTCAGGCAAACACGATGATGTCAAAGGAAGAGCTGATTCCATTCCAAATTCTTCTCCTAACCAGAGCAACCTGCAATGCCCTCAACTTGCAAAGTTGCAACTCAGCAGGTAAGAGGAGTCGTAACACATGTATTACTTGTCAGAATAGTTGTCATATCTTAGAAAATATTTTTTATCCACTGTTCAGCACATACAGCCTTTAATCTTATCAGCTGCAAATGGAGAGTAGTTCAGGGGTCTGGTGGAAATTACTGGCACAAGGAAAGGTGTATACCGCACACTGAATTTCAGAGACTGGGGCAAACAGAGGAAAGTCCACAGAAGGAACATTTTTGTTCGGTGCCAAAAGCATGAAATATGATACCATTAGCTTGGAAAAGTCTCATGCCAGTGATGTTAGAACCTCAGAAATAATGTGTCAAATATGTTGGAACATTCAGAATACAATCTCTTACTGTTCCAGTGTCATCTACATGTTGTTCTCACTATTTTCTATGACAAGAGAATTTACTGAGTCAATTCGTCTTCAACATGTTAACTGCACTATGTGTAAGCGGGCAAGTCAGTCTTATTTATATAATAATAAAGAGAGAATGCTAACTACACACAGTTTTGCACTTCTGAAAACTGTCTTCTAAGAGAAAATACCACATGTATTTCAGATCTGCACTTCTCATGCCTGACCTAGTGTTTCTCAAAAGAATTACTTGAATTACTTCATCAAAGAGGTGGATGATCCTACCTATGGTGTTGAAGTGAAAACTTTGGCTCTTGTAGCTTTGCTTAAACTGTTCTCACATTAGGTATTGGTCCATCTTTCGTATGAAAATTATCTCTCAGAATAAGATCCCAATTTTTTTTTTTTTATCTTTTTTGCTGATGCTGAAATACCTGTTTCCTTTCTGTTTCATGTCTTACCTTTTAATTTCAGGTTTTTTTTTTTTTATTTACAGGGAGAATTTCAATTCTTTATCTATCTTCACTTATTTTTGCACTCTCCTGTGGTAGAGATAGAGCAAATGAACACTCAACACTTTGCATTTATCCTTATCCTTATCCTTAACCCTGATCATTCTAAATCTGTTCTGTGCTCCCAGGGGCTCTGTTCTTCAGCTGGCTTCTTCTGCTTTGGTTGCTTTATTGCCCCTGGTATGACCCGTGCCATATGACATACATCTCCATCACTGCACTCAGACCACTTCTGGCACTCAAGTTCAAGTGGAAGTTTGTGTCAATCCCTAGTCTCATGGTAGTCTCCTAAGACTACAACTCTTCACAAACTGTATCTGAGTGAGATGTCTTCTTGCTACTGAATGTAAGTGGCTCTTCTTTGCCATCCTCTTATCCCTTTAGTGGGTCCCTTTCAACTTTGGTGTTTTCCATATATCATCTTCATAGGTTTTCCTATATTCATTCACTGTACGCACATGCAACTGAAATTGTGACTGTGCATTCCTTTGCTTACATTCCCTGATATTCTGTTGCAATTAGTTTGTGATCAGCAGTTGCTGACTTGAAATCTCATCCTGAGTATCTGTCTTAAATATGTACTCTTTACCTTTTCCAACTTTTGTCTTTTTCTCAACACAATTCCCTTTCTTCTCAAACTATGGTTGTGGTTTTCATCTTTTTCACTTGCTTTTTATGTTTTTAAGAAGCTTTGTCTTTGTCTACTCTTTAAATGACTGTTTAATCTGAATATCTGATCCATGTATTCTAGCAAAGCAATCATCCCATGTAACAAAGATTTCATAGCAATACTTTGCCTGCTAGCAAAGGTGGGCTTGCTAGTATTTCTAGATGATTAATGTAACCTCAAGTTAGGTGCCTTCCTGTTTTTGAGAGGAATGTCCCATGCTTGACTTCCTTCCCTTTGAGCAGAAGTAATGTAGCTGCTTTTGCTAATCATATGAAAGACATTACATGCAGAGATGGGATAACAAAAAAACAGCAACCAAACGAATATAAGGGTTTCACAGTGATAGGACCATTGTCTGGCACCCCATTCCTTCTCCTTCCTGCCCATGCTACCCAAGTACAAGGGTATTTTGTCAAATTTTCTTCTCTTACCATGTCACAAACACTAGTCTGTTCTCCTTCAGCAATTACAAAGTCAACTTTCTCCAAGCTAAGACATTAGAAGCAACAGTCCTTGCATGCCAATCTCATAGTTCAGGCTCTTTTTTTCCCTTCCCACTTTAAATCACTGCTTTTACCTTATTCCATACCAAGCAGAAACTGACTGCTGGTAACTTAGTCACTTGGTACTTCCATTTGCTGATGTATGTCAGCTTGAAATGAGCAGACATCTACTCTTACAAACTGGTAGGGACCATTTTGCTCTCCTGCTGTCTTCCCCTTAAGCAAATCTGTATACCCAGAATATTGTTGTGGATGCTGTGCCCTGCAGTCTCACTCTCAGGTCACTCCTCAGTTCCACTTCATTATTTTCTCCATTCTTTGCAACTTTGATATAATGTCCAAAACATTGTTCCTTAAATATCAAAACTAAAGTGTTGTGGTGCTTTATGGACATGTACATCTCATCATTCACTGATGTCCAAAGAAGAGCAATCTCTGACACAAATATTTTCTGTGGCTGAGGTTTTGGTATGGTCTCTTATCTGGATACTTGATAGCTATAAAGATCTAACTCTACATGATACTATTCCTCAGCAGGAGTAATTGTAGGCTTTCTGGTCACTTGAATTCACTAACTGTATGAATTCAGTTCTTCAGTTTAGAACTCCTGCAATTTGGAAAATTTAGGGTATTTTGGGAGGGACACATGTATGTGCACACTGAGAACACACAGTTCTGCTCAGGTAAAAAGCCTAAAAAGAAGTTTCCAGTGTTTGTAGACACAGTATTTATCTCAAACTCATCATTGCATACTTTGTTGCTTATTTTTCTCACTGTGTTACCCCATCATTTCTGATAACATTGCCTCACCTACTATGCCTTTTATGAGGCATCATACATTCTGCTACAGGCACTATCTTGATTAAGTTTACATGGGTGTAAAGTCATAGGTGGTATCAGGAGTTTTGATCTTCTCTGTTATTCAGACAATTATATGTAAAAATAAGATTTCTGTGAAGAAAGCAATGTAAGTGCACTTTATATATGCAAAATCATGTATCAAACTGCTTTCAAGAAATTCTACTAGCTTGTGGGTTTGAGGATTTTTCAACTTGCCACAAGAAAACTGAGAAAACAATTCTGTATCAGTGCACATATAGAGAGAAGCTTCATAATTTTCTGTTTTATCATTCTAGTTGAAAGAATAAAGGACGCTGGTGGCAGAGGTCACATCTGTGTCTGCATTTTGTATAGTGGCAAGCTCTCAATGTATAGTTCTCGAGAGTGGTAGACCAATTTGCAAATTAAGGTGCTTTAATAACATGTCTAAACATACAAGTTAGGCACTTCGTCAAAGGTTCTGCAAGGCTCACACTGTTTGAATTTGGCAGCACAGTTGGCTACTTCATAAAAGCAAGACTAAACAACAAAAAGAAAAGACTCACTCAAGACATGGAACTTTGGATATTATTCAAAGCACAAAGCAAAAAGGATGCAGGGCAGTATGATGGATAGCTGCTGAAACAAATCTTTAAGCCTGAAGAATCTACACTAAGTATCACCGAGGCAAATCTTTCAAAGGCAAGAACTCAGTATGCTGCAACTCTCCAAAGCTGTAGCTTGAAGCTGAAGAGATTTGATTGAACCCTCTGAAATGGATAAAATGACAATCATGTAAAAACATCCTTCCATTATCTAATTGTTTTAGGGCTTTTAAGTCATAGTAAGAAAGTAGAACTAGTAAAGGGGCCGAGTGTGGAATATTGAAGTGTGTGTGCATATTGTAACCTTCACATTGTTTGGATTTTACTGTAATGGATTATAGAATTAGTTTTGTCTAAATTTGGATAAGAGAGATAAGTATATAAAATTTAGGGTTAAAGAAAATGAGATGGAGCTATAGTGTTCATGTAAGCTCCATGGGACAGGATCTGATTCTTTCTCAGCATTTTTACTGTGCTGGGTTAACAGAAGGGCTCCAGTCATGTCTCTGGAGAATTAGAAGATAAATGAATCTTTCAGTTTACCAAATCACAGACATCTGAGAGAAAATGATATTAAACATGTTACAAACACACCACATGCTAAAGTTAAATCCACTGAAGGGTTGCTTAGCCAAAAGATCTTACAAAGTTGGGGGCTTTATAAACCAAATCCATATTACATTCTATGTGCATATTAGGCAATAATTTCCAGCTTCTTTGTTATTATTTGTTTACATTTTTCCTTATTACTTCTTAATTCTGTTTCATCACTTCTCACAACGTTAAACTACATAAATCTACAACGTGCATACAACTTACCGCTATCCAAATGGAAGTATAACTAAACTTAAGTCTGCTAATTCTGCAGCTGCACTGAGGCATCTGTGCTGCAGCAAGGTCACAGCACAGGGCCACAAGTGGGGACTCCTGGGCTCCAGTCTCAGATCTGCCAATAAGTGGTTCTGAATGCCATCCAGCTTTCACTGATGTTAATGTTAAAACTCACACTGAGTTTAGTGACTGGAGTAGCACAGTCTTTTTATGCCTTGATCTACTTTCACACACAAAAAAGGGAATTGGATGAAGAAAACTGAATGGTTTTTTTTTTGTCCCACAAAATAATTTTCTAAGAGGAACAGGAAAAAGAAGGGAAATAAACTACTGGAACAAGCAAAAATACATCTAAATAGAAGAGAGATTCAGTGCGTGCTTTGGGTTGTGACACAAAGGACCTCAATGCAATGTTCAGATGTGCCCTTAAAGTGTCTTGTCTGCAGGTACTTGTGGGGCAACCCTTAGTTCACAACCCACAGTGCCTAGCTCTTAGAAAAGTTAACCCATCTTCCATGTTCTGGGAAAAGCTTTGCCTGAAGAGAATTTTCTTAGAAAAGCAGAGTGGAATATGGGTCTTATTTTTCACTTTTTCTCCCCAACTGCCCTACCAAACTGCAAATGGCAAAGAACAGACTCTATGTGAACAGTGTTCCTTATGAACCTCACCACTGCTCTCCAAATTCTCATTTTTCCAGAAATGCTCTGAAATAGTGTTTTAGGTAAAACAGAATGTTTCCTTTCACTTGAAATGGAACGTTTTCCCCTTCACTAAAGCCAGAAGTAATTGTAGGTCATACTGAAACCAAAAAGTATATTAGATTCAGCTACCAAAATCATTTATTCTCACAGCTTCATGGCAGGGTGTTTTTCATGGCAAATTAACAACTGGGGTATGCTTTGGAACCCTTGGATAAAAGAGTCTATAGAAATAGAAGGGATTATTAGGTATATTTAATTTGCCTTTAGTATGGAATGGAGGAAATAATCAGTATATTAAATATACATGAAACATTTTTGGAATGTATAGTCTTGGAAAGGAATGAATGGTTTATGTTATTAGCTGGGAAGTGAAGTATATATAATACACTGTGTGTGGTTGTCATCAAAGCCCTACCAGGAATGCAAAACTAAATGTACTATTTTTACCTTTTTTTTTCCCCTGCTTTGTCTGTGGCTTTGACAGAACAAAAAGAGACCTGGTTAAAATGAGAAAGATTGTTTTGCATTTATCATGATTCTGTCTGAAGCACTGTCTTTAGCATGAAGGCACAATAAGCTTTCCAATTATTATTTGTATTACAGAAGCCTAGGCTGGCATTAAAACTCAACCATCCCAAGCACTATGTGTACCTATGGCGAAGAACAGTCACTGCACACAGAGTTGTGATAAAGCAGTTATGGCAAATGATAGGAAGCGAACAGGGTCGCAGGAGTAATGCTGTTTATCTCTTCCATGGAACATAACAAAGTCACTGTTAAGATTCTGGTCTGTTGTACCCCCTATTTCCTATTCTCTTGAAATATGCTGCCTTCTTATGGTAGGACTCTCCCGTCAGCCTGTGACTGCACAGAAAGTGTCATCTTTTCTGTCCATGCATTTCAGCAAAAGCAAAGGATGGGCGTAGTACATGATTCATTAGAAGATGCATGCATCAATACCTGGCTGATTTTAACTCTGTTGTGACAGAAATTTTAAAAACATACATATTCCTTTCATCTCCCAACCCTGACCTGGCAAGAACATTCATTGAAAGAAGCTGGTGACAACACCAAACGAGATTAATCAGAGTTAAATCCTTACCATTTGTAAAAGAAAATGGGAAGGTACAAGCCTAGTCTTATTTTATTTCAGTATTTTAACAACAGATGCAATGCTGCCTTTGTTATTATCCTTTATTCCTCAGACAGCGTTCCCCCTCCTAATTATTGCTTGTCGTCTTCAGTAAGATTGAGAAATGGCATTCTCAGAGCTCAGGTAAATATCAAAGCAATCTTACTTGTAATGACATGGCTGCTTTCACTGGGGAGTGAAGTGTAATGAACTAAAAACGGAATTTAGTATGCTTTCCAAATTAAATAATGTATTAATTTCTTCCAACAGTGGTCCCCAGCCCCAGCTGAAAACAATGGTGCTTTTAAATAACTCCAAAGTTTGCAGGCACTTTAGGGAACAGCAGCCAAGAAGCAAAAGGCACTGGGGCCACTTCCTTTAGCACAGCACTCTGTGGGGAAGAGCTGGTGATGGCCTGTCACCGTGAGCTGGTGACAGAGGTCACCAGCAACACAGAGCAACACTGACCCCCGTCTGTCTTCTCTTCCTTGTTGTTTTTTTCTCCCTTCAATTGCAGTTACTGAAGCCTGGTAATGGCACAGCTTTTGCTGAGCATCCACCATCTAAGCATTCCCTCACAAGGGCTGCCACCTCATCACAATACATAGCATTTTTTCTTGTAGCTTCAGCTCCTGGAATCATTATTTTGCCCCCTCAAAAAAGGCTGGTGTTCAGCTTTTGTGATTGCAGAAAATAGTTTGGATATGTAAATTCTAAAGGTTCAAAAATCAAAGGCAAGTTAAAAAGCAGCCCTGATTCTTTAGTATCTCCCTTTATGCAAGTCTCATTCTTTTGTTTTAGGTACATGATTACTTAAAAGGAATGGGAGAAAATAAACTCATTCAACTCACTGTTTTTAATCTCTTGGATGGTTCTTCAGGATTCTGCTGAAAAAAACTGGTGCTTTGGGTGATTTTTCTGTCAACATTTTTTCACTTTTAAACACTACTTCTTATTTCAGGAAAGGTATGAAACAAAAATTCCAAGTAGTTCTATGCAGAATTTAGAAATTACTCTTTGCAGAGTAGCTTGAAGTCATTAAAAGTAGCATTGCTTGAAGCTAGTTGGAGTACAGGCATGCTTTGCAATGTTGCGATGGCTTACAGTAGCAGAGAAATTAGATAGGAACCAGGAGTTCTTTATCTACCCATCTCAGCTAAGCTCCCTGGACCTCTAATCTCACCTGTACACACAGATGTATAGATGGAAATGTACTGCTGGAAAAGCAGAGAATCCAAAGAAGCCTATGTTCCACCACGCTGTTCAAAATAACCATTTTCACAATTGATGCATTCTTATTTAGGCAGAAAGAGACGATAATGCTAAGAAATAACAGAACATTCAGTGAAACTGAGACATTGCAAACCATCACAGGTACAGCAAAACTGATGGGGCTGGCCAGAAATGTGCCACTTGAGAACTACTTCCAAAAAAAAAATAAAAAAAAATCTAATACTGTTCATTAAGTTCAGGTCAATTTTATTTAAATTGGTACTTAATGAATAATATTTCTCACTTTGGGAAAAAACGCAAGGATCTGCTTCACAGGTTTATTTTACAGAATCATAGAATGGTTTGGGTTGGAAGAGACCTTTAAGACCACCTAGTTCCAACCTCCTGCTATAGGCAGGGACACCTTCCTCTAGACCAGGTTGCTCAAAGGCCCAGCCAGCTTGGCCTTGAGTTCTCCCAGGGAGGGAGCCCACATCCTCACTGGGCAACCTGTTCCACTTCACATAAAGAATTTCTTCCTAAAATCTGGTCTAAATCTACTTTCTTCCAGTTTAAAGCCATTTCCCCTCGTCTTGTCACTACCTGTCCCTCCCCAGCTTTACGCACCTTCCCATTTTTCTGTGTATTATTATTTCAAAACAAGTCAGAAGCGCTCATAGAACTCGTTTCCTGTTTCAGCCTGGTGTCAAAATGTCATTTCTTCATTAAAACATAAACAAAAACCTGTTTCAACCAGAACTCAGAAATAGCTGCTCTTAATTATTTCTGAAGTAAAACAGAATTTCATCTCCTGCAGCACGGTGGCAACTCAGGAAGTCTTCCCATTATACATTCTTTCTAATACCCTGGATTAAGGCAAAACTAAGAAAAATCCATAAATAAAACTTGTTTAATTAAGGTATTTCCCCTCTAATGCTGTTCAGGGTATTGACATTTCTTTGTTGTTGCCGGTTTGGGCGGCTCGGTTTGGGGGTTTTTTTGAGAGGCAGGGAGGGAAACAGGCTCTTCAAGGTATTTAGTTGGGAGAGGGGCACTGAAACGGTATTTCCTGAGAGGTTCTGAGGATATTTATTTTCTGTTCTGATCCCAGGAAGCGTGTGTGTGTGTGTGTGCAGAGAGGGGGCGGGCAGAAGCTCCTCGACACGGACACCTCCGTCTCTGCGTCCAGCTCGGTCCGGGCAGAGCCGGCTCGCTTCTCCCCGCCGCCATGAGGAGCAGCGAGGGCACGCGGCCCCCTGCCCGAGGGGCTGCACCCGCCATTCCACGACGCCCAGGTAGCTGGCACCTGCCGCCTGGATGGGCGCTGCAGCTAGCGGGGGTGAGCTCGGAGAAGCTCCTTCCCCCTCGGCCCGCCGCCTCTCAGCGACGACCGACGTTAACAAACGCCAAAAAGCCGCGTCGCCTTTTCCCACCGGGAGACCGCCGGGGGCCGCAGGGTCGAGGCGAGCGGCGGCAGCGCCCCCTGGCGGCGCGCTGAGTGGGGAGGTGCGCCCAGCTCCTTGGGACATAACTGCTCACGTACCGCTCAGGGCATTGGGACCCCAGCGCGTACGCCTGTTATTGTGAATATTTGGGAGAGAAAGCTAAAAACGCCGTCTGTTCTGTCAGCCACAGGCTGAAGGTACACCTGAGTTTGGGCAGCACTCCGATATGTGATAAGCGAGTTCAGTAGGTAGCTGAACACATTGCTCAGTATCGAGCAGTCATTAGATGGGATTTTCTTCCTGGTCTTTCGTTAGTGATGCATTAAAAAGTCTAGGGAATTGTTACTTTCGTTTTTTGAGATGGCTTTCAAGGGTTTTGAAAAAGAAAAAGAACCTTTGACTCCTCAAAACAGTCATGTTATTTGGCAAAGGAGGCAGAATTCCTATTTCTTAACAGTTTCCTTTTCCTTACACGCAGGTGTAAAAGCAAGCGAGCAATTGAAAACATCAGAAAGCATTTTTCTTCGTGGTTTATGTTTTCACTTAGAAAAGGGATTTGCCTCCCTTGTTTTACCTGAAATGTGAGGGGAAAGTTATGTTCCAGCTCCAGCTTTCATTTGTTTGGTGAAGGAGAGTGAATGAGAACAAAGTAAAGGAAAGGGGTTTGCTCTTTACTTAACTTTGCTACTGCTAGATTCTTCTCCTACAGAAGAAGAAAAATGGTGACAGAACATTTCTTCCCACACACTCTATTTCCAGTTCTATGTCTTTTTTTTTTTTTTCTTCTTCTTTTTTTTTCAGAAGAGGGGGTTTAGAGAGTGCAGAACTGGAATAAATCCCTTCTAAAAATCCAGTTTTTTCACAAAGCATTTTCCTTCTGTAAGACAGATATAAGATAGCAAATAATGCTAAAAGTGTTTGCTTTTAAAAGGAGTACTAAGAATGGTAGTAGTGTTTTTCCTAGGTTTTCGAGTAACTTTATCCTCCCCTGAAGTGTCTCCACTTTTGTGGAAGTTGTTTCATTTTTTAAGTCAAAATCTGCAAACTAAAATTTTCTTTCAACAGAAGCAACCAAAAAAAAAAAAAAAAAAAAAAAGTGAGAAGCTTGGCAGAAAGAAAGAAAAAAAATCCTGCCAACCAGCTTCCATAGTTACATGAAGTGAAAAACGGAGCCATTGCTGGAGCTGCTGTCTCTTGCTCAAGTGACATCTGGTCTGGATGAGTAAATTTGCATAATCAGTACATAGGGTGTAAATCAGGTGAGACCCCATGTCCTATGTGCACTTTTTGTAATTAAGAGCTAAACAGGGCTGTGAAGGAAGTCTCTGGTCACTGGCTAAAAACTCCACTCCGGGACTGACCAGGTCTGCCCTGACGTGCAGCCACCCAAGAGAGAAAAAGTAGCTCACTGTGAGAATATGCCACCTTCATAGGACCAAAGAACAGATGAGGGAAAGGGAGAAGCAGTGAGGGAAATTAATGTCTGCCCATCAGCACAGTCAGGTATGACATGGAGTTAAGTGCAGACTGAAGCTCTTTGTGTCTCTGCTCCAAAAAAGGAAATCTTATATTTTTAGGAGTTGATAACTCTTTGGCCTGTTGCAGCCCTTAAAGCTAATAAAACAATAGGTTGTAAAATATTTGAAGGTGAAGCTCCTTCTGCAGGGATGTTGCTCTAATGTCTCCTTAATTACTTTCCAGGCTGGGTATCTCATGATCTGTGTTCCTAATCTATAGACCAGAGCATTCCCTTGTATGTTTAAAGCCACATGAGGAATATGTGGCAGAAATTTTCTGTACGAAAGTATTGGTAACACCAGTTCCTAATGGTATTTTATTAACTGTTGGCAAAATGTGCATTAGGGTCTTCTCCAGTTTTGGTGGCTTCATTGAGATTCGTTGTAACACTTTTGAGTATGAGGCAGTGATCTCAGTCTGTTGCAGTCCCTGGGCTAGGGCTGAACAGCAGGCTGTTCTTTAGGCAGGGGAAAACAGCACAGCTTTCCATTGGACCTGCACTCCTGTGGGCTGGCTGTATTGTGCTTCCTGGGGACAGCTTCATAGAAAAGCTAATGCAGTCAGTGGCATGATGTTTTGTGAGTCTGTACACTGTTGCCATGCTGCTTGTGTATCAGGTTCCTATCAGTCCCCTCTAATTACAGGCACATAAATCAAAAAGCTTCCTTTATGATAAGGGGGGAAAAGTCTCCCCTCAGGGTAATTTAATTTGTAAGTAAGAAGTTCTTCTTCAGAGGATAGTTGGACTCAAGTGGCTCAGGTGAGGTGGAATCTCATCATCATCTCTACTTTCTTCCTAGTGGAAAGACCAGTGAAGGCTTTGTTGCAGTTGTGTTGCTGAAGAAATTTAGGAAGTAGACATACGAGACAAGGAGTAGCAAAGATCTTGTGGAAAGTGGTCAGTCCTTCCAATTCCAAAGGACAAGTCAGGGTAATGACCTTATTCTGGCAGGCAGTGCTTGCTGAATCAACAGTGGCTCATATCTCCTGGAATGATTCCCAAGAAGTACAGCTAATGCTCCATCTTCTTTCCCTTCTGTGGTTGGCATGAACTGATCACTCCAGGACAAGACAACACTCCCCACAAAAGGCTTGAGCTCTAGATACCTTTCCACTGTAATACCAGAGGACTTAACCTTCTTTTTTTTTTTTTCCTATAAAGTAAGTGTTGTCTTCCAGTCTTGAGAATCCAAGTTCCTTGTCTACATAGTTTTTCCCTCAGAAATGACAAGGAACAGAAATACATTTCTGTGCCCTACAAGAATAAGGGAAACCCAAACTAAAAATTACATTTTTATAGCAGTTGGAGCCCATCAGCATTGATGCCAGCTTACTGCTTCTTTTGGATCCACGCTTACCCTATAGTGAGCAAATCTGGGGCTAAATCAGTAGAAATATGTACATTTTTTATTCTTAGTGCTCACTCAGACTGCAGCCCTAGCTCCTAGTCCAGCTCCAGATACTGAGCTCATAGACTGTGCAGCCACCTTGCAACTGGACTATGCCTCCACGCTATTTCCTCTCGTGGGCTGGCCAGTATATTGACATCCTTCAGCCTTCATTTGTATTGATGCACTGTAATGTTTGTACTTGTTAACCAGACATATAATTAGAAATACTTTTGCAAAATGGGATGAACTGAAAAAAAAATGCTCTTATGCTTGATGCTGGTTTCAGGAGAAATTCTAGATGAAGGCATCCCAGCCTCCACAGGGAGGCAGCAGAATACCTGTTAATTTGTCTGCAAACTTAAAGTGACACGATTCTCCACCCTCCCCCTCTGCCCCCAGCCACCTTTTTTTTTTTCTTTTAAGAACTCTTTTACACAGCATGTATAAATATATGTGTAGAGTTTGGACAAAAGGTTTTATGTAGTTTAGGTTCAGAAAAAAATTCTTTTTTTCTTGCCAAGACAAAGACTGCCAAGGTAAACATTCCCCTTATTTCCCTCTGAGCTGCTACCAAAATGATTTACAAGTTATGTAAGAGCTGATTTTGAAAGAAATATGCATTTAATTAGAGGCTAAAAATCATTGTGTCTCATTTGAGACAGTATAGTTAAAGTTCTGTCAGTATTTTCATTATTTGGGGGGATTTATCACCCTAGGACAAGAAAGCATTCTAGTTTGCTGAAGCTTGGAATTTTAGGCCTAAATACTATAAATATAAAATAGGTAGGAAATAATAATACTATAAAGTTCAGCATTTCTAAACCAGACATTCAAATATCATGGAGCACACACACTCAAAAATTATGTGATTGGCTTAAATATCATGACACTTAAAAATTAAGAAGTGTAAGGTTCATTTTGTTTGTGCTTTAGCTTAAGAGACCTTACAATTCATATTTTTGAAATGTTTCTCTGCAGTAATAGGAGATGAGGGCTTACTTCTTTTTGCTTTTTCCTTTTGAAAAAAGGAGAGTTCAGATTTTTCATGTACTCAAATGACCCCGAAAGTTGTGTGTGGGAAAAAAAAAAGGAAATATTGAAGGACATTTGAAAAGACACATCTTCACCAAACTCAACTTCATGTAACTTTTCTATACTGCCTGTATTCTTAGAGAAGCTCACTAGAAACCAGAGAGAGAAATGACTTAAATAAAAGCAGTATAGAAGAGCCAGGAAGATTTAGTCAGGAGATTAATTTAAATACATCTTTCAGAGAAATGCTAGAATTTCCTTTTCATTGTTTTTTAAATGCAAGAGAATTTGTCACTTTCAACTGTTAGCTTTATCTACCTAGAGGAGGCATCTCATCACCGAGAACAGCATTTATTTCTTCCATTCTATTTGGTATCAGCCTGCAGAAGTTCATTTCACAGGAGGAATCCCAAGTAAGATTTCTCAGCTCCTTTGCAGAATCGTGTATCTGCAAAAACACTCCTTTTTCTTGAGAAGTCAATTAATAGGTTCAGTGTGGCACATCCAATATTTCTGGTAAGACGAGGGGATTTTCAGCGATTTGTTCTCCCAAATTCACTTGCTCAACATCTAGTCTTGTGGAGATAGGAATGGAAGATCTTGCCCTCTTCTGGGTCCCTCAGCTGAGGTTTTCTGCCCACATCATGTCTATTCAGCACAGTGCTACATTTGCTTTGTGCAACTCCCAGCTACTTGGGAAATACAAGGAAGAATTTTATTTTGTTTTTCTTAATCTTTTTTTTTTTTTTTTTTTTTTTTGTCCCTCGTAAAATTCTGTTGAATGTAAAAGCCTTACAAGCTATAGTACATTTTTATTACCGGCATAGATTTAGTTTATACACTTTTCAAGAGAATTCAAAATTGATCTGTGTGAAAAGCTTTCAGATTTTTGAAAAAAACACCCTTCTTTAGGAAACAAGTCAACCAAAACACTTGCCAGAGCTCTGAGAAGGCTAACAGACTCGTTTGCTCCTGAGCAGCACCCAAGCATTAATGACCCTGACAAGCCTTGCCTGGAGTCCCCTCACGCACCCACTGCCCACTTCAGCTCCAGGTTGGGCCTTCAGTCCATGTGCAGTGCTGTAGTGCTATCTGGGTTTCCTAGCTTGACCTTGGACTTACCTGGCCTGTTGCCTTTCCAAGTGCTTCCTGGATAGGGCCTGTTGCTGCCACCACCCTTCTCTGCTTGCTTGTGTCCAACACTGGGAGACTGCCTGATTGATCAGCTCATTGCCCGTCAGGTGCTATGGCTGCCCTTTGCTCCTGGCCTTTCTAGGGAAATAGCCCGACTCTCAGTGCACCCTAACAATGCTATTCTGTTAAGAAATTTTCATACCAATTAAGAGAATTGTCTTGCACCTATGAGCAACTTTCAGTCTTAACCGACGGAGACAGTTAACTGGTAACCTCAGGGTGAAAAGCTTCAGAACTGATTACCAAAGTTGCAAGCCACCTAGTCCCTCTGAAATATGGCTGCAGGTGAAAGGTGAATGATAGCAATTCAAAGCCATTGATCCTGTAAAGCTGTGGTGAGCCACTGACCTCTTTCTCCAACATTAGCATTGTTTTTTTTGCTTTGGAGATGCTTCATTTGCTCTGCCAGCAGTTACAGTGAGCAGCTGTGGGGGGTAAGATGGAGTGCACGATCTTAGGGAGGAACCAAAGGAGAGCTCCAGCTCCATGGTCAATGAATGATAAACAGCTTGGGCACAGCACACCTAGCAGCATATAGGAAGATGTATTAGAACACACTTCATTTCTGCAACGACAGCCAAAAGTAACCACCAAACTATTGGCCATACTTCACGACCATGTGGACGTTCTTGGAGTCTTTTAGGTCTGAGGATTTGAGTTCCCAGACCCTGGTGGAACTTGTCCAAGTTTCACACTGTAGTGGGAGAGAGGAGCCAACCCACAGCCTCTGCCTGGAGGCTTTGGTGAGGCCATGACACTGTAGTTTAGACTGAAGAACAGCTGCTATGTATAGAGAGTATGAGCCTTCCCAAGCCTTTGGCTCCTCCTATGAACAACTGATTATCTTTACAAGGCTGCTATGAGAATGAATGCATTAGTGACTGCAGTGCACCAGAACTACTGGGATGTCCTGTTGGTGCTGTTGCCAGGTAATTTATTATCTGTCTTTCCTTCTGTGCTGCCTTATCTTCTCTGTTTGGAGTTGATATCATCATGCCAAGTCCTCCTGCTGGTTGCAATTATATTTTTAAAAAATGGTATTATGATTAAAGAACAAATTCAGAGAGCTGTTGCACAGGATCACTGTGTTTCAGCAGTAAAAGAGAGCCAGAAACCTGATTATGGGGCATCACTGAAGATATTTTGTGATTCTATAAAATAAGTGAGCTTCAAAGGCTCCGATTCTGGCTCAAGAAATGACAATTCATCTGCCTTTAAAATTAACAGGTCTTTTTTTCACATCATTGCTGCAATATTTCTGTTTTCTGCCCTCCCTTTCACTTCAGATGTAACCACATTTCAGTGACATATGAAGTTATTCCTATATATAGCATGCAGAACAATTTGGGATCCTTCCAGTGAATAAGTCCTGGGTATATATCAGATACTTATTAGCGCAGCACTTCACAGTAGGAATCAAAGTCAAGAGCACAGCTTTGGAGCATTTCTGGCTTCAGTCTCAGTGCTGAACTTACTGTTTGGCCAGGACGTTTGAATATTAGATGTGCAGAGAAGAAAAGCGATTTTGTCTGCATCTTTGTTATGGCAGTGATCTCCTCACCCTGGATTAATTGCATTTTCCAATGATGTTGATAGTTCTGCCCATTTCCATAGGAAAGGAAATATCAAAGAGTAGGCTCAAAGGAGGCCTTTCCAGGAATTTAGGATTTGCCATACCTATCATGTCAGATATCCTGTTCCTAGCAGCTGTCAGGACATTACGCTTTAAAGGAAGTTGGATAAGTTGACCTAGCCAAGGCATGACTAACTACCGCTGAAGAGAACTGAGGTAAGCATCACTTTAGGTGGCACAGGACTCAGCTTTCTGCCTGGAATGTGAGATCTAATTACGCCTGTCTTTATAGGTTTTACAGCTGTAATGTTGTCGGCAATCACATTAAGGCTTCTGCAGTTCTGCCAACACTTTTGATTGTCCTTTTCCATTACCTGTTCAGCATCTGCTATGCTTTCTCAAAGGTTTTGCAACCAGAATAGGGGAGGCACCGTGTAATTTTGTATGATCAGTTACATGACTATTCTGCAGTGTATTCTCTGCTGAGTCCTGATTTTTTTAGAACAGATGGGAAGTGGGCAGAGAGCTGAAAGCCTTAGGACCACTTAGCTTCAGCTGCTTTTCTGCCCACTGAATTACAAGATCAGGCCTTCTTAACAGTTCTAAGAAGTGCCATATGCCATATTTTACTATTCATTGAAATGTCTGTTGACTTCACAGAGCAGTCATCTTAAACTAACCTTTACTGAGTGCAACACTGAGACTGTACGACACAAAATATTTTATTCCATCTATTCTTTCAGTGTGTTTTGTCTTTTGGAAAAATTTCCACTATCGACAGAATTTTGTCATCCAGAGCAAATAAACTTGAGATATTCTAAATTCTCTGAAAATCGGGATCTTACTTCCTTCAACTTGCTTTCTTCTCATCTGTCTTTCCCCCCTCCTTGGAAGTTATAGGCATATGTGGTCATGCTGTAGTGCTACTTCCTTCCTTCTAGGAATGAACTGACTAGAAATTTGATTGGTAGTTTAAACAGCGTTACCTTTAATTAAATCTACAGGAAAAGGATTCTTAGAAACATTTAGTAGGTAAATAGAGCAGAGAAGCAGAAGCTTATTTCATACCTTCCTAAACCTATATATCTCATTTTCTGAAGTGTTATGTACACTAAAGGGAGAATATTAATTTTGAGTTTTTTGGGAAAAGGTAGAAGACTAAACAGTCTTTACTCTTCCAAGCAATTTCATTTTTTTAAATAGAATTCACCTTCTCTAAACCTCTGGAGAAACCATATCCTCTAAACATAGATTAATCAATAGATAGTAAGGCTCCTGTTCACCTTCCCCTGAATGTGATCAAGTACATTCAAATATTAAGTGATAAATGGGCTAATTTACACATCTACAAGACAGGCATTTACATTTGACTGACTCCTAGCAGTTTCATGAGGTTCAATTAACAGCTGTAATGCCATCCCACTTCTTTGAAATAATGGTATGACTTTTTACATTTGAAGTCATGTAGATCTGTCAGCTGCTGTGCTTGTAACAGCTGTCTAGCAGTCTGATATCTTTGCAGATATGCTGCTGTGCCCTGCTGCTTTTTGCTAGCCTGCTTCTTTCTTTCTTTTTTTTTTTTTTTTTTTAAGCTTGATACTGGTAACTTTCAGAGATTGAAACTAATCCTAAATTTGTATTCGGCTGAAAGACCGAATTAAGACATCTTAATTAACTCTCAAGGCAGTTTTCTTGCATTTTAATAACAGTAACTCAAACTGTGTCAAATTAATGCAAAGTGTATGACATTATTCAGGAAACTTGTGGTTTTAAAGTAGCTATGAAAGCATATTATCTATACTCCCTGCAGCCTTGTTTAGACAACACGGTGAAGAAGTAAGCTGTTTTCCAACTGCAGCATCACTAGGATGGTCAACCAGATTCCAGCCGCAGGACCAAGACTGCGTGCACTGACACCTCTATTAGTAGTCTTATGAACAAGCTGGCTGAAGTGACTAGTCAAAATATTTGTGCAGTTCTTTCTGAAGGCAGTTTCTAAAGTTAGCTGAGTGTGCTTTTATATATTACTTCCTGAGAAACTTAAAACTGCACAGAATATTTCAGTGAGATCACCAATTCTGACACATCTAAATATCATGATAAGAATGTCTTACTTAATAGATTATTTTTTTAACTCCCTACCCTGTGCTCCACTCTGCCAATCTCTACCCATAAGGGCATCTTTTTTTGTGGGTGGGTAGAAGGGAAAAAGATGGCAGTGAATGCATAGGCTTAAGTTCAGCCTCAAAATTCTGCAACCTGGTCAAGTACATATTTATTTTGTCTTTTGCAGTTTGGAGTGTTCCAGATAATTTACTATTGTTCGCTTGTTCCAAAAACAACATCAAAAGGCATTTTCCTACCATTGGGCTGAAAACCAAAGAGAGACAGATACAAAATGTGATTGCCTTGGTCACTGTGAAAGTGTCAAATCCCCCCACTCACTTCAAGCTATTGTGTTCTTTCTTAAAATAGGAAGTCACCACAGCTCTGCAGCTGAGCCCCAAATAATCCACTGCATTGTCCTGTGCCTTACTCCAAATGGACTCAATGGTCTCCTGAGGCTGACGCAAACAGAGCTGTCAAATGCTGTCAGAATGAGAAAACACCAGGTAGGTTTTTGAGTTTTCTAATTAATGTATCTATAGAATTACAGAATGTTATCTACAGATCAAACAAGGGTATCCTGGCCCATGCAACCAACAAGTGAATTATTGTACTTGCAATAGGCTGTGGGTTCTGACAGCATCAAATAGAGCAATTAACTCAAATTTGCATTACGCATTCTTTATTGTGCTACTGACCTCAAATATCTGAGACTACAAATTACAGCCATCTCTTTTTATTTGTTTTGGCAGCATAAAGATCAAGAATACAGAAGCACATCTGTCTAAAGCGTTTGCTTTTTTCCTGATCTTTCCTTATGATAGCTAATTTATGTTCAGTTTTGTTTATAACCCAGCAATTCTCTGCTAACCAAAAATAATTCTTTCTTGATCCAGATGGTGATGTGCATTTTGAGATCCCTTTAGTCACTTTCTGAGATGAAGATGATGTTTGAGATGTATTTTTTTTTAACCAGCACATCTTGTCTGGAGAGTTAGAAAACAGTCTTGCAAATATTATTATCTTTATGTCAGTGTCGGAGCAGGGAGCAGTGGTGTATCAGTGCTTGTGAAGCACAGAAAAGCATAGGATGGACTATGGAGCTCTAATTACTTAGGAAATAATGCTTCACAGCAGGTCAGCAACACACTGCAGTCACCATCATTCTATTATTCTGCTTTTAAATTGTTTCATCTTCCTTTGAGAATTATGACAGAAAACTCTGACAAAACATTTTATGAGGCATGTGTGACAGCAAAAACATTCCATGAAAGATAAAAATCTCATTGTTGGTGAATTTAATCACTGTATCCTGGAAGGCAGTGAATTATGCCTCTGCGGAATGCTGAAAGTTATAAAATGAAATTACAGGTAGTACCTAGGAGTATCAAGAAAGAATAAGGACAAATAGAGCATAGTTTCATGGCTCTTTTGTATGAAAGACTGTGGCTTAGGGGCTGACATGTCTTAAGGACAAACAGTTTGAATCCTTCTGTACAGTTGTTCAGCCCCTCTCATCACTGACATCCCTGTGGGGTGGTCTTTAACTCATGTGGCTTCCTGTTAACAAGACAGTAATGTCAGAGCTCTGTGCCAGCCTCCTTCCATCAACAGAAGCAATCCCCAGAACAGAAACTGACGCTTTGATAAGGCATCCTGTAAACCCTCTTGTTTTTTTTGAGTGGGAGCAGTCAGAAGCCAGCAAGAGCAGAATATACCAGTGGGTAGCCATCATGTTTTAAAGTTGCTTTTCAGGAGCCCCTTGGCAGGGAGACAAGTGCTGCAGCCATCACTGTTCTGCTTCAGTTCCCCAGGAAGGGGCAGAGTTTCAACCTCAGTGCTGTAGTGGTGGCCCAGGTTAGTCTTGTCCAAATAATCCATTTGTACAACTGAGGAGGGGAATAACTGTAGACATTTGAAGGCAGAGAATGAAAGATTGACTTCATAAACAGAGTTCTACCATCATGTTGTAATATATCCAGAGGGTCTCTATGCCTCCTTTGTGCTGCCACCCACAAAGTTTTAGGGACTCCTTTGTTTGTAGCTGTGTGGTGCAATCTGCAGACCAAATGAAGGATGTGCCATTCCATTGAAATCTGTTGTTTCATGGCTTGAAATTACATCTTTTGTTTGACATTAGACCACATTCCTACTTCCTGATTTTTTTTTTCGTTGTTGGCATTTCAAGAATTGGACAGTGTTTCTGAGTAAAAGCAAATCTGTCTATCTCGGCTTCTCTGTCAGGAGCACTTCCCTTTTAGGTAAATAAAACGAGCTGTATCGTTCCTTGTCATCTTTGTCCTTCAGTGAATTATTCTTTAATCTTTATTCAGTTTATTCTTTTTATCTGAAAGAAACAAACAGCCCTGATTTTAAACTCAGCATGTTCCTGGCTTTTGTTACTAATCCTGATTTGCGCTTCGGTTTCAGTGGTAATGCAAGAGGCCAATTTGTGAACAAATACTTGGAAAACTAATGTGAAACCACTGCATTGGAAAAAAAAGGTAAGCGATTGTGTGTGGCCTCTGCTTTGTACAATACCAGATACTCATATTCAGGTGTCACTTCTTGGACAAGCTGCAGCAATATTAGCAAAATACTTGTCTCCAATGCCTTGAACAGGTAAAAGGGAAGTATTCCATTTTGTTGTGTTTGTGTGAGATGTTAAGCTCTTGACTTTTATCAGCTGTGGATCATGACTCCTTCTTTGCTGTTAGTAAGATTTTTACAGGCATAGCCGTTGAAAAAGATCTGTGTTACTGCCTTTCACTGTCCAATCAGGGGTTGCATTTCATCAGTGGAAACACTGGTCCAGGAAGACAAATAAGGTCATAAACACTAGTTGGGTAGTTTAATATGGTGTTATGGCTTGGTCCTGCAGCCAGCCACTGCATGGGGAGCAACAGTGTATGAAGTGCAATGTACCTGCAGACCACTTGCTTTTGTGGTGATGTGATTTATAACATAGCTAACAAGTTTCTATTCTGGACAGAGGTGACACAGTGTGTCAATAGTGATTCATCTGAAAAATAATACCCTGTTAATTGCAGTTCTTCAATGTGGTTTTGAAACAGTGTAGAACACAGCAGGAGTCATCTGGTACCTCTATAGTGCAAGGAGAATCCAGCTTGGGATGCTCTTAAAAGAGGTAGAGGAGTCCTGACTGGTCTCTGCATTTAAACTTTGCTATTCAGTTCTCATGTCCAATTTATGTTAAAACATTTTATGTCTGTAGTTTGGAGACAAAAAGTTTAGTCAGATACTGAATGCCTCATTCAATAATATGTCACTGAGTGCTCTAATTGTACTGTGAGAACAATTTTATTGTACTGGCACCAAAAATTTCAGCAAATGTCAAGCAAGCTGCAAATGAGGCAATTTCAGACTGGACTTTTATTGAATTAAATGGATTATTTCCTTGGTGCCTTCAAAGCCTTCAAATATGTCTGGAATCTCTTACCCATTTATCTAAGTCTGCCTAAACCAGATTATTAAATGGCCCATTTTCCCTAATATCGGTCTAGATTTTTATCATCAGTCCCCTGATTATTATAAATTGCAGGGTATGATATTTCAGAAGATTAATATTCCATCTGCCTCACACACTGCCAGGAGATCAAAATGATTGGCTGCTCCAGCTCAGAGCTAATCAACATGATGGGCTTTTAACACCCTACATGTTCACGGTGTGCTCAGCTACATGGGTGGCTTATGCTTGTGGAAAGCTGACTGCATCAGGATCAAGAGCTCTGTGCCATACGTCATTGACAAAATGCTTTGGAGCTTCTAATTCTGTTGAGTTTAGTACCACTGTCACAGGGCAATAAATGCTGTTGAGTATCAAGAGAATTTCATCATTGCTGCCATGTTTTGTTAGCTGTTCAGTTACCTTCCCGTATTTCTTTGCACTTAGTCCTGATGGATGCCCTGAAGGTTCCCACTTAGTCCTGGCCAGCTGCTGCTGCACATTGCTATACGAGAAAAAACAGTTACTCTCCATGGTAAGGGAACAAGCAGTACTGCAAAGGTGTGTGGGATTCCTACCTACAAGCCTGAGTATAGTAAAAAATAAATTCCTTCCTCTCCAGAGTAAAAGCAATACCTGGTAGCCAATAGTTTGCTTCAATGGGATTACTGAATTTTGGTTAATATGACATAGTACAGCAAACAGTCTTACTATGATGTAAATCTATTTGTGTAGTAACATTCACATTTTTATATAATACACAGAATGGTCTTCACTTTCCACATTGGTTTATGAAGGCTAGTGGAATAATGGTAGCAACACTAACCTCCGTATTTGTAACTCAGAAAGGAGTAAAATTCAGCCCTCCACTGCAACAGTGCTGGCTGAAAGCAGTGTGCTTCCCTAGGCTGATGTTGTGAGGCTGATGTTGCAGTGCTGCCCACACAGGAGCTATTGACTGACCACAGTTCCTGACTGTGGGAGCAAAAGCTACTTAAGGTGGTGTTTACAGGAACCCTTTGTTGTCCCTACAGAGGAAGAGGAGGTTTCAGGAAAGCCACTGTCATCCTCTGTCAGAACTTCTATAGCAGTTTGGCATACTCTGAAACATGAGGCATATGTCAAGCAGCAACCAACTGTCAAGTCAGGAGGTAGATGAGGAAACCTGTCCTTCAGTATACTACTGTTCTCACTCACTTCCTTTTTCCATGTCCTGTCCCAGCACCACAATCCGAATAACCTCATTCACAAACCGTTCAGTGCCAGAGGCTAAGGGGAAATGATATTGGCTCAACAGTGAGCCAGCAATGAATTACTATTATGTGTCAATTTATACTTTTACATTATCTGTGACAAAGGTGAGCCATAGAGAAAAGTGATTCTGGTACTTTTTACACTCAGAACTGGTAAAGAGTTGCACAACAAAATGTCACTTAGACTAAAGGCTTTTAATTCTTATTCCTTTATATTTTTATAGTTGCAACCTTTGCTGACAAGCTCTGTTCCAGTGTATTTTTGGTCAGTGATGTCCAGAAGGAAAACAGTCTGAGAAATCTAATTGTAAGTGCTTTCATGATGCTTATTGTACATCTATGGATTTCTCACTAAGCAGTGTCAGCATGTTATAAATTCACCTCTTGGTACAACCCTATTGAAGTACTATAATGCACCAGGAATTAATTTGGTATATTGTATCTAAGTGGTTGCTAAACTCATGGTCTGTAGGGTGTTTAATCATAATTTAACATTGTCCTGAATCAAACTCCTGAGAGTAGTCTAATCTCCCCCCAGCTCAAGAGATTCTCACTGCTAACAGGCATTTTTTAGAAGCCATTTCCTCACTCTTTTTCAGTCCTTGCTAATAGCAACCACATTTAAACTGCTAAAAGACATTGTGAACAAAATCATACAAATTATTTTTGTATAACTGAAGCTAGCAAGGCCAACCAAAATTAGTCATGCTGAGTGTCATATGTGCTACGTGCAAAATAATCTCTTTCCTGACAGTTTTGTTGTGAGACAAGATAAACTTCTCAGAATGCCAAACCATGCCAACCAGAAATGCTTCTCTCCAGCCAGGTCAGAAGCTGCACAGAGAGTCTTGTATCTGTTTATCACCACCAGGTGTCTAATTTCAGTACACAAAGCAGTGAAGTAAAGATTATGCAATATATAAATGCAGTGATAAAGTATAAGGCTATAAGGAGATATCTGCCAAATGCAAAGGAGCAGGTTTTATGGTACCTCTACTGTTTGATTCCATTCTCTTTTGATTATTCAGTTTTCTCCATTTTTTTTTTACGACAGATCTTTTTCCTATTGAGGTTAGAATCTATTTTCCTCCAGATATTTTTCCAAACAAAGGATTTTACACAAGCACCTTAAACTATGTCTCAAGTTGTGACTCTGCTCTTGACAGCAATTGGACAGAGAGCTAAAGAGATATGAGGGGATGGATGCAGCCTGGATGGAGAATGTCAATATCCAGCAAATGACCAATACCATTGAAATCCCACATTTTTAGGCATTGTCTAAAAACTTTCAGGTTTGGGTTTTTCAATCAAAAATGGGAAATGATCACTGCAAACAGATCATTCTCACAAGAATTATCCTTGTGCTAAAAAAGTAGTTTTCAGTAGTATGAAAGATTACCTTTTTCATCCAGCACCAGCTGCCCCACAAGTATTCTGTATGATGTTCCACGCAGAACCAAGAAGCATCAATATCTCGTTCATGGAGACATTCTTTGACTACAATTGGCTGAGGTCTGCACAGGGAAAGGCACGTAGCCCTTTAATGCTACTTGTGCTTATTTAACTATCAGAACTGTTATGAATGGATTTGACCCCATTTCTCCCCTTTTCCTAAAGCTGTTGTATGGAGCCAGGTAGTACTGCTGTAGGTGTTAAAGCACTCATAAATGCAATTAAGATATCTAACTATTCCTTTTGCTTGCAAAAGAATGTCCAGTCAAAGTAAAAATATAAACAAAGTTTTCTTTCTCTTTTTATGTTTGTAGACAAAGGGTCAGTCTCAACTGGTGAAGGCTGACTTCAGCTGTGTTGGGCTGTTAGTGCAACTTCTACAATCTGATCCACTCTTCCTCTACTGTTAGCTCAGCCCACCCCGTTGGGACAGAGCCTAGTCACTGCTTCCGACTTTGGGAGCTTATGGCTCATTCCTAGACTTAGGTTTCAATCTAGTGTTCTGTTCTGTGACCGGAATTCAGAGCCTAAGACCTCCCAGACCATCACACAAATTTCTTTTAGCACTACTAAAGCTTTGAGAGCTTGAACTTCTAATTCAACCGGGCTGGAAAAACATAGATAGAAAGAACACAGGCTTTTACAGTAGAAATTTTATTTCTAAGGCACCTGGTTGTATAGACCTTGGAAAGCAACTTAAGACCAGATGCATAGTTCCCTTGATCCCAACATACCACTTCTGTAAGTCTAAAGTTTTACCATTATTTTTTGATAATTCCTTCTACACTTTTCCCCTTGCAAGTCACTGTGTGTGGCAGTGATTGACCACATTGCAACATTCATCACATCAGTGAATTCCCCATCTCTCTTCCATGTTCCTCACTGAGACACCACTCCTAGAGTCACTGTGCCCCAACTGTGATCTTTTGCACAGGAAATATCCTAGTGAATAGTGATGGGCCAGCAGCAAAGATGCGCAGGATTGGTGTCCCCATCATCTCTGAGGTTTTCACCATGATGGTCTTTTGGTGGCTAATTTTATTCTGCTGAGCAACTCACTAAAATTGCACTACTACTGACTGCAGACCTTGTTCTTTTTTTTCTTTTTTTTTTTTTTTATTTTACATTTGGAATTAGAAAGCTGCAGTGTAATAACAATCTCTAAGAGACACAAAGATGCCAAGTTGAACCAAGTAGATACTCAGGGTATGTTCAGGCCATTTTGCACCTCTAGTGTGAGTAGCAAGGATCAGGTTTTGAAGCAGATATTTTTATCAGAGGAGATAAAGCCACAAAGTATAAAAGTAAGGCTGAAAAAAAAAGATCAAGATATTCCAGTTGAATGATGATGGATATTTTTTAGGGCATAATGCTCTGTAATGCTTTGTATTATTCTTCATGCCAGTGCCAGTCATTACCATCTTGCTCTTGGAAGATGGGACTCTGTATTGTTGAATGTACAGCCAAACTGACATGTACAGAGTGGAAACTGCCCCACTGATTTCAGAGAGGTAACTATTGTGCTTCAGAGAGCAATTTTCTTCCAGATCTTGGGACAGCCAAAAAGGGGTCCATTTCTGTGTCCCTGAGAGGCTCCCACTGAAAGGTGCCTTATCCAATGGAAACTATAACAAAATCTGGTCATAACAAAAACCAACTTTTCCATGAGAAAAAATATTAACAGGCTGAATGAAATTATCCAAATCAACCTTTTACACCATTTTTTTCCTAAAATATTTAAAAAGTGTACTGTGAAAATCAGTACTTTGTGGAACCAGGTTTGTTACACGCTAGGTGTTAACATGACACGAGTGGAGAGAAAGCACATCCTGAAAAGTAATCAGTTTTCAGATTTGAATACATAGTAGTAGCATTCTTTACTTTTACAGAATTGTATCTTTTATCCGAATAGTTCAGAGCATTCCTCAAATAATTTATTACATCTCACCACGTTCTCTCTGAGGCATTTAAATATTACTTTCTTCATTGTGGAAGATGGAAAAATGGAGAAATCAGAAAATGAAATGACTTTCCTAAGACCACACAGTGAGTCAGAATCAGAATGAAGAAAAGAAGCCCGAAGTGATGACTTCTGCTCTGCTGTTCCAAGCAGTGGATAATACAGTTTGTCTGTGACATTCCCTCTACTGAGAGGTGATGGTTTCCTAAATATCTGCTATAATTCAACATGGAAGTTACTGGGCCAGATGTGTCTATTACTGAGTGAAATTCTGTGACCTAGCTATTCAAAGGTCAGACTAGATGGTCAGAAAGCTCTTGTCTAGTCTTAAAATATAAGAGTCATTACCACCATACAAACTTACTGGCCCCTTCTCTCTTTCCAACAAAAATTGGCAATTAGTCTTGTTTAAAAGCTTGCTATGAAACTGCATTTTTCAAATCCAAGGCATATTATGCCAGAGGTTAGCAAAAATAGCTTCAAAAACCCTGAAAAATTGACAGGTTGAATCAATCAAATCCATTTTTAATTTTATTTTGACAAAAATTCACACTGGGGCTGACAGCTCCTTGTAAAAACAACTTTGCTCACTGCAGTTTGAAACGCACATGCTGTAAACTCTGAGAACAGGATTTATAATATAAGCCTGGCAGTCTCCTAACTCAAGTGGTATTATCACCATGTGTGTGACAATAATATATTAGGACCATACTTCAGAGCTCCTTCATTAGATTCTGACATATGGAAGAGAAAGGAGAGCCTGAAAACTGGGGAGGACATAGAGTGCAGCCTCAGCTGTGCATATTTATCATCTAAATCAAGTGAAGGCTATTTATTGACTTATTGATTCTAATTCAAAATTAGAACTTAATTAAAAGTTTAGTTCATTACCACACAATTACATGGCCCTCAAGACATTTCCAGGCTAGTAAAATACATACTTAATCATGCGGTATATTGGGAAGGCTGGATCTTCAGTTGTTATAAATCAGACATTAGTAGTGCCATGCTAATTTACACCATCTGGGGACAGGGCCTATTAGTTTTGTGTGCAGGAGGCAGTTGTTATTGTTTTAAATGAAGGAGCTAAAATGTAATGTTGTCCTTTGCTGAGCAATAGCATATGTTAACTTCCCACCACAAGGCAAGTAGCAATGAGAAATTTAGACTCAGTGCCGTGTATACTACATACATTTACCAGACTCAGAACAGAAGTGCTCAGAAATAGCATAAAGGACCGTCTGCCAAAACTTTTAATACCAAGCCCTGGAGAAGCTGTCCTGCCTTGGAAACACATTGTAGTGACTGCTAAGAGAGCTTGCAGCAGAGAGCAAACTTTCCTGCCAGTTTCTCCTCCAAAGAGCCACAGTACACACGTGTCAGCATGCAGGCAACATCGACACAAAGATGCTTTTCAAGCTCTGATGTTCTTTCTGGTTCTTGAGCTCCCTAGCTCCAACCTCATGGCTGGTTGTGCCTTTTTCCCTCTGCACAGTTAGTGGAATACTTTGTTTTTGTAAACTTGGCTTCTGAGGACAAGGTTCTTTGAATCCTGCCAGTTTAGGATTTGTTGCAGCACAAGTTCAGAGTCAGGGCTATTTTTGCAGCTCAGTACACATTTGCTGGTGTGAGCAGTGCGGTAGCAACAACAACAGAGCCAGACACACTGAAGTGACAAAGCTTTTGAAAACTGGTACATTGAGGACAAGGAGCATCCACGTAGGAGAATTGACTGGGGAACAGGCATTTTAATAGCTGCGTACTGGGTGCACCTGCTACTACTCCGTGCACAACCAAATAGTATTTCCCAACTATTAATCAAGCATATCCCAGCGCTGCTAAGGAGGAACTGGTTTTCCACAATGCCAGATGACCACAATGGCTGCTCTTCATTGCTGTCTTGGACATTTCTGGAACACAGAGATACAGACTAATGTGGTCTCTGCTACCTTTGGTTACATTTTCTCCTGCTGGCAAGATCCCATGCTTTGTCCTTTCCAGTTTGGTTAATAGTTTGTGCCTTTCTAGCACTTGGAGCTATCACACTGATTTTGTGGCAATGGCTGCGTGAAACAGCTGAAATGCCCTGCTGTCTCACATCCCACCTATTGCTACATGATTTGTTGTTGTTTTTTCTCTGCTAGCTGGAACCTAAGGTCCATTTTGAAACATTGAGAGTAAGCTGCCTTTTTGTGTGTGGTCAGTATATATTCCTGGAATGGACAGAGCCATAAGTAAGGATAAAAGAGTTTGCCTTTCAGCTATGGTCTGTGTTGTAGCTTGTAAAGTGGAGTCGTTCTCATTTTCCTTCTTTGCTTCTAGTGTGTGTCTGTTTGTTTTTTCCATTCGAGAAAAAAAAAACAAAACATGTTTTTATCTAGTTCCCTTGCAGAACTTTTGGCATCTAAGGGAGAATTTCTCTGACACTTCATGCATCCCACTGAAGCCTGAAATTAGGCAGTTCAGGTCTAGCAGATATGTTTATAAAACTGCCATCAGTAGGTCTGTTAAAGCAAAGCAACCAAGCAGAGTACCACTGCTTTTCAGGCTTGCAGAAACTGGTCTGACAGGGAAGAGCTCATGCTAGGTAAATTTGACATTGATTTCAGATAGTGTCCTAGTAGTGAGGGTTACAGAACCTTGCAACAATAGACGAAGGGGACAGTGTGATTAACATCACTTGGAGACTTTAGGAGGCAGTTTGGATATCTTTCCAAAAGATATTCTTTCAAACTGGCTTTGGCATGAATGGTCCCTTCTGGCTAAGGAGTCTGTCCAGAATGTATCATTCATTCAGCTCTTTCCTTCACATGTAACAGGCTGAGTAAGTCCTCAGAATGATCATCATTTGCATAAAGATAATGGTTGTAATAAAAGCTTGTGCTTCAGGGGTTTAACTGGGTAACCACTGGGGTCAAGAAAGATTTTTTTCTTCCACTATACAATTAGCCAGATGTACTCCGGGTTAGTGTTTGCTGAGCTCCTCTGAAGCACTGGAAATTGGCTGTGCCCTGGAGACTGACTTCTCCCTGGTGAACCTCAATGTGGCAGGGCTCATCCTGGGTCTCTTCTCCAGTACCCGGCAGAAGTGTCTGGCTCTTTTGCTCTGAACTCAGAGCATCTCCTGAAGCATGAGCACTGCTAGCTGGGTGTACCTCAACATCAGTGCCCCCTCTCCATATCTTGCAGATATCTTGCAGAACCTGAGAGGCTTCAGAAAGGAAAACAAACAAACAAACAAACAAACAAACAAACAAACAAAAACTCACAAAAAACTGTGATAAGGAATAGATTAACTCGTTTGTTTCTAAACTTTTCTGCTTGCAACACTACTTCTGAGTTGTAACTCCACTTGTGTGCTCAGGGTATCGCTTGGAGAAGCCATTACCAAGACATTCTTAAAAAAGGGAATATCTAGATCAGATAACCAGCTGTCTCCTTTAGCCTTTACCTCTGCTGCATTGATATAGCCTGTGAATGTGTAACCAGCTTCCCCCCAGCTCACCTTCAGGTGCTCGGACAGAAGGTCTGCAGGTGTGTAAGCCCTGGCACAATGGGGAGAGCTCGCAGCAGCTCAGGGAGCTGTGTGGCTCCAAGCACACACTGAGCACCCAGCTGGCAGTTCCCAGACTGTCTGCACAAGGAGAAGGGCACACAGCCTGCAGCATCGTGGTTTTTCCCTTTCATTTTGGAGCAGTGAAGGCAGACTGTGAAACTGGAGGAGATCAGAGGTGAAGGTAACATGGCAGTCTTGTGCTTTCTTTCAGGGTGCCTTTCAGGCATCTAACCTCTGTTAATTCATGTGTGCAACTCGCTTGTGTCAGATGAATTCCTACCTTGTAAGCTCTAAAAACAACCTGTATTGTTCAGATTCTTAGAAAATAGTAATCTCTGGCTGAGATGCCATGCAAGTAAACAGTTCAGCATAAAGAATAAATGCCGCAACAGATCCTTAGGCAATACAAAATAGATTTGATACTGCTTCTTTCTTTGCCTCCAGTGATTTTAATAGAGCAGGAAGAAGCCTAATGAGATTTGCCAGGAGGCATTACTGAGATCTGGTGGCTGTGGCAGCTGAGTGCTGCATAAAATGTGCAACTGTTCATATGCTGCAGAGCACTTGAGTCATTGCCCTTTTACTATGGTTCCTTTGGCAATAAAACTTCCATCTCTGTGACAAAGTAGTCACAGTGATTTAATACGCGTGCATTTTCTAATACAGGGCTCCTGCAGCTCAGGAATGGCTCATAATCCTGCAGCCACAATTGCACCTATTTCCATTATTATAAACAATTGTTTTGATTTTAGCTGAGCCGCTCACAGGAGTGCATCTAAAGTTAATTGTGCCCAGTGCTGGGAAGTATTACTTTCAAACACTTTTTACTCAAAGTGTACCTTATTATGGTTACTCTACTGCATTGTTTCTTGAGTATAATAGACTTTGGTCAATGAGTTAATTTTTTTCCCTTTGTCTGTTGTAGCTTTTCTCTGCTAGTTTTGCTAGGATCTCCCAGGAAGTCGGATCTTAATGATATTTTCAGTTGTTGAAACCAAGGCTAAGGCTTAAGGTACACTTAAGGTACCTAAATTCACGGAACACCTTGGCACAGAACGTGGTCTTTTCTTACTACACACTGGCAATATGGTTGAAAAAGGGATTAATTTATGTTTAACTGAAAATCTGTCTTGTGTATGGTGGAAGGCATCACATTTCGTGGAACAGAGTGCCAAAAGATGAATGCCTGCTCTGAGGAACTTCCTTTTGAGCCACTCTTTCAGTATTTTCATGTGTTCTGCCATGTACTTAGAGTGCTGTTTTTTCACCAATAGTCCTAAGTAATGCTGGATTTGTCACATTTGATTTTTACTTTTTTTTTTTTTTTCTTTATTTGGAATTAATAGCAACACTGCTTGGGGATTTTCAAAATCCAAGCAAACAAATTTTTTAGAAATATTCTGCCAAAGACTTCTTGTTTTCAGCCCTTCCACAGCGCACTAGAAGTCTGTGAAACCTCTTTTCGCTATTAAAGTTCATGAAGTCTACTTGTACTTTGTATTTTGGATATTTACCAGTTTCTTCAATCCCTTACTGAACCTTGGCACCTGATTTACCCAGCAAGGTACTTTCTTTAGAACTCTGTCACCTCTCAGTGACTTAGGTGTGCAGATTCTTTTTCCGCTGCTTCTTGACGGGACCAGACATTCCAGCTACAAGCCCATTTTATTTAACCACAGTAATTCAGATAGATATTGATTCTTAGACCTGCTTTGCTTAGTGACGTTCTGGTGTGTGATTCTGGGAAGAGCATTTGCTTAGCAGCAGCCAATATGTCACTTTGGGAATCATACGCTTCCTTTTGCAGAAACCTCACAAAAAGGGGAAATTTGGTTAAAATATGAAGTGTTGCCTTTAAAACATACAGCTGTTTAACATTAAACCAGCTATAATTCCTTTTTATCAAAAAATTTGAGTTAAGGTACAATCCGGTCCTAAAACGAATTTACGCTTTTCGAAGCATTACCATAATTTTCCTTAGTGAACCATTTTCGTTTTTAAAATTCTGATCAGCGTTGCAGCTGCCACTTTCTGCAAGGTCTGAATTTGTTTGCCCCGCTATCCGAGCACATCCGTAAACACAGGGGACATATAGAGTTAGTAAAAGGAAAATGGTTACGCTTTGATCAGGGCAAAAGCAGCAGGGGGAGGCTTTTGTTTTTGATTATTTTTTCCCTCATGATTTTACAGTTTATTAGCAGCAGGTTAAACAAACTAATGGGCGCAAATTATAACAAAATAATGGCAGTGCTCTGTAGAGCCACTACAGAGGAAATAACTCCCCCTTCCCTCCACCCCCTTTTTAACCTTTCATCTTAGTCTCAATCTTATTTGTGGACTACCCCTTTGCCCTCCTCTTCCCCTTTGCTTGAAAAAATAAGCAGAAAATACAGTTTACATTATGCCTGTACACACTTCTAGTTTTTTTAATACATCCCCAGAGGAAGGAGGATAAATAAATACACATTTTTCAATAGATGTAGAGTATTTGTTTAGTGCTGGCTAACTCCCCCATAACTTGCAGAAGATCATACGCACAAATCTAATTTTCTAGCTAACTTAAGTCTCTCTTGGGAATTCTGGTGGCTGCCTGCAAACACTTTCCTCGAATCAGCAGTATGAGCAAAGATTCACTATGTCACTAAAATATATAATATAAAAAGTGAACTAAAATATGGAAGAAGACAGAGAAAGCAGGAGGAGATGGAAAAGGGAAGTACTATAAAGGGAAGGGCATCTATAAAGACAGAGGGGTCTAAGCCTTTTACAATAGAGGCAGTCTGAAATAACCATGGTTTCTTCTTTGAATCGTGAGAATAGCTATTTTCTTGTTTAAAAGCTTAAAGAGCTATTAAGTTGGGCAAATCACTGGTAAAACAGCTGGAAATGTAAATAGCAATTTAAACAGTCCATTGCCCCTCAATCCAAATGTGGAATGTGCAGATCTACTTCAAAAAAGTTCCTCTGGTTTTATTATATTGTCAACGGTAAGAGGATTGAGTAGGCACCCTTTCTCAGTGGGCTGAATGGAGACAGTGTGCTTTATTTAGAAAATCCACATTTAAAAAAAAAAAAAATCCTCCTTTTTCTCCTTTTTTCCCCCTTTTCTCCTGTTTTCCTTTTTGAAAATTTCTTTCTTTTTCTCTTTTTTTTCTCTCTTTCTTTCTTTCTTTCCTTTCCTTTTTTTTTTTTTTTTTTTTTTTCCAAGTGAGCAGACGGGTCTCTAATTTTCACACCATTCTCCCTTAGAGACCTCCTTCAATTGCACCATTCTTTCATTATGTGGAACTAATGAAGTGCTCTGCAACCTTTAGGTCTCCAAAGAATCCATTGCTCTAGGAATATAGTCCTTAAATAAAACATGTTTCATTGGCTGACTTCAAAACACTATTCTTATGGGGGGGAGGAGGGGGATAAATAATTGTCCTGAAATCACTGTGTGAAAAAAGAAGAAATTACATCAGACAATGCTTTTAATTTATAGTTACAGTCAAAGGATACATTCAGCAATGTCAGTTTTGGTTCTTTTCCTAGTAAGTTGCCAAAAATCAGAATATAATCTTTAAGAGTCCCAAATAACCTGCTTTTTTTTAATGCCTGTCTTTTCAGTGCCTGCGTCCTATTGAGTAACTACTGGGTTTTGTGGTGCAAAAAATAATGCAATGCCAGATCAATAAGACTAATAATTCAGCAGCTGAGTTTGAAATCTGGCTGCCTTGGGTGTCTTAAGAATAACACCTCACATTTTATATGTTGCTTTTTATCTTCAAAGTGCTCAGCAAACACTAACTCAGTGATGCGGCATGTTTATTCAGCTTGTGAAAGCATAGATCTGCATTATCTGTGATGTATCAGATGCCTTGTTTTCCCGTGGATATTTGCTGCTGCAAATACAACTTATTTTTGTTTTCCATTATGGATCTTGTAGAAGACAGCTATTTCAAATTTGTCAAAGTCTCATCTCTTCCTAAGCAGTCTTTGCCCTCTGGCATTTTTAATTGATTTGCCTTTCTTCTTTAAAGCTTTTAATTGGTCTGAGCCCTGTTTTCCTTCCCCCATCCTGAAACCATTTAACATTTAAACTGAATATGCTCTCTTGGAATATCTTTGTTTGCAAAATCTGTTTTTAAAGTACAATAATTTAAAAAAAAAAAAAAAAAAAAAAAAGAGTGGAAGCAGGGTAAAAGGAAGGTACATTAGATGTAAGATTGTTTATGTATGTCCAGCTTGTGTCTAAAACTAGCAAAGAAATGTAAACGCTTCTTTTTTAAAGAAATTAGTATTCATTTCCTTTGGTGTTCCTTATCTTTTACTTAATTTTAGTTGGTGCTTGATCTAATCTGTAGCATATTGGATTTTGGCTTTGGTAAACTGAAATAGCACTATCAGCATGATTATTGTTATAATACTGGCATGAGAGATTTGCTGGCTTAATGTCAGTGAAAACTAGAACAAACTGTAATGTCTGTCTGTAAAACAATTTATATTTCTAGAAACTGTTGTTATCATCTGTTTTCAGTGAAAAGATTTCTTGGAGCATAACTATTCTACAAAACCCAGGACTTATCCCAAATGTCTAGTCTATAAATAACGTATTTAAGCTCCATTGAACAGATTAGAAAACAAAACAGTGCTTAATGAATGTGGAAGCTTCATTTCTTGGGTGACTAAGGATAAGTTACTGTCTTTAATTAGATCCCCCTTTATCTTGGTAGGACTGTGTTTTGTGGTACTAAACACTTTAGAGCAGGAGTCAAGAATATGGACTAAGTTTTGCCAAGGTCATTAGTAGCAGTGGTTGCCTAATTGTGGACCCTCTCAAGTGGCCTGATTTCAAACACTCATGGAGCTTGCTTAATGCCACTCCAAGTTGTATAGAATGGACATACCTGAAGACCCTTTGAAAATTTCTGTTCTAATTCTGGATTTCCAAACTTCCCATGTGAACTTAAGAAAATCACTCATCCTATCTGGATATTCTTTTACTTACCCTTAGCAGGGGAGATTAATGCTCACATTTTCTGTGTTGTGAGACCAAATTCATAAATATTTATTGATTCTTTGTACAATACTAGCTTCATAATTCTTTTTGAAATTGCACATTGGGAACCTGCTGGAGTTTCCATATATTGGTACAGAAATCATGCTTTAGTTCTGTTCTCTCAGTGCCTTTTGGGGAGTGGTGTCTGTGTAGCTTTAGTACTAGATACAAAGTCCCTACTGCACTTTCTTCACAAAACAGCATGTCTGACAAGCCACAACCAGCAAGTAATGAAAGCACAAAATCATAGAATCATAGAATTCCTTGGGTTGGAAGGGATGATGAACAGATGACTGTGACCAGCATGGCTGTCAGTGCTCACAGTCATTGCTTAGCCGCTTGGGGTATCCTTCCACTACAGACACAGTTATGGGCTCTCCTAGACATTCCTTACGTTCAATTGGAAGGAGGATATGCAATGCAAACTTTCCACAGGGTCAACATTACTGTTTTGAACCCTTACGTACTGTTCAGCTTGTCTTTCAAATGTTTGCAACTCCTTGGTGCAAACTGAGGGATGAACAAAGCTGGTAAAAACATCTATTTTTTTTCTGAGGTGTTGGGTTGAATGTGCAGAGGAAGAAAGGAGAAACTGATACCTTATACAAGCATTTAATCATATGCTAGCTGAAGACAAAACCTATAGGGAAAGTTGTAGAAGGTAGATATTGACGTGGTCTGTGCCTGTTCAATGAGCACTTTAATTCAGATTAAGTTGCCTAAGAATAGAGAGGAACCTGATATAATGTGTATAAAGCATGTTATGAACATCCACTAAACCTTACAGGTGCTATGCTGATATAGCGTGAAATCTTATGAAATCTTCCATGTGCTTACTGATAACACACTGTTAAAAAATTTAAATTAAATTAAAAATATTAAATACTAAGTGTTTGCTTCAAGCCATTTCAACAGTGCAAAACAGTCAGGAAGACAGCTGACTCATCTAACCAGCTCAGAATGCTGGTTTTTGAGAACTCATCTGGAAATACAAAGTCAGTATGAAACACACACCACTTCTTTCCCCTGTAAATCACAGCCTATAGTAGACTAGTAGAAATCTCTGTCTTGGCCTTGACCCGTCTTACATACACCTAATTTGGTATCCAAGGATTCTTTGTTTGCTTGGAAATTGGTGGGACAAGTATAAATTTTAGTTTTCTATAATTCTACTATAGGTATTTGATTGATATTCCGTCAGATATTTTAGATAACTAAGTAAAATATGATCAGTACAGGCATGATGAGAATTTACCAGGGAGCTCTCAAGCAGTAGCTTCCTGTATTTGCTCTTAGTGAAAGTTTTCTTTTTTCCTGATTTCATTAGCTTTATGAGCACATCTTTGTGAACCAGTCTTAGTGTCCTGTTCTCTTGCCAGCTGCTTTCATTGTAATTTAATATACCTGTGCTAATCCAAGCCATCCCAAATGACATAATAATAACAAACCGCAACGTTATTAATAGCTCTACATTGTGCATTTCATATAATTTGAGAAGAACAACAGTAAGCATAGGAGACCAAATCCTGCTGTTTTTATCCCTAAAGTTAGGCCCATTCAGTTGAACAGGATAATATGCAGAATTAAGGTGAGTAGGCTTTAACCTTTCTATATGGAGGCCTCCTGAGGATGCTGCATTTAATTCCATTTAATAATCTTCTCTTTCATTTGCTATTTCACACCACCTGACACTGCAGCTGCCTGTCAGGAATTGAGTTAGTCTGAGCTTGAGCTGTCTCATAGGTAGCTTAGCACTCTAAAGCATCGGCTCCTTTAGAGAGCCCTTGGGGAGAAGAAGTCATTTAGCAGAAAATGATGATAGGGTTTTTCAAATGGTTGTGAGGTTGTCACTTTATATTTGAATAGGATGATGTATTTTAAAAGCCTCTGCAAGTACGAAACAGAGCAGGCTGTACTTTTAAGGATGAGGTATGCTACTAGACTAGCCCAGTTCCTGGTTCCTTTAAAGACAGTTACTGGGAAAAATATGTGAGATTAGAGGAACAGAAAGCTTTCAGTGTGAGGGATTTGTGGAGAGATGTTTGGTTTTTTGTTCTGAGATAAGGGATGACTTCTGAGCCCTTCACAGCAGTCCTGGGAAAAGGGGTTGGTGTCTGCATGAGCCTGGGCTTCCTGACAACGATTTGAATTACACCTGTGGTCAGAATAGGCCGCTGAAATATTATTCCAGAACATGAGAAAAAAAATGGTATGAGGAGTGAAGATTTGCTGAATTTTTGTTTTAACAAAGTCACTGCAAACTCAGGCTAGAAGAATGGCAAGTATCAACACCAAAGTTTAGACAGGTTATTTTGGGGGGAGAAGAGAAAGAAAGGAGGGTCTTTTCTTGATGCAGTAGAAAAGCCTGAGGCAAAGATTTGGGCTTGGATATTTCCTGTAATATCTGTGTCAGAAGATTGCCTTCAACAATGATTGTGTTAGTTTGATTCCATTGTATTTATCTGGTGTGTTGAGAAGTGCAGCATGAGTCTACTCAAACCTTGCCCTTTATCTGTTGCTGGTTAGTCCTCTGAGAACTTAGTTTTATTTGTATTATATCTATCAAAACCCTAAGCATACAACTGTGTTCTTAGATATAGCTTATTTTTCATGTACTTTGGCTATTCTTTTGAATAGGGTCATCTGCCCTTTGCAATGCTCACAGTAGTGCTCAGCATCATCGTTTTAAGTGCATGAATACTGAAAAATGTGGGAACTACAGCTTATCTTTCTGTAAAAGGAGCTGCTTCAGTCTTCTAAAATGTGAAATAATGTTCCAGTAGTTAAAGAAACTTCGTAATGGTATTTTAAAGATACTATTTTAAGATAAGGGCATCTCTTTTTTAGAATACACTGAGAGAAAATCATCCTTTCCTTGATTTAAAGATCTCTCTGTTCAGAAGCACAATTCTGTTTACTGGGAAGCAACTGAAACATACTGGCTGTCACAGCCTGCAACTAATCAGAGCACTGCTATAGATAGCAATGGTGTTGCTTACTATAAGACAGTAGGAGACAGGACCTTGCTTGTTCTAATTTAGAGCCTCCATCTACACTTCTCCCTTGATCAATCTTAAATGTAGTGAAGAGCAACTGTCCTGTGGTGCTGCTCTACCAGTTATATTTCATCAGCTGAACACCATCGCTCTCATGCTACAAGACCATAAGTCTAACTTTTTATTGCCAGCTACCTGGTACGCTCACTTGTGTTTCCAGCTGGCAGTTGGAATTTTTCATTCATGTGACACAGCTGAAGAGGCTGAAGCTACAATCAAAGCAGGGGAGATGTAGGCTCTCCTACCAAGACTGATCTCAGTTCAGCTGTGTTGGATGAGCAGAAAAGTTAAATAAAAACGTATTTAATTACAGTACAAAGTATTACACTTATAATCTTGCATGTGTTTTGCATTTCTATGCAGGCACCTGCTTTGGTCATCATTTAGGATAAAAATTATTTCTGGTAATAGATAATTGAATAGACTTTATTCAATGAAGCTGGACTTAGTCTATAACTCCTCTTTAGCACACTCCATGCAAGTTCATACGTCTTGCTCAAGATCCTGTTTATACATCAGCAGGCTCTTACACAGTCTGGATTACATGCTGTAAAGACTACAGCTAAACAAAGGAGTAAATACATACATACACTTGCACTCAAATAAGCTTTCTGGTTTTAAGAAATCTGTGTGCGAATCTGCACCATGTAGATAATCTTCCCACTACACAGCTAGCCAGGATTTGGGTTGGTGAACCTCATCTACTCTTCGGTCCTCTAGATGTTTTTGGTGGAAGTTCTTCTTCTTGCAGTACACTAAATAGATGCTAAAATACAAAAATTGCCACCTTCTCTTATTATAGCTAATTAGAGAGGACTTGAGATTTACTTCAGTACAGTGGTCCTCCCTGAGCAACGCAGAGTTTTGAAGGAGGATGCAGATTTCATTCTGATCCTTAAGGAGCAGGGTGGGTGGGTACGGGAGGAAGAAATTTGCAGGAGCTTTACAGATATTTTTCTTCCCCATCTGCATGAGAAACAATCTCAAGATTATTTTTGGAATTGGGAAAAGTTTTGGTTAAAGAACTTCTCTTGAAATTTCCTAGAGTCTTGTTGCTGCTGTTAAATGTACAAACTGAAACATTTTGTGTTTAGGAAAGACCCCAAAAAACTAAAGGCCCAAAAAAAAACTGAAGCAGGGGACTGATAGGATCCCACCACAGCGTGGCAAGGCATTCTGCCAACTCACCCACCTCTGCAGCTGCTCTCCTGGGCTGCAGTTGAAACTTGCCGCTTCCTGAAGTCTTGGGGCTTCTCTGAGGGTTTCTGGGGGGCAGGCAGGGCTCTGAGTTGGAAAAAAATCAAATTTCACAATACTAAGTCCTCTAAAGTGGAATCAGCTTTTCTTCTGAACTGCTGTAATGATATGTTCTACAGAGAAGAAGAGACAGCTCATGTGGCTTAGAGCCATGTTACTTCCCACATCTGGTTTTGAGCTAAGCTGAAGGATAAAGGGACTGTGAATAGAGGTCATGGCCAGTTTTCTTTATCTTTCCATGTATGATTCTGATCCTGCTGGGACAGTCTTAGCAGAAGTCCACATGCAAGAGTAGTTCTGCTGATGGATATGAACGTGCTTTGGTGTTCCTTATGTGTTCAGGGCCTTGATTAAACCAGAAAAGCACATGGATAACTGACTGCAGATCTTGGATAGCAGTAAGAAAAGAAACAACAGAAAGTATCTCTGATTGAATGCCCTAATTGGGACTTTGAAGAAAAAATCAGAGCCAGCTGTAGCCACTTTTGAAGGAGACACACTTTAACATGAGTTATCATAAAATTTTTTGAGGACTTACATCTCATAAAACAACTCAAAAGCTTTCTCAGCTGCTGGATTACTACTTGCTGCTGTCTTGTGCAGTCAGAGCAGTTAATGACTATCCTGGATTTCAGATTAAAATTGACTGGCATAGGTCTAAAACACCCATGAGCATACCTTTGTCTGAGTTGCTTGACCTTTCTGGACTGTGCAAATCTGCGAGTTCAAGAGGGTAGCATGTTAAGACACGGCAATACAATATATTTCTATGCAACCACAATAACGAGTAACATTCATTTTGAGAATAACTGAGCTGACAATGATAAAAATGTAATGGCGAGTAATCCATATCAGATGAGGAGCCAGAAGTTGTACTAACAAAAATATAACTGCTTTGAGGGCTTCTGTAGAGGACTCATTGAGCTACAATCCTAAAGATTGGGTAGGTGGTGAATTTCAGCAGCAGCTTATTTGGTCATTACTTCCAATATTATGTTATATAAACGAGCACAGAAGCACAACTTTAAGTGGAAAAGTTGAAATTCCACAAGGATCCTTTTTTTTCAGGTGTGGCCATTAGCAAGGAAAACTGCTGAAATGATCCTTGTGGAAATATTTAGCCTGGTGAAGTAGATCATGTTCCTTATTGTATGTGATCACCCTATCTTAAGGTTCTGGACATTGTTTTAGAAACACTGTGCCACGCTATTTCCACACGGATTTTTTTTTTATTTTTTTTTTTTAAGGAAAAAAAATAAAGCTGATGGGCAGCTGATTGAAGGATGCTTAGCTTTCAGTTGCATGCCCCTTTTGGAGTATGCAAGGAAATACTTGGATAGCATAATAGATCCAGATCCATCGTAGAATCATGGAATGGCCTGGCTTGAAAAGGATCACAATTATCATTGAGTTTCAACCCCCTGCTATATGCAGGGTCGCCAACCACCAGACCAGGCTGCCCAGAGCCACATCCAGCCTGGCCTTGAATGCCTCCAGGGATGGGGCATCCACAACCTCCTTGGGCAACCTGTTCCAGTGTGTCACCACCCTCTGTGTGAAAAACTTCCTCATAATATCTAACCTAAACCTCCCCTGTCTCAGTTTAAGACCATTTCCCCTTATCCTATCACTATGCACCCTTGTAAACAGCCATTCTCCCTCCTGTTTGTATGCTCCCTTCGAGTATTGGAAGGCCCTTTTCTGAATGCCAGATGGGCAATGCTAGTGATGTGCAGAATGCATTGAACTGGGGGGGAAGATGCAAGACAACTATGGTCATTCCTATAGGAGTAACTTAATATGACACTTTCAGTGCCTGCTAGAAAAAAAGTCACCAGGGCAGCTGGAGTGTTTTGTTGCTCTAGCAAATCTTTTTATTACAGGGTGACTCTGAAAAAGTTGAGATCATTCGTTCTTAGTTCAAGTGAATTCTTCCCTGGAAAATAAACTTTTCAGGCAGCCTGCCTCAATGAAGCAGCATGGTTTAACGAAATGAAATCACAAGGCAAATGAGGTTTTCCTAACAAAACAAAGAAGAAATCTAACAAGAAGTCTTAGCCTTATTTTTCAGCCAGGCAAAACTCATACTTACAATCCCTCTGAAAATAAGGGGCCCTTCCAAGGAAGGTCGGCACACGGTGTTAGGAGTTTAGAGTCCCTGTCTGGGCCGACCCAACTTCGGGATGCCCGCTCCAGCTACAGCGCGCCGTACGGCTCACTAGGTGGAGCTCTAAGGTACCAGGTAACCCCGCTGGGATCCGCATGGAAGGAGTGCTGTGTACCCAGGGCAGGCTGCAGCACGGGATTCACACTGCACCTCGCTGCGTTAACACGGCAATAAGGGACTGGAATTGAGGGGTGGCACCGCCCCACCCCTCGGGGATGTGCGAATGCCCGAAGCCAGCGGTGTGGACGCTCAGAAAGCAAACAGCTCTTGCTTTGTGACGGAAAAAGCAGTGCGTTTAGTGATGGAGAAGCACATTTCTTACATTTCCTTGTTTGTCCAGGCTTTAGGACGCTTTACGGGCCGGCGTGCTGCAGCGGGACATGCGGGCACCGGGAGGAAGCGGGCAGAACGGGGCCGGGGCTGTGCGGGGCGTTGTTACCTACGGGCCGCTAACCAGTGTGTCCCGGCGGCGGGTCCGCCAACTACTACAGCCCGTTAAAGCGATCGGTCCGGAAGACCGCAGGGCCACGTTCTCCCCCTCAGAGGGGAATTTGGGTCTAACGCGGAAGGGTTCCTCCTTCGAGGCGGCGGTGACAGTGACCCTCATTGCCCAAACGACCCCAACCCAGCGGGGACCACTCCCGCTTCCCCGGGGCTTTCGGCCCTCGGCCGGCCCCAAGAGCTCTCCACGGGCTCCCCACCTGTCGGGGCCGCCCCGCCGACCTCCCCCTCCCCACCGTGCCGAGGGCAGAGCCGGGGCCGAGGGCGGTGCGTCCCTCCCCGGTCCGCCCCGGGCTCCGGCCCCGCCCCCGCCGCGGGAGTCGCGGCGAATCAGCGGGGCGCTGTCAGGGCGTCAGCGCCGGCGGCTCCGCGCGGCCGGCCCCGAGCGCGTCCCTTATCGCAGACGGGCACCGGGGGCCGGGACCGCATCATTACCATGGGCACTGTTTGCTTTGCGCGGCGCTGCTGTTTGCTCTTGGCCCTCGCCTGGGTCGGCAGGTTGGCGGCGGGCAGCGGGAGCGCAGGTAAGAGAGTCCGCCGCGCACCGCGTTTCCCATCCGTGGCTCCGGGGCACCGCAGCGCTCCGGGCCGCCCGCCAGCCTCTCCCGCTTCGGGGTGACGGGGAGAGGCCGTTCCTCGCTGCCGGAGGCTTCCTCACGCCGGAACCGGGGGAGGGATCCGGAGGGCAAAGTTAGCGAAGCGCCCGTGGGGTGAATCCGCGCTGAGCGCCGGGCACTGCGCGGGGGAGCGCCGGCTGCGGGAGCTCCGCGGTGCTTCCCTGCGTTAACCCCGAGAGCCCGTATGTCTGAGCAGCCGCGCTCCTGACTATGCAGTAGCAGTAATGATAGCAGCGAGCCTTTGCTCTGGTGTTAAAAATCTGCCTAGGAATGCTGTAAGCCAGCGGTAATCTCTTAAAGATGTGCGTGCGGTCCCCAAAGTTGTGTGCTGGCAGAAACCTTCCAGGTAAAACGGGGTGGGGGAGGGAGCGGAGAAATCCCCCGATACTGAGCTGAAGCGCAGCAAAATGTACGGAGGCGGTGTGGAAGTTTGTGAAGTCCCAGAAATGCTGTGCGGGGGTCCCGTGGGGCCGTGCCCTTCCATTGGGCTCCGTGCCACTCCCGGCAGCCTCCCGCTGCTGCTGAGCGGTGTCCCCACGGCCCCGCACGCTTCGGATGTCCGACGGCATTGCGGGAAGTGCTGCTGTCACCCTGCCGCTCTGATGGACGGTGGGGCCGCTTGAATGACTTAAAAGCATGAAACAACGCTTTTCTTTTCTGTTTTGTTTTGGTTTGGTTTTTGGTTTTTTTCCTCCTCTGTCTCTTTTCAAATCCTTTTTGTGCTTGACTGGGACTGTGTCTGGGTCGGGCAGCAGCCTCGCACTCCCGGAGCGCACTCATGTAAGCCATAGCGAGTTCTGAACTGGCCCGAGAGGGCAAGAGCCGTGCAGCAGCCGCGCGTTTCACGAGAAAACGCAGCGCTGCGTGTGGCAGCGGAAACTCTTCTCTCCTTTCTAGAGCAGCCCTCGGGTGCGGGCTGTTATCCCCTGGCAGCCGGGACCCGTCCCGCACCTCTCGGCAGTGCCGCGGTATCTGCGCCCTGACCGAACCCTCCGCGCCCTCTGGCTCTGAAGCGCCTTACCGCCGGGAGCGGCTGAGCGAACGCTTCTCAAACGATTAGCGTTAGGATTTCAAACTGCTTGACTTAGGTGCATCTTTTGAGGGGATCTGTTCATCCAGTTGGCATGAAACCAGCTGCACGTGTCTCGTTCTGGATGCCCCCTCCCACCGCAGCGGCAGTCTCCCCGCTCCCCGACGGCTCAGGGCGGGCCGTGCCGTGCCGTGCTCAGTGTCTGTGCCCCCACCGGGCACGGGCTCCTCTGCCCGCCTCCCCACTCGGAGAGGAGCGAGGGGCGCGGGGCCGGCAGCACGGGGCGGGCCCCCACCGAGGCGGCCCCTCGTGAGGGGGACGAGGGGGACTGGGACCGCGGGGGGGGGGCAGGGCAGGTTAGCAGGGTTGTAAATGTTCCCATGTTAACAGCACACCCCGTCCGTCCGTGAATAGGTCGGAGCTCTTTTTTTTTTTTTTTTTCCCTCGTCTCCTATGCTCACTTCATTAACATTCCCACGACTACTAAATCTCGCCTCTCTCTCATCCTCCTCCCTCCCCCCTCCTCTTTAAATCCGGGGGAGAAAACGAATGCCCGCCGCTGAGATGTTTGTAAAGGCTTCCTCCCCTGAGAGCGAGAAAAGCGCTCCGGTCCCCTTTCAGAACCCGCCGCGTCAGAGGCGGCAGCGGCGGCCGGAGGTCGGCTGGCACTGTTCCCTTCCAGGCGATGCTCGATAGATGATGCTGGTACAGGTCGCTAACTTACCGAGGTTCGTAGGGTTTGCCATTTACTTGTATTTCGCCGCTTAATAAAAAGGATGAAGGCGGTTTTGCTGTTCGGTGTTTCATTCCTCTCATTCCTCCATCAGCATAGCTGAAATAAATTGGGATATATCTTTCTAAATTAACATATATTTGCTACAGTATGCAAATAATGCAAATAGGCTTGCTTTCTTCTCATTTAAACTCTCACTTGTTTCAACTAATCGTGATGCGGATCTCTCCTGCCAGACCTATCCAACAGGCACTAATTTCTAGTAAGTTTTATGATTTTTGTTTTAATACAGGAACGTGGGACCAAGACCCCTAATTTACTGGAGAGAAAAAGCCAGCACTTAGATTTAGAGAGTAACTCGTTGGCTGGTTTGATTATGTCAGTTTAGATGCTCTCAGTTTCAGGATGGTGCTAGGAAGGCAGACAGGAGAGCAGCTTCTGCAAGGAGTGTGTTCCTTTCTCAGGTCTCACATCTTCCTTGGGTTTATTCTGTATTCCAGATGTCGATGAGTGCACAGAAGGTACAGACGACTGTCATATAGATGCCATTTGCCAAAACACGCCGAAATCCTACAAATGCATCTGCAAGCCGGGCTATAAGGGCGAAGGGAAACAGTGCGAAGGTAAGGACAGCTAGGCTCCCTTCCCATCTCTACGCCCCTCCCCGCTCTTATTTGTTTGCTCTTTAAAAGCTTTTGTAAATAGCTGAATTCCTGGCACGATTAATGCAGATTTACAGCTGCTTAACCTCAAATCTTGGTGTTTATTGGCAAGCATCCCCCTGCTGCTTTTGCTAATTGTCCTCCATCACAAACGGTTGTGTCCTCCAGCCTATCTGGGTGGTGGGGGGAAATTATAATAATAAAAATGAACACCGTTCTCCTGTGATGCTCCTGCCTCAGCCCATGGTGGTGGTGCAGCTCTCCCCACCCCCCAGGTGCAGGGAGCTCACACCGTGTTCCCTTGGGCCCGTCACAGTGGGATTTTTCTGTACAGCTTCACCAATGGCCATGTTATGAACTTCATCTCATCCTCAGCAGAGAGATTATCCTCTGGTGGAAAGAATGGTTACGGTAGTTGCTGCAGAATTCCATGCAAATAAAAAATGCAAGATTATTATTTTTTTCCACTTGTAAATGCTCAGCAGCTATATAAATTCTTCCAAATTTCTCTGCTGTAGACTTTTCAATCTTTTTCAAAATGTACGTGGCCAGTCTATAAAAAAGATTAAAGATCTAGAAATGGCTTTGCTGTAGTCTATAAAAATTGGGGACCACATTATTATTCCCAATGGACTTCCAAAGTGTTTGTTCTAGAGCCCTCATAAAGCATTTGTTTGGTTGGTTGTCGTATTTTTCCTCTCTTGGGCTTAAGCTGACAGGTCCATTCCTACTGTCCGCCTCTTGGTGCTGCAGTGTCTCTGATGTGCTGTTCATTTGGAAGCCAGGTTTTCCTTCTTGCAAACAGAGAGAATAATCATTCAGCACCGCTGTCATCCCCATATTCATCTCTTCCAGGGACAGAACTCTGTGTAGCAAAAGTGTACTCTGGGCCACAGCTGAAGAGATCGCAGTGCACTCATGCTTCTCATTGCGTTGGTTTTCCACATCGAAAGTTTCCTTAAGCTTTAACTACTCATTTTTTAGCTGTTCAACTCTTTTTAATAGTAGACCTAGGTTGTACTCCTACGTGTTTACTGTATATATTTATTTTTGCCTGACTTGCTTTGGTGCATTTAAAAAAGAAAAAAGAATTCTGTAAGTAGTAACATTCATGTTTCCCTGCACAGTGATGTACAGAGTCATGCAGTTTCTGTGGCTGATGTCATACTGCTGTGTCTGATGGCATTTAGTGTTTGACAGACTTGAGAACTACAGTAAGCTGGGACAGATTGCAACGTGTTCTGTATGGACACTGAATTGTTCAGCCTTACTCTGGTAAATTAATGTAAGGTGTTTAAATCAGATATTGCTCTGTGTGTGATATGCAACTTTTCTTACAGTAATGATTCTAAAGATTTTGCGTCATCTCTCTGTCTGAAGTTAGTGATTAATGTCAGACTTTTGGATAAGCAGAAAGCTTGTCAGCTTCCTTTCAGGAGCTTGTTGTAGGTTACTTATGTAGTCCCTTTTAATTTGATCCCTGAGCGGTTTGAAAATTCGTTACTGAAGTAAAGTACCTTCAGTGGCAGACAAATATTTGTATAATTGATGTCCTTCTTGAAACCTTAGAGATGAAGGAAGAGTCACACAAGCCAGTGGCAGACCTAAGCTCTTCCTCAGGTCTGCTGTTCATGTAGCGTGGGTTTATTTTCCATCTTAAGGTCAAGTACTCCAAACTGACAGAAATAAACAGTCTGGCAGCGTATGGATTGAGATTTAATGTTCCATTACAAGACTACACGAGTAATCGGCCTTTACAAATTATCTTTTAAGATAGAAGTGACTGTGCTTGTAATACATCAAACAGTTTTCATCGTGCCAGTAGCAAAGCTGGGTCATTACATGATTCCGGGTCTTCATAACAAAGCTTTTCTAAGTGAGATTTTTAGTTAGTCACCTATGAGAAAAGGATGTATTCTGTAAAGATTATGTGCCATTTTAACCAAGTTCTTGCTGACATTTATAGAAAACTACTGTACTGCTTTATATCAGGAGAGCACTGGTTATAGCATAACTAACTCTCCTGTAGTGCAGTCCCTTACAGCCAGGTTACACTAAACAAACAGAATAACAGTTTGTGTGCTACACTGAGCATTAAGAAATGACCCTGTATGATCACATTCAATTTAAAATGGGGGGAGGGAGAGAAGGGCTTTCTAAATTTTATTAGCATCTACTGAGATATTAGAATTAATGCAGAAAGGTGTGCATGTTAACTTACTTTAAAGATCAGTCTTAAATTGTACTTCATTCAAAATCAATTTTTGGAGAACAGGATAGAATATGGGAGCTAAGATGACTTGGATGATTGTTAAGCTTTGTAAAAGCAGTGTAGCACGTACTTAACAAATATGTCTGGAACGTGAATATGTATTTTGTGTACTCTTGTGCATTTATTTATACTTTTTTATTCACAGAAGATGAATGGTTTAAAAATTGCTTCCTTAAGGCTAATGTGTGCCTCTGTTGTGATTGGAAATATAAAGCATAGCCCTTCGTGCAGTATTTTGTGTGCATTTTGCTGCTCTGACCCAAAAGGTAGGAAGAAATACATGAGGTAGTAATTGATAGTAACATTCTTTCAAGTACACATGGAGAGCTGTAGCAACAATTATACTTGAAATGAAACTTTTTCTTGACAGCATGTTAAATTATTTTAACAGAGAATTCGTTTCTGGGCTTTGCATTTCTCCCAGAATATCTTTTAGACTGGATTTTTCCAGATTTTCTGATAATTAGGGATGACTTTTTAGTTTCCAGGTCTACCCTATGGTTTTTTTTCCTTTTTTTTCTTTTTCTGGAGGGGGGTGTTGTGATAGGTAGTCTGATCTGCCTGATCCATCTGACAAGATTCTTTCTGCAGAGTACAGTTGTTTGTCTTGATAAAAGAGTTGTTAATTCCTCTTGTGTCCTGTTTCTTGCTTCCCTTTGTAGATTTCAGGTTACGTTTGTGATTTATTTTATTTTATTTTTTTAATGCCCTATCTGCTGTGCTTTTGTCAAGCTGTGTGGTCAGCATTGCCATAATAATATTTCCCCATATCATATAATATATCAATATCCTTTGACCACACATTCTCTAGCTGGCATTTCCAGGGGACAGAATAGTGTGTCCAACCCAAGTAATCTTTAAAAAAACCAATTTACTTCCAGCTGCTTGTTTTTATTCAGCATACAGAATCTATGTCATATAAACTGAAACTAATTTAGTGTCTGTGGCACTGACAGATCTACTATTACCTTTGGGCATCTTCTTTGTTAAGGCTTTAGTCAATATCTCAAATACAATGGTCTTCTCTAATTTAATTTTTAGTCTCCACTCAAGTGAGTATGTTGTTAGCTGCAAAATTATGTCGAAACAATGGAAAAATCCAGAAGATTCAAAAGGATTTCAAACCCTGGAGTATCCTAGGCCTCGAGAGGGCCTCTTCTGTCCTGATGCCATTGTTACGTGTTTGCTGTTGTAGGTTGCTCTATTGTTGAACAATTTATGAAAGGACTTAGCTCTCAAACCTGGTTAATTTTTTGCTCCCACTACTCAGATGCGGCTCTACCAAATCCTCATGCCATTAGTGGTTTAAAAACTGTATGATTTCTGGTTGATTTTTATCTGGATATTTTATATCCAGTTAATGCCTTGTGCTGATTCTCTATTTTAATTATTTTTTTTCCCTTCAGCATACTGGTGATGATTTCAGTGGGTTACTCTAGTTGTAGTTTCTTTCTCTTTTGGATGACACCTTATAGGTGGGACCCTCTTTATAGAGAAAATGATTGGGTGGGTGTGATTTTTTTTTTTTTTTTTCCCCCTGAAGATGTTTACTGGGACCTTTTGCTTCTGGGTTGCAAAACTCTGGTCCGACCTTTCCCTTATTGAGTAATATTTTCACCTTGTTATGCTTTTTCTTCTATCTTCCATAGTATCAGTGTAATTATTCTTCAGTTATTGTACTCGATTTTACACGGCTGTCGTCTTCTTGAACTCTGCACACAAGAGTTCACTCACTGAATGGAATCTTTCAACTATCTTTCTCCATCATGAAGTTTCATGGTGTTGCTGATGGGCTTCTCACTGAGGGCAATATGTCTACCATGACAAAACATCTTGTGAGAGTCTGCCTCAAGAGGCTGATTTTTAGCTCTCTGCTTGTGTTGGAAACTTTTGCTATCAGCATCATACTGTGTGATTGGTAGTTGGGTATGCCTGTACAGCTGTAGTCATGTACGTTTGTTGTATGTTGATATATTTGTAGTCCCTTTCTTAGTGTAAGTAGTCACACTAATCTGCAAAGGGAGCTGTTATTCTTTATATGATAGGAGCTCACTGGATTTAAGGACACACATCTATTTGGTAATATGTATTCATTGTCCGTTCTGAACACGTGTGTTCATCTGAGGGCTGAAGAAGTCTTCTGGGGAAATGTGCAGCTAAGCAATCAGCAATGCTGATACATTGCTCACTGAAACTGCTGCCATAGTTCCTAGTGTTTGTCTGTGTACAGTGGAAGTACTCAACGAGTGTCTGGAAAAATAGTTGTGTTTATATATCTAGGTCTTACCATTTCCATTAATATTCTGTGACACTTGGTGTTGGGTTTGACACAATCTGTTGTTGCAGACAGAAGAGCAGGGAATACTGTAAAGGTGATCTCAAAATTAATCACTAAAAGCCATCTTTGGAACTAGTAATTCTTTGTAGAAACCACAGCGTAGTGAATTTTTTATTTGAGTAAATGTTTGAGACTGTCACACTCAACTATTTTCATGCTGAAAGTGCAGCCAGAATTTAATCTACTCGTGGTGTTCACAGTGATACGCTAAAGTTTAATATGAGTAGTTAATTCCATTTATAAAGAATCAGAAACAATATAGATAAACTCTCCTTATCATCTTCAATAATGCTGTGGGTGAGAGACCAAATTTCTTCTTATACCTCATTTGTTAGATCTATTTCTAAGGAACTAGACAAATCTTAGCAAACAAATCTTAGCAATGGGAAAAACATATGTAAAATGTATTTCCTCATCACTCTTATTTGAATACTAATGGTTGTTTCTCCAGAGTTGACTTAGTATTGTTCTTACAATCTTGATCCTTTTTGCTCATTTTATCTATCTTAAAAAGCTGGTCTCACCCATTGGATTTTAACTGTACTTTAGTCTGCTGAATATCTGTTGTATTTTTCTCTTGCTCTTCAAAGATGAATCCAAATACTGTCACAAAGCTCATCTGAATCAGCCTGGCAGTAGCACAGAGCTCTTCAGAATTCTTTTACAGCTTTCAGTGCAGTCTCTTGCTCTGAAGCTTCCTTCTATCTGGAGGGATAAGAAAGCACAGGGCCTCTGGATGCCCTTCTTCGAAACGGAGCAATGATCCCATTTTTTTTTTTTTTTTTAAGTGCCACGTGTCCCATCAATTCACTCTCAGCAATTCTTTCTTACGTGGATCTTCTTTAGCAGTGAGCCCATGGGAAGTAAATAACTTTGTTTCTTGTCTTTCAGTTTCTAAAACTAATGCAACTCAAGGCCTGCACTATAGTGGGCTCAGGCTTGCGTTATCTCTGCATCACTCAGTGGAATAACAGTGATGCAACTCAATGAGGCAGCGTCGGTGATTTCTTCCTGATTGATTGATGCTAATTACAACAGAAGGTGAATTTATTCCCTCAAGAAATGGTCGTCTTCTATGACTGTGAAAATATCGACACATTACAGATTGAATATTAGCCCTACATTCATAGTCTTACTGCGTGTAAGTAGGTGCTCTGTGAAGCTGGTTTGGTCAGATGCACAAGTAATAGCCATTAGTAATATCCCACTACACACATTGGAAAAACAAAGGTTTTTCTGAGCACATACATCCCCACCCTTTGCTTGTTCTGAAAAGCTACAGGAATATGGTATGTGTGTTACTCCTAAATATTGCTTCATGCTTGATTTATACCATTATGCAAATTCGGTCATTTTTTGTATAACCATTTTGTGACCTGATCTCTGTTTAGTACTTGAGTCTTTCACACTAATCTCATTACCTTTGAACAGGTTGCGCAGTATTCTTTAGGTCCATAGGTAACATTAGGTATCAAATCTGCTGTGCTTTCTAGTTTTTCAGCTATGATACCTTAATGTTAACATTAACATTAATTCACATCACTCTCCTGTAATGGATATGTTGTCTTGATGCAATCTCGTTCTAGAAGCCTGTGATGTCTTTTTTATCCCGTTGACTTGCAGCAGCCTATGTGAGCTCAAAGCCACTTCCAGTTTTGTGGTGATGTTTATTTCAGCATCAAATCATCCTTATTTTACTCGCACAGGGAGTAACTTTGCTCTATGTGAGCTTTTGTGCTGAGTTCATTGAAAGCAGCTTCTAAAATGAAGAACTACATGTTGTCAAAGAGTAGGGAAGGTAGAATGTAAACCAGCTTCTTTGATTTGAGCTAGTAACTAAATATTTTTTCTCTCAGTAATTGTACTCATTTGACTGGATAACTTGATGCTTTAGACTGATAAAAGCATCTCCCAGTATCCATTTCTGAGGTCTTCTGTATCTGTGCTCCTTTTCTTTTTTTGGTCTTGTACCATTTAATACTTAATTCCCAGCTTGCCAGTTTCCTGAATTACTATAGGGAATGGAGTTTCTTAGGGGACGAGGTAGCAAGCAAGAAAATACTCCTGAGAACACTGTGTAATAAAACAGAGTTTTATTACAGCCTAAGTGAATTAACAGCTTATGGTAACTCTTCCTTTCTCCTTCAGTCTTTCTCTTTTCCTTGAATAGGGCTCTTGTTTTGGCCAGGGTTGAGCCTTGGATTATTTTTTTTTCTTTCAGATTGATTTGTTTTTCTGATTTAGTATAGCAGTTTACTCAATAAAGCCCTTAGCTGTGATGGCACGACCCGTTTAACTTCTCACCATGCCATCCGTCTCCATGTGTCACACGCACTCTTGTTTTCTCCCTTTACTCCCTGGCCTGTCCTACCTCTCAGAACTCTTTTCTGGCAGCCCATAATGCTGCTTTAGTGAACAGCTCCCCCGGTGGTCCAGTTTGGAAATCTTCCATTTTTAGTTACGAAAAGAACATTTGCTGCTACTTTTTTTTTTTTTTTCTTCTAGAAATGCTTCTTGGATACAAATATCACTATATTTTGCATAAACAAATACCATGCAGCTAGAAATATGGCCTAATTCTTCAGAAGAATTGCATGTAATTCTTGATTTTGAAAAAGATATGTGTTTTTTTTTTTCCAGAGACACTTTTCTAGATAGTTGATAAGCTCTCTGTCTGCTGGATGGTCTGAGTACTCTGGGAACTTAAAGATATTTATAAAATTTCATCACTCTCAGCAGTTGCTGAGCTGTAGAACCCAGGGTGGCCTCTGATGGTGATATAAACTTGCTATTTAGCAGGAACTTCTCCTTTCCAACAAATATGCAGTGTCAGTTTTTTGCCAGAAATAATAATGAGTGAATTGAATGTATGTAACATCAATATAGAAGAGTCAGTATGTCTTTTGTCCTCATTCTTTATGTATCTGTCACACACTGCCTTGTTTTCCTTGATTTCTCTGGTTCTCTTTATTTTTTCTTCTTTTCATACCTGCACCTTTACTTGTGATGTACTCCTCTTACCTTGCAGTTTTATTCCATACCAAGATCTATGGCCTGGAGGGCTGGCTTTGTTGGACCCCTATGGTCTTTCTCCTGAGTCATCTTCAAGTCAAAACAGCTACCAACAGCTCTCAGTTTTCCCTTTTTCTTCATTTTCTACATGGGCTTTTTTGTCCCATGCTGCCAGCTCTGAGTATATCTATCCCAGCTGCTCCCATTGCCCACAAAGGCTCTTTTCTCAGGTAGATGACTGGAAAGGCATAATTGTTTGGCTTTTTGCTATCATTTCACAAAATCATGGATGTATAAACTTCTGTTTGATTTGAGTGTATGTCTACCTCAGTATCAAAATGCACTTCAGACTCTTATGAGTCTGAACTTACACTGATGCAAGAGGTGGTCAGGGAGTCTTTGATCAAACAGTGGGAGTGGGGAAATTGATTTTCTGCTATTTCTCTAATCTTTGCTCAGATATACTCCACTAATGTGGATTTTGTTTCCTCTGCATTTGAGTTAGGTAGCATCTACTCTGATACCACTAGGGCACTGTAGAGGCAAAAGGAATTGCAGGTGGTGGATACAGTCTCTGTACCTGTGGAAGGTGATGGTGAGTACAGCCTGTGTATGCTTGACGCTAGCTTAACCCTATTCTGGACCAGAATGGGAGCCATAACAACAGGGAAATTCTCACCTAGCCTCAGGTAGCCCTGGAATGGAGGAAAATAAGGCAGGAAAGTTGTGTGTACATTTGGTTGGGAAAAGGAATAATACTATGCCTTCCCAACATACTGGATTAGGGATTTCCTGTTCACTTGATTGTGCTTTTTTGAACAGTCAATTGATGTGAGGCTGTACTGTGAAAAATATGACTGAAGCAATAAAAAATGAAAAAAATAAGTAAATGAAGGAAGAAAAGGGATTACAGCATGGCATCATAAGCAGTTCTACACTGACGATGAACTATGGTATATAGGCTGAAACAAAAGGCTAGAGAGTTCATCACCAACCTCCATCTAGATGTAGATCTGTTGACCACAACTCTCTAAATACAACCATCCAGTCAATTCCTTATCCTCTTAATAGTCCACCCTTCAAATCCATCTCTATCTACCTTAGAAATAAGGACGTGGTATAGGACCATGTCAAAGGCCTTGCACAAATCCAGATAGATGAGATCAGTTGCCTGCTGCTGTCACTCCATCACAGAAGGTCACTGTATTGGTCAGGCACAGTCTGCCCTCGGTGAAGCTCAGATCACATCCTTAACTTGCATGTGCCTTTAATGTAGCTTTCGGGAGGATCTGTTCTATGATCTTCCTGAGGCACAGACATGAAGCTAGCTGTAAGATAAGAAACAGAAGAAGTTTGTCAGCCCTCCCATGAAATTTTAAGGCTTTCCTACACATTTAAGATACTCATCAGATTCATTTACATTTACGTTGCAGTTTGATGAGCCATTTTGTTGAGATGCTTTGAATGTTCAGAGTACTTTAGTATGTTTTTAATCTTAAGTAGATGTTACCCTTTAAAGTAATTCTCTTTAAGTGCTTTGTTAAATTGATGATACCATCTTATTTTGCTTAGTGCAGTGCCTATCTTCTGCAGCTGTAAAGTATCAAGGATTTTCTTCAGTGTAAAAAGAAAAGGAAAAAACAAGTCCTTAGATCCTTTAATAAGCTAATGTAAGACCTTTTTTTTGCAGGTGCTTTGGACCATTGTTCCCATGCATTAGTTTGCATGAAGCACTCTGGTCTTATGTTTAATAAGGCACCAAGCTCACAAAGCATCAACATTTTACTTGAAAAAATATGGGAGTGATGCATAATAATGATCTGGTGTTTGTTACTGTTCTTCTGGAGAGGATTCTGATGTTCAAGGGGGCTCCAAAGGTTACACTTCCTATTTTATTACGTTGGCCCACGACATCAGCAGATGGATGTTGGTGGAATGGCAGTAGAGGTTGAACCTTCCCACCAATACTCCATTACATTTTGCTGCTGTGTGACACACAGCAGCGGAGGGGCAGCCTGGCAGAACGGTGTCTGATATAGTAGTATGTATGAAGCAAAGATGTGTCACTGGGTACCTCCATGTATTCATGTGGAAAAAACGTCACCCATTGGCATTCACTGAGGCTTGCAAACAAACAGTGAGGTGATGGGTGACGTGTTTCAGGAGTGGTGACAGTGGATCACCTCTGGTAGTGCAGGTTTTTAGGAGTGTGGCATGCAGATCTTGTTCATTGCTGGTGACAAGGCATAGCTAAACGTGGTGGCTATGTTGAAAAATAGTGTTTTGTAGCTGAGAATTTGCTCTACCAAATAGTGTTATTGTGCTCTTTGTATCTGATGCGGTATCCATGGAAATAAATAGGAGACATTATTTTCAGAGCAACCTATGGTGAACATAGGGGACCAGAGAATGGGAACCACTACAGAAGTAGTTGTTTTCCTGTGCCTATAATTGCTGACAATACGTAACTGCTGTGCATTTAAGTTCGTGCTGCTGTCAGAAGAAAATTTCACTAGATTTCTTTTGTTCTAATTTTGTTATTTGGAACCTGGGGCTTCCAAATACTTGCTGTTGAAGCAAGTAGTCTTGCCTGTCACAGAGAAGACATGCCTGCATGGGGAGTATGGGTAATACACATTTAAGTTTTTTTGGCAGCATGTGTGCTGGAGGAAATTGATATCAGACTTGATATCCCTAGAGATGTTCATGAATTTTGCTGAGTAGAATTACACTTTTATTCTTTTTGCATTTTTCCTGTTTGCTAAACTTAAAACAACCATGATTTGGAGATACTCCTTTAATTTTTACTGTGAAGTACCAAATTCTGAGTTTATTCAGAAGTTCATGTTTTTCTTAAATATTCCAACCTGTCTACAGATTAAAACTATCAAAGTGCTTATTTCCACCTCTTCCTTCTCACAATTACTTCCTCTTAAACCATTCTAGTTGCTTTTGTAGTGGTACGCTTCACCTGATCCTCAATAATGGTCTTGGTACACCATGCACCAGATAGGCACGTGTTTGGAGCTGATTGCTTCTGCTTCCTACTGCTAATGGATTTTACCAAGTGTAATCAGACACACTGGACAAAGGCAGTACTGCCTGGTCTGTGCTTTAGACTGATCTAAAGCCATAAAGCTGCTTCACTATGGGGGCTAAATGTGAGCTATTTGCCTACGGGAGGGCAGAGCCTGTTGTACCAGGCTTTGTTTAAGTGGAACCCTGTGGCTTTTGCTTGGCTTGAATTCCTTGTGAAGCAAATTCACCTCTGTTCAGACTGGAACATGCGGACATACTCAAAGTGCAAGGAATAACCAAGAGAATGAGGGCTGCTGGAGCTTCTCTGACCTGTAACTATTTTGATCTGTAAGAGCTAGCCAGAGAATGTGGCAGGAGCAGACAGGCATCCTCAGCCTGTTTTCCTGAAATAAAAACCTGAAGACTAAAGTGGTTTGTTTGGGAATCATCTTTTTCATTAGGTATAACTGTTTCATTATGTGAAGATGGAAGCAGCTTATTCTGTATGCAAATAGTTTAAGATCTAAGGAGACTATGGCTTCAGAATGGAAGAAGTTTTCTATTGCAGCTCTCTTGAGGGCTTAAACAATGAAAACAACTCCCTCGGATTTTTGTTTATAATATGATTAACCATCCCAGCTGACAAGGAAAAACTGCTTTTTTGTGGCATGGATAAAATCCAAACTGTTGTCAATTAAGTTTTATGTTAGTAGTTATTTCTAAACCTAAATGAAAATTATTTGTGTTCTTTGTGCCTCTAGCACTTCACGTCATTTCACTGTTTCTTTTAAATCTTCTAAACATTCTTTTTCTTCAAGGGTATGTGTGAACTGCATAAAAAATAAAATCATTTGATTGTATCACATGTGGTCTCATGAAGAAAAACCCAACAGAGTTTTGTTCCCTGAACAGGGAATACACACAAATCTGTTTTGAATGTCAGCAGCAATTGCATCCATTTTCTGCAATAGCTTATTCACATAACTTGAGCTAATGTAAAAGTTTCTTAAGCACATCTCTGAGTGCTTTTGCCAGGCTTTGTGCAACAAAGTGAGTGTGTATGCACATAAGAATATCCATGTGTGCTTGTACTCAGTCAGAAATCCTTTATTGTTAACTGGAGCTATGAAACACAATGCTGAAAGGATTCTGGAAAGGTCAGGAAAAAGCAGTGGTAAGGCAGAGGTAACGCTTTGTAATGTTATGTCACTTTCTGTCAGAAATATATTTAAGTATCCTGAGGAACTCCAACTTGTGCAGTTGTGTGTCAGCCTGTATCCAAGTAGAGCAGAGTTAATAGAACATGTTCTCTCACAGCTTGAAAGTAGAAGGTTTTTAGTCATTACCATTAATATTGATGCGATGATTGGACACTGGTGGTAGCTTTAGGAGGTTTCAGGACAAGTGTTTTGTGATCGATAAGGAAGGTAACAGGCAGTTGCTGTAGCCTGCTTGGCAGTGGGAAGACTGCATCAATCTTTGTCCTGACTAAGATTACCTGATACATCGCCTCAGCTAGGATGAGCCTGGACGTAAGGGTGGAGGTCTGTCTGAAGGGGATGCTTTCTGAAAGGACCAGCATGTTGCCAGTGAAGTTGTCACTGCAGAAAATCCTAGTGTTTGTGATTGAAGCCACCTAAACGATCCTGTCTACACACAGTGCATTCTGTATGTCCCGTGCTTGACGAAAAAGGCCGTCTGGTGCCTGAGCCGTGCTCTCTCTTTTATTAAACAAGATCTTTGTGTTTGTGGGGAGTCCTGGAGACTCCGGGTGGTGTCTGAAAGGTTTGCCACTTCGATTTGAGAGTTACAGGTGTCCTGCTGGGTGAGAGAAACGTGTGTGGGTGCTTGTCGTGCGCTCAGGAGCACAGGCCTCCAGTTCCCTCAGCTGATGTTGTTCAAACTTACTGGAATAAATCAATCTTAGTGATGAGACCAAGCATGAAGAACTTCAGTTTTTGAAGAACTTTTGAAAGGTGAAAGGTCTGGTGGGAGAGCTTTAAAAGGCTGTTTGTGTAAGTAATACAAACCACAGTTTTTGTTTTTGTTTTACCAGAGGGAAATCCACACAGTATACATCCTCAAAATCTTTATGCTGATTATGAATATAACTATTAAAAGGGGGAATATGCTGCTGGGAAGCATAATATATATTTTTATTACTGACCTATACAAAATCAAGGGAGAAAAGCCGTAGTAGGAGCAAACTTTATACTGTATGTATCAAGTCAAAGGATTAGTGGTTTATATTTTTCTTAATAATACACAAACGTGTAAATAAATTACCTTCCACTGAAAATCTAGTTTACCAATAGATTCTTTAGCAAACTTTATAATCAACAAGGAAGTATAAAACCTAATGAAAATACTCGTCTTCTGGTCTGAATTAGTCACCAACGTGGTCTTTTCTATTATAGTAGTTCAAGCTGGTGGGAGTGCTTTAAATGCTTCAAACCATTTAACCTTAATTGCTCAGTTTTAATAGACATTTGCTAACTAAAGGAACCAAATTACAGCTTGAATTAGGCTTTACTAATCTTAATTAAAAGCTCTCTTTTATAATCAGAAACAGCTTAAGCTTAAAACAGTAAGCCGTGCTGAAATGACTTATGTTTAAAAGCTGAAGCCCTTTTGATAATGATTGCTTAGACTGAGTACCATTATTGTCCTTATATTGCACTTAATTAAAAATATCTCCTCCATGTGGTTTTGTTCCTTCTGTTAGCTGTAAAATTATTTGGTTGGTGGGGAGTTTACTTTTTCTGTGGTTCTTTAAAAACATGTTGCTGCCCTTTGTTGAAAAAGCTTTCTGGGGTCACAAATCACAAAATGAACGTGTGAATTAGTATAAATATTAACTTCCTGCCTTCCTCCATCCTCAAGTGAATGCTTGTCAGTCACTCAAATTAAATGGTGTGCTAAGAATTTAATTGCAATGTCTAATAATATATTCTATAATTCATTTGGTTTAACATTTAAATTGTATTTAGGCAGTTAATTATGAGCTTTACATTGCACTTATTCATGAGGGTTAACTTCCAGTAAAAACTAAAGCCTGTCCACTGAGCATGTGGCATCCTAGTAGAATTTCTTTTCATTTCAAGGGTATTTGCAAGAAGCAAACGATGGATTTCGTCTGTCTCAGTGTGGATCTCAGTAGCACGTACCAGTATGCTTAAGATGATAGCCTTGCTTTCCCTACATTGTTGATGAAGAGTTTCCTGAATGCAGTTTGCCTTGTATTAATGGAGCCATAAATAGATCAGATAAATCACGCTTTGAAAATGATGGTCTTCTTCTAACAGGTATGGACATCTGCAGCGTGAGTGTGTTAGGTTGGATGGTATACGTGCAGAAGTCTGACATATGTGACATTTAACTGCCACTGAAATTAATGGAAAATATTCTGTACTTAATTGTGCTTTGACTTTGACCAGGACAAGGAATTTTTAAGCTGTAGTGTTATCGTTCAACCTTATGAAATGGCCTTCCAGTTTCTGGTCTACTTTTTAAAAAAATTTAATTTAAAATACACTGCCACCTGTCTAGCACAGTTATACCCTCCACTGACCTTTATCCAAAAAAAAACAAACCAACAAACAATATCCCTACAACCAAAAGCTCTCACTGTTTATTTCAGCATCCATCTCAGAAAGCACTGCTAGACAATGTGATGATACTGTTTTAAAAATTGCATAGTTTTTAGTTCCAGTAATTGTGAGCAGTCTGCTTGCATGAACTAAATACAAATTACAGATTCAAATTTACACTAAGCCTGCTAGACCTTTATGTGCCTGCAAGGAACTTGTAAGCAAAGTCACTTGTGCTAGTTATGGAGATGGACAGGCCTTCCAGAATTCCATTTTTATTTGCTTAGTTGTCAGATCTTCGGAACACCTTTTAAACATGTTTCAGGATTACTCTTACTGTCTTGCTGTATGTTCTGTGCTGATGGAGTATGCAAGGATTGTTAAATTACATCCATTAGAAGAAGGTAAAATCAGAGCTCTTTAAAGTAGGTTCAAATAACTCCTGTTCCTTTCCATGCTGCACAGCTATGTGTATTTATCTTTCAATATCTTTAGCGTCTAAGATGGCTGGACAGAGTTAGACAAAGGATTTGTCTAGGTTGATGTGCAGTCTCTGACAGTGGCCAACAGTTGATGCTTAGGGTAGGCTATTAAAAACTGAACATGGAAGAATGATTGCAACCATTATCTGCACCTAGTGATTTAAAGACTGTTCAAGCCCAACATTTCATTCAGTTTCTTTTTTTAATTCATTTTCCACTTGTAATCTGAAAATGAATTAAGTTTGCTTTAACAAGTATTCTTCAAAACTGATTTGTGGATGGATGTTTAGCCATGTACTGTATACTGGAAAATAATTGTATATACAGCAGTCTCTTGTGAGCTTTCTGCCTACTGTTACTTATGATGAGCATCGCAGAATCTGTCTCTCCATTGTGTTGGCCAAACCTTACAAAACCAGGTATTACTGTTTGTCTTGGCAGCTCACCACATCTTCAGAATGACTGGCCTTCCCACTTTTCTGAAAATGAGACTTCATTAGGAAAAATCTTACGTCAGTTTTGAAAGACAAATAGATTCTTTGAAAAGCTTGATCTAGATGCTGAATCTAACTTTAGGGGATTTTGTTATTTAAACCAGGAGCCATGAATAAACACCTAAAAACCCTTTATTTCAATCTGAGCCTTTTACTGATGGGTAAAGTCCTCTATTAATCATGGGTGAGTTAGCTAAGTAGTGTACTATTTTCAGTGGATAACCAAGAATGTTATTATGTGTTCTTTCCTGGACTCTTTGTTTCTACGTATTAGAAATGCTGTGAACGTATATCAGATACAGCCTTAAAACAGACATTATCTTGAAATACAGGAAGGAGTAAAGAGAAATACGGGGAGCTCATCAAGAGCATTTCAAAAGTGACTTCTCTAATCTAGTTTTATATTGGATGTATTGTCCAATTAAACAACAAAATGTCTGTTTACCGAGTTGTTAATCCAGTCTTTAGTCAACAGAGTGCTACATTTTCTTCTTACCTGTGCATACTGAAAGAGCCTTGTTGTAAATGGCATTTCATAATAGTCTAAGTGAGAGTGTTGGGAATAGCTCTACCTGACTTAACCAACATTTGTACTAACTTACTTTCTTTTATCCCTCTACTGTTGGGGACGAGAGCGGTGCAGTTAGGTTCCTTGGCTTTCTATTACACACTGTTTCTGTACTGCACAGAAATTTTAGGCCTTCTTTGGTTCTTTTGCCTAACATCGTCCCCAAAGTAACAAGCAAATATATAAATTTATAAAAGCTAAATTTCCAGGCTATGAAGAAAAGCCATCTTCAATTTTTGATGAACGTCCATGTTACTATTTCTTCTTCTTCAGTTTCTTTTTTTTTCTTTTTTCTTTTCTCTGATGAGTAGCCTTAAAAGAGCTGGGAGTCCTGGGTGCTTTCTAGTACAGAGCATTTGAATAACTGAACAAAAAAAATTTATTTCTTGGCAGAACTAGTTACTGCATCTTTTTGCTCTTCCTTTCTCTCTTTCTTTCTTTGTTTTTTCTTTTTTTCTCTCTTTATTTCTTTTTCTTTCTGTCTGCCTTTCTTTTTTTCTTTTTTTGTGTCTTTCTTTCATGTCCAAATATCATATGCATGCACAGTTTTTAATTGAAAATATTTGATTCGCAGTCAGCAATGGTGTTTTTCAGTGTTGAATTTTAAGTTTCTTCCTTACTACTTTTCCTGGACTTTCTTCACTATGAAATATGTGTTTGTACAGCCTGCCCTGGCCTCATCTAACCCTCACCTCTGCGTGCCAGGGAAAGAGAAGTGTGTAGCTTCATCAGCTCCTTTTCAGAGAGCCCCTGCTCTTGCTTACTTCTCTATAAGCCAATGATTCTAGGCAATGTTTTGATGAGCCTTTAAAGGATAATAATGGGAAGAGCTGATGGGTTCCATGCTGGTGGTCAGTATCTATCAATCTGTGTCTAGATGATTGTTGCTCATTAATAGGTTAAAATAAATAAATAAATAAACACAAAGGCTGTTTTCAGATTTTTCTCTATTAATTTTAATCTCTGGTTATAAATAGAGCTCTGGCTCACAGAATCTTATTTCTGAACAGATTTTAAGAAGGAGAGTCTACATCTGATGAACTCCTTCTGTGAATAAAATTTTAGGACTGTCAGCATGTATCAGTAGAATGGGATGCTGGGTTTCAGGAATAAAAAGCTTGAATCCAAAAATTACATTAATGTAACATTATTTTGAAAGTAAAACAGTGACAACTCTTCTGAAAGAAGTGGAGGGCATTTGATCTGTACACCCAAGAGTGTTGGTTTGAGCAGTTTGTAAGTCAATATCAGGTCTTCAGAAAAAAAAAGTAGGTCTTTTGATTTGTTTCTGTTCTGTGTAGTCTTCGAAGATCCTTTTGAAGCAAAATTATGTATTTGAAGCAAATACATAATTTTATAAAGTAGTCAGTTCTGATTGTAGTGTTGAATAATAATTAATTAATTAATAATGAATAATTGTAGTCTTGAATAATTTTACTTGATTTTTTTTTACTAAAGATGCTGAGTACACTCAGTCCTTCAAAGGACTCATGAAAACAAACAAACAAATCAATACTTACCATTCTTATGAAAACATACATTATATGCAGACAGTGCATCTGTATCTGGGCTAGAAAACTGAAATTGTTTTTAAAAAGCATACTCAATGCACAGCACTATAGAAAAGAGAAGGAAAATAGGAAATCCCCATTACTGTTGTAAGAAAAGTGGAATATAAAATGATTCGTATTATAAATTAGTCAAGTTGCAGACATTAATACACTACTCTTGGTGAATTTATTCTGAAGTCTTAAGATATGAGGGTCTTCTGTTTCACTGAGTTTAATGAACCACCCATATTCTTATTTTCAGAAGGTTTTTTATTATAGCTGTTTTACCATCATGTGGACCTACCTAGTGCTAAAGCATCAATGGAATAAATCATTTAAAACTGTAGACCCGCTGTCAGAAGACTTAACTTTGCTGTACAGAGATTGGCATCTCTGCTGGAACACATAATCTCAAATCCAAGAAGGTTGAAAACTGTGTGAGTTGTGTAGTAGCCTCTCATACCTCTTGTGGCCTTAGCTGTCTCAGCCTGGCTGTTAATCTGCCAGGAACAAATGAAGCATGAGCTATATGGTATCAATAAGTCTTCTATTTTACTCAATGAGAGCTGCCACTGACTCTGAAATAAGCAGGGGGGAATAGCTGCCTTCAGTTCTCCCGCATGAAGGTCCTTGGGAAATAAGTTAATATTCATCCTGTGACTGGTAATAAGAGAATCCAATTCAGAGCTGAGGCTTGGGATTGTTTCCTTCTGCCAATGGACAGAAATTTAAAAATGAAATGCAAAGGAATGCTGGAAGTAAACAACTGGCAAATGAGGGAGGTGCTCAGAAAGATGGCAGTATGAATCAAGTAGTTTCACATTTTTAAACATCTTCCTCAACGTTTTTAGATGAATATTTCAATATGAAGATCTAGGAATAGCATTCTAGTGTGATTTACTGAAAATGTTCTTGTTAGGATGTGTGCACACGAGTTGTGGCAGTAAGGCACACGACTGTTCCCCCATTTGATCTCCAAGAACTTGCAGGATTAGATGTGGAAGCAAACGTTTGCCGTTATATTAAAAGAGGGAATTGTGATGGAAATGGCTGTGATTTAGAAGTGGTGGGAAAAATGCTGTCAAACGTTATGTTTCACATTCATAGCAGCTTGTGAACAGGAAATTTCTCTGCTTGAGCTTGTCGGGCATGGCAGCTACTAAATAAAGACAGACTCTAAAATGTTATGTGCTCTGCAGGTATCCATCTTTATTTGGGTATCTCACTTGCAGTTCAAAGAACTTGTAACCAATCTGTTTAAATATCAATTAGGAAAAATGTCAAACCACAAAAAACTATAATCAAGAGTTCAAGATACCTAGTGTGGGGAGATAATATTTTTGTTTTTATCTAGAAAACTGCTTTAATTATCCATGAACGGGGCTGGAATGGTCCCAGATCAGTTCCCACTGTGCCGATTAGGATGACAAATATTGCATAACGATAATGCTCAGGTATATAGATAAAAAATGTATTTGTTCTCTAGGGAAAGAGTTCTGGTTATTTACTTTTTCTTCTTTTTTTTTTTTTCTTCCATAAACGACTGTAGCTGTCAAAAGTCTTCAGACCCCTAAAATTCTTAGCAAAAAATGTTTAAGACACTAGTGTTAATGCAGTAGGAAAATTTGTCACTTAAGTGGTCAGGAACTCTGCAGAGTCCTAAATGAAGACTATTCTGTGATATCTGTTTGATATCCTGATCATTGCTGATCCAGGAGTGTTAAGTACACCACCATAAAACATATTTCTGTGGCCAGCAAACTGTACCAGGTGCTTGCAGATTCTGAGCATTCTGTTCATGTTCCTTTTTATAATTAATTCTTTAAAGCAATTTGTAGTCCTCTGTACTTCAGTGATAACTTTCCATGGATAAAGTACAGGTACACTGAAGCAGTAATACCTGCAGGCATTTTGAAAGAATGAATCAAACCGGGGAGTCTTTTGTCTGTTCTCAGTTTGATGGGCATACCAAATCAGATGCCCAGGGATGAAGTTTCAGTGTGAAAATCTCCAGCTACTAAAAACTTTCTTCTAACTCTTTAAAGTAGAATTTTAAGAAGGGAAATGCAGAGAAAATCACAGAATTCACAGAAAATCACAGAATTGCCAGGGTTGGAAGGGACCTCAAGAATCATGAATCTCCAACCCCCCTGCCACACGCAGGGCCACCAACCATTCCACCTAATGCTAGACCAGACTGCCCAGGGCCCCATCCAACCTGGCCTTGAACACCTCCAGGGATGGGGCATCCACAGCCTCTCTGGGCAGCTGTTCCAGCACCTCACCACTCTCTCTGTAAAGAATTTCCCCCTGACGTCCAACCTAAATCTCCCCTCCCTTAACTTAAAACCATTTCCCCTTGTCCTGAAGAAACTGTGAAGGGGAAAGTGAATTTAAGAAAAACGTAAGGAAGTCTCCAGAGATTGCTTTTCTTATCAATGAATAAATAATGTGATTGACATCCATCATTCAAATGTACGTGTAGATTATAACCATTCAGCTACTGCAGAATGTTTGCATTTCCACAGTCTATTGCCTTGTTCCATTTAACACTGTGAGTTGGGCCAGTGGAGCTCTGCTTATAGCACTGGAGGCCTGATCTTGTCTAGCATCTTGGGTCTTTGCATGGGACTCTTTAATTTTTCTTTTATATGCCAAGTGATTATTTAAAGATCACTTAGTAAAACTTTCAAAATAATAAGTAAAAACACATCTACTGGTTTTTTTTTTACAGCTGCTAAATTCAGAAGTTCGTGTACTTCATTGCCTCTTCAGAAAAGGCCTGCATGTCTGTAAGCCTCTGGTTTGCTTTTTCCCCAAAGCAGTCAGTCCAAGTCCTCCCCAAGAAGGGAAGGTGACCCTCTTAAGGCCGTCCTTACTCTTTGTGACTGTTAATAAATTGCTTTGATCAGTATAATAATAGGAAAGAAATCAGACATAGAACATCTATGTCCTCTCTAAGTAAGGAGATAGATAACAGTTGTGATTAGAGAAAAATAATATAAATAAATATTTAAACAGTCACAGCCTACAGTCGGTGATTAAATGGGCTCATGTCTTATCTAACAAGTGCTTAATAAATGTTTTAGGCAAGATAATTTGAGACTGCAGTGTAAAAAACATGCGTTTGGTATGGTTTAACCAGCTAGGCATACACTTGCATAATTTGTTTCCCTTTCTCCTCTTCTGGACAAAAACTTTAACAAGATAGAAAGTACGATGAATTTTATGCCCAACCTACACCTAATAAAAGGAAGCAAGTTAAACTGCAACAAACTGCTTGATGTTTTCCAGGAACCATGTGAAATGGCTTCCAGAAAAACACCCAACAATGCCACAGATTGCATCCAAAACATCTCCATTCAATTGGCATGACATTTTCATTTTTACTGCTGTTTTTATATTGGAAAATAGTGCTTTGTGACATTCTTGAAAAAAGTTGTAAAACTGAGTTTATTTTTTGTTTCTTTGTGAATGCACTAATGGGAAAAACATTGGAAGGACAATACTTTTAGTAGAAGGGCTTTTGAGAGATTTATGCTGGGGAAAAAAGCCCTTCATATTAATTAGCCTATTGTACCTGTTCTATTCTTTCTTTTCTGTGCTGAGAAACATCAAGCTACTTACTCTGCTTTTACTCCATTCCTATCCTGCTCACCCTTGACCTTGGTTCTTAGAGTAGTCCTAATGGCTATCAAATTTTACAGTTTTCTTGGGCACAAGCATCTTGAAAATATCATGACAACCTGAAAGCCATAAAAACTGCACTGTGTGTTCCTCTTTGATTCATTAGATCGTAATGTTTTGAAGGTCACAGCATCTGAAGAATAAAGATGTTAGCATTTATGAGTATTAAAAAAGTACGTCAGTGTCTCAGGATGCAATAAATGATAGATTTTAATTGGTTTTCTCTTATGGCAAGAAGTGATTTAGGAAGTTTTTCATGGTAAGGGAATTTTGGAAATGGATTTCATTAAGGTGAAGGTCAAGGTTTTGTTTGGAGTAGAAAGAATTTGAATGAATTACATTTTCTTGTTTCTTGTTATTCCATTACTTTTTCTTAAAATTTGGGCATAGAATAGGATGCCAGTTCAGCTATCGCAGAAGTAAAGAGGGGAGCAGAGTGTCAGCAGTTAAGGTCAGCTTGGATAGAATTAGTAACATTTTCTCTGTTGATATTCAAACCCCTACTCGAGTCATCTATTGCAGATGTTAAGAGCAGAACACTGGAAGTTCAAATTATTTTGAACATGTGGAAATTTGCCGATGATAAACTCCTTGAGAATCTAATCATTTTAGTACCACTGCTCTGGTTGGACATTTTCCAGGCAGAGCTGAATTTTTGGTAAATTTGGGTTGTGCTTAACTGAAGCAGACCTTAACCTGTGAGATTTTTTTTTTTCTGGCCTTCAAATCTGGAAGTGGTTCCCTCATTAAGGAAAGTACAACTTGATGTATGAAATACAAATGCCTTAAATAGTTCGGGTTATCCAGGGTGTGTGTAACTGCTGAAAGTATGTTAAATATAGGATCTGCCAAAGAATCAGAGTGTGTACAAATACTGCCATGTTGTTGTTTTTTTTTGTTTGTTTGTTTGTTTAATCATTTAGTTCGGGGACCCCAAAAGCCATTAAAATAAGATGCTGATCTGATTATGGTTCAGGACTTGACATTGTTAGTATTGTTGTCTGTCTGCACGTTACTTCATTTCTGCCTGTTTCCTTAAAAGTAAAGTAACGTTATTGATGCTATGTTGCTGCTGCTTCTGAATTTGGAAGTGGGAACAAGATAATTAAGTGCTGATCCCATCTCTGGTATCTCTTTACCGTGAGTCTCTTCCTGGCTCCATAAAGCCAGTGAAAAAACTGCCTTGATTTCCTTGGGGTTGGGATTTCACCTCTGACCATGTCGCCTCTAGATACTACAAGATCACTGCTTTTCTCAGCATCTGAAAACAAGGTCGCATGAAACTACACAGTGAGGAAAAACAGCTCTCCTTCTACTCTAGTCTTAATCGTATAGTATCTGGAACCTGTTTTTCTTTTTGTTATTATTATTATTATTTGTGGAAGTGAAGATGCTGCTTTAGTCCTGAGAGAAGCAGTGACCAAAACTCAGTAATGAATCCATAAAAATTCTTGAAGGCCTTTCAAGAGGGAAGCCATTAAAATTGCAAAATATTACCACATGGAAATAAGTGTTCCAGCATTTTGCAATGTCCTTTGCTGCATACCAGTTCTGGATAAGCAGGCAACATATGCAACTGCAGAACAGTAGTATGCACAAGATGACTGATGATACAGAATCCTGCAAGTGATATCTTTTGTCCTCTATAGGTAAAACAGGTGGGCTGCAACCTCTCACCAAGCAAGACTTTAAATATAATGTTCCTCTGGCAGTGTTTCATTTAAAGTGGCAAAATGAATAGATGAAGATAATAACAGAAGTACTTTTCTCTTTAGATGTTGAATAAACATACAAATTTATCCATTGAGATATGCTAGCAAGGAATATAGTATTTATTTTTCTAATTGTTTTATGGATCTAACTCTTTAGGAAATACCCTCAGCTCTGTAACATATCTGTATGCTAAGTTTTGTTCATGGTTCTCTAATTTAGAAAAAATTGATGTGAGCAGACAGCTTCCTTTGGCTATTTATTTTAAAATGTCCAAGCACATAAATTATTCCTTTCAAAGTCAATTGCAATTTGTGTTTACTAAATTAACTCCAGATTCTTCCTTACATTAGTTGTCTTGAAATACTTTCAAATGAACCCATATTTTACCCTTTTCTACCCCTATTTTGAAGTACTACTGCATGGTGACTTTTGGGACCTGTGTCCTTGATAAGTGTCAAGGTACAGGTTTTTAGAATGCATGCTTTCCCATTTTCTGTAGAAATCTGTAAAGTACAACACTGAAGGCTGAATTTGGCTCATTGACTTTCAGCGCTCAGCCATTCTTCCCCTTGCATGCTAATAGCCCGAAGGCTTCTCCAGCAGCTTAGCTGTGACACCAATCCAAAATTTGTCAGTTCCACACAGACGTTTCCTTTGATTTCAGTGGCTTTGCCCATAATGGTCTGTAGCTGTGCTGACAAATACATTTTGTTTTACATGTTGTAAGGATTTTTGGACATCGAAGAACTTAGTGAATGGCAAGTGGTTTCATTAAGACTGGGAAAGAACTTTGCTGGAGGTGGTTTTTATGCTTTTCTGGGACAAAGTCTGTGCAGCCTTCTAGCAAAGATTGTTAGTGCTTGGAAAAGATGGCTAGCAAACAGCAAATTTCATTACATCAGGGTGAAAGTGATTAGACAAAATGGAAACTAGCGTTTTCCTCACTCAGTTTGGCAGTTTGGTTTGTATTTTGGACATTAGTTGTTATATAGTGATGCGTCTTCTACTTTCTGCTGAAATCAGAAAACTGAGTTACTGTGTTAGCAAAAGCAGAAGAGATCAATTCTTGTTTTACTCTGAACTTTTCTTAGCCAAGTTGTTTGTGCTCCTGGAAGATTTGCTTCTGGAAGTTTATAAATCACAGTGACTCTGTGGCACTTCTGAGAGAGCCATCCCTTTGCAGAATACACAAAAGAAACACATTTCTGTGCTGTTGTGAGTCTCACTTAAAATGCTAGGATTCTGTCAGACAGCTGGCCAGGTTCTTTAAAAAATGTTCTCAAATCCTTGTATAATAGTGTCATTCTGGATGTACCCTTCAACTCACACCATCGTTTGTTGTTGATGAAGGAGGACAGCAGCAGTGCATGGAATTGCTGCATTCCCTAAAGATGCTGATAGTTCTTTCCCAGCTGCACAATAAGGCTCACCTCTGCTTTCCAGAAGGATATATATTGTACTATCCAAGCTTCTTACATCCTGAGAAATAATTGAACCTGCGCAGTTCAAGAATCAATAAGCGATCTTTTTATTTCTCTCCCCCCATTCCCTGATAATGGTATATTTTAAAACTTTTGAAACAAGCAGTGCATTTACAAGATTTCCCAAACAAGTTCCAGAAAGGTCTTGCCCACTAGCAACTGAAAATGTGGTTGTATACATCCAGCTCTGGCCTTGGGAGTTGCTGTCTCATTTGAATATGGTAAGCCCAAGTAGGTTTTTTGCAGACTATATCATTGTTTTAAATATTCCTATATCTTCTAAGCCTGGAGTATTTAATATTTTTTTTTTTTCCTGGGGTCCTATAATTGCTGCCATTGTAATTCCGTATGAAATGTATTCCTCCTGGAGAAAAAACTGCAATACTTTTCTCAGGAAACCTATTCCAACCTTTTCTTTACCACGGAATCACAAAACAGGAATCTCACCCTCTGGCTTATGTTGGTTCCCTACAGCAGGTTACACAGGAAAGCATCCAGGCTGGTTCTGAATACCTCCAGAGAAGGAGACTCTACAGCCTCTATAGGCAGCCTGTTCCAGTGATCTGTCACCCTCAGAGTAAAGAAGCTTTTCCTCACGTTCAGATGGAACTTCTTACTTCCACTTTGTACCCATTGCCCCTTGTCCTGTTGCTGGGCACCACTGAAAGCAACCTGGCTCCATTCACTTGACTCTGTCCCACTAGATATTTATAAACATTGATCAGATCGCCTCTCAGTCTTCTCTAGGCTGAACAGTCCCAAGGTTTTCAGTCTTTCCTCATATGGGAAATGCTCCAGGCCCCTCATCATCTTTGTTACTTTACTGGGTTCTCCAGAGGTTCCCTGTACTTCTTGATCTGGGGAGCCCAGAACTGCATGCAGCACTCCAGATACGGCCTCACCAGGGTAGAGAAGAGGGAGAAGAGAACCTCCCTTGACCTGCTGGCTGTGCTCTTTTTAATGCACTATCAGTCACTCCAAGAGTTGCCTATCTGCACGGCTAGAATTATCTGGATTAAAAACTTTGACAGTATTTTGCCAATCTGGATAAAACTGTTGGCTTCCAACTGAGAGCTAGACTGCAGCAGATCTTGCTAATTCAGCATTGCATGTACTGCTTATTTTGTTCTGTGTTATGGCAGTTCTTTCATGATGAATAACATTTTTAAGTGATCAAACGCTACAAAAACTTTAAGGATAGTTGAAACCACAAAATTAATGGAAACAGCTAGCTTTCTGCTTAGAGCTGTTTGGAGCCCAGAATTCAATTAACACCCAATTCTGTCAATTACAGGAGGAAAACAGTAATAGAATATGATCTAAACAAAAGGAAGCAAACAGCTGGCCCCATAGCTAGAAATCTTGAGTTTTACTGCAGATAAAATTAAGAGCAAGCCTACCGTCCTTATGTGTTTGAATGTACTCCTATTGCGTTTATTGCTGTATTAGGCTTACTGAGGAAACCATATCGTGCCATGTCACGTGTAATATTCTGCCTGTGAACTACAGTTTTCAACACTCTCCATTGAGGTATTCTTTAAAGAATGTCCCCTTTCAAGATGGAGTGGTGTTTGTGTTGTTTGCTGGTACTGTGTCTGCATTTCTCTTGGAGCAACTGGAGCTTGAAACAAGTTCGACCTTTCAACTTTGTAGGCCTTGTACAGATTTTTGGTTGAGGTTTGTTGAATAATTTTTCTTTAGAGATGGTTTGCTTTATTTATTTATTTATTTTGAAAATCACCAGCCTTATCCTCTTGGTGTTTTATTAACAGTACTGGACATAGCAATTCCAGTCAGCCAACAGATGATGTCTCTTAAATGACATGATGTTTTTGGAGGGGGAAGACACACCAAAGAAACCCCACATCATGTCTCTTAAAAAAAAAAAAAAAAAAAAAAAGGACAACATTTAGCTTCGCTCCTTGTTTTCCTTGTTTTGTAGCCTTCTTGGGGTACAAAAGGGAGAGGAAGTCCTCTAACCATGTGGGAAAATTTAACATAACTGGAACTTCTTGAGAAAAAGAGGTGGAAAGAATCTGTCTCTTTAGTTATTTTTTCTGGTTGAGGTATCTGTTAGATTACCCTTTCTGGAACTTAAGTATCCGTATTGCATCAGCACCTTGAGCTCCTGATCATGGTGTAGATTTTTAGAAATCAATATTATATGAAGGAAAAAACTTTACATTACTTTAATCTTTGTCTCTTTGGAAGGCTCTCCTGTCACTTACTTAAAAATATAGTCCCACTTGATTCATTGTTTGAGAAAAGGAAATAAATTCATCAGGGCACTGTGGTCTGATGAACGTAACAACTGATCGCACTTTCTTCTGAATTCCTTCTTCTGAAGAAACTTGGTGCTGGATGAAAGTTAGAAGGGGCCTAATAAGCAGTAACTGATTTTCTGGTTATTGTTTTCCGGAAAAATCACAGAGGAAGCTATTTGTTGCCATACTGGACTCTGGAAGGTAGAGTACATCCACAGGCTGTGCTGACATGGGACTTGCACAACTAATGGATGGAAATTCTTAGTGAAAGATGGGAACTCTGCAAAATAGAGCAATGATTGAAAGATTGGAAAGTTTACATTTTAGCAATGGGCAGTATTTTTATTAGGAAGAACCTGTCTCCACTTCCTTATTTCCAATATTTTTGTTGTGCTGAATGCTGATTTACAAAAAAAATATTCACTGGTTTTGCGTTGAAGTTAAATTAATAATTCCCATTTTGAGCTGCTGAGGAGATTGTAGAGGAAGGCCTTCAGAGTTGTTAGATAGAAGTGAAAAGAGATGTAAGCTACTCTGAGCTCAAGGGAGATTTTCAGGATAGGCAGACCTGAGGGGGGTGGCTTGGAAAGAAGCCGAGGGGAGGACCTCTCCCTCCTCTGGTAGACCATTGAATCATTAAGCTTGGGAAAGACCTCCAAGATAATCTGTTCCAACCATCTATCTACCGCCAATATTGCTGGCTAGACTATGTCCCTAAGTACTACATCTACCTAGGCGTAGTACTACATCTACCTACTACATCTATGTTAGGCGTTCCTTAAATACCTCCAGGAATGGTGACTGCACCACCTCCCTGGACAAAATGTTTCAATGCCTCACCACTCTTTCTGAGAATAAATTCATCCTGATATCTAATCTGAGTCTCCCCTGGCACAGTTTGAGGTCATTCCCTTATGTCCTTTTGCTAGTTACCATGGAGAAGAGGCTGAACCTCACTTTGCCACAACTTCCTTTCAGGGAGTTGCAGAGAGCAATAAGGTCTTCTCTATGTCTCCTCCAAACTAAACAATCCCTGTTCCCTCAGCTGTTCCTCATGAGGATTGTGCTCCAGACCCTTCACCACTTTTTTTGCCCTTCTCTGGACACACTTTAGGGCCTCACTGTCTTTCTTGTAGTGAGGGGCCCAAAACTAAACACAGTACTCGAGTTGCAGCCTCACCAGTGCTGAATACAGGGGGACAATCACCTCCCTGCTCCTGCTGGCAGCGCTCTTTCTGGTACAAGCCATTGGCTTTCTTGGCCACCTGGGCACACTGCTGGCTCACGTTCAGGTCAGCATTGACCAACACCCTGAGATCTATATCCACCACACAGCTTTCCAACCACTCTGCCCCAAGCCTGTTGTGTTGCTTGGGGTTGTTGTGACTGAAGTGCCACACTTGGTTTTGTTGAACTTCACCCTGTTGTCTTCAGTTCAGCAATCCAGCCTGTCCAGATTCCTCTGTAGGGCCTTTCTACCCTCAGGCGGATTGACATTTCCTCCCAGCTTGGTGTCATCTGCAGATGTACTGAGGGCACGCTCAATTCCTTCATCCAGATCATTAATTAAAGATATCAGACAGGATAGGCCAGTACTAACCCCTGGGAAATGTCACTTGTGAGTGGTCACCAGCTGGATTTAACTCCACTCATCACCACTCTCTGGGTCTGGCCCTCCAGCCAATTCTTTACCCAGCAAAGGGTGTAGCTGTCCAAGCCATGGGCCGACAGCTTCCCCAGGAGAATACTGTGGGAGACGGTGTCAGTGGCTATGCTAAAGTGTAGATAGACTACACATTGACAGCCTTTCCCTCATCCACTAGGCGGATCACTTGATCATACAAGGAGATCAGGTTGGTCAAGCAGGACCTGCCTTTCATGAAACAGTGATGGCTGGGCCTGATTCCCCAGTTGTCCTGTACATGCCGTGTGTTCTCACTCATGACGGTCTGTTCCATTAGCTTCCCCAGCACCAAGGTCAGGCTGGCAGGCCCGTAGTTCCCTGGATCCTCCTTATGACCTTTATGGTAGATGGGAGTCGCATTGGCAAGCTCTCCATTTGTCCAAGATCACTGATAGATGGTAGAAAGCACCTTGGCAATCACCTCTGCCAGCTCCCTCAGCACCATTGGGTGGATCTCATCTGACCCCATGGACTTGTGACAGTCCAGGTGGAGTAGCAGGTCTCTAACTGTTTCTGTCTGAATTGGAGGGGTGGGGATGGCTATTCTGTACATCAGCCCAGATTTCCAGGTCAGGAGGCTGAGTCCCCTGAGCATAAATGGTCTGATCATATGTCTCAAAAGACTGTGCAAGGAAAGGCAAACTTAGGTTCGAGCTAAGGGCTGGAAATGTGTGAAGATCCCCTGGGTGACTGAGTTCCAGCTGTCTTTTCGGAAGCATTTGGTTTTCCCAGACTACCTTGCTGTTTTGCCATTGTGTCTGGGTATGATACCAGGTAGCAAATCTTTTCTGGTGGTAATTTTAGAAGTTTTTTGTATTTCATTTTAATCCTAAAAAGTCTGTGTGAACCTAGTACAGAAATACTGCAGCCATCTTTGCAATGAAAGGCACATTTGAAATGCATGACCAGGATAGTTTTAATGTACCAAAAGGTGATTTCCTGAGGATTATTTTAACTCTGCATCATGCAGCATGTAACTTAGGGACAGTAGCTAGCAGCTTTGGTCTAGCATGCCATAGATTTAGAGCTGATAGCAGGACAGAAGGCTGTCTGTAATTATTTGTGAATTTTTAGTTGGCTGATGTGCACTGCTGAATGATTCATATCAGCAATTGTAGTACTGACATCCCATCTGTGTGTCAAAATATAATTTGTAGAAAGAAGAAAGTTTTGCACTTTCTAGAATGAGTGAAGAAGTGATTTTTATGTGAGTCAGGAAAGATCATAGAAGACTTGTTTGCATTTGAAGCTGTCACAAGGTTATCTATATCTATCTGTGTCCGTGACAGAGGGACAGCAGGTACACAGGCTGGGGGGGTGTCAATAGTTTATGGGTCAGTTCGGCCCAGTTCTGTGACTAATGGAGCAGGAACCCATGAGTCCATGCCCTGGGAAAAGGGAAAGGGGAAAGGAAAAGGGGAAGGGTAGGGAGATGGGCCTAAAAACAGAACAGCAGCAACAATCTGAGGAGGAAAATTAATTTACTAAATATGATATCAGAATGCAAAATAGCACAATATAATACAATATATAATTGAAACTGAGGCTAATAAATCAAATAAAATGAGAGAGAGAGGGTCCAGAACAGAAGGCCTTACTCTGAATTGAAGGTGAAACGGCTGGGGAGCGCACCTAGGCAGCAAGAGAGAGAGAGCGAGTCCTGTGAGATGCCAGAACCTTTATCTTCCCCTCTGAATGCAGAGTCCTTTGGGGTATGAAGTTCTTCTCTTCTGAGAGCCAAGTATTTGGAAAATCGGTGGTTCATGGAAATGGGGCGTTAACTCTTTAACTCCCAGTGCTTTACATGATGTTATGATGTAGAATACCAATAACAAAAATCATAAGACCATGACAGTAGCAGAATGCATTTCTTGCTATTCATGCTGTTTTTCAAGATGCATGCCAATGTACAAAAATAATTTAAAATAATCTAGCATACTTTCTAAGAATAAAATTTTAGATTTTGTTGTTGTTGACATATTTGTATTAATATGGAAAATTTTAATAGGACTTGTTTTCTGGGGTAGGAGAGGAGAGACAAAACTATACCGTGTTATCAAGAGCAGTTCCATGGTGCTCAGTGGATAGTGACAGCTATTTCAGAAATTGTGCTTTTCAAGATTTACTGCAAGAAAAGCAGCTTGTTGTTGTGAGAAGTTGTGAGGAGTACATCATATCATCATTATACTGAGAAAACTTTTTTTCTGGTTAAAGAAAACATGCTTTCCTCTTATGTATTATGCCATGTTAATAGTATGTTTCAGATAGTTGTTTTTACTACCAAGTCAAACATTTGACGAGGTGGTGGAGTCACCGTCCCTGTCAGTGTTCAAGAGGCATCTGGGTGAGGAGCTACGAGATATGGTTTAGTGGTTTGTGGTAGCAATGGTAATGGGAGGATGGTTGGAGTAGATGATCTTGTAGGTCCTTTCCAGCCTTATGATTCCATGTTTCTGTGATTTTAATGCTTTGTCTGCTTGATTATTTAAAATAGAAAAATACAGTTTAAAGAGAAAAATGTACACAAATCACTTAAAAAAAATAAATCTGGCAATATATAATTGTTTCCTCTGTTGATGCTACCATTACTTTGGACAGAGTGTGCTATGCTGAAACTTGCTGAATTTAGTCTCATACAATCCGCATTTATTCTGTCAGTAATTCTCTTGGATGAATTATGCAATATGAGTGTATACAATAATTAGGATCATACTTGTATTCAAACCTATGTTTGATTGGAGAAATTTTTCTCTTAGAATTATCTTTTTACAGTTTTTTCCCCCTCCTTTTATATTTTAGATATTGATGAGTGTGAAAATGACTTCTACAATGGGGGTTGTGTCCATGAGTGCATCAACATTCCAGGCAACTACAGATGTACGTGCTACGATGGGTTCATGTTGGCCCATGATGGCCACAACTGTCTTGGTAAGTAGTGAATGCTGGAAAGAAAGTTTCATTTCATGGCTGTAGCAAGAGTCTGATGTTTTGATTGCATTTTATTTTGTAAAAAAATCTGATTCAGATCCAATTGAAGAAGTTGAAATGTGCCCACTGACTCCAGTGTGATTTAGACAAGATCCTTAAAGTTGGCACTCATCATCCTAACATACTCCAGTCAGATTATCTGTTCCTAACGCTTTAGGTCAAGGTGGTGGGGCTTTTTAAACAAAGCCTTTGCTGGACACTTGGGTTTCTTTTTTAATGGAAGTAATCTGTCCTATTCTCTTTGATATATTTTGCCTGTTTCTTCCAAATTTTGTAATCCCAGTCATTTATTTAAAGCTCACTCCCCACCCTTTTTTCCTTCCTAGGGTAACATATTTCAAGGATGTTCTGTATGAACATAGATTACTAAGTGTTAGAAGTGCAAATTTGTGTTGTTTTGTTTGTTTGTTTGTGTTTATGAAGGAGTACTTCGACAATAAAACAAGGCAGAAGAGTAGTTATTAATAGATGTTTACAAAGGGAATGGGCACAGTCCACTAACTTTACAAAAACAGGTTCAAGATGTTAGTTGCTTCAGCAGCTTTTAGGATTTAGGAATTTTGATTCATGTTCATTGCTTTGTTTTAAATAGGTGGATCTGATCCAATGTACTCCAAAAAAAAACCCACTTGTTTTGTTTAAATTTCTTCACACCAACTGCCTGGAAATGAACTTTGATCACTACATCCAGTTTCTCGTACCTGCTTGCTGGGTAGTTATTTTAGTTATATCTTAGTGCCTAGTGACTATCTTTCTCATTATTCCCAATATAAATGCGAGGAACACTGTTTGTTCGGTCCCAAATTCGTTTTGAGTTGATGTGCATAAAACAGTGCAGAAAAGGGATATTTCATCTGTGTTCTGCAGCACTTTCACTGTGGTAGAAGCTGATGTTCTTTGCAAGAAAAATAAGGCAGTTATGTAGCAGAAATAATAATGTCCAGTAACATCAGTCTGCACTCACTAAAGCCATGGAACAGCTAGAATTTCTGAACAAATTTCTGGTTAGCCTTTCAGTAGATGTATTTCATACTTCGTTCATTTCCAAACGAAGTAATATTTATTCAGATGGATTATACATCCTGACCATTGACAGGTTTTTGACGCAAACTTCCAAATTTCATTTATCATAGAACAGACTAAATAGATTTATATGTGTAAACCTGAGGTGGCCAAATGATTAATTGTGCAAGAGGTATTTCTTACAAAAAGAGCAGCCAGCCATTCATTTTCAAAAAAAAAAAAAAAAAAGAAAAAGAAGAACTCTATTTATATTAATGTTCACATATATCTCTTAATAAAACAGGACACAAGTAGTTCAGCTATTTGGAATTCAAGTAAATGTGTAGATATATTGTTTCTAACAGCTTGCTAGTATCAACTTCGTTTCCAGTTATTCCCATAGAAGTAGGGAAAAATATAGTGGCAATTACGAACAGCAAAATGAGTAACCTGATAAAAGATGAACCTTTCAGATCTGTGGGATTGTCTTGGACCCATACTATGTTGTTCTTCTCTGATCATGCAAGATACAGGCTGGATCTACAGAGATAAATGGATTTCTAATTTTCTTTTCATAGATTTCTACTTGGTTTTGACACAGATAGGGGAAAGACAATAATATAAACCACTGTTTATACAGGTGGTATAAACACTGTTTAACAGGAGGCTCTGGTTCCAAGTATTGGTCCAAAGCTTACCAAGATAGTTTGTGAGAATCATATTCATAATCTTGGAGCTAGCATTTTGTATTACTCCAAGGATGTTAGAAACCATGTTTCCACTAGAAGTGAACAAATGAGTGGGAATGATAGCAAAGGACTCTTTCTCCCAGCAATTAACTTGAGGACACAAAGATCACAATTATCCTTTAATTTTGTTTCCTCAAATGCAGATTGAATACTTTCAACTAATGAATGGTCTTTTACAAAACATTTGGCACTGTCCTGCACAACGTCCATGTCTCCACATTGGAGAAAGAGAGATGTGGCAGATGGACCACTAGGTGGATAACTAATTGGCTGGATAGTTGTGCTCAAAGAGTTACTGTTAATGCCTTGATGTTCAAGTGGGGTCAACAGGTGTTCCTCAGGGCTCTGTATCACTATTTAACATCTTTGTCAGCAACATGGACAAGGAGGCTGACTGAACTCTTAGTAAATTTGTGGGTGGCACCAAGATGAGCATTGCAGTCAACACGTTGGAAGGAAGAGATGCCATCCAAAGCGATCTTAACAGGTTCAGTAGGTGAGCCTGTGCAAACATCATATTATTCAAAACAGGCCAAGGACCCACACCTGGGGTAGTCCCAAATATGAATACAGGCTGGGTAATAAGTGGACAGAGCAGCCCTACAGAGAAGGACTTAGGGGTTCTGATGGATGAAGAGCTCGGCATAAGCTGTCAATTTACACTTTTTGCCCAGAAAACCAACCATATCTTGGGCTGCATCAGAAGAAGTGCAGCTAGAAGGTTAAGGAGGTGATTCTCCCCTTCCACTCCACCCTTGTAAGAGCCTACCTGATGTGCTGTGTTCAGCTCTGGAGCCCTCAGCATGAGAAAGGTGAGGAGCTGTTGGAGCGGGTCCAGGCAGAGACCACAAACATGCAGAAAGCTGAAACACCTCTCCTGTGAAGAAAGGCTGAGGGATTTGGTCATGTTCAGCCTGGAGGAGATTCTGAAAAGACCTCATTGCAGTGCTGAAAAGGGGCCTACAGGAAAGCTGGAGACAGACTCTTTGTCAGGGAGTGCAGTGATAGGACAATGGTTTTAAACCAAAAGAAAGGAAATTTAGATTAGATGTTAGGAAGAAATTCTTCACTCAGAGAGTGATGAGGCACTGGCACATGACACCCAGAGAAGCTGTGGATGCCCCATCCCTGGAGATGTTCAAGGCCAGGTTGGATGGATCCCTGGGTAGCAAGCCTGTCCATGGCAGGAGGTAGGAACTGGGTAGTCTTTAAGGTTTCTTCCAATCCAACCCATTCAGTGATTCTGTGTCCCAATAAAATAACTGCATTTCCTTAGAGGCACTGAAAAGGGAATGAGGGCCCATTCCTCTTTCTTCCTTAGTTAAAATTTGCTGAGGATGAAAGTTTTAGGGTCTCAGGCTGGACTTTATAATTGTGGCAGTACCCGTGCAAACCCTTCTATTACTTGCTGTTGTGAATTAACTCAGGATTAAGATGCTGTCCTTAGAAAAGAGGGAATTTCAGATTTCTGCCACTGTTTGGTCCCTAGCTCTCTGCTTGTGTTATCAGTTATACTGCCTGCTGAGATAGCATGCTTATTCCAATGACCTCTTCAGTATCAATTTTGAACAGGAGTGCATTCTAGTCTTTCCATCCTGTAACAGTTCTATTTCCTTTCACTTAAACTACCAGAAGGAAGTAAATGTAGTTGGCTGTTTTTAAGAGAACCCACTATGGTTTTAAATGTTAAAACAAAAAACCGCTGTATTTGCATGTGTGAAATTAGGATTTCTGTAGCCTTTTGGAAAATTCACCCAGCATGCAAAACTTGGTTAGTTTATGACAATTAATAGTTTTGGCTTTTTTTTTTCTCGGTGAAGAAATTAGAAACTTAAATAAATTGAAGCTTTGATGAGTCCACTAATTTCCACCTTTTCTCTGAGAAATCGCTTATTTTTCATGGATTATAAGAAATCGAAGAACTCTTCACAAAATCACTGATAATATTTGCCATCTTTTATTGAATTATTTTACTGATATCAACTGTAACAGCTTCCCTACCCCCATCTACCCACACATACACTTTCTATAGGACTTCACAGAACTCTCAACGTGAAGTTTGCTAATTAGGTACTATATCATATATTTTGTGTAACAACTTTATTCTATTTCCAAGAAAGGGCATGCGATGTTTGATCAGCAAGCTGAAATTAAGTCTGTAAATACATTAGGTAGTATTGCAGGATATTGCATAGAATGATGTGGTTTTCACAGAATTTACATAAAAACCTATAAAACATGCTGTAGATGGATTTTGAAAACTCTGCCTGGAACAATTTTTCATGTAGCACCACAGATGTATGGGCTTGGGTGGAAGTTGATTTTCTGGGTCTGAACCAAGTTATACAATCCCTACTTTTCCCTTGGATTTTGGTCTTGGAGACATTATTGTTAGGGTCTGCTCTGTCATCACATGGGAAGCCAGGCAGCAGGAATTGTTACGGAGAATTTGATTAACTAAGCATAAATGCCTCTGCCACTTGGAGAGTGCTGGACCTGACAGATGTGATGTGGGATCTATAGGAATAGATCTGGAGTTTGAGCTGTTGGCCAGATGGAATAATATAAGGAATCTAAAATGATGTCAGACTCCTGTATTTAGACAGCTGAATTGCTCTCTCAGTGACCTGTGTTGCATTTTATCACATACACATCACCAGAAATACTGGTTTAACAATTTGAAATAGAAGGCCTAGGAATGGGAGTCAGTGGTAGTTCAGTGCTAAGCCTGCAGGCCAACTAGGAACCTCTGTGAAACAGGTTGTAACGGAGAAGACCTGCATCAGGATTTCTTTATCTATTGCTTGACTGAAGTCTGTACAAAATCTTAAACCTTCTTGTCCGTGTTTGGATTCCTTTTTCAACATTTACTGGATGTCTTTCTAGTTATGTTAGTATAGAAAGATAATTACAATCTTCTTTATAAATAACAAATGTGAAGTATTCACAGCTAAGTAGATCAAATGTGGTTGACAGGTTAAGTGTTTTTTCCTGAGTTCTTGTTTCAACATTTTTCTCTTTCTTTCTAATCAAGTGAAATTTCTTACTTATTTATTTGTTGGGAGGAAGTGTTTGGTTAAGATTTCCTGGATAAAATTTGTGCTGGAAAATGTCCAAAACCATTCTCAGGGGAACTCAACTTGCTTTTTGTTTGACATTTTTATTGAGGAATTTCTCAAATATAACATGAAATGACACCATAGGGAATTCAAACTATGATGAGATCCTTGTCTATCTAAAATAATTTATTTTAGCAGCGTAATCACTTGGAATAGCAGTAGTTCTTTCTGGAAATTGCTCTAAATTCTGATCTATGGATGCAAAACTGATATTTGGTCTCATGCAATGAGCTTTCTTTATCCTTCATTTGAAACCAGTTGTGAAATAGGTTTTCCTCTCTCGTGTATGAAATACCAGCTGTTTTTTAATAAGCAATTAGCTCAATGGTCCAGATGTTCTTTCCTTTTTGACTATTTTTTCTCCATGATCTTACTGATAAATTGATCTTTCCTTCTTTTTGTCTTTTACATGTTGAGATATGCTATCAATTTCCATTTGCTTTTGCCTTTAGGAGAGGTTATGACTTCACTGATTGTGATTCCTATTGCTATTACTATCAAACACATTACCCATCTCATTTACAGGAAATCAGTTTCTGCTCTCTGATAAATGGTGAAATCTGAATTTGAACTACAGAGTATCAAGAGATAAGACTTATTGCCTTTTAAACTAGTTATTCAATATACATTCTCTCCTCTGATTCAGGATGACACTGAAAGGTGTTCCTAGTTTGCATAGATTTTTACTTCTTTGACGTAATATTCAATAAGAAGACTGGACTTCTGCATATATCTTAATGGATTATTAAGTTGAGGCCTCTAGCATCTGGGCATACTTGTACTGCATCTTTGTGTCTCACTGGAGCCTCATTGGAGATACACAGCAGAATTGCTCCTTGACAGCAAGACTGCTAGAAAACACAGACTGAGAGTGGTATTGTAAACCTGAGTGTTGTATGAAGTGAGATATACTACTGCTGGGGATGCCATAGAGAGAATTGAGAATTTGTCCTCCTTTTCAAAGAGAATTTCAAGGGATCTTTGTGTAGTTGCCACTCTAGAGGCACTGGAATGTAGTCAGGAGGATAAGAGAATTTCCAGTGTTTTTGTTTGTTGTTCTTAGTTTATTTTCAAGCTATTGGGAATTGTTATATGGAAAGAAACCCTCTGCTCTTTAAGCAGTAGTAAGTCTTCAGCTGTTGCGGGACTGTTCAGTTTAATGCACTGCAGGTGGAAAAGGCCGAAAGAGAGCAGTGATACTAATGTCTGTCCTAGAAAACCTGGCTGATGTCAAAAGAATGAAATAAAAGCTGTAGTTTGCTTCCATGGAAGAGAAGATGAAAAAAAAAAAAAAAGACACAATAATCATGAAGTCCAAAAAAGACTACTGCAAAGAATTGCAATTTTAATGATTATTTTTCATAGGTGTGCCAAACTGAATGAGGTAGTGTGGTAGTGTTTGGTTACTCCATGTGGGAAATTCAGAAAGAACAGTGAATTATTTTTCCTTTGTTCTAAAGGAATTCTCATGTGGAGTACCACTATCTTACATTCATCTCTCTCCTACTGTATGAAAATGTTACGCATCCTAGGAGAGTATTATATGCTGTGTTGGTCTGAAGCATTGCCAAAGAAGAGAATTTTAAGCTTATCACTAATAAACCAAGGGATTTATCCAGGAAAAGCTTAATGGAAACATTGCTGAAAGCTGTTCTTGCTGATACTCCTGAGTAAGTCTTAGAAAGTAATTCAGCATCTGAAAATAGAAAGTAGAAGAGAAGAGAATGCCCTGACTATGTGAGTGAGAAAGCTGAGAGCCTCACTTTGCAAAATTTTCTTGCTAAAGGGCTCGCATATCAGCTGATACTCTAACTGTGCCAGACCGCCTGGAATTCATCCATCTCTGATCAGAATGTGAAAAAAGGAGTGTGTAAGAAAAATCTGCAGAAACAAAAGGTGACTGCCATTGATTCTTATGTGAGAAGAACATGTGGTACTGCCTCCAAATTCTGCTTTTGTGTCCTTGTGTACATACAGTTAGAGAATTCTTCCTTAAACAGTTGACACAACTCATTGTTTTCTGTTTGTCAAACCAAATCCATGTGTGAAAAATATTTCATGTTAAAGGATGTTATTGCTTGTAGTAATATTCTTCTTTTGCTTATCTAATCATAAGATACAGATGTGAGTAGTTATGAAATACTACTCAGCTCTCTGTTTTTTGGAGGGTTTTTTTTTTGTTTCATTTTTATTTTCCCCTTAACTCTAATTTCTGATTGTCCCTTTTTAATAGAGAGTACACATTGTTTTTTCACAGAAGATTTCTTGCTTTCAGGTTCCGCTCATCTTTTCTTTCTTTTGAAGATAAGTAGAGGTCTTATGAAGTCCTCTGTTCTCTGTAATTTCTCTGTAATTTCTGTAATTATTAAGTGAGATACGAAGGTTTTAAAGTCTTTTATAGGCCATCAAACAAGATACAAAGGAGCTTGAACAAAATTTTTATCATGATCTATTCAGAGATATATTTATTTTGTTTATAGATTATACCATTATATTAATTGCTATGACTTTACAAACATTAATAGATTTATCCTCACCAAGTCCTATAAAAGAATAACTTTCATTGCTTTTATAGATGAGGAACCAAGGCACATGGATTAAGTGATTTCCTGATCTTTGCACAGGATGTCTGTGTGTCTGCAGCATAGCCAAGTGTAGAATTTCTATCCTTCTCATTCCCTTTTTTTATTGCAAATATGCTGTGTGACTTTGATTTCTCTTATTTACAGGAAAGTAACAATTACTAAATTTGACCATCTACAATGTGATATCTCAATCTTCTTGTATGTCATACTTCCTGGAAATAATTGATTTTGGAGATCCAGTATGGCATATGTTTCTTCAGCAGTTGATTCTGTGTCTTTGATTCAGAAGAGTCCTAGGAAACAGAGTGAATTTTTGATTATAAATAAGGCCAGGATTGCAAGCTCTGTAGTTCATTATGGATTCCATTGAGTTCACTGCAAGAGCTGAATATTCATTCTGATAGACAAGCACACAAGCACAGTGTCAGCTTGAATCCAGTAACGAAAATTTCAGTAGCAAGGTCCTGGTTATGTCCCCAGTCTCGAAGATCTGCTTTAGACAGAAGGCCTGATTTTCCAGTCTGAAAAGTGTAACTTTACTGTTTTACCTGTCTGTTCTTAGGTGGTATTTTGCCTTTCTTCATGAATAGTAACAGTCATATGGAGTCCCCTGTGGGAAAGAAGTAGGTAGCACTTTCCTGGGAGCTACCAAGTCTGTTCCAGGACTGGTACTGATCTGCCAGCTTTGGCAGGTGGGGTAGAGCAATAGAACAGTAAGGCATTTGGGGGCCAGCAGCTAAAGAAGAAACTCCTGAGACAATCTAGGAGCAGATGGGCAGGATTTTAAGTAACATCTGCCTGTTATAAAATGGGCTTTGGGATCCAAGAATAAAAACCAGGCTCATGTCTGAACTGTCATAATTTATTTTCTTCTGAGGTCTGAAGTTAGGCTGTAGAACCAAGTTCTTGCCTTGCTGTGTTGCTTTGAGATCTGCTGGCTTATTTTAAAAGAGAAGGAATTTCAACCCTGACATGCAAGCTTAAGACCTGACTGGGTAGTAGTAACAAACAATCTGATTCAGATTATGATAACATTATTTATGCACAGGTATATATATAACAGAATCACAGAGTGGTCTGTGCTGGAAGAGACCTTAAAGCCCACCTGCTTTCAACCCTCCTGCTGTGTGCAGGGTCACCTCCCACTAGCCTGGTTGCCCAGGGCCCATCCAACTTTTTGTTTTTCTTTCAAAAACAGAAACAAAACACAAAAAGCCAAACACAGACACGCAAACAAGAACAACAAAAACCAGCCAACACAACACTAAAACACTTTGAACTCAAAATCTAATCTATGTATTCTCACACCTTAGTTTGTCTGAGTGTATACAGTAGGTTGGGGGATTATGGCCTAATCTGCCAATCAACATGAAGTGGGAGGGGAGTTGAAAGTGTATGTGAAACCATTTCTAGAGCTTTCAGATGCAAAATGTTAAGAAGTGATGTATAACTGATCTAGGGTTGCATAATCACTGGTGTGATGAAAGGGACCACTGCCTTCCTTTTAATTCAGCTTTATTTTTCTTCATTTCCAGACAGCTGCATGCAGTGTGTTGCTTCCTTGAACTGAAATTGTATGCTTATATTACTGAGGTTTATTTTTCTTTATGTTTCCCAACAGTTCAAATAGATTTTTTTTTTTTTTAATGTGAAGATTTCTAATATAAAACTAAACAACTTTTGGAAAGTTAGAGGTTTTTTTATGCTTCATAAAAACAAGTATGTTAAAAAGAAGCTAAGAAATGGTCCACTTCCTTCTCCATCTATCAGTTTTCCTTGCCCTTCCTTTCTAATCCCAGGAGACTATTAGGAGCTGACAGTACTGTCCTCCTCTGGAACTTCAACAGGGCTTCTGGCAACGTTATCAGTTATAAACTCTTACAGATTTTCATGGTTGCTGATTTTAAACTCCTTGGCAGGTAGAGGAGGGCTGAATAAACCAAATAGCTTCCTTTTTGTAACTCTTCATTTTTTAAAAAATACATGCAAAGTTATGACGTCTTTTTTTGTTGTTGTGGTTAGTTTGTTTTAGAGAAAGTTATTTACTTATCTAAATCTTGAAGCTCATTTTCAGTGGTTGCAGTGAGAGTTTTGCTTGAGCAGAACTTTGGAATTTAGTAACTTTACGTCTTAAAAGAGGGAAGCCAAACTTCAAAATCAGGGCTTAGTGGTTAAATAATAGGGGGATCTATTCTACATTGGAGAGACTCAGGCACAAGATGAGAATGGGGTCCTCTATAAAATACATATAAAGAGTGAGTGAAAAAAGTGTTAAAGTGAAAGCTTTCACAATAGAAATATCTGTGTGCTTTAAAAATGTATGCATTCTCTACTTCTGTGGTGAGTGACAGTAACTGGGTCGCTTGAAGTTTAATAAAAACTTTGGGATTAGGGGACTCTTGCCATTTATGGCCCAGAGATACAAATCCACTGACCCTCCTCTGAACAGCTGAGTACATCCACAAAAAGCCACACTGCAAATTGCTCAATTTTAGTCTCTGGTGCATTCTGCTAGGATGAAAAGCGTCAGTTCATTTTTGATGTTCTTCAGATGCAAGCCTGAATAAGAAAGAGAGTTACTTTCTGATATGTTTTGTCAGGGAACTAATTGTCGTTCTGTTACTGTTTTTTTCAGATCTTTTATCACTCATACTGTGTGTATGTAATGTCTGTACAATAGATGAAGGATAAGAACTGTGATTCATCACAGCAGTGTAAACTATCTAGTCTCTGTTACTGTGGCATCATCTGGTTTTATAACATGTACTGCTGTTGTGTAATGCCTTCTGCTAACTGAATATGACATGCCAAGCAAATATTACTAGCTAGGATGATAAGTAAATGTTCTATAGACAACTGCATTAGATTTTAACATACAACTTTTGTATACAGATGTTTACTTCTGTTATTTGGTTGCCTGCATGTTTTGAGTCTGGATAGTGTAAATGGCAGCAAACAGTCCTAGAAATAAGTCTGTTTAGAGATAGGATTTTAGCTTACATATTAATTACAATGCATACTTACTCCTCTAAACCTCAGACTTGCTTTTATGGCACCTTGTAATGATAGAAGTTTCCAGTCTCTGAACTGTTGTAGCTTCCTCCCATGATGGTAGATTCCATGATGTACAGGTGATAATCATTGCCGTTGTGTTCGTATACAAATTAGAAAAACATTTAATTACCATCACTTACTTGAAATGTCCTAGGCTGTGACTTTCTCTAATGGAGTTTAAATCGCATAAATGATCCATCTACACTGACTTTGAAGTATCTAGAGAGAAATAGGTATTTGGGGTGTATGACTGCTCACATCCTAAAGTATGTCTTTGTGAAGGCTGCTCCAAAAGTAATGTCTCCTGTTTTATTATGCTGGCCCATGGTGGCAGAGGTGGATGTTGGTGGTATGTCAGTAGAGGTTGAACCTTCCCACCAATATTCCATTACATTTTGTTGCTGTGTGACAGATGGTAGCAGAGGGGCAGTCTGACAAAATGGCATCTGACATGGAAATGCATATGAAGCAAATGTGTGTCAATGAAGCAAAGGTGTGTCAATGAAGACCTCCACGTGGAAAAAGTGGTAGCTATTGGCATTCATTGATACTTGGTGAACATTTATGAAAAGCAAACAGTGGATGTGAGCACAGTGAGGTGGTGGGTAGTGCAATTCAGCAGTGACAACAGCGATGGGAAAGACAAGCCACATTCCAGACAGCCATGCAGGCTCTTGTTCATCATTGGAGGAAATGTGTAGCTAATAGTGATGACTGTGTTGAGAAAGAGTATTTTGTAGCTAAGAATTTACTCTATCAAATAGTGCTGTTGTGCTCTTTGTATCTGTTGTAATTTCCATGGAAATAAATAGGAGGCATTACATTTAGAGCTGCCTACATACTGTAATTCCAATGTACTGCTCCCTTTTTTTTTTTTTTTCCACATAAACAATTCAGTGGAATTCAGTTAACTTACACTTCTGAAAATAGAATTGTTCTAGGAAGTTTAGAGCCCCAAACTGGAAAATAATTTTGAAATTTTGAATGAAAGTTCAGGTTCACTCGAGAAATCTGATAAAAATAAGGAATTCTCACTGTTGGCATTGTTGACAGAAAGGCCTCTGATATCCAGATGTCTCTGAAGCTAGGATCCAAATACACTGCTTTAGTATGAAATCCTGCTTTTTCTGTCGATAGCTTTTTTACTGCTACTTTTAGTCCATATGAAAGTTTTCTCTCTCCAAAATATTTGATCACCTGGCATTAATCTTTTGTGTTCAGATGACATACAACTTTCTTTATGTGTTAATTTGCAGTATGTTTGCTTTCTTAAGCCAATTGATCTGAGAAGTACTGAAATGAGACAGTATAAATCAGTGTAGACCTGAAGTTTTTTTGTTAGGTATGGGGAAATAATCAAAAGTGTAGAATAAATCTCGGTTGCTGTCAACTATGAAGTTAGATTCTCAGACTGTCATAATAAATTAAGAAACTGGGAGCAATGTGACAGCAGCATCAATCTCATTCTCTTGTTTCTGCAAGTCTTCTTGTTGTCTGAGTCTTTTTTTTTTTATTACTCACTCCCAGAAGGAGGTAATCAATCACCATGAAGATTTCTCTGCATGGAACACTCAAGAAAGTGAACAGTAATCAGCTTAGAGTGTGAAGTTAATAGGTATAAGCTGAATCAGTCCATACGGACATTCTTGTTTGGTCCAACGTAGTTTTAGATGTCTGTATCTTAGTTCAGCAAAGAAAGTCAAACTTTTATTCTAGGTTATGCATCCTTCTTTACTTTGTTTGTATTAACTTCATATCTTTTCTTAATTCATCTCAACTTTCTAAAGAAAGAAAATTTCTAAGATGATATGGCCTATACTGATGTATACCTGAAGATAAATGCTATGAAATATATTAAAATAAACCAGAACTTTGGGAACCATGTTGTGTTTAAATCTTACGTAAAGCAAGGGAAACTGTATATTCACTAGAAGATATAGGATTTCAGCCTATAATATATGTGTCACCCCAAGAAATTATGTAGATCCATTTAACAAACCGAATTCTTACAGCTCACAAAAAGAAATCAGACAAAGTGGAGACCATCAAAGTTCTGTGGTCTGTGATTCCAAATACTGGTATTATATTGTGCTCTAGAATGCAATCAGTTCTTAACAGTATTGATTAATGGAAATCGGCACGATTTAGATTATTTAGATTAAGTCAACAGATAACCATCAAAAATAATAACTGCTGCATAACTGCTTCCTTTGTGGGTGTCCAACCATTTGTCTTGCCTTGGCTACATTGAGTGAAGAAGAATTGTCTTGAGCTACATATAAGACATATAATATAAGTATATAAGTAACAAAACTTATTTTATTTTTTAGATTTAGAGTCCCCTGTGTTACTGATAGATAACAAAGTAAATCACCCCATTCTTCTAAACATTTCATTAATTTAGCCATTTCCTTAGCTTTTATTGCCAGTGCCGAGGAAGAAAATGCTTCTTGTTGTACAAAATTTGAGAATGTTACCAACTTGAATTGAAAGTAGTTTCATTTTTCATTTAAAGTTATGTGTTTTTGTTTATTTGTTTGTTTGTTTTTTGTTTGTTTTGAGAAAATAAGCAAAACAGAAGAATAGTCTTGGGTTAATCCAAAGCACATTGTTCTGATTGTGGCAGGATTTCTAAGTAGATGCAAAAGGAAGCAGGTGTAAGCAATAGTTAACCTAGAAGAAGGATGTAAAATATTGTTTCAGTTCAGACTGTAGCAGTTAATAACGCTTTAGGGAAAGCCCAAAGGCAATACAAGGTAAGATATGAAAATAGACTGGATAATTTACTCAAGTCGTATCAACATTTTTCTTCATTTGATCAGAACTGCTGTTTGTTTGCATCTATAATCCACTATTGAAATTCTGAATGCCCTATATGCAGCTGAACATCTGTGAGAACTGCTAGCTTACTGCTAAGAGGGCTATGACTGTCCAAGTCTCAGTGATGTCAAGCTGAAGGTTGCTGGCATTCCCTAGAGAGTGACACTGTAGATGGAAAAAGTACAATCAGATTTATATCAAGTTATTTTAAAACTCTGCGTTGAAACAATAAATAACATTTAAAAATAGTTGATATAAATAGAGAATATAAATAGAGAACTTTGTTGTGTTTAGGCACTGCTGGCAAGAAGCCACCATGTGCACTGTCTAAAAATCAGCCGTGATTACCAAATAAAAAGACAGAAACTCCAGATAAGATGTCACACAAAGAAAGTTGGATGTTTATTTTGGAAATGCTAAAAGCTACGAAAAGGGGCTTTGCTTTCTTAAAATGACAGTGGTGCCCAGCTGTTTGAGAATGGAGTAGGCAAGTGACGTCAGGAGACTTGAACTCAGTGCAACAGTGGCGCAATGTCCATGAAGCTGTTTACTTCTGCTGAGCAAAGGGCAGGCATCACACACGGCAGAGCTGAGCTCCGGCATTACATGAATATTCCCTGTGCTACAGATGGCAGATAAGTCTGAGATGTATATAGAAAATCAGGGGTCTTTAGATTCAAATTTAAGATCAAAATACCTTAATATAATAAACCAAATATTATCCCAGCGGGTTGAATGCATTTCAGGAAAACTGCATTATTATTTCCACCTCAGATGCAGATTTGGCTGCGTTTATGGTTGACATAACTAGTGATTTCAATAGATTAAGTATATTATTACCAAAACTGTGGGAACAGCATGAAAAAAATCCTTCAGTTTATTGTCTGTAAGAGACATCTATTACAGCCATGTTTACGCTCTGTTTGTAGTGTGAAATTCAGGGAATGCCACCGAGTACAAAATAGCTACAGAAAAAATATTTCAAGCATTTGATTTCACACATCTATAACTGAGAAGTCTAGTCTGTGTGTGTTCAGGTGCTAGATGATCATAGCCCATTAAGAGATGGGATTTTCTGGGTCAGATTAGGAGCATCATGTTTGGCCTATTTTACATGGTAATAGAGCAGTTCTAGGGAAATCTGGTATTTTATAATATCCACTGATCATTTTAGAGTGATTTTAGTAGTCATCATCAAGTGTTCTTGTTTTCAGTATTCCATGTGTTTCTTTTTTTTTTTTTTCCTGTAAAATGTGCTTTACTTGTCAAGGAAATATAATTTTCCTCACTTTGTTTTTTTAATTTATACTCTAGTAAACACTGTCTGCTGTTGAATCTGTTTGTTTTTTTTTTTTTTTCCAACTGGATTTTTTCTCAGCGAAGGCTCTCTTGAAGTTTTCTTTAACCACATTAGTGAAGTACTCAATTCAGGGGTTGGTGTTCTTTTTCTTTTCTTCATCATGTTTTTCTGTTTGTTTCTGAACGTGGAGGGCAAAAAGAAGAATTTTTGCCTTTTGTGTAAAAAGTGGAGAATTTGAGATGTGCTTTCAAATTCTTGGTGAAGGCTGATGTCAGAATTCCTGAAGATGCAAATCCATGTATATAGGTATTGGTGTCTGTTTCTTCTAATGCTCCCCTTGGTGTGCTTGTACAAAGTTGGTCTAAGAAAGTTGGTTTGACAGTTATTTCAGTCAACAGAGATTCCTGTTTTCATAGCCCTCTCAGCTGATGTAATATGTCAGTTTCTCATCATTAACATGTTGCTACATGTGTGACCATTCCAGCAGAAGTGCCTACCTACATCAGCTCACCTGATTGCATTTGCTTACCACCTACATGGCAGGTTTACTCTTCAAGCTTCCAGAACTTTCTTGAAATTAGATCTTCCAAGAGCCTCATGGTGCATGGAGGGCATGGAACAGAGAAGTGAAAATGTGTTTCATATATTGCTGTCATTAACATTAAATGCTAGAAATGGGTAGTTTTATATGTAATATACTGAAGTAATTTGAATTATCTCTGCAGTAATATTTGTGTGTAGCCACAGCTTAAGTTTGATGAGGTAGATAGTAGAAGGTCAAGGAGAATCTGTAAGATTAAGAGATACAGAAAAGACAAGTTAAAGGGAATGAATATTAACTGTTTCTCACCATAATGGCATTAGGGGACATGTTTGCATTCAGGCTATAAAACATCAAGTTTGATGGAAAAAATGTGCTTTGAAACCCAGTTAAATTGCAGAAATATTTGCCCCATCGTGTTGGGTACAGAAGGGTTTAGAAGAATTCACAGAGGAAAGGTCTGTCAGCAGCAATGGCCAGCTAGTGCTTTAGGAACATCAGTAGGTACGTGATCACTGAAAACAGGAGGGCATGTCACCTATAGGTGTGTCCCATCTGTATACATTCCTGCATGTCCTCTACAGGGCAGCATCAGAGATAGGATGTTGGGCTAAATGTATAGGAATAACTATGACTATGCTAAATGAAGGAATGTGATTTTTATGAGATTTTCAGTCTGCTTGCTGATTACAAATACTCATAATATAATGATTTTAAACTTCCAAAATTAGATCTTCATGTTTTCTGAGCTTGACATTGCTAATAATTTCTCTTACAAATACATATATCCTTAATGGTGTTTGATTGCTAACTTTTGAGAAAAGTCTGTAGTAGTGCTATCAGTAGTTCATCTCTCTATTGCAGTGTTCTGCTTATTGAAATCTTTGAAATATTTCGAAGAATCATGTAAAATTCATAGGATTGGCTCCCTGGCTCATGAGTCTTATTTTCAGAAGTCTCCAAAAAATGCTATGGTAAGTGAATTATACCATTGCTCCTAAATGCTTTGGAGCCTTCGAAGATTAAACTCAGATTTCTGAGGGGCTCGAGTGCTTACAAGAATTCAGATGTGAAAGAGAAATGTCAGAAGAGGAGAACAGAAGATCATGGGAGGAAGTGGGCAGTGGACATCCTGTTCTTGTCATTTACTCTATATAACGTTACCACTTCTGTATCTTCCTCTTGCGGTTTTAGTTTCAGGTACCCTTAGCAGACCTTTGTCCCGCATATCCAAAGAGGACATTTGGTCTGAATAGCTTTTTTAGGCCAGATACTGAGGGAAGCTCAGAGCCAGATCAGGGTGAAATACCAGTGGAGCTAGTTTGAAAAGTTCATCAGATAAATTAGATGAGAAACTGAAAGTATTTGTTTATTTAATAAATAAAGCATCCATGTTTATCAGCTGTAATGTTTCCTACTCTTTGATAGTGTTCCACGCTACCATTCTCATAGAGAATCTCATATTACTAAGATACACAAGTTTGATTATGTGAAGGCAATGGGCCAAAAAGCTAGAGGTCTTATGCAAATTCAGGTATGCATTAATTAGCATCATGCTTCTGATCTATCTATCTATACATGCACATATACATTTGTATATATACATACTTCATCTCTCCCATTTGAAAGATAATACTCCTTTCCCAGCCTCTCCCTGAGCTAACCTTTCCCTTACTCCTTATTGTCCTTGATGATGACTGGCCAATCTGAAGTCCGGGTCTCCCTGGGTACACTATGGTTTAAGCCCTGTCTATATAATTCTAGCCTCTGTGCTGATTGCCGTTTTATTTATGTGTTTGTGTTGGTGAGAAGTAGTTAAAGGCTGTAGAAACTGAGCTTCTGTTTTCTAGTTGCATCCATCAAGAACCATCAACGTATTTGACAGACACAATAATGGGATGGTTCTTCGAGAAGAGTGTTAGAGAGAATAGCGCCTAAGGACATGTATTTACTTTCTCCTATTTTTTTACCTCTACTTGAGGATGAGAGTTGGGGCAGATTATGTAGGATAACCATCTGAGCTCAGCTCAAGTGAGAACCTTTCTTCATCTTTTTATGAGTCTGGTTTAAAGTGGCTTGCAGAAACCTTGTTCCAGCTTCCACTTTGGGGTCATCAGTAGGATTCTGAGATTCAGCTATCCCATAAGTGGTGCATAATGAATTCTGGGAGCCAGTGAACTATCAGGTGGTGAGGCCAACCAAGATGAGAGAACTTAGGTCTGATAAAGAGCCTAAGAAATGAATTTGATTTTCCAGATATCAGTTTAAGAGAAGAGAGAACTGCACCCACTGCCTCGAGGCTGCTGCCCCCAGGTATTGGTTCTCAATAAGATGAGCAGTGTCAGCTGATTTTATGCAAAAGGTTGCCAAAGAAGAGATGTCTGCTCTGAAAACCATGCTTTTTTAAGGAGTAATAAGAAAAGTGAGCTTTGTATTCGTGCTCAATTTAAACATTTTTAAACAGAGTTTTGCTGGGGTTTAAAGCAGATGATCAAGAGAAAAAGATTCTGCATCGTCAGAAATGACTTTTTGCTTGTATTAGTGTTAGGCTTTTGGATGCAGGTCTCCAGCAGGTGTAAAGTCTCAGACAAAGTGACAACAACTAAAGCTGCTGAGGATCCACTCTGTTTTTCAAAACAGTCAACAGCCTGATTTGACATCTAGAGCCTAACAAAACTGAAGCCAGAAGAGTTTTATTGAAAAAAAGTTGACTTCTTATTTTGATGTTTATGTGGAACTTAAATTGCTAGAAAGTCTTGTCCAAAATGTAATCTCACATATGCTGCATTACCGGTGTTTACATGTTCTGCTGGGTAAGTTCAGCTGCATTGAACAAGAGTTGCACAAACAATGGAAGAAAGAAAAAGCCTCTTTGGCAGCTACTTCATTTTTGAGCATTGAAGAATTTCAGATACACGAAGGGATTATTGTGCCTAATCTATCAAAGCTTGAGCTCGTTGGAGTCGAGAGCTTCTTTCCTAACTTCAGAAGATTTTTTACTCCATTCTCTAAACTGGACTAGCAGTGGGCTGATGTTAATAATGATATTATTCGGAAGAAAGTTTACCTAGAATATAATTCAATAAATATGTTTCGGGTAGCTTGGCCAGTAGATTGCTTGGTATGGTTGATATTATGCAGTACTGCCTTTTAAGACTGCAGTAATACTGAGTGATCCAGAAAGCCTGTTCCTAGTGTAAGACCTAAGAAAAGAAGGTGCTAATCCTGCACCACCAGGCCAAGATTTAATGGAAGTCATGTATTATGGAGTTACTGATACGGTAATCCTAGATCCCAGCTGCTCCCTTTCTTCAGCTCCTCCCCTTCTTTAAAATAATTTTGAGGCAAGTGAGATGAAAACAATTGGAAGAAATTCTTCATAAAGGATTTTTAAAGAGTTTTACTTGAAGTTAACATTTATTCCAGCATACGGGCTTGAGGATTGGTGGTAAATTAAGCTCTCTCTCCGTGGAAGTGGTAAATCACTAGCCTTTACAATCAAGAACAGAAAATAATGTTTATAAATCATTGCATTTGTTTCAGATTATTCATCAGAGCTGGAAGACAGTAATTCAAGTTGCTTTGTGATACTGTAAACAGAATGCTTGGAATGTAGCATGCTTTGTAGTAAAATTTTGGGATTTGTGCATGTATCAACTGAGACTTTTTCTTTTAAGAAAGTGAGTATTTAGCTAATCTTCTGGAGAATCTAGATTTCAGTTTGCTGTTTGAAAGGAACTAGTTTAAGTTGTCATTTTTGGGGTAGCACTGCCTGCTAATTCGCCGATGAAGTTTCACAAAGTTGTCTTACTTATAGTTTTCTTCTCAATTTGAAAGCATTGTCTTCATGTTTGCTTTTCTTGATAGTGCTCTAATTACCCTAGAGCTTTCTCTGTTTCTGAAAAAGAGCTATAGTTTCTGTCATCTACATGAGGTGTAAGCAACCCACCAGCACTAACAGCAATAGTAAGTTTAGCTGAGCAAGCTGCCTGAGCTACTTTATGTTCCTGTATTAGTTACCAGCAAGAGTTTCTCCTTGTGCTTCCTGGCCTTGCCTGGAAGAGTACTAGCAGAAGCAGCTTGGTTTTACCTCAGTATATTGTGGCCAGTCCTGCAGGAATTAATTTCTGCAGGAGCTGTGCCAGCTCTTCTGAGGTTTTCAGTGTTGTGGATCGTTTATTCAGCTTTGCTGTGTTCCTTTTCCCCCTCCCCCTCTCCAAAAATAAGAGCAAAACATACACCAACACATTTGCTGACATGTTGGCACATCTGGTGGAATAACTAACTGGTGGCAGTCTCCATTAAAAAATAAAAATAAAAACATGGATTTCTAAGGTGGCAAGTAACTTTTATACAAAGAGAAAATTGAAAATGGATGTGATACGTCTTTTATGAGCAAAACAGGAGTTGCAAGGTTGAATGTGAGTCAGATATCATTTAAGTGTCAGTGTTTTCCCAATGCCGAAACATATGTCTCTGTTAAACACAACAGCATAAAAACTTTTATGCTCAAGGGACCCTCAAAACAGCCAGTAGCTAATGCTGCCTTTGTGGTTTTATATATTTGCCTATTAAAATGACAATACGGACATGGAACATTTAGATTTAAGAAGCCTTCTTTTCATTAAACAACATTAAACAAACTGACAAAGTAGGGGGTTATGACTCCAGTAATTGAAACATGCTGTTCTGTTCAAGACCAGAACTCTATAAAGACTCTTTTCACCCAGTAATGCCCTTTGTGTTTGCCTGCTACCCCTGCTAGAAATTACTGTAGGCCTGAAGTATGTCTTTCCAAGTGAAGTGGGAATGACAGTGTGCAACACCACACTTGGCAGATGGGGTCATAGCCTTTTTAGGATGTTAACATTCACTGTGCATTGGAAATCAATTTGCAGCTCAGAGTGCATGGAGTCTTAGCTGGACCCCCCCCTCTATACTGTTGTTTTCATTGTTGGTTTTTTTTTAGATGCTAACTTTAAACCTACAATGCAGGAAAAAGAAGTAGATGAGTTAATTTGGATTAATTGTGATGGAGTCCAGGTAGTTTTCATTATCTTAATTTACAGTGTGCCTTTTTATAGATTCCCTTCTCTTCTAAATGCATGTTCTATAATAAGTCTATTATGCTGTGTTTCTTTTTGCTTTTCTCCTAGACGTTGATGAGTGTCAGGATAACAATGGAGGGTGCCAGCAGATTTGTGTAAATACTATGGGCAGCTATGAATGTCAGTGCAAAGAAGGCTTTTTTCTGAGTGATAACCAGCACACCTGCATTCATCGCTCCATTGGTAAGTGTCTGATTTTGTTCTTTAGAATAATCGTGTTCAATTAGAGTTGCAGAAACTGTTTCAGAGGAGTTATTTGCTGCTCTAAAGCTGGCTGTTTGGAATTTGTTGATTCCACTGCTACCCAAACTTAAAACATAACCATAAATAAGGTAGAGGAAAAGGCTTTAGTTTGACAAAATTATACATGAATCAAACAGCAGGCTCTTGGGACAGGCAGAGAAGAGATTTTCAACTGGCAATTTTCTGCTTCTTACTTTCAAGACTCAAAAACTCGTCTGTTTATTGCATGGTAGCTCACCCTTTGCCCATCCTGTAACTCATGGCTTCCTTGCAGACTGATGATGGCTGATACTATGTCGGCGTATCGTTGTTTGGTTCCGTACCCTATGTAGGGTGGCTTAGAAAACAGCTTCTCTGTTGCCTGTGCATTAGCAGTAGAACTAAAGAATCCCTGCTGCTTATTTCGACTAGAGTAAGCAGCTCTCCCTTTTCTACACATGTCAGACACAGAAGACGAGTTTGAGTGGAAAGGGAGAAAAGAAAACAGCATAACTATAAATCTTCGCAATTAAGTGGGCTCTTTATGTGTTCATTCAGACTTCTGGTGACCCTGGCAGCAATGGGAATATATTGTAGCAAACTCATTTACCAACAGGCAATACAGAATGACAAAGTAGCAAGATGAGTCTGGTGATCAACAACGTAAGCATGCTGTAAATTTCAACAAGCCAAACAAATTGTTCCGAGCTGTTTTGAGTCACTGAAATTAAGCAGAAAATCCTACTTGAACATGGAGTTTGAATATAGTCACCCTGTTTACAAAGCTTTGTAGTCTAGCATTTCAGAAATGTAAATGTACTACTGGCACTGTGTGCCTGTTTACATAGAACTATGTAGACAAGGAAGAATTTCGATTTTTAGAAATATGAAACTCCACAATATCTTCGCAGGTTCACATTTTAGTGTGACTGTTAAGTTTTAAGCAGCTGAGGTATTTTGATTTTGACAAGAGCATGAAATTAATCACCATCAGCTAGTGTATTTTAAAGATTGTAATCTAGTAAGTTTTTATTATCTGTTTCAACAAAAATTGTTCAAATTTCTGTCCAGCATAAAGTAACCCTGTCACAAAGTTATCCAGCAGAGCAAGGAATAGTAGCTGGAGGCTTAATGAAAACCACTTGCAGAACACTGCGATGCAATCATTATCTCAATTTGCACATTATAAAAATTCCCAGTTGTAATAAAAGAGAATTTAGTTATCTGAGATGGAAACTAATGAAATAAATGAAAAATGAGGCTCTGAAGGTAAAACTTTTTTGTAAAGGATAGATTTATTGAGGGAAATAGGTGAGTTTTTATTGCAAAGAAGATTTCTAGTTAGCAGGAAGGACTGTGGAAATGGATTTGAAAGCTGAATTCTTCATGCACTTAATACATATGCAGGGGAATAACATATTTGTGTTAACTTCTTTACAAGGAAAACGTAAAATAAGACATGGCCATTTAATTTGAAGTAATATCATATTATTTAGAGAACTGGAAAAAAACCACTCACCACCAAATAGACCAGTCGTGATCACAAAGTGTTTTATGATCAGAAGTTTTGTAACCTTTGAAAACTAAGTGCCAATTTACAATAAAAGCAAGCATTACATTGCAGAGTCATGATCTCACATACAAATATATTGGGTAGATGTGCTGGAGGAAGGGGATGAGACGGAATGATCTATTTCAGTTGACAGAGGTGACTGAACTGCAAACAGTAAACATTGCGTGGTGAGAAAGCAAATGGCTTTTTTAATATCTGTGTTTACACACTTTCGTCTGTCTCACTTGTAAGTGCCTCTACAGAGAATGCTGGAGCACAGAAATATCAAAATACTTTCATCAACACATTTAGCTAGAATTGTGCCTTGTGCTAAATTGTATCCATACCTCTGTTGGTAAACAAGGCTGAAGTGGATGCAGGCATAATAAACACATAGCATTGCAATCCAAACATAAATGTGCTGACTTGCCAAAGCACTTTAGCAAGCTTGTTGACTTTGAGTACAATAAGATCTATTAATTACAGTGGGATTACTTTTCTGTCTCTGGAAAATGCATGTGCAGTCACACAATCCCCTAGTCTCTTCAAGGACTTAGCTAGTATAAAACAATCAGTCGCGAGGTTCTTCATTCATCTCACTGCCACTTTTTTTCCTCCTGTTTTCAAATGCCTTAGCATAAGGGAAGAAGCACTGCAAGGTGCTTAGGATGCCCTTGAAATTGGTGTGAGTTCAGAGTGGAAGGAGCAGCACCAACCTAAGCAGTGAATGCCCTGCCTGTGAAGCAGTTCACCTTCCTCCACCCCCAGCAAGGCTTCTGCTGCTGACGTGCACTAACAGCTGAAGGAGTGGTATCTTCCAGTATCAGGCACTCTCTTCCTGATTGTCAGCTACTGGAGAGAGATGCCCTGGGCCTCCTCCATGGTTTGCAGGGTGCATTTCACCACCATGTGCCTACCCACAAGCTGTGGTTAAAAGCCACACTGGAGTTTATGGTAGGGGTTTTTAATAGCGTCTTTGTGTCCCAGAGGACATGTTTGTTTGCCATCTAGAAGTCTTCTCATTATTTCCTGTGGACAAGAAGGATTAATGATCCGCAGAGAAATACATATTTTATACCAGCAAGAGGCCAAGCTGACATTAAAGTCAAGACAAACCCTGGTTTCTTAGTATTTGCTCTATTTCACAGCCTCCATTACAGGCCTTCTGATTTCTTATGTTTAGTCTCTGCGTCTTTTGGGAGGAGACTATGCCCAGTACAACTTAGCTCATTTATTTTTACGTAAAATTTAATTTCCCTTTGCTTAGTCAGATTTCAGTACTGGTTTACTTACAGTAATGATGGCAACAACAGGGAGGGAGAATTGGATGGTGAAGGATATGGGCAACTTAGCAGTTGTTTATCTTAGTCGTCTTAATTACCAGCGTTGTTGTGCAAACTGTGAATTACACCAGAAAAACATTTGTGTTTCCTCATGTCTTAAAAAGAAACCAGAATAAAACAGCTGTTACTGTATCATCTCCAGCTCCAGAGGGAGCATGTGCTTAATAAATGTGAAGATTAGTATCATGTGCTGCAGCTGTGACTGAGTCAGGTGAGTGGCTTACAGCATGGATTCCCTTCGTTTGGTGATAAGACAAAAGGGTCAGTCTGGCAAAGTCTCAGGGCACATCCTTAAAGCCTTAGTGATATCAAAGTTGGTTAAAAATCTGAAATGGGCCTAAATGTATCAAAATGTACAGAGTTTAGCTATATGCCGTTAATGACCCTGAGGTTCAGAATGATCAGGATGTCCTAATTGTATTACAGCTGTTAAAGGCATTGTGTTTAAGAGCACGGGCTACAAACTGCCTCTCCAACCAAAATTCTCAGCTGAAATGATACAGAAGGCCTTCACTGCCCCACTTCTAGAGAGCAAATCTCTAATGCACAAAGTGCATTTGCTTATAAGCCAGATACTTCAGGAGTTCTGTGGCTAGGAAGACTTCTGCCTTTTTAAGTTCTGTGCTTTGGATGTCTATCAAAAGTATAGTTATATTAATGGTCTTACATCTGCTAATTGTTTACTGCCAATATTTTTATAAAGCTAGTGCCGAGTATGCTAAAAAGGCAGATGCAATTAGGAGTGGTAATGTTAAGTGAGGACAAGAAGAGGGGAAGATCAACCAGACTACAGAAGTCTGGAAATTATGATGGTCTGGTCAAGTGGTAGAAAAGCTTTTTGCATGGTTGTCACCATCATTTTCAAGCCTGTTTAAAACAAACAAAGAAACAAAACATTTGACATATCCCATTAGACTTATGTTCTTAGCAGAGCTGGGAATTTTGACACATAAAGTCAATCTACAGTGATTTAGCAAATTACAATGCTACGGTCTCACAAGCTGTGTCTCCTTCTGTGCAAGTGCAACAGTCTAGTCCCAGAGGACAGAGAAGCGTGCAAAATCAAATTGTCTTACATTTGTGATGGCCTAATGTACTTACTGTGCTTGTGCTTATGGTAACTTGTAAACTTGGTTATCTGTTTAAACTCTTGTAAATTCTGTAGTTGCAGCATAGGAGTACAAAGGTAAGCTGATATCACCTACACAGTTCCTTCTTGTTCTGAGAACTATAGATTAACCTTTGTTCAATTTTTTTTTTCTCCTACTTTCCATGATTTGTTTTTACTCCTTACCTATTTTCTTAGTTTGTAGGATTCCACAGCACAGAATAATGTGTTAGGATTCCCTGGGAGGAAGCATGCTCACTGTCCAGTGCAGGAGAGGTCTGCAGTTTGGGTTTCTGAACTTTATTCCAATCTTATGTGCTGGTGCCTAGTAAGACTCTGAGCAGAAGGTTATTGTGACTTCTGTGAATTTCTGCAATGCGCTGTAGAGGACAGAGGTGCTTTTTCTGCAGAAGCACAATAATCTATTCATATTTAGATTAATGTGAAAGGGTGACTTTAAATAATTATGTGCTGCCAGCACCGTTCCAGACTTCATGAAATACAGCATTTCTCATCTGAACTATGAAAGCTCTTTCATGATGATGTAACAAGTTAAATTACTCCATTACTTTCAGTATACTTGCCATAGCTACCTTGAGTACAGGCATCCCATTCACTGAAACATAGTCTTATTTGTCTTTCAGAATTGGAATCCTAATATGATTGTAAAGTAGAGGAATGTATATAAATTTTAAGGAAATTAATTCATGTGCTTTTAGATAATGTAATAAGAAAACCTTTCAGGCACTGTAAGTTTTATCTGGACAAACATACTGTGATCTTGGAATTTGTTTCCTAAAACTGCTGCACACAGCATGACCTGGCTGTAATAGAAGCTCATTTGTTTATATGTTCATATGATGCATTTTGAATAAAAAGTTCAATTGATGAACTGGAATATAAGATGCAGAGTGTATCCAGGAAAGAAAAAGCTTAAGAAAGCATTTTGAATCTCATTGTACCCTGTTAGAAGTGTGAAACCTTATAAAAGTGTGTATAACACACAAAAATTGCTGCACTTTGGCTTCAGAGATTCTCCCTTGCTCTAGCAGTCAGCGTGAAGAACACCTTGCGTTTGCTTTTCTTCATTCCTTTGGAATGGAAGAACTTTTTAATTCGACTGGAGGGAACACGCAACAGCTGACAACACCTGATAAAGGTAAACAATCTCACTTAGGCCTGACCTTGTATTTCTCGTGTGTTGGTGATTTGGCACAATTAAGACTAGTAAAGCTACACTGGTATAAACTTAATTTAAGTGCAGTCTGCCTTATGTTCAACTATGAGGGTAAGCAGTAACTATATAATCATGAAAACAGTATTAGGTGAAAGATTAGGATTAGATGTGAGAGTAAGTAGTCTATCCAGAAAAATGTGCAAAAGGAGGTTTTGTTGTACAGTATCATCATTGTCAGGAACCTGAGGCTGCAGTTTTCCTTTTATAGTTAGGAAAATGAGGTTGTTAACACCACGGTATCATCTAAGGCACTTGTGGCTGTGTCTGAACTACAAGATAGATTCACTCCATTAAAGCAGCTGTAGTCCTGTTCATCAAAGCAGTCCAAGTGGAAACAAATACGTGAGGAAATGGTGAAGGGTGTGAAATCACTATGGAGTTTCAGTATATCCTGAGCTCAGAGTTCATTAGAGCCGTGTATGCTTTGCTGCAGGCCCCTGTTGAATTCCTGTGCACAAATTGAAACCCATTTCATCCTTATACACCACAAACCAAAGACTATGGTGAAGTCTCTACATACTCTTAGTTTTATAGCTGACTTACCTTCTGAAAGAAGAGTACTGACTGTTCTTTAAAATTTTCTGAGGCTTTGATTTAGGTTTGATTCGGAAAGTTGATAAAATTTTGCTAAGTATTCAATACCTGCACTGCTTTGCTTCTGCTGAGGTAGGTTACACTAGTAAACAGATTGATTATCTGGATACAGTGGGATGAGTTCATCAACAATGAAAGCAAATCATTCTTCCAACACTTAGGAAGTCTAGCAAATTGCCAGATGTTGCCAAAATCTGTGATTGAATTTAGAATGTGGTGCAGAAGCTGTCCTGCATATAGTAGTCCGTGATCAGAACGTAAACACTTTTTAAACAGATTAGATAATAATTAAAATATATAAATTGGTAAATAATCAAGAAGTTGTGTCCAAGTTGCTCATAGTGTTTGCACACAGTGCTTGAATATCTTCAAAGACAGATACAGTTGCATGTTCCTGACTAAATGGTAAACTAGGACGTGCAGATAAGTCCTCAGTGAACCAGAATCTGAAATAGTGCAGTAGTTGTTTCTGCATGGCTCCATTGCCAGTGCCTTTTGGTATGGAGGGGATGAAAGTAAAAGGGGAAAAGAAGTGTGTAAGAAATAACGAAGCTGGAGATGCAACAAAGTGTGTCTTGGAAAGAGCAGCTGTTTGAAAGACCCCGCAGCAGCATGACAGGCAGCCAGCTTGCCGGGGGAGCAGGGAATTTCTGTGTTAGATCAAAAACCTTTCCACACCTGTGTGAGAGAAAGTGTGGCAAACAGCCTGTGGCTCAGCTCCTGACGGGCAGTGCTGACAAGATGGGAAAGCTACACGCACGAATGGGAAAACACACTGGAAAGTAGTACATTCAAAAAAAAAAAAAAAATTAGAGTGAAAATACGCAAAGAGGGCTTTCACACTCAATCACTCAAAAACATTGGATGTGAACCAATGTTCTGTTCGTACTGTCTGCTCCGGGTATATCAGGATTACACCAAATAAAAGAACTGGTGTGTTTTTTAAAGCTTCTAGCATCCATTTGACTGAAACATCAGGTGAGAAAGATCTGGGAAGAATATTAAGCCAGAATGTACTGGAAAAAGCTTGCATTTGCACTGCATACAACAAATGGACTCTGTTTTTAGCGCACCATACTTTGAATTTGTTATGTGTATCTCTTCTGTGCCATCAGGGTTACTGTAATGAATTATTGGCCCAACTCTGAATGCTGTGTAAAGATGCTCAGTGTCTTTCATACCTACTGTAGTGACTTAAGGGCCTCCCAGTATTTCTCTTACTGTTTTTCAGTCTGTGGAGAAATCAGCCACAGACCATATTGTAGGCACTGTTTCTCTTTTCAGGTATTCATGACATCTTACAGATTTGATTCAGCAGGAGCTCTCCAGAGGCTGATACTGATACTGCAGTGTGTTTTTGGCTGTAAACCAATAGGAATTCAAGATATAAATGCTAAATAGCCGATCAAATATACCTCCTGCTCTTCTATATCCTCCTGTATATAGTATGCATACTATGCATTTAATGAGTTCTATTTATTATTCAAATGCATGTACTTAGATGTGAAGTTGCTCTGTGCTATTCTGAAATAATTTAGGAGTTAATGGAAATGAGAAGGATGATCCTTGCATTTAAAGCAGTGTATATTTTCAAACATAACAATGCTTGCATGATTGGCTAAGCTTTACATCCTTGAAGCATCAAGGCAGTGAAATAATTGTTGCTGTTCTTGACGTTACTTTCTTTTTCTTTTTTTTTTTTTTAATATTTCAGCACCAGTCAAGAATAGGGCCAGATTGTGCTAGAGCTTAAACAAATTTGGAAAATTTACAGCCTGAGTGAATAAAGCAGACACAGGGCAGAGGACAGGACAAACATATAGCCACAGTGAATTCTTTCACAGCAGAAATGCTGCAGTAGCCCCAAGAGATATTTTTAAGAGGGAGCACAAACAGAAGACAGGAGTGAGAGAGGGGCATATCAGCTAAAAGGAAGGTAAGAGGAGGAGTGAGAGAGATACACAGCCAAATGGGAGTAAAGTGAAGTGGAGGAGACTAAATCAAGGCAGAAAAGAAGTTTGAGGATCAGTTAGCATAAGGTACTCTCAATCACACTTAAAAAGTCATGGCAATCAGGTGAGATCCCTTTTGACTGGAAAAAAAGGTAACATCACACCCATTTTTAAAAAGAGTAAAAAGGATGACCCTGGGAACTACTGACCTGGCAGTCTCACATCTGCTGGGAAAGATCATGGAGCAGATCTTCCTGGAAGCTGTGCTAAGGCACATGGAAGACAGGGAGGTGATACGGGAGAACCAGCATGGTTTCACCAAGGGCAAATCCTGCTTGACCAACCTGGTGGTCTTTTATGATGGTGTCACTGTGTCAGTGGACAATAGAAGATGATGTCATCTATCTCAACTTCAGTAAGGCCTTTGATACAGTAACCCATAGCATCCTTCTCTCCAAATTGGAAAGATATGGATTTGATGGATGGGCTGTTCAGTGGATGGAGAACTGGCTGCAGGATCAAGTCCAGAGAGTGGTGGTCAATGGCTTAATGTCTGGAGGGAGATCAGTGATGAGTGGTGTCCCCCACTCATCACTGGGTCAGTGCTGGGACAGATACTCTTTAATATCTTTGTCAGTGACACTGATGGTGGGGTTGAGTGCACCCTCAGCAAGTTTGCTGCTGACACCAAGCTGTGGGGTGCGATCAACACACCGGAGGGACAAAATGCCATTCAGAGGGACCTAGACAGGCTTGAGGTTCAACAGATCCAAATGCAAGATCTTGCACCTGGGTCAAGGCAACCTTCATTACCAAGCTGGGGGATGAGAGGATTGAGTGCAGCCCTGCTGAAAAAGACCTGGGGCTACTGGTGAATGGGAAGCTGGACATGAGCCAACAACATACCCTGACAGCCCATAAAGCCAACTGTATCCTGGGCTGCATCAAAAGGAGCATGGCCAGAAGGCTGAGGGTGGTAATCCTGCCCCTCGCCTTTTTGCTGGTGAGGCTTCACCTGGAGTACTGCATCCAGATGTGGAGTCCTCAGTACAGGAGAGACATGGACCTGTTGGAGTGTGTCCAGAGAAGGGCCACAAAAATGATCCATGGAATGGGACCACCTCTCCTATGAGGACAGGCTGAAAGAGCTGGGAGAAGAGAAGGCTGCGAAGTGACCTTATAGAGCCTTTCAGTATCTAAAGGAGAGTTATGTGAAAGAAGGGGACAGACTCTTTAGCACAGTCTGTGGTGATAGAGCAAGGAGAAATGGTTTGAAGCTCAAAGGGGGTAATTTAGGTTAGATAGAAGGGGAAAGTGTTTTACAGTGAGAGTGGTAAGGCACTGGAACAGATTGCCCACTGATGTGGTGAATGCCCCATCCCTTGGAGACTTTCAAGGTGAGGCTGGATCAGGTCCTGGGCAACCTGATCTAGCTGTTGTGTCTCTGTTCATTGCAGGGGGGTTGGACTAGATGGCCTTTAGAGTTCCCTTTCAACTCAAAGGAGTTTGTGGTTCAATGATTCTAAAATCTGTACATCTCTATCTCCTTAATTCCCTTGCTCACTAATGGCCATTTATTTTCTGTATTCTCTCCCTTACTTTTCTTTTTGTTTAGTTGACTCCTCTTTAAAGTATACTATAGTCAAACTACGCAAACCCAATCAGTGTATTGAAAAACTTACGTTATTCTCAATGCTCTCAAAGGGTCACATGCTGAGATTGCAAATCAAACTCGACAATCATGCACAAGTGACAGAGTGATAGGCCTCTAGGAGTTCAAATCCTTTGCTTTCCAAGGAGCCAAGAAATGCAGAGAAAGTGGCATTAACTATAACAAGGAGCAAGGCACCATGTGCTGTTGGAGTTCATTACCCTCTGAACTATATTTACCACTTGTAAAAGCATTGAGCTTGTGCAATGAATCAATTTACCTGCTTTCTATGCGTAATACATAGTATGATAAAGCACTTTCAAGAGGCTGTACCTGACTCACCAAAATTGAGAAGCTGCTAATATTTTTTGTCTTTTGTTCCAATATAAAACATTCACTTTTGAGTGAAACTAACAGTATTTTGTCTCTCCTGGATGTGAAGCACCTCCTTTAGAAGTTCTTCTTCGTGGTCATAGCCATTTAAAATCACAGAATGTGCTGTGTAAGCCAATAGTATCCAGTACTACGTGGTGTGAGCATTATGTTATGCTGATGATTTACCCGAGCTGGCAGGCTTTTTCCCTATAGGTAACATGGGCTTAGGAAAATATAATAGCTGCTCTCTTCAATCCATATCAAACTGCAAAGCAGTAGACAAGCTAAAATGAAGAGCCTCCTTACTCAAACATTAATTTTTGACAGAAATTCACATGATCAGTGTTGACATTTCAGTATTTTGAGTAGTGACAGTTGGTTATTTGAACTGACGTTTGGAATGCTAGAAATACCAATATGGGGAAACCATTATATAAATAGTTCTTATGACATGCATTTTTCATTCTATCTGCATTAGAAGTGAACTGCTAGTTATTTGCTCTTCTATTCACTAATTAATTAGAGGATGTTGAAGGCATCTACAAGAACTTCCTCAGGACTTTAAACCCCCTCTGAAGTAGGAGCTATTAGATGATGGTGCTGTCGGTATGTAGGTATAATCGAAAAGTTAAATAGTTTGCCTAGAAGAGACTCAAGATGGCTATAGAAATCTCAAGAGCTTTCCAGAAAAGCTCTGAAGGAATCATTTGACAAAATATACCTTTTTACTGGGACTATGTTGATTCCACCAAGCCTGTTTTGTAAAACTGAGTTTCTGTTTTTGTATATGCACCTACTATGAACAGGTTGCAGATATCTTAAGTCCTATTCCTTTGGCCTATTATGTAATTCTCTTCTTTCATCCTTGGTACACTTTAAAATCACTGATTGATTAATTAGGTGTACATGTTTGGAGATCAGATCCTGTCCTCTCCTGCTTTCCTTCCCATACTTCCTTCACCTTGTTTTCCGTTAGCTCAGCACTGTAAACTGAGTGATTACGTATGGTACCTAGCAACTCAACTTCCTGCTGAAATTAAGATCATAGAATCATAGATCCGTTTGAGTTGGAAGGAACCTTTAAAAATCATTTAATCCAACTCCTGTGCAATGAACAGGGACATCCACGGCTAGCTTAGGTTGCTCAGAGCCCTGTCCAGCCTGACCTTGAATGTCTCCAGCAATGGGACATCCACCACCTCTCTGAGCAACCTGTTCCTGTGCCTCATTGCCCCTATCATAAAAAACATTTTTCTTATATCCAATTTAAATCTTCTCTCTTTTAGTTTGAAACAATTTCCCCTTGTCCTGTCACAGCAGACCCTGCTTTGAAGAGTCTGTCCCCTTCTTTCCCATAACCCCCCTTTAGATACTGAAAGGCTGCTATCAGGTCTCCCTGAGCCTACTCTTCTCCAGGCTGAACAGCACCAGCTCTCTCAGCTTGTACCCATAGGAGAGGTGTTTCATTGCTTGCATCATTTTGGTGCCACCCCTCTGGACACACTCCAACAGGTCCATGTCTCTCCTGTACTGAGGACTCCATGTCTGTACATAGTACTCCAGGTGAAGCCACACCAGCGCAGAGTAGAGGGGCAGGGTCAATTCCATTGACCTGCTGGCCACTCTTATTTGATGGAGCCCAAGGTGTGGTTGGCTTTCTGGGCTGCAAGGGCAGCAATTTCTGGGCGATACCTGATAACTGTCTTCACTGTTCCCTCATTCTGGAAAAGCAGCCAAAGTTACACTGGGAAAGTGCAGGTTCAGAAAAATGATGTGGATTACAGCTACCTGAATAGATCAACCAGATGTTGTCAACATTGTTTTTGAAAGAAGTGCATTTTTCTATTTTTCCACTAAACCAAATTCTGTTCTCCAAAGTAGCTGCTTTTTCTGGAATAACAGTAATTGCTTAAAACAAACAAACAAAAAAGCCCTCATTTAAAAAAAAAAAAAAAAAATTTGAAAACATTTCAGCCTGGAGTGTGTTGTCCCTTGGCACTATATGGTAGCGTTAGTTAGACAGCCTTGTCTTCCTCCATAGGCCTGACAATGCAGCTAAATATCACGTGTTTTATTACTCTGTAATGTGAATGTTCATGAAGCATTCGTATCAAGAAAGTAGATAGCAATAAGAAGAAACAGCTCAAGCAGGAGAGAAGCCTGGTCAGCCAGGTGGAGGGGTATATCCCTGGTAGAATTTCTAAATTGCGTGTTTTCTTTCACAGGTGAAATATTTCAGGGTTGGGGGAGCTTTCCAGATCAAACAAAACCACCCAAAAATGTCCTGCCAGCTCTACCAAAGGGCAGCATTCAAGTTGTGCTTGTGGCGAGGCTGGATGATCCTGCCCTTACTGATAGTTACACGTTTCCATGCATGCTCCTCTCTAAGTGCTGTTTCTGCTCCTTGTCTCCAGACAAAATGCTTTAGAATTCCCTCTAGCTTCCCAGGAAAAGCTGTAATTTGTCCTAAGTGCTTCCTTAATGGACATTTAATTACTCTACTCTAATTGGAGTCTGAAAAACATATCGTTAAAAAGAAGCTGTAATAAGCTGCTTTAAACCAGGATTTGGTGGGCAATAGTTTTCCAGCCTAATCTGTGTCTCTCTTTTGAATCCCGAGTAGTATGTTTACCTGGACATTCTTTTTGAAAAGGATTTCTGTGTAGATCTCAACGTGACTTCTTAGCATTTGACTAAGTTACCATTTGTCTTCAGTTGGCATTAACTGAAAATACTTTGTGCTGTTGAATCTTCAGAGAATTCACAGAAAGAGGCAAAGAGCTGTCATTCCTGAGCTGTCCCTCTGAGAAAGCAGACCACTTATCTGCCCAATGAACTCTGAATTAATCTGGAGGATTACTTGTCAGGAACTCATTGAAATGCTCCGTGAAGCAGCTGCACGATAGAGTAACATGCCAGAAGAACAATAAAATCAAAGAACGCCAATTGTAATTCTCAGTAGTTAGATCCTTTAAAAGTAGAGCCTTGGTGAGAGCAGGTATGTGCTGTTGTATTTTTTGTGTTGCTCTCATCTGTTCCATGCAAGTAGGACGCGAGGTGGCTAAAGGAATTTGCCTGTTGTCCACTGGGTAAGTTTTGTAACCCACTTCTCAGGCTGTCTAGGCCTTCATGTAAATGGTGCCGCTTCTGAGTATCCGTGAAATTCACTTCTCATTATCTATTTGCTATCAAATGCTTAAACCTGGAGTGTAAAAACAGCTCCAAGCACTCTGCATTTATGTCTGTTTTATGAGGGTCTTTCGTTTCTTTGTTTCCTTTAAAAACATTGGTAACAGCCTCATTTTCTTTTAGTGTTTCTTGTGACTCACTTCATGGAGATAATTCTGTCTTGAGCTGTATTCCTTGTTCTATCTGAAAAGCAACATTGTGGTCAGAAGTGTGGCTGTGTTGAATGACATCATGTTCTTCCTGTTCTGTATTTATTCTCTCCTTGGACTATTTGGACCTCTCCATGGTCTATTTACAGACAGAAACAAGATTCCTCTTCCTTCTCATATGATGTGATATCAGATTAAACGCTGTCACTTTTTTCTGCTTACCTTGACCATCTGCAAATAGTGCTCAAAGTAAAGTCCATATTTAATAGTTAGCTGATGCTTTTCATCAAAGTAGAGAGATTAAACAGAGCTGCTTGTCAAGAAAAAATGCTCATTTTTCAGTGCTCACTCTTGCACAGCAATACTGCCTGCAGTCTACTTATTATTACTAAGTCTTGTTGACTTGTCACAAATGGCTCATAGATTCCAAATGATTTTTCTTCTTTGTTTTCATGGATCGTTCAAGCAAGGGATTGATGCTAACTGGATATTCTGCTGGAAGATGTGATGCCTATTTCCATGTGCAGTTTTGTGAATGTGTCATCATCTTCATTCATCCTGTTCTTTCACTGCTTTGTTCTTTCTAAAGAAGAGAATAATAGTTAGGTGTATAAATGGAAACAAGGATGAAATAACTTTGTTAGACCATTAAATCTGAAAAGGCTGAAGACTGCTCTACTCATAGATGTAGTGTTCTCTCTTTTAAGTAGAGATCCCTTGTAAATCTGATAAACTGGTTCAGAAATTAACAGACTCTCACTAATTTCAGTAGGATCTGCCAACAACAGAGACTGATGATGCAAATTATGATTATTTCTTTGAGTAACAGCATTGCTCAAGTAAAGCAAATTGAGAATAACCGTACCATCGCCGTTCTATGAATCACCTTAGCAAACTATTTCGCTAATCTGCAGAACAGAATTGTCTCTGGAGCCAACACAGAACTTCAAGAAAGGGGATTTAAAAAGCCAGAAATAAACCAGTGAGTGATAACTAAAGACAGTTCAGTACTGAAGAATATTCTTGCGAGGCACTTACGTAGTCTACTAATCCCCAACAGTGTTAATGATAGTTACTGTAGTAAGAAGTAGGCATGCAGCAGAGCAGTAAGCAGGTGCTGATAGGGTCAGTCACAGTCACTTCAGCACAGGAGAGAGCCTGCTTGTTTTAAGATGAAGAAGCTATCTGCAGTGGCAAATCAGCTTCAGTGCATGGAAAGAAGACAATTATACGCGAGCAGTAGGGTGTTTTATGTACACATTGGATGTTTCTCAACCATTCATGTGCCAGCAAAGTGTACAGACTTCTGAATGAAGCATGTTCTCCTATTCTCACGCTGCTATTGCTCTATAAAGATTTCGTTCATTTCTGAAGTACATCTTCTAGATTAGGTTCCTACTCATTGTGTTGGTGATAGCATTTAGTCTTAAACAGCTAATAACATAGGACTGCTATTTCAGGTGCCTCCATGTGAAATCTGATGCTGAGTTCATGGGGAAAAAATTAACCATTTGTGACAGGAATGGGATTAAATTGAATAGTTTGAGGAAAATATGTGTGTGTGCATGCCCACTCTGTGTTTGTGCTGGATGCTAGTTGTAGATTTAAGTGGTAAAGCAAGAGGGTTATTCTGCTGACGTAGCAACAGCAGGAGAAAGGAGAAGTTATAACTATGCTTTAAATTGGTCCTCCTGTAAATATCCTTGCTGAGATAATAAAGAATTTAATGGCACTGTCCGAGTAAATTTGAGTAGCAAGTAACTTTTTTCAAATGCCAATATATTTATCATCACCATTCCACGCCCATCTTTCCCCAGCTCTGTTCACTTTTCCCCTGACCCAGACCCTGTAGCATTGCCTTCCAAACAGTGAATCACTCATCTCACTCCCTCATGCCCCTACCAAATATTGTCATCAACTGGCTTGAACCTGACACTTGATTTGTATGAGCTGGGATTGCTGTGTGTCTCAGCCAGACATTTTATTCATGCTTCTTCTCTAAGGTAAATTCAAGGAAAACTGAGGAACATGTTCCATTTCCACAGAATGGCAGACTGCTTTCCCATAAAAAGCATCAACAGTAAAAAATTCTGAAGTTTATTCATAAGTAACTGAGTGTAACACTACTGTATGTGTATTTAAAGTTTGTATATACAAATGCATATGCATTTTGTAAATGCATTTTCCAAAGCTGTCCTTGAATGTGGCTGCTGTGACCCCACTCCCTGCCTGATATACCCAAGGGAGGCAGCACTGGTTTTGTTCTCTGGGTTTTGTAGGTTTTTCTGAAAGCAAGGGAGAGGCTTATGCCTACATTGCATTTTACTTTAATGTATGGTCAGGCTTTCAGGCCTTTGTCGTTGGGACTATTCATGGGCTTAAGTGTTTTGCTGGATTGGAGCCACAGAGCAGTTAATGAATTAGTGCACATACCAGAGTATAGCATTCTATTTCTTCTTTCCAGACAGTTTGTACTTCCAGTATTTGTATAGGATACAGTGACCAGCAGCTTGTTTTCTGTATGCATGAAGTTGTATGCAAAAATGTCTTCTCAATAGCCAGTATTTCTGCATTGCCTTCTGATACATAAATTCTCATCCCCTTCCCATGCAAGCTTCATTCCAAACAAAAAAAAAAATCTCTGTGGTGGCCATTGTTGCTGTATTTACTTCTCTTCTATGAAAGTGGCAATGAGTGAATGTATTTTCCCCATGGCATGTCCCGGTATTAGAATTTTGCTGCCAGATAATTAGAATGATAGTGATAACAGATTCTCAGTACAGGGTGACAGAAGCGTCTCTGCAAGCCTTTGGCTAATACTGAGGTGGCTGTCTCCAGTCCTGCATTGCCAGTGCTGTGTGGGGCATGCACTATCAGTCACCACCTCATTTGTGTCACAGCTGTGTTGGGTCCTGATTGCCACTTGTAATTCCATTAATATTTGTTGTATAAATGTGGCGGTTTTCTCAAAGCAAGGTCATGCCTGGATAGAAACAACAGCACCAGAGTTCCACCTTGCATGAAGCAGTGCTGCTGAGTGCTTTCTTTTTTTTTCTTTTTTTTTTCTTTTTTTTTTGTCACTGGCATAAATTCATGGCCTGTTAGGCTTTTTTTTCAGCATCACAATGCTGTCTCTCATGCTTGCTTGCATGAACTTGAAATCCCTGTGTGGACTAGTAGACTAGCAATGATTTTAAGGCAGTTGTATGTCTTGTTTTCTCACAGTGTTGCTTTGGAGAGTTACCTGTTTTAAAATATAGCAGCTTTCATGCTGAATTGTCCCAGGATGCTTTACAGATGTGATCCAACGTAGTGCCATTGCCTCTGGCTGGAGGTGCTTGAAGGTATGGACTGTAAGGGGTGTATGTACAGCATGCTCGGGGGTTTACTGGAAGCAAGCAGCAATACTCTCAGTAGTGATGAACACTAGGATCAAGTGAATAGAAGGAGGAGCTGGGGCTTGTTTTCCTATGTCCCTGAAGAACAACTGAAATTCATCAAGTAAGAGGCATCAGAGACAAGTGAAAGGCAAAAGCCTTAAGTCTGATGTTTTATAGAGTAGATGTGACATCAATCAAAAAGAGTCAAAGAGTGAACAGCACATAGGCATATTCCTTGAAAGGTACAAACTTCATCTTAGAGAGAAATAAGGAAAGTGGGGTTTAAGAAGAAAGCGAAGCTGTTCTATCTGCAAATGGAGGAAAACTGGAGTGGTAACTTGGAAGGGATATTACAGAAGAAAAGAAGGTAAAGAAAGTGAAGGTGGCAATGCAGTAGCTGTTGGGCATCACTGCATTAAGGGGGTGGCAAGAGAACTGACACAGAAAGACACCTCAGGAAGATGTAATTAAATGAGGGTCACATTCTCAAAACCATATTCAGTTTTTGTGTTACCTATGATGTTCAGTATGCATCAGAATATTGTGGTGACTCTTTTAGCTCCACTGGTGTAGAGAAGGGGTGTTATTTATACCACTGACAATTAGGAGAAATCTCTTTGTATATCTTATGCCCCTGCTATCTTTACCAGCTTCTGTGTAGCAATACAGCCTGACTTTCATTTATTGAGAGAGGAAGGGGACTAAAAATTCAAAATTATTCTATTGAAATTACTATAAACAGCCTCAGTAGAAAGCAGGAACTTGCAACTGTGCCGTATTGTATCTGAGTCAGTGCTAGATATTCATTTATCCACTCAAAATCAAGTGACGCGTGCAAAAGAAAATGTATCTGGACACAGTAGAATATATCTTCTATACTTGTATACAGTCAGTGTGATGTTATGAAAAGATTCATGAAAGTATAAATCCATTTGTACATTGTTCAAAAGACATATTGATATTAAGCACGTAGAGAAAAACTGCTGATGTCTTGACGCAGTGAGGCGTTATTCTTTAACACAGTATAAACACAATAAAATATTTATATAGTCATTAAACTCTCATCGTTGGAGATGTCCTTTGCTAAGCTAATTCTCACTCTTCAGTATGTTAGCAAATGGGCCTCAGTTGACACTGTCATTATGACCAACATAGATTCCAGGCCAACACTACAGTTTCCCTTTTATTTTGAGTCTCCAGTTACAAGTACATGGATTCGCTCTGAGGTGCTGTGAAGGAAAAGGACTTTTCCCAGCTTTCAGTCCCTATGGAAAGCATAAAATCATGCTGCTTCAAGCACTCCTGCTAGATGAATACAGTGACTGTGTGCAGCACCCTCCTGTGGTGCCTTGTGGCTTTTACTGCTAATTTCGCTTTGCTCTCCCTGAACCAAAATTAGTATCTTGATACCAACTCACAATTTGTAGTCCAAACTGAGGGCAGAAAGGCTTACAGTAAGGAGAAATTCATGTGATACTGTCAGCTTTTGTCATAGTTCTTATGGTGGTAGAGCTGGGTATTACCTCATCTTTTCACAAGTCTGCCTGCCATCAGAAGTTGAAAAATACTTTATTGCTTGGAATTCCTCTTTTCTGAATGTGTTCAGTATAAGATTAAGGCGGTATTTGAAGGAAGGAGAAATATTATGGAAGCATAAGCATAGTGTGAATAATTACCCTTCGTGACACCTCTCAAGATTTCTCATTCTTTTTTGCTGTTAGCTTACTTTTTACTCCATTTGTTACTCCTTGCCTGAGCAAGAAATTGTCAGTCATGATTAAATTTGTTTTAAGACCTCATAGGGGAATATTTATCTGAATGAATGATGTCTTTTTACAAGAGCTTACTTCAAGAGATAAACTTATATTTCTACTACCTAGATCAAAATTAGTCTGTTGTGATACTGTTCCATTCCGTGTATGCTACTGTAGCCTTATCAATTTAAGATATTGCAATATTAATCTGCAGCAGTGGCAGTAATTTCTATCCCTTATTGCTTGTATGTTTTCTCATATTTTCCACAAGAAGTCTGTACAGGATCCCACTTTTCATTTCCCCCCTTCCATTCACCTCCAGGAGTTATGTTTCTCTGTCATAGATGGAATTTACCTTTCTAAAGGAGATTTTTACCTCAACCAAAAACTGTTTTTAAAGGGTTTATCTTATTCACAGTAGGGAATTTGAATTCCTTTGAAAATGATGAGAAACTAGATGTAGAAGTCATTAAAGATAAGAAGCAAGGATTTGATGTCACTTAGGTGATAAGCCAGTGCCAAAAAATCGAGAAGACATATGATGTAGCTATCCTAGGTGATGTATTGCAGGTTTTTGTATTGTAGCACAAGCATCTCTTAAACACTGAAGGACTAATTTGCTAATTAGCTTTTCAGACAGAAAATGCAAAAGGTGCCAATTGTGGACTGCTGTATTAGGATTTATTTGGCAAGGAATAATAAAAGTATTCTTTAACAAGGTATAAAAGTGACCAGTTAGCATTCAACCAAAAGAGACTGCAGGGTCTGCAGCCTACTGAAAACACTGGCCTGTGTCTAGCTGCATCCTCTGCTGAGCTTCAGCTTCATTCATATTTTTCTATCCAAAGTCTGATTTCTGCCAGCTGCTGGTAGTGTTGTGGTCAAGTGCAGTGTAAAGAGTGAATAGGTAAGACAGTGAGATATCTGTGTATTGCATACTCTTGTTTCAGCATAGTGCATTTTGATTCCTTGTTGCTTACATGCATAGAGGAGAAAAAAGGTAGGCAAAAAAAGAATTGATCTATTTTGCAGCTTCAGAAGTGTGAGATCTAGTGGTGACAGTGTTGTTTTTTTCTTGAAATTTAAAGGAGAAATTAGTCTTTAAGGAATCAAAGTATTATACTATGTTATCTATGCCCTCCTACCAAGAGGTGAGATAACACTGTCCAGTGCAGAATCCTAGAGGACAAGGATCACTCAGTGTCTGGTCTCCCATCAGTGGACATACATCCCTTCTCCAGTCATTCCAGCAGAAACCATTAGGTGAAACCACTAGTGTACTCATAGCAGTCCTTTGGGCTGCTTTGGCTGCTGCATGTCTAGAAGAGGGAAAGCTCACATGTGGGTGTGCTAGTGGTTGTTTTGGTCAAGGTGGTATCAGTTGTTTGTCATAATATTTCACAAGTCAGGAGGGCCTTGGCTGAGATTCAGAAGTCCTGGTATGCTGTCTCACAAATTAGACCTTTGAAGTTTTCACGCTTCATCTTTTGAACATTGAATGAAGAACAGCATGGTGATAATTTTAGATTGACAGCTGAATTACAACATTAATAAAACAGAATGTTTCCAGTACAAGTAACTAGTCGTGGCTGCATTGTAAAACACAGGATTATTTTCAGAGTATGTTTCGTAACTCTTTATTGAATCCTGTGGTTCCTGTTGGTACAAATTGATTTTTTTTTTTTTATGAATCAGTCTGCTCTCTCCAGGAAAAATAAATAAATAAATAAATAAATAAGCAGCAACAACAACAACCAGACACAGTGGTCCATATGGGTCTGACAGCCATACAAAAATTAGATTGAACTGATAGATCTCAAATTTTTACTACTGTTGAAGAATGTTGCTTGTTTTGTATGACATTAAATTGCCACTGTAGAAACAAGAATATATAGGTGAGTAATAAGAGAAAGGCTGACAGAAAAGCACTAATTAAGTGCTGTTTTGCACAGCCCTCATTGAAATTCATGGCTTGGTACCTTTGGGGACATGAAAGTAGGGGAGATGGAAGGATTTCAATTAAAAAGGTATTTGTATGGCTCTGGGAAGCCAATCGTTGCCATTTTAAATCAGAGTGAAATATGTAAGTGTCTGTCTAATGTGCTTTACAAACATCAAACATCATGCCTTGAAACAGTGAGTGCTTTACTAGAACTGAGAGCAAGATACTTCAAAATAAATAAAATAAAAATCCCGTAGACCTAAATTTTTATTTAGATCAAAGCTCTGGCTCTTTTCTTTTCCACACAGATGCAATCTCGATTAATTTCTACATTGATAAGCCGGTTTGAAGATTTGAAAGATTTGAAAGGTTGACAGATTTTCAAAAGGAAATACAGTTGCCTAATAACCACTTCAGTTATTTGTGCTTAGCTATGGTAATAGTTACCATTAACATTTTTTTATTATTCTTATGTAGCTTTTAAGTTGTTGTGGGGGTTGGCTTTTTTTTTTTTTTTTTTTTAATTCCAGTGGCCTCTGTAGCAAGACACCTTATTGAATTGGTTTCTGAGCAACCTCAGTCAACAAATAACAGGTATATATCAATATATGGCTAGAAAGGCCTACCGTGACTGTCAGCTGAAGTCAGTGCAGGGAAGTCAGTGCAAAGGATACCACGTTTTAGAGGATTCAGAAAACAACTATTCCACATACAACTAGATACCACCAACCACAAAATGCTTGGCAGCAAAACCATCTCAAAACTTGTAGTAGAACCCCAAAAGCCACAACTCGGAGTCACCACTGTAAGAAAAAGAAAAATCTAGACCATTCCAAGTCCTTATATACTTGAAATCATGGGCAGCTTAAATGAAATTCATAGGTGAGATCCTGATGTTCTCTGCCCTGTTATAAAAAACAGCACGTCCAGATATCTCTGTTGAACTGACATTCAGGAGGAATTCCAAGTCTGCTGGTCAAAATATGAGTGTTTACCAATAAACACTTAAAGATGCTTGGGATTGCTTCTATAGCAAACATAAAACCTATGCAATATAAGCAGTACTCCTTATCTTCTTGCCAGATCACTAGCAGTGTCTCATGCCTTCAAGTTTAAGCAAAGCCAGGATTTATACGATGGCTACTTCAAAAGTGATGCCTCCTATTTTATTATGTATCCACATGATACAGACAAGAGGCAGAGGTGGATGTTGGTGGTATGGCAGAAGAGGTTGAAACTTCCTGACAATAATCCATTATGCTTTGTTGCTGTGCAACATACGGCAGCAGAGGGGCAGACTGACAAAACAGCTTTTGATATGGAAGGGCAAATGAAGCTAAGGTGCATCACTGAATTCCTCTTTGTGAAAAAATGGGATCCACTGACATTCACTGATGCTTGGTGAATGTTTACGGAGACCAAACAGTGGATGCAGCATATTCCACAGAGCCATGCAAATTTGTCACACCGTGAAATGAAGAGCCTCTTGATTAGTTCATTCACATGACACAGCGATTGATGGTAACTGTATTGAAAAATACTGTTTTGAAGCTGAGAATTTGCTCTATCAAACAGTGTTATTGTGCTCTTTGTATCTGTTGTAATGACCACGGAAATAAAATAGAAGGCATTATTTTCTGGGCAACCTATGTAGTATGTGTTAGAGGGTACCTGTAGTGGAAATGCTAAGTTACAGGTTGAACCAGTGATTGAGCACCTGGTGGGAAGGCAGGGCCAACCCAGGAAAACTCAGGTGCATGCAGTGTACCTGTGTGGCCAGAAGGGGTGGAGGCAGGATCCACTCCTTCCCAGACCTCATTTAAGGTTTTGGCAGTGGAAGCAATGGTATCTCACTGGAGATTCCTGCATACCTGATGTGTTCTGAAGGTAAACAGCTTCTTTATTTCTGTGCGTACAGCTGTTGCATTTGATCAAATCTTTATTTGCTGTAGCCTTGGACCTTGTTGTTCTACTGTCATTGTTTTGCTTTCTATCATGTTACAGTACCTATAACAAAACCAGTTTGCATAGTAGGGTTCAGGGCAAAAGCAGCTCAGCAACTCAGAGTGGAGTAGAGCAATCTGGGCCTTGTTAACTCTCATACAGCACTTCAACTGCTTCTTGAAGCCACTGGAATTGGACTCTATTGCACTTGTCTGCAGTGAACAGGATTTCTTTGCAGGTGCATGAATGGCAGCCTATTAGGTCAGTGCCTTTTCAAGAGAAAAACTGCTCATAAACTTACTGTTTCACTTTATTTAGATTTCTGTAGGACATCTACAATGGCAATGGAACCTTTTACTGCTGCACCACCAGAAGCAGCCAAATGACTAACAGGCTTTATAGGAAAGACAAATAGCAAAAGTCTGGTCATTCTGATAAGATGAATCCTGCTGTCTTTCTAGATAGAAAATGTCCAAGGAAGATGTAATGGAATGCTTTATTTGAAATTAATGCTTTTATCTGCTACTCCTCCTTGCCAGGTTTTGCTCCCCATTCCTCTTTTCTTTCAGAAGTTTTCTTAACATTTTGTTTGATGGATGAGCTTATGTAGTGAAGTACTCTGCTGATTTTACTTTTTCAGATTACTCACGTAGGCCTGCTCAGGTTAGGTCCATGAAGAACCTTCTTTGTACTCTGTAGTTTAGGACCTGCTATCTAACAGTGGAACCAAAGAAGCCCATTTTCTCACTGTTGTTACTTGTACATTCTCCCTAAACGTGCTCACACCCTGCACAGTAACCCCTTCCATCTCTGGCTACAACCATACACCTGCTGAGGACCCAATCTTCTTTGAAACCAGAAGTCATGTGTGTGCTTTGCCTGATTTTCAGCTGTGTTTTTTGCTAATTAGTCCTCTTTGTACCTTTGTGCTGATTGGCCAGACAGTGTGCCAGCTAAATTGGGTAGATCCTGTACTGATGTTGCAGCCTTCCCCAGCTGGCCATACCAGTCTAGTTCTCTCCTGCATTCTTACAAAGTTTGTATGAATGTAATTATTCTTTATACTATTACCTTCTAGATAGGTGAGTTGGGATTGCCCAGGGGGATCCAGAATGACTGAGTAGGAAGACTGATGGATATATAGCGTAGTTGCACAAGCATCATTTCCTTATAAACAACAATAATAACAAATATCCTTTCACAATAATATAGACCATCCCAATAATAACAAGTAATAGTGTTAAGAGTAAATATAAATTCATGTATTTTAATAACTATAACAGCATTTTATTTTAAAGTGATTGCTACATACGCAGTTTCGATCCAGGTATTGGCTTAAGTTTTTCAATTCTGAGATTTTCTTAATTTCCTTTTAAAGGATATCTGTACATGAGTTGGATAAAAATACACACTCCTTTAATTTATCATAATGTTTGGCTATCCAAGCTTAATAATATGTCTGCTCTGCACAACTTTAAATGTCTTATGATGGCAAATCCTGTACCTTTAACACATTGAAAAAGCCCAATTATCACACAGGTGATGAATATTTCAGCTGAGGAGCTGGCATTGAACAAGATGATGCTATTTTCTTTTTATACCACTAAATTCTTGAAACACTTAGTTCATTGTGGTAATTACAATACAAGTGAAGAAATGTCTGATGTCATGGGTTTGGGTGGCTCTGTGGCCAAAAAATACAGTTAGGCAGCATTGCAGAAGTGCTTGTAGAAAACAAGTATTAGTTTGTATTACAGTATGTTTTAGGTCAGGGTCTATTATGTTAACTGTTTGACCATGAAACTAGCATCCAGTGTGCAGGCTGCATGCAGCCCAGGACAGCTAGTGACTATGCTGACTGACTCTGCCTCTCATGACCATTGCACACAGCTGAATTGAAACCCGTGTGTATTGCACATTGTATGCACTTGTGCCACTTGGTGAGTAAAACACAGGGAAAACAGAAACTAAAAAAAAAAAAAAAAGAAAAAATGTGGATGAAGAAACAGCGTTCCACAAGAAATGGACAGATGATTACCTTTTTGTTGAGGCAAACAATATGGCACTGTGCTTAATTGGTTAGGAAATCATGTCAATTTTCAAAGATGACAATTTGAATGGACATTATATGCAAAACCATGCTGCTGAATTTTATGTATGTCTAGGAATGTTTTGTAAATTGAAATTGAAAGAAGTCTGTCATCTCAAAAAAATCTTTTTAAGTTACAACTTAGACTCTATTAAAAAAATCAAGTAACGTGGCAGTACATCTCATTGTAAGAAAAGCAAAACCATTTACTGACAGAGTGAGTTTATTACAGAAGTGTAGGGAAAGCATGGCAGATGTAATTTGTCTGTATGAAAAACCAGATTTTTCTAAAATCAGTTTGTCTCCCTGGGCTGTAGCCAGGTGAACTGAGGAAATAAGAAAATCTACAAAATAAACTTGGAGAGCAGTGCTGCTAATTTCAAATGTTATGGTTTGGTGATAGATGAAGCTACTGATACAGCTCAACTTGCCTTTTCTTTTAGAGAGCTTGATAATGAATATGTTACTGAAGAAATGGCTTCTTTGGTGCCGATAGAAGATACGATTAAATCTCTTGATTTGTGTGGAACAGTAAAAACTATAGAAAGGCTCAGGTGAGCTTCTTGGGCTACCATGTGCGTTCATACCATGTGGTGCACAAATCATTAAACCATTCCAGGCTAACCAAGTTCAGCACAAAAACCTGTGAGCATCTCACCAGGATCTGCATAAGGTGCAGTCAGTCTTATTAATAACTCAGCATGCAAAAAGGAGCAGATTGCTTCTGATGGAAGAGAACCTGCTGAGAACACAATACTGTGGGATTTTTAAGTTAGCCAATCCAGCCTGAAATGAAGGATAGCCATTAGTGGCATAGAGCTAGTTAATTTATTTACATATGACACCATTTGCATCAAATCAGTAATTTATTGTTTATCAGAATGTAGTCAGGTTTTGCTACTAGCCATATGCTGTGCGTTTGGAGGTGGTGAGGCCTGTTCTGTGCCTTTTTTGCTTGACGTTTCGTTTCAGTAGTTGAATTTATTGTTTTCCTCATACAGCACTTACAAGCCTGCCCAGCTTTATTATGATGAGTAAAAGTGGATGTTTCTTCCAAATTTGGATTCCACCTTTGTTAGGGATGAATTCAAAACAATGTAGGTTCATGATAGTGTCAGTGTTTCTCATGGCTCCTTCACAGACAGTTTGCCTGCTTGAAGACTGTGTGACATTCATCTGTGCTCAAAAAAAGCAATAAGTGAACCACACAAAAAGTACAAAACATTAGTGACATTTCTAAGGACTTGTTTCCCAAAACATGGGATAGATCCGAAGTAAATATTGAGTACAACTGAAAAAAAAATAGTAACTCTATTTCCATCCTTTAAAGGCAAAATGATAAAAAAGATCTGTTTCTTGTGATTCTATTGAGAATTATTTCTGTTGTGTGTGGCAGTACAAAAAACGAACAAAAACCCCCACATTTTTATCATATGGAATCACAGGGGTTGGAAGAGACCTCTGAAGGTTGTCTAGTCCGTCCCCCTGCTAAAGCAGGTTCCTTTGAGGAGGCTGAGCAGGAAAGCGCCCGGGCAGATCTTGAATATTTCCAGGGAAGGAGACTCCACAACCTCTCCAGGCAGCCTCTTCCTGTGCTCTGTCATCCTCACAGTAAACAAGTTCTTTTGCACGTTTGTGTGGAACTTCCTGCGTTCCAGTTTTTGCCCATTGCCCCATCCTGTTGCTGCACACTGCTGGAAAGAACCTGTCCCTGTGCACTTGACTCCCACACTTAAGATATTTATAAACATTGATGAGATCATCTCTCAGTCTTCTCTTCTTCAGGCTGAACAGTCCTGTGTCTCTTAGTTATTTTTCGTACTGAGTTGCTGGAGGCCCTTGATCATCTTTGTGGCCCTCTGCTGGACTCTCTCTAGAAGATCCTGCTTTCTGAATGGAGGAGCCCGGAACTAAACACAATACTCCAGATGTGGCCTTACCAGGGCAGAGCAGAAGGGGTGGATCACCTCCCTCTACCTCCTGCTCACACACTTTTTAATGCATCTCAGGTTACCACAGACCTTGGTCACAAGGGCACCCTTTCCTTCCATAAAAGACACTTAAGGTTTCTGCCCAAGTGCAATCAACTGGGCAGCTATGCAGCTTTGGTTCTTTGTACTGCTTTTCTTGTCGATAATTCTTCCTTGGAGCTATTTCATACTATACTTTTTAACAATTCCATCTAACATCATGGTCTCTTTTTCAATATGAGTACTCTGTAATATTGTACTTTCCAGTTGTCATGTTTTTTCCTGAGACATTAAGTGAATACAGGTGTGGCATGGGGCAACAGGAAGCAATTAGACTCAGTATCAAAGCCACAGCTCTGAGCTGATGTGAGGTGGAAAATAAAAGTAGCAAAACTTGTTAATTGTGTCTGGTTGTCTGAGAAAGAGGGAAGTGGAATTAAAAAATGTTATTAGAAGTGCCACCTTGGGGTGTTGTTTACTTAAGTTTAAATTACCCTTTTACAAAGTTACTGATTTAGATCCAGTCTTGCAAACTTATAGAAGCATAATTACTTTTCTTCAATAGAAATAATTCCTGTGAAATCCAATGGTGATTTTTTGGTCAAAATTTTCATTTTTATCTTCCTGTGAAATAAAGTCATATGAAAATGGATGGAGTTGTATTCTGATGGTAGTAGCTTATGTACTAAATAGTATTAAGGTTTCTATCATGTGCTCAATCTGTTCTGAACAAAGGAAGTATAAAATGACCTGAAATAAAAAAAAAAAAAGGAAGGCAAGGTAAGGTGTTCTCCCCTGCTTTTTTTTTTTTTTTTTAAGGAATCCCATCTGAACTGTATATTTCTGAACAAATAAATAGAGTTGAAGAGATTAATCCAACACTACTTTTATCAGTGCATTGTTACGTTGAATTTAACATGATTACATGTATAATCACTGTGAATTTAGTTTGTTTCCCAGAGAGATTTTCAATTCGTGCTATTATAGTAAAGAGTTTTGTTTCCTTCCTTGCTTTACAAATTACTAGTGTGTGGTTTAGTTAGGTGTGATAGATTATGATGAGCACACTTCCAAATGCAGTATATCAATCATGTAGATAACCCTTTTTTTTTTTTTTTTAAGTAGTTCCTTTTTTCTATTGCCTCAGATTTTTTCCCCTTCCAGATATCGTAAAGTCAGACTGTGCTTCACAACATCAGCAATGACATTACCCTCCAAGTAAAGGAGGAATGAGCCTCCTAAAACAGAGCTATAATCTGGGTTGAGGAGTAGCAGGTGTTCCTGAAGCAGACAATCTGGATATAAAGCAAGTAAACTGCTCAATCTTCTGAACAGTAGAAATTTGTCTGAAATTTGGTTTTATGTACATGTAAGGAACACTGTTTGTATAATGTAACTTCAGTCTCTTCCTGGGAGTTTTACCAGCAACTTCAAGAAAGCAGGGTGAAGCTTCAGAGCAGAGTCACGTGCATTTCTGCTCATCGGAAGCGACAAGTACGCCTGTAAGTCTGGTTGGATGAAGTGTGACATTAAATGGGCTACGTTTCAGGCAGGGGGTTTTCAGTATTTATTGAAGATTAAACTCCTTAAGCAGAAGGTGAAAGTAAGATCCTGAAATACCAAGACATCCATTTCTGAAAGCTAACATTAAAAAAAAAAAATGTTTGAGTCACTGTCTCGTTCAATGGAGATACTTGTATTTGTTACTAGTGGATGCTGGATCAGACTCAACAGGCCTACAAGAGGTGAATTTTGACCTCAAGAGTGCATTTTGTTTCATGAAACAAATGGGAAATATTTGTGTTTAAATAAAAAATAAAAATAAAAGTGATACAAGTGTATAACGGTCCAACCTATTTTTGAGTGCTGTCTGACCTTTCCTCTTAATTTTTACTTTGTTTTCTAGGCTGGTAAGTGTGACTCAGCTTGGTTGAAAACTCCCTTCCTTTGCAAGCCACCTTCAAATCACAAAAATAAGCTGAAGTGGATAACAGCTCTGGCCTTTTGCTCCCAATGCTATTTCTATTAAAGTGTGTTGTTTTAATGAAATGACATAGGTGGTCTCAGATCCTAGTTGACTGTAGTCCATATTATAAAAACACTGTGTACAGATTCAGTGGAATTGGAAGTGTTTGCTTGAACTAAAGCCAGGGCCAAACAAGCATAAAGAATGAATTATTTCTTGCTTCTAGTGAGGGTCTCTTTAGGTCAGGGTTAAAAGTATTGGCAGGCCAGTGTAGGGAAGCTTCCACTCCAGCTGCCTGCATTGAAATTAGACTGTCGATGAATAGAGGACTACAGTTTTCAGGACTGCCAACTCCTTAGCCTTCGTTAGCACAAATATTTGCTCAGAGTTTATGAATGTTGTATTTTCAATGTCTACTATTGTATTCCTTTCCTAGAGTGATACTCTTTAGAGCAAAATCTGGACAGTTGCCTTTGTCTTTGGTGGGTCTGCAGTGCATGAACAAGTTGTACAGGATTCTCCGACTGTCAAAAAATAAGTTTCTTTAGATTTAGCAGAGCATTTCCACTTGTCTATGGATGTGGTGGTGAAGAGGGAGCATGAATCTTTCCTTTGTAAAATAAGCAGGAAGTCCACAGGGACTTGTAACCTGACTTCAAAAATCTGGTTTCTTAAGCCACTCCTTACAGCAAACTAGGAATCCCTAGAGAGTTGGGTTAGTCTGTGGTATTGGCAGTGTTTTCTTCTGGCCTTCCAGGTCTGGTGTAAGCACAGGTAGTCCTGAGCATAAATAACTCTTATTTTAATGAAAAAGATTTATGTGGTCATAAAGAAAAAGTTTCCCAGTGAGCAGATAGTGTACATGGTTAAATACCTAGCCATATATATACAGAGAAATGGCATTATTATTACTATTCATTTGCCCACATTGACAGTAGTCACAACTTTGAATAAAGCTCTTTCCAGAGGATATGTTCACTTACCTTAAGTTTCTCAACAGGTGCGTATAGGTTTAACTTAGTGTTTGGAACATATTAAAGAAGAAGATTGGAAGTGAATGTCCCAGAAGAAGATAAGACATGGAAAAGAATCCCCCCTCCTCCAAATTTTATTTTCCTTTTAGATAACTTTATATTACTAAATCATGAATCCTGCAGCATCAGCAATAGGAAAGTGTCAATGTAATACTTAATACAGATGATCAGTTGCAATATTTTTCCTTTTCTCACCTGGGGGTCTCTTTCTACTGTGATTTTCATCATGCTGCAAGTAGAGCTTAACCTCAGACAAGGGGTACTTGAGATGTGCCCTGATGACAGCTGCTTTGTCGGGATGCCAGCATCTGAGGGCAATGCTGTAGCTCACAGAAATGGCAGCTGGCTGGCATTGAAACTCTCTCCATCCTATTTGAAGCAGAATACTGGAGGGATTAAAAATATTGCCAGCAGTAAAAACTTAGCTATATTGAAATTTCATCATATTTTGATGATCATCTTAAAGCTGAGGATTTACCTAAATTATGGAGGAGTTCAGACTATGTTTGCAGATGTCTTGTTAGTACAGTCAGGCTGTTATAGCTGAAATAGTCTATACTAACACAAGGAAGGTAGGGATTGTCTGAAGAGTTGGTGGGTTGTTGTTGTTTTGTTGGTTTTTTTTTTGTAAGACTTACTTGATATATATGCAAAGGCTGGTGAGCTTTGAGCACGTAAAATCTTCAAGTCTGAAACAGAAGCAAAAATGTTCAAAAGTTAACATGAATTGAGTGCCGTTGTTCCATGTTTGATTAGATGCACTGAAGAAAATGTTGACTGTAGCAAAAAGGGATGGAAAGATGATAAAGCATTTATCTCCAGTGAAATGACAGAGAGAGAGAATGGTGGCAATTGTTCTCTAAATGATTGTCAGTACCTTCTTAACTTCCTTCATGCAGTTAACTTCCTTTTGTTTATTAGATTTTTTTTTTACAAAACTGTATTGTTACAGTGACAGGTGGCCTAGTGACAGACATCACCAGCATGAGCCCAGCAGAAATTCCACAACAAATGGCTGATAATTTTATTATAAAAATCCTCAGTATTGAATTTCATATGTGAAATGGCTTTTCTAAATGAAGTATAGCATGGTTCCTAATTGCTGTGATGAGATATGGGTACTTTAAAAAAATAATAATATTATCTAGCAATGCATAACCCAATGTAACTTCGATTAGCCTGGCTTGGAGCGGGAGCAAATGATCTTTAAAAGTGCCTTTCAACCTAAATTATTCAATAATTTTATGACAGCAAGACTTCCCATAGTGATATACATGCACGCCTTCTATTCTCTCAGTCATAAGGCTGCACAGTAATGTTTTCTCACAATTTGTTGGTTACTTCCAAGGCTTTTTTTCTTTCTTTCTATTTGCACTATTAGACAAGTTGATCACGCTTTTTGTCACAGACTGTATGAACCTAGACAGGAGATGACTGCCTTCCTTCTCCCATGACTGCTTTCAGGTCTTGCAGAAGTGGCTTGCTTTATTTTTTTCAAAATGATATCATACTGCTTATGTTTTATCTCTCATCTGTGGAATCAGAACTGGAAAGGCCTGTGATACCAAAAGAATTTTTGGGTGTGAGACATAAAACTGATGTGGTTGCTGGCTGTTATCCACCATCATGTGGATATTTAGTCATCTTTGAAAAACTATTCATCTTCTATTATCATGGAAGAGTTGTAGTTTGCTGACAAATTCTTCGAAGTTTTGAAGGGTTGGGGGGAGTTAAGGGGTAGTCACATTATCTCCTTGTATTTAATGTTATCTGTTCAGGAAGAATTCTGACTCCTAGGCAAGTTTCTTTTCTCTTTATTCAGGGAGAGCAGATGCTGGATTCCTAGTTTAGACTAGAACTATATGAGATAGATTGTAAGAATGCAGACTTCCCACTTTCATATCCTTTTGTTTCCTCAGAATTGCTGCTGCAATAGAGGCCATCTCAAAGGTGGACTTACTGTTTATTCATGTAAGATGTAACTGGTTTGGAGATTTCTGGAAAGTGATATTTTTCTAATGAGAATTGGCATTTTGGATTGCTAACTTAACTGACTGTACTATGAAAACAATGCTGTTTAGCTTTGTTCAATTTTTTGTCTTTTGAAAACTTTAGAAGACATTGAAAACAGACAATTATCAAGAAGCATTCTCAACAGTGCTAGTAAGCTAGGGCTAAATACGGTATGTTTCATATTTTGACCTTTTTTTTTGCTGTTTGTATAACACTCATTCTTCATGTTACTACATGAGATAGGAATGAGTTTATCCCTATTTCTGCTAAAATAAAGTATAGCACTTGGGGCCTTTGAATTTGTGCTATCGGGTAAGAAATTACTTAATCCTTCAGTTTTAAATGTCAAAAAGTTGTTATAGAACCAAAGAAGTTGTCAGTATTGACATAAATTAAATATTTTCAATTGAAAGCAGATCTACCCGCATCTTATTTCTCTAGAAAAGATGCTTACGCAACAGGCATCATTAAAAAAATATGCATTCACAGTTTTTCTAAAATAAACCACGTCAGATTGTCACAATCCTTGTCACAATTTTCAGTGACAACAGTGATTGTACAGCGTGACAATAAAAATATCAGTGTAACATTGGCATAGAAGCCATGGCCGCATTAATCATTCTGCAAGCAGATAACATGTTTTGTTTGCATCATCGTCAAAGAACAATCCTGTAAATTTTCTCTCCATACAGACCATTTCATTTGGAAGTCCTTTCCTACATTTTCATCCAGGAATTCCTCTATTCATCTAGGATGGCTTGTGACCAGTGGTGACAAAAATTTCTAACCAGTTTCCTTTTTGTTCTGACATTAATGGCTTGAGATCCTTGAAACCAAATCAATGACAATTACCTTTTTCATGACCTTTTCCTAGTTACTCCATTAATAAGGAAATAAGGTTACTTTGTAATAAGATTTCTGGTGACTATTGCATCATGCAATTGCTTCTGAATCTAAAAGCTCTTGAAACATCATTAATTCCATGTAAAGAGCAATAACTTCTAAACTATCAGTCTTCAATTACTCAATGTTTCATTCAAAAACCAGCATTTTTAGGACTTTAAGAACAAACGTCATTTAAGCAGAACACAGTACAAAGCCTGTCACAAAGTACTATTTATTTTAAAAGATTCTGTGGTTTTACCTATCATTAATCTGATTCCTTGTTATTTCTTCACTGACGTTTATAAAACTTCCATGCAAGACAGAAGATGTGGAGGGTCAAAAGTAATATAGCAATTCTCACTACTTACTAAATCTGGCAATTGCCATCACAGGATTTAAAATAAATAAATAAATAAAAAGTACACTGGCTGCCGATAGGCTTTCAGAACACTAAATGGAAAGAAGATCTGTCTTTTTTGCTTATGCCGTGGAATTGGAGTTGGAACTCAGTAGCATCAACGTGCAGCAGCAGCATTATAAACAATGTAAAATGGCTCACTCGTGCTGGAAAGCTGACTGTTTTTCAACTGTGGTAGCATAAATTTCAGTTATTAGATGTGCCAGACCTGTAAATTTGCGTGTCTTGAATTTTGAAGGTGAGGTCATAAAAGCAGCTTCACGGAAGAACTGCAAGCACAGGGAAAAGATGAAGACTTCCTGTGCCTCTGAGGTGCTTTGGAGTGTTGTCTTGGTTTTGTTTTCAGGCACCCACAACTTGGCCTGTCTTCTTGATTCTTTTTGGTAGAATAAGTTCTCCAGAAAAACGTAGGGTACTGCTTCTGATCCAGTAAATGTACACATCCTAAATAGCACTGTTTTCCTCCATGGTTGGCCAAGTGAGATAGCTGGTGTTTATTTTGCAAATGTTTGGTTTAATTCAGATTGTGATACCCTGTCATTTTTTGAAAATGTGAAGCCAGACTTAAGCATATGTTCTTCATCTCCTTTATTGTTTCTGTATTGTCGAGTCTAGAAGGAAACATCAGTGATGCTCAGAAACAACACATAGCATCTATTAAAATTACAAACAACCCACACCCTGTGGCAGCAGGTCCACTGACTTTTATTTATTTTTTTTTTTTTATTTATTTTATTTTTCCAAGTTATAGTGGCAACCCAGCCACTAATTACAGCTTTTTGGTAGAAAAAGAAATGTTGTTTCACATACAAAGAACTTAATTTCATAAGCACGGAGAAATGCTAATCTCAACCAGTACAGCACCTGGAGACTGAAAGGTCTGCTCTTGTTTGTATTAGTAAACAAGATTTTGCCCAGTACTCTGCTTCTGACCATATAGCATTTCCACTGTTATGCTTTGCCGGATATTGATAATGATGGCCCTTATGCCAGTGGCAGAGAGGAATGCTCTTAACTTTTCCTTGGTCTGATGTCACCCCACAAGCAGCCTGGTTAAGCAGGCTTGTGGTGGGAAAGACTGTAGTAGATGAAAGAAGCCTGCTCACAAAGCTCTATTAAAGATGCTGAAAAACACTTATGGTCTCAAGCCAAGGTCTTCAGTGGTATGCAAACAATTGTAATATGGTCACTGAGGATCCTGGAATGAAACTGAGTGATATGTATCTTTTTCAGATAGATCTGTTGGCTGTACCTGTTGACTCCCTCTCTCTGCCCTCATTTCCATTCATTTTTCCATTATGTCACTTTTAAAATGTTTCAGGATCTTTTTTCTTCAGAATAAGAATTAAAGAAGGTTTTCTCAAAGATCTGTGCGAGAACACTTCAGTGCTCACAATGGAGTGACCCTTGGGTATTGCATGCATTCTGTGAGGAATTATAAGCAATTAAAATCACTAGCATCCTTGCAGTAACCGAGTCAGTTAAGAAATTGTTGCTTAACAAAACACATGTACACTTTCAGTACTTACTCCATAAATTAAGCATATAAACTTCCAATGGCCTTTAAAGTATCTCAGAGGAGCTCAGGGAAACCTCACCAATTAATCAAAAGCATTGGTTTGTTGTGGTGACAATCATGCAGAAGAGGGAATTGCAGTTCAACTTTCAGCCAGGAAATTAAAAAAGCAGGAATTTTCTTTCTAACTCTTAGACAAACTGAAAGGTAAGGGATTCCTAACATTTTCCTCCAATAATTTGTCTTTTATTCCTAGAACGTCAGAGATAAATGGTAACATTTGGATGCTGAGAAACAGACTTAACTGATTTTTGTTTTCTAGGGAATTTGGTGAGTAGCCCCTCAGATAAGCAGTTAGTTAGCTTTATTGAAGCCTTTCTACATATCTTTCTAAACAATTAAGTGTGTTTAAAAACTAGATAGAAGATGGAAGCTTTTTTTGCCATGAAACAGAACCCAATCAGTGTGAGCATTTAAACTGAATTGAGTAGTGCGAGTACTTTGAAACTTTGCAGATGCTCTAAAATAGAAAGGAAAAGAATTGATTCCCATCATTGCAATATGTTGTTAATCTTTACTAGCTCACAATACTTTTCAGATTTCCACATTAACTAGTGGTCAGTTCAAGAACCTGTACAAAACAAGCAAGTATTCTCTCTTGCTTTAGAGAAGCAGTGATAGTGAGAATTCAAAGGACAACACAAGACAGTGAGTTCAGGAAAAGAATGTAGCGTCTCTTCCTACTAGCTCGGAGTTTCCATCATAAGTAAATGTGGTTAAGTTGGTTTTCAGCTTCAGAGTTTGGAATTTTATCATACTAAATTCATTTTACGGCTTTTAACCTGATTACAGTTTTGAGTGATGTCTTTACTATTATTAGCCTAACAAACATTTGGTCCAACTTTGTGGAACATCTGTGTGTGAGCTTACCATCCCCTGTTCTTATCTCCAACTCACGTGTTAAGGCTACCTTTAAAATTTGTGACACTTTTCTTCCTTTCTTCCACACTTCTCTTTTATCTATATTCCTTTTGTTTCATGGGGAGAAGGAAGCAGTAGATTTTCCTAACATCATCCTCAATCTCTGGCCCTAGAATAGGTATGAAGAGAAAGGTCTGAAAGATACAAACAGGCCTCACACTGTAGGTTGATCCTCACTGGAAAACGCTAAGGAGCACAGTTAAAATTCCTGTTTGTACACTGTGCAACAGAATCAGGGCAAAAATGTAATATTTCAGGAGGGGTTCTTGATCAAATGTGACATGAATCTTAGAAGTCCCTGCAGTCAAGTCTTGCTTTGGTAAAGGCTCAGTTGCTTATTAATTGGCTTTGTGTAGTAAGTGTATCTACTGTTTTGCTTTTGCCTTTGAGGTTTTTAAACCTAACGGTGTTTTACACCTGTTTGATAACGCATCTACTGTTGGAATCCTCTTTTCCACCACTTGGTTCAAAATCAGAATAGATTCCTGTTATTATACTACTTACAGAGCCAAACTTTCCCAGCACAGTCACCTTTAACAAGCTGGCCTGAAATTTATATTGATTCTGTCGCTAATATAGTTGCTTTTGATATGAATCTTTTAGGTGAATGGTAGGTTCTTTAAATTTAATTGCAGCAGATGTTCCTTTGGTTTTTTTTTCTCTCATTTTGCTTTGGATTTTAGTTGTTTTTTTTCTTGGAAAGGTACATGAAAGGGAAATCCTTGTATAGTCAAATGTTTGTTTTACCATCTAAAGCTTGCAAAGAGTCCTTAGCCTGGGCTGCTTTCTTCTTAAAGAGCTGTAATTATTCATGGAAAGAAAAAAAAAAAAAAGGCCTTTGTCACTAATAGGCTTCTTGGTGCTTCTTGTAACAGTCTTTTTTATTCTTTTCTATATAATTTTCTATTGATGAGGTGAAAAAAAAGCTTCCTCTGCTGTTTAGAGAGAAAAGATAATTGTTCTTTTTTCACATTTACCAATGCTTGTTGCTTTCCTTATGTGTTTAAAGGACAAGGATGCAGAAATGATGTTATTGATGGCATCACCATGGCAACAGTTCTTTGGAATAACACATTCTTGCATTGTTATTCTGCACACACAAAAAAAAAGGGGACTCTCTTTTAAGCAGAAACAGATTGTGCCCCTTTTAAATGCACCCATGAACTTTGCTTTTCTGAAGATTTACAGACTGGTTTGGGGCAGAGAGGATTCTGACATCATTTACCTCTCTGTGTACATCACATTATGGAGTTTTAAAAAAAAAAAAAAAACACTTTGAAAAAGCCAGTGGTTTAAAGAGACACAGTATGGGAAGGATGCATAAACATTTCTTTGATCAGAAAGACAAAAAAAAAAAAAAAACTTGAAAGAATTTTGAAGTTTATGAGCTCTAGCACCAGACCCACTAAATAGTCAATCAAGAGACAGAGGAGAATGGAGAGAAGATAAACAACCTGAGCTTATTACATCAGTTATCTAGCTAGATCAATTCTCCAGATAGTTTTGCTTTTACATTCGCTACTAATTATATTTTAAAACATTTTGATAGGAAATCTAACAGTGCATTCACAAGGTAGTTTGCAAACATATGTTTTGCCTTTCATGTTCAGTGTTCACAGGAATCAGTAGTCTTGCTAATGTAAAATTTGAGAACCAATAGCATTTTTTAAAGCACAGTATTATTTTATTCTTTATTGACTTTACTTCCATTCGGACTTGGATTACTTCATTTCCCTGACAGAAATCAGTGATATATGTGTGTGTGTGTGTATAAATTGGAGAAATATTTGAAATCCATTCTGTACTTTGTGGTGCATGCCTACCACTTTGACTTCTTTAAAAGAGAAGTTGTTTCTTGCACATCAGTCTAAGGTTTGCACCTAGGAAGAACTGAGTTGTATGCAAACATATTACTTAAATGTACTCACAATCCCATTCTGAGGAGAAACTGTAGTTGGAAAAATGGCTTCAAAAACACTGTTGGAGAATCATAGAATCATAGAATCCTTAGAGTGGAAAGGGGACATTGTGGGCTATTAAGTCCAACTCCCCTGCAATGAACACACGCATCACACCTTGAAAGTTTACATCTAAGGGCAAATAAGACCACTAATTTTTTTTAGTGTCAAAATGTTGACAGTCCTGTGAAGTAAATGGAATGATAGCACAGGTACGTATGGATGTTGCTTCTCATTGGGCTTTGTAGATCTGAACAGGCTTACAGAAAATTCAACATAAGTCTAGAAACTCCTTTGTTTTATATCCTTTACCTTTGAGAAACGTGAAAGCCTTTGTTCCTTGACATCATGGTCAGAGTTTCATTTTTGTAAGAAACAAAATCAATGGCAGGAATGGCTTTGGATTTTGGTTATTTTTAGCCCTAAAAAAGTGAAAGACCTGATGTTAGATAATCATTCTGTACACTGTATTTACCTGTAGAGCAGTGGATGGTCTTCATTCTTTGAATATCTTTGTAGTACAGTACTACTACTACTCTAGAATAGTATCTTTGAACAGTATCTTTGTAGGTTTAAATAGATTATATATACATGCATATGCACTTGTAGCACTATATATAATTATGTTCGTGATGTTCATAATAAATGTAAAACACTACATATATTGTAGTACTTAGCCTACATATATTGTAGTACTTAGACTTGCATATCTTAAATGTTATAGATAGTTATAATATCATGTGTTCTAATTTTGCTATTTTAGTAATAAGAATCAGATTTTTTTGGAACATCTTCAGAAAATGTTGTCTTATTTGAGAATGTGTTATGCCTCAGAAAGGTAGTGCCTATAAAGTCAAGGGCACAGGAGAAGGCTACTTCCCTGAATAAGAATTTGAGAGTTGTGAATATATTTCCTAAGGAGGAGGAGCAGGCATTGCTGAAATCATTGTTCCACTTGGGATTTTTAACATAAACCTCACACACGTCCAAGACGTTCATTGTCAGTTGGTTCCGCGTAGAGGAAAATATCTTAATTAAAATTTAATAGGAACCTAGAATAAGAATCTGTTTCATCCTACTGCTTTATGAGGATTATTTAGTTCACAGCTTTCTTAAATAGCAGAATCTGAAAATCAACTTGTGAAGTATCTTGTATTGCTTTCAAAAGTGCTGACACACACGAGTCTGTGCACATATTTATTTTATATTTTATGTGGTGTTGCAAGAAGTTACAAAATTTTCCTAGGAAGAATGTGGAATGTGAAGGAGTTCCTGCAAAGAGAAATGTTCTTGAAATATTTACTGCTAGGCTCCTATTTGAATATATGCTATATGCTTTGAAAAAGTGCCTTTGAAATATTTATTTTTAAAATATATATTAGAATTATTTCTTTCTGGAAACCAAGACTGTTTCATGTCTACTGTTTAAATTTCAGAAGGAAAAAAATAGAAGGTATTAGGCTTCATTTTGTTATTCCCATGATCCAATTTCTTATCTTTTCTTTATGTGAGTGATAATAATGATCTAATCTTTAGTTAAACCTTGTTCAAATCTCTTCATGAAACAATAATGAAAAGCTGTATGTATAATTAAGTTATATACTTACATTTGTGGGAAGTGTCTACTTTCAAGGATTATTGTTCTTTCACTGAAGAACTGAAAACTTTGCAATATCTTTTTGATAAGTTTCATTGGTAGTTGGTAGAGAAATTTTGTTTAAAAACTGAGTTTTCTTGTGACCAAGGAGAAAAAAAAATCATATTGACATTGTTCCAATGCTCTACATCCTTAGCATGTTATAAACAGTGACTTTTTTTACAGCTAGAGAAAGCATTTAAAAAATAGTGAGGTTTTTGTATCTTCAGTACACAGTCAGGCCCAAAGACTAGAATTTTCAAAAATAACCTGGGAGCTTTTCATTTTTGAGACATGCTGGCCAGAATAGATGTTGAAAAAGACTGAAAGACTTTGTTTCACCAGAATAGCAGCAGTACCAGTTCCTTGATCTCTTTTGATGAATTGTCTTTGATAAACCACATCTATGTGTGAGAAGGCAAATATACTCAGTTTCCCTACAGAGACCATTGGAAAGGGTTTCAGTGAGCACCAGCTACTGTTAGTAGCTCTACAATGTGGGAAACAGACAGGGTTTGCCGAACTTCTTGCAGATGATCCACCAAAAAGTCATCACACAATCACAGTAGTCAGTCTCAGCCAACCTAGGTTGAATTTCAGCATGCCCACAGGAATCGCTGTCATTTTTGGCAATTTTTAATCTATTTCTTTTCCATACACGTCTGTTTTTTTCCTCCTAAATTAACCTTGGTCCCATCATTCACTTAATCTTTCTGTCCTCTTTTCTGAAATTACAGTACCTTTGCAGAACTGCAAATCTTTGCCTTGACTGCTGAAAGAATGAAGTTGTATTTCTGACACATGCCTATTTTTAAACCTTAATATAAAACCTCTCTTGAGGGCTGGATGACAGATTTGGTTTTCCTTGCTGCCACTCGGAGCAGGAGCATTTTGTCAGAGATCAGACTTCAAGCCTGCCTGATGAAGATGGTGTCCCCAGGCATGTTTTATATCCAAACTGGAAACACATGTAATTGCTAAACAAACTTAAACTTGCTTATTTTGTAATCTATCAGCAGCTGTTTTCTTGTACAATGTCCAGAGTTTATCCAGCCAACTTACTTAATAGGGTAGAATTTTGCTTTCTTGGGTCAGTTTGCCTACTTTGCTTAGTTTTTGTTTCAACCTCTTTTGAGGTGAGTTGGAATCACTAAACCAACTGTGTTTTCCTAAAGATTTAGGTAGAACCTAGCAACTTATTTCAGAAATGAAGGTGGAAAGAAAGTCCTGTGTTCCTTCATTTAACAATACGAAATAATTGAAACCATTAAATAGATTGTTTTATTTCTGGCACACTTGATACAAGGTTTCTCATTTAGTTGCAGTAGTCTCTTCCTAGGTGGATGCTTTGTACCCATTACATTATCATTATCTGAGAAAGAGTAGCTGCCCTCAGCAGTTAATTTCATCTTCTGCTTTCTTGATGAAGATAGGAAATCTTGTTTTGTTTTGTTTTTTTTTCCCTCAGGTAAGAACGTGCTCTCTTTTGAGATGAGAGCATGTTAGGCTGTCACTGGGTAGCCAAGCTCACCAGATGTTCTTTACCTCCCAGAAAAAGGCCCTTATTTGTGAGCCAGAAATGTCCATAAGGTCTGATGAAGCTGTGCAGCAGAAAGGTGAAGGTCATGTCCAAGATGTTGAAAAACAGTCTTTGGATTCGATGGAGCCATTATCTGACCATATGTATTTGTTGATGATAATTGGCTTGATTAGACAAATGTTGATTTTCATTGCTCTGAATCATGCAAGATGCTTGAGTTAAAAGGCCAAAGCAGGAATGCTTTACGTAGTATTGTGTAGATGGGGAGTTGCTTTCCACAAGCCAGAAGGAAAGTTGACTGTATGCTTATTTTGGATAGTCAACCACATATCAGTATGTATATGACCAAAATTTACATGCATAAGTAACATTTGGCTTGAAACAGCTGTCTTGCACTTCTAACATCATGTTCCTGTCTTAATCAGAAACGTGCTGTGTTTTGTTTTCAAATAGAGTAAACCAGAAACTGGAAAAAAGTTTTCTCTGTCAGTCTTCTAAATTTCTTGGACTTTGAGTGTGTTTCATTGTAGTCATTCTTTCTGTTGTCGTGCTCCTGTTTCTCGTATAAATTTTTAAAAACAAAAAAGAGCAACAAAAAATATTTTAATAATTTAGTGAACAGCTAAAATGAGATTCTCTATTTCATCTTTTGTTCTTTCATTTCTCTGCGTCTGAAGATATATTTCCCTCTTTCTGTTGCCAGTCGTTGAGAGAATGACCATAAGTACATTCCTTGTTACATTTTGGTTGGTACTATATGGGTATGATAATTATATTATGTATTATGATATTTTGCTTTGATACCTGTTTATTTCCATGAAAGCTGCAACAGATGCAAGAAGCACGATAACACTGTTTGATAAAGCACATTCTCAGCTACAAAACACTATTTATAAACATAGTCACCACCACTAGCTACGCATTTTCACCAACGTTGAACAATAGCTTACATGCTTAAGACATGGAAAAAAAAAAATCTGCACCAGCTGTGCATGGGTATGTGGAATGTGGCTTGTCTTTTGTGTCACCATTGCTGCTGCTGCTGATACACCTTCCAGTGCCTCAATGTGCTCACATCCACTGTTCAGTCTCCATAAAGATTCACTGTTTGGTGTCCATAAACATTCAGTGAGCACTGATGAATGTCATTGGGTGCCATTTTTCTGCATGGAGGCGTTCAGTGATACTTCTCTGCTTCATATACCCTTCCATGTCAGATGCCATTTTGTCAGGCTGCCCTCTGCTGCCGTCTGTCACACGGCCTCAAAATGTAATGGAATACTGGGGGGAAGGTTCAGCCTCTACTGCCAAACCATCAACATCCACCAGCATCATGGGCCAACATAATAAAATGGCAGGCACTATTTTCAGAGTGACCTTCATAATACATAAGGATACAGCTGAACTGCAACAACTGAACCTTATACACTTCATTACTATCATTCCTTCAGAGAGCAGTTCTCTAACCCATACCTGAAATTCCTGACAATCACTAGTAGCAGTTTCATAGCACCACATGAATCCCCTGCTTGAACAAAACTATTTACCCATTATAATTAAGATGGATGGAAGGAAACTGACAACAATTACCTGTTTTTGTTCAAAAGATTTATTTCTTGCTTTAAACGCAGGCCATGTTAATAAAAGGTATGGACAACAATAAATAATAAAACACTCTATCTTATTTGAGTCCAGCAATTAAGAGGCTTGCATATAACTTTTTTTATTGTGTTTTAACTCTCATAGAAGCTATTAGAATGCAAACAATTTCTGTATGAATTACGTAAATTGTGTCTACAACTTTTTCATGATTTTTTTAAGATTAATTTTTTATTAAATGAGTACAACTGTAATAATAGATTTTACTGTATACCTAGTGCTAAAATTAAAATCTGCAAAAAAGAGAATCCACTGTCGTTTTGGGGATTGAACATTGCACAACTTACGTATATGTCACTGTATTTATTTGGACTAAGTTATTATATGGCTTAAGATTTCTTATTTTGTTGTTTGTTTGATTTTTTTAACTACATTCAGCACATTTACTCTGATAATACTTCACAGTTATTCCTGTGTTATATCATTGGCACAATTCAAACTAGTCATTTTTGGGTAGTGTTTGGAAACAGCACAGTTATTTGGAACTTATTACAAAAAGAAAAAGCAGCAAAACACAGGAAAAAAGCAGAATACATAGAAAGTATGACAACAGAGAGCAATAGATTATGAACCACAGAGTAAAATAATGTCTAGAAGTCTTAATTAAAATGAGAACAGTGTTAATGAAAAATAATGGCTGATCAGCATATTAGTTGTCACAGTCAGCCTGATTTAAGCACTTTCAGAGCCACTGAGCTGAAAACATTTTTAGAGCATAATACAATGGAGAGGTCATTGTATGAGGCTGAACATTTTGCAGAACAGCGCTATTAGGAGATTTGTGATAACTAGATGGCAGACTGGATTAAGGTAGTAGACTCATACCCAAATCTCTCTAAGGCCAAAAAACAAATAAGTGTAGAGTGTAAGTCATATAACAATGTCTGCCACTCTTCCATGAACAATCCTTTGTAACTGAAAGTCAGAAAAAAAAGAAAAATGCTATAGGAGAGTTTCTCAAGTCATATCTAAAATACTGAGGGGATTTAGTTTAATTAGATTAATGTTATTCTTTTGTTAGTGGCATTTTTCATCCTGTTTGTAATGTATTTTCCATTAGATTCTGTTCTGCTGTCTTTTGTAAGGTTTGAACAATTTTTTGTTTTTTCTGTCAGTACTTTAAAAGAGAACACACACGATTTTGTACGAGGCTCTGACGATGACTTGAGTAGCAGCATGTGAAATTAAAATTGCTTTAATTAATGATTAACATGAAGAAGCTATAAACTTTTAAAATGTATGGCATTTTAATATTGGGACAATAAAGTAAGGATATTGTTGTTGTTCAGACTTCTCTTTTATCAACGTTTAGTCTTTCCCTTGATTTGAGAACTATGTTTTCTTACCTGATATATAGTAACTTAAGTTGGAGGGCAGGGATGCCATCCAGATGGTCCTTGAAAGATTGAGAGGTGGTCAGCAGGGCAAGGGCATTGATTGCTTCCCTCTGCTCTGCTTTTTGAGGCTTCAACTGGAGTACTGCATCCAGGCCTGGGGGCCCCAGCACAAGATGTGGAGCTATTGGAGTGGGTCCAGAGGAAGCCATAAGGATGCTCAGGGAGCTGGAGCACCTTTCTTGTAAAGAAAGGCTGAGAAAGTTAGAGTTGTTCAGGTTGGCAAAGGCTCCAGAGCCTTCCAGTACCTAGATGAGGCCTCTAGAGGAGGCTGGGGAGGGATTCTTTACCGGTGTGTATAGTGAAAGGACAACAGGTAAGAGATGTAAACTAAAAGAAATTTAGATTAGGTGTTAGAAAGAAATTATTTACTCAGAGGCTGGCATAGGCTGCCCAGAGAAGCTGTGGATACCCCATCCATAGAGGAGTTTAAGGGTAGGTTGGATGGGGCCCTGGGAAGCCTGATCTACAGAGTGGTAACCGTGCCTACAGCACAGGGGTTGAACTGGATTGTCTTCAAGGTTCCTTGTAGCCCAAGCCATTCTGTGATTCTATGAAAGCCGTGTTGTAAAAGATAACAATTCTACAAATATGTCCTGGTCAAGAGTAGAGCAGAAGATATGTTGTCTGTTATTTGATCCCAGCTGTGCAGCACACTGGGGTAAAACTGCTGCAGGTATAATCTTGTACTGTCTTGGCAAAGGGCTAGAAGAATTCCATAGGTATGTCCACTGTCTTACATGGTCCCTGCACTGTGTTGGCCAGCTATAGGAAGGAGCAATATATGAGTCATGGAGCGCGTCTTATCTCCTGGCCCATCTCCTGGCTTGTGGCTGATGGTGATTAAGAGAAAAGCTTCAAAACACATTTTAATGAAAAGTGGTATTCCACCCAGATATTTTCACTATCACGTTTTTTTTACCTGAAAGATTAGTTTTATCTCATTTCTGCATATCAAGTTGTTTGGCCTTGATTGGACCACTGGCCCCCAGAGAGAACAGGGCATGTTTGCTGTAGATGTACACTGTAGCTGCTCAGGAGAGAAGCCTCCTAGCTCCCTGCACGTGACAATGCCAGGATGCATGCTGCCCACATCCCCTTTTAATTGACTTTCAGTGTGGGGCAAGGGAGGCTGAACACCAAGGCATGTATTGATATGTTTTTTCCATGCCTTTATTCATGTACTACTAGCTCCTCAGGTAAAAAGCATGGGAACATTAGGTTGCTCCTAAAGATAAACTAAAATAAGGCAGAATTTTGTTGCTCAAAAAGTGAAATTAAGGCAAGATAACTCAGATATTTTACTTCTTCTGATAGCATGGTGGTGTGTAGTCAACAGACCAGTTGTTTTACTGCCAGCACTGCAATCTGTCCAGTTCCAGTATGGGAAAATATGTGAGATATGCATTTGTTATTCATTGTACCGTTATGTTATTATGTTATTTGTTATGCATTTCTTCTTCATTGTACTGCTTGGACCATGTCTTGCTAAAGAGAATACCTAACAAAGGAATTTTTGGAGCATTATTCTCTCCCATTTACTCACATACACTTATATAGCTACTAAACTAGTACTAGGAAGGTATTTAGCATATTTGTGTATAGTGTAGTTTGATTTACGTTCAGTATCATTGAAGATTCAGTATTGAATTCAAAAAAGACTCAATCTCGTGTCTATCCAATGTGTAAATCTTATGTGTTTATGTGAAAACATATAAAGGACTGATCAATGTATACATTTTTCTATTAAGGACTAATTAAAATCTTGTCTATAATTTTTTGTAATTTAGTTTTTCGAGTTTTTGAAAAATGCTGAAATATAAATGGGAAGTTTCACTGTGGATGAGTTTCTGAAAAATAATAGTGTTACATTTTAAAAGAAAAAACTTCAGCTTCCTGAAACAATGGTTCTCAGGTTTAGCTCCAACTATCTGATGAGTACCATAACTGAAACAACTAAGAAAATAATGGAAATATTCTGATCTTACACACAAATAATAGTATAAAAGTCTGCTTTGCCTTTTACTTTAGGTTCAAAACGCAGTAATAATGCTCCTAGCTTTCTCTATATAATTTTAGTACAATTTCTGGCTTCTGATTTTAACAATGGCAGATGTTGAGTATCTGTAGGTAAACACCGAAAATCACTTGCTTCATTACACTTCTGGGCCATTAAATATCTTCTCTCATCTGTCTAATTCCTCTCTTCTCATTGCCTCAGCAATGTGACTCAGTCAGGCATGTATTATCTTTCCCAGATTCTTTTCTGCATAGTGTGCAGGAATACAGTTTGTCAAACACATTGTGTCTGAAAATCTTTGTTGGTAGAAGGGGAGAGAACGAGATCATAAAATGCCTCAAAACCTTCAGTAATGTGGTTCCCAGGTTTCTTGTGTGTCACACCTCACTTTTATGTGTAGGACTGTATAGTATAGTAAAATGTGTATTTATGTCTTTCAGTAGCATCTGTTGTCCAGACTGCAGTTTACAGAGAAAAAATTATTTTGTGTTTTGGCAGGTTTTTGGACTCATCCGTGCTAACATGGTTCAGTCTTAGAAGACATAAATATATCTGTTTATAATCTTGGTTTTCGTAGGCAGTGAGTTTCAAAATTCTGATTTTTTTGTAGGAGATATTAACAAAATTCCTCATTCTGACTGGCGATGTGTGGTTTTCATTGCTCTGCTAATAGAAACCTCTCTGAAGTAAAATCAAGCAGTGCAAATAACTACTGAAGCTGCTATCTTCTGTCAAGCTGAGGCAATCCAACTGACTTTCTGTAACATTTTCTTCTCAGAATTTTGTACACAGTTTCCTAGTAACTGTTTAGCATGTTACATATGTGTGATGAAAAACTATTCTGCACTCTGACAGAGGAACTTTGCCCAAGTCATCATAAAATCTCGAGATGGGAGATGAGCTTGCTTGGTCCCAGCAAGGCACGTCTGTACTAGCCTGGGGTGAGAATGAACTTAGCCTTCTTCCATTTCTACTCATGACTTATTCAGTGTATCCAGTCTCTGCAGATGTAGGAGGAAACCATCCACCTTGGTGAAGTGGATGACGGTATGATCTCAGTCTTTGAGGCAGGTTCTGTGGTCCTGGTGTCTTAGATTCTGGTACATGAATCAGTATGAGGGTGGTCCTGTGTAGAGCTAGGAGCTGCACTCAGTGATCCTCGTGGGTCCCTTCCAACTCAGAATATTCTATGATATCTATGAAGTATTTGATAAGTATTTGATGAGACCAGCACAGAGTCAGTGTGTGGAGGTGTGCTCATGTAACTTCTGTAAGATTATTTGCACCTTTGGAAGCAAAAACCTTGCAGCCCTGATTAAAATAAATATATATGTGTGTGTGTATTTAGTACATCATCACTGCTTGTTTTACTTGAACATTTTACATTGGAGTTGTTTGGAGAAATTGGCCTAGAGTAGGAAGAGGTAGCCATGATACAAAGTGATAGATGAGCAGCTGAGTCTACAGCAATGCTGCATTCAACAGTGTTTTGAGGAATACATGCTGTTTTCATGGTAATGAGCTGAGTTATGCTGTGAACTCTCTGTCAGTGTACTCTGAGAGAATTTGTCTCTTTTCCAGGTCAGATACCCAAGGGTAAGTCTGGGAGGGCTTTATAATGCAAATTAAGCTAGCCTTCCTTCACACTAGCAATGTTAGATGCTGACCCATGAGGACTGAGTTCAAGATTTCTGTGAATATGTGGGATTTGAATTAACACAGCAATGAAAGCTTCTAAAAGCACGTTCAATGTCTGTATCACTTAGATGGTTTAGAAAGTTAAAAATGCCCCTATCATCATGAAGAGAAATCTGATAAGTATTGCTCCTTGGCTTAAACATTATCAGAAATCCACTCCTGGCACTTGGATGTTTGTTGAACAGCTGGAAGGTTTTTTTAATATAATCCAAGAGAAAAAGAGTAGTGGGTTTGTTGGAGATTGTGCTTACGGTGGATAATGCAGATAATTGAGCTGTCTAATAAATAGTGAAGAAACAAATCCAACCAAAATTGCTTACATATAATCTTAGATCAATGCATCACCTGAAAAACAGATTTTGTGTGTTATGAAGTATACAGCATATTAACAGGCAAATGAAAATGCACCAGGCAGTAAAAGCCATTACATTTATTCATAAAACAAATAACAAGTAAGCTCAGTAGAACTCATATCACCTGTTGGACAGATAACTTCCTGAAATAACCTAGACTATACTTTGAAGCCATTATATTTTCATGATATGATAGAATATGGATACTGAATAGGGAAATTACAGGTCCTATGTTTCTACATGTAGCAAAGACACCCTACATTCCATAGCAGTCCTTGCTGTATTTGCCCCAAAGGAAGTATATATTACTAGCCTTCACTACACTGTCAAATTTCTCATCTCTCTGTCTTCGTTTTGAAATGGGAATTTTTGTAAAGTTATAAACAAATACAGCCTCTGTGTACTTTCCATTATCTTTTCTTTTTTTCCTTCTTGAAATTAATGAGGTTCTTGTAAGCTCATTTCTCCAACTTGTTGAGTCTCACTGAATGGTAACACAACCCGCTGGTGTATCAGCCACACCTCCTAGTTTTGTGTCATCAGCAGTCTTGCAGAGAGTATACTCTGCCCCATCATCTGGATTAGGCATGTCCAGCCTGCAGCCTGTGGGCTGTTTGTAGCCTGGGACTGCTAGCAATGTGGCCCCACAAAATTGTAAAGTTCTAACACGATTACATGATTTTTAGAGATATTTTTCATGAGTTGACTGCATGTAGCTTGAGTACGGACTATGCAGGCAACAACAGAGGTGTGGAGGGGTGCAGTGCACTGCTGACTTTGCCTCTCGTGCCTGCCACAAAGATGGTGAAGTATTTCCCACACAGTGACAGACAGAGTAATCTGGGTCTGTTCAGCCTGGGAAAAACACTATGGGGGGATGTGATCAATGTTTATAAATATCTAAATGGAGGAGGGAGGTGAATGGATGTGGCCAGATTCTTCTCAGTGATGTGTAGAGATAGGACAGCAATGGTGTAAAATTCAGATGTAGGAAGTTCCATACAAAACATGCAGAAGAACTTCTTTACCATAAGGGTGACGGAGCACTGGAACAGGCTGCCCAGAGAGGTTGTGGAGTCTCCTTCTGTGGAGATATTCAAGAGCCACCTGGATGCCTACCTGTGTGACCTATTGTAGGGTACCTGTGTTAGCAGGGGGGTTGGACTTAATGATCTCTGGAGATCCCTTCCAACCCCCGCAATTCTGTGATTTTAGCTTGCCTACACATGTATGTGTCTGTGAAAATGCACAGTTTTTGATATTAGGCAGGCATTTCCATTTTCTTATTTAATTATTAAACTTGGGCAAATATAAAATTGCCAAAACGTAACTAATCAGTAAGACTTCTGAATGCAGACTAGTAGAGTATTGTCTACTAATAACAAATGAAACACATGGTGTTAAGCATGACTTCTCCTTTGTGAATCCATGCTAAAAATATAGATGGTGATAATGTGTAAATATGAAATAGAGCTGTAGTTGATCCCAGGCACAGATATTTTGTCCCTCATTACACTGTTTTTTGATTGCATATGTCTTTTCATCTTCATTTCCCTTCTAACAAGAGAATGGGCTAGATGCAAAATAAAAATTAAATGGCAGTGAAGCACTGGATATGTATAATTAATGATGTTTATTCTGCTGAAATCTTATTTCAGTACTGATGTTTTCCATTTTTCTTTTTTTCTTTTACAGAGGGTATGAACTGTATGAACAAAGATCATGGGTGTGCACACATCTGTCGGGAGACGCCCAAAGGTGGGGTTGCCTGTGAATGTAGGCCTGGCTTTGAACTTGCCAAAAACCAGAAGGACTGCAAATGTAGGTAGATGAAGATTAAATTTCAAATGCCCCCAAATGTCTTATTTTCTTCATTGTTGTTGTTTTCCAGAAGTCAAGAAATCAACTTTGTTTTGGACAAAGGTGATTTGTGATTTTAGTAATGTGTCTCTTCTGTCAACATTTTACTTGGGGTTGGATAAGAAGGATTGAATAACAGAACTTCAGCAGTGAGCTTTTTAGCAAAAATGCTGCCAACTTTTGTATTTTCCTATGAATGAAAAAAGGGGTGGATCAGTTTAATCCAGGCCTTCCCTCAAAAGCAAAGCAAAAAAAATGACATAGAGGATTTCAGCTTTTGAAGATCCATAATGATGGATGCACTGATAAATCTACTAATAGGTCTAATGATAAATACACTGCAGCTATCAAAATATTAATGTTAATTTATTGTTTTTTAAGAATAGAAACGTTTGCTGTAGTCTTGATTCTGTTTCACATGGGCTACTTTTCTTTTCTTGATAATGCTCAACTATTGTTCTGAAATGGGAAACTCTGAGTGATGTATTCTAGGAGCTGAGATACTGACAATGTTTATTAGCTCACAAAATTGGAAGCTAGAATTGTTCTGTACAGGTTAAAATAATTGGCCCTCTTTAGCACTTTCATCTGAAAGCTTCTGAAGTGAATAGGTTTCTTTCTTATGGCTGCAGAGAGTGTTAGATCTGACTCCAATAGCTTGCCTTTCTACCTGGTAGCTTTGTGAGGTACAAAAAAAATAAAAATTAAAAAAATGAGAGTAGCAATGAAGCAACATAAAACATATTGTGTGCTTTGCATAGGACTAATCTTCTTGTGCTAGCCTTTCTTCTCCAGATTTTTTCTTCCTGAATTCTCCTCTGTCTAAGCATGCTTAGATAACACTAGTTCCAAAGTATGAATCCAAAAGAATCACTTTTGAATATAATCAAGTAATCCCACAAGACATTGTACAGCCTGATTACTTCTCAGTTGTTGAGAGACTACACAAGGCAGAAAGCAAAAACATAGAAAAATTGCCTTTATGGTCATTCTCATTTTCAGTGTTTATTAGAAGCAAACATTGCGTGCTGTTAATTACAGTGCAATATCATCTCCATTGGTGAAGTTGGAGAGGATGTTTATTTATACTGTTTATTGTTTTTTTTCCACAAATTTGTACATTCCTTAGGAATCATGTTAATTCTTTCCCACAGCGAAATGGTGAGAAGAATTAGAGCCTCTTCTGGAATGGTATTTCTAAATACCATTCTACCATTTAATAGAATGAAATACTTGAATTAAGTCAGTGCCCTGTGGAGCTCAAATTTTAGTTTGAATTATCTGAGATGCTGAGATTTTTAAGGCCACAGAGCTTGCTGCAGAATACACCAACTCTTGAACTCACAGCACATCATGCAAATATGTTCCAGAGTGGTGTTTAAAATAACTGTGCTTCTTGGCCTTCCGTATGCAAAGGTGCCTAAAACTGTATCCAGATAGCCTGGCACAAGAACTGTAGAATTGTAAAAAGCTATTTATCAAGGTCTATATCTGAAACAAAATCTTAATATTTTAAGAAACTAACCATTTCAGTGGAATTTACTTAAATCTTGAGCTGCAGCTTTGCAAGTACTTGGTATAGCTGTGTTGAAGGAGAGATGCTCGCCTCTTTTCAGCCCAGACAGGGTCTGTTTCCTTGGTAAATATAGAGGGTTTCAGACTGATAGTATCTGATATACTGTGGTATAATCTGGTGTGAAGAGATGGCAGATAACCATTATGTCACTTGATTAATTTTAATCAACCAGTTTGCAATTGCATCAGAATACCTGGAGAGATTTTCTGAAGCCCTAAGTGTTGGCCCCCAAATCCACTACTAAGGGAGCACGTTTCTCAAAGGAAAAAAAATATGAAAGCATAAAAAAAATTGGTGGGATGGCTCTGTTTTTTATGCATGTATTATGTAACTGTATCATTGCATCCTATCTACATGATTACTTATCACCTTATCATGTAATTTCATACTAATAAGGCAATCACTATTGGTGTCTTGCTTCTTTCATGATGGACACTGCTTATTAACAAGGTTTTTGTTTGATAGTTTCCCTCATAACTCATTGCCGTGCCTTGCTTGCAGCACAGTGTTTAAACTCTATCCTGAACATAAAATTTTTAATTTCCTCATGGATTTTCCCATGATGCTCATTACAGCGATATCAGAGTCCTACTTAGGCATTGTTCTTGTATTTTCAGAACTTTCTTGGCAAGTTAAAAAGTACTGTTTTGCCTATCTTACAAATGGGAGAAGTGCTAAGCTTACAAATGGGAGAAATGCTAATGTCAAAGTTGTTTAGTAGCAACAGGTGATGAACAAGAAACACTCAGAACACAGTTCTGCATTTACAGCACTTAGTAGGATCAAAGCCAAGCTCCCAACAGCTCCTTGCAGTGGAGAAGAGTATAATATTAGTAATCTGTAAGAGATGAGCACCTTGCCAAGCCCTAAGTAGGATTTCCATGTCAAGGACAGAAACCAATTACAGTTTTATAGGGCTCTGTTCATTGCCATCCTTTCTTGACAGCGAGACAAGGATTCTCCAGCTGTTCCCACAGACCTTACTTTCCCAGTTGTTCATTGAACACTTTGGATAAAACAGGAATGTTATCTGCATTAGTCATTAAGGATAGCTATCATAATACTTTAAGTCTTATTTGCCAAAAGTCTGGTAATTTGTAGCTTTTGAATCCTTCATACTGCAACCTTATGGCTTTTTTTTAATGTAAATTTTAAACATGCATTTTCTCAGTTAAAAAATAGATCTGTACACTACACTAGGAAAATAGAGAAGCATTCAGAGAAGTGGTGTCAGAAAGCCATCTAGAAATACACCAGGCAGAATCATACAGATCCAGACATAATTTCTTAGCAGAGCTGCTTCCTTTAGATTCAAATCAGCAGTAAATTACCATCTTCTGTGCACACAAACCATCAGAAGAATGTGCTTTGTTAGTGATTCTCTTTGATACTTGCTTGAAGCAGAAACGTGAGATTTTAGGAATAGAAAATTTGGTTCTAGATAACATTGGAAAACATTGAAAATTACTTCCTCTTTCTGTATCTGTTTCCATGATCAATTTTCAGATCCTACTCAAGAGTGTGATAACACTAGAATTTTTTTATACACATTTTCCCCTCAAACATGGACAAAACAAGGCATTTTTTATTAATTAACTCTATTAATTTTGCTGAAACTTGAAGAAGTGGAAAGAAACCTAGAGCAGATACATATGCATGCCAGTTTTAACCTAAAATATGTAGTTCTGGCAGAGTTATAAGGAAGTGAAAGCTGAATCTTTTAATGAAGAGTACTAAATAACCTTAACCACAGCTATTTCTACATGCTCCCTTTTGTAATAACGTTAAAGTGAGCAGGAGGGCCAGTGCTAAGTAAATTCAAGAATCTGGTCTAATATGTTTGCAATAAAATGTTCTGCCACCTATGCCTAGTTGCAGCTTTTCAGCTTCTGCTGACAGTTTAGCTATTCACTGTCAGTACAAAGATTTCCGGAATGTTAAAAATGTAAGGCCATGCTAGAATAAATAGTGCAAACAATATTGCATGCGTAGATTTATCACAAAGAAAGAGACACCCATTTATTTGCATAAATCATACATTTAATGGCCAAATTAGTTAAAAAGTGCTGCGATTCATCTGGAATTGCAGTGTACTGGCTCAGTCAATATGCTGGATAGCCATGTTATCATGTAGCTTATAACAAGAACAAAATTTCTAGTTTATTGCAAATCTCTGGCATCTAAACCATGGTATATATCTACATGCAGACATGATCAGGAAGTCATTGTCTGAGGATTTTTTGGGGGGTCGATGGGTAGTAAATACTACATTTGATATTTGGTCGTATACTCTCCACATAGTCATTATGGTGGACATGCTAGATGAAACAGTTGAGAAAAATGATGATATCAAAGTTCAGAGCAGCACTGGAAGCTCAGTAAGTACTAAGATCTAGGCTGTAGATTGGGGCTGAATTCTGGTGTTTTTCATCTTCCCACTGTTTTAACATGGAAGATGTTAAATTACCTAGGGCAGCCAGTCCCATGCCCACCGCCCTGTGGTGCAGACCTGTCCCTCACCCCAGCTGCCCTCCCCTGGCACAGCTCCACGCCGTTCCCTCGGGCCCTGTCGCTGTCACACAGAGCAGAGCTCAGCGCTGCCCCTCCGCTCCCTGTGAGGAGCTGCAGCCGCCATCAGGCCTCCCCTCAGCTCCTCCGCTGTCAGCCATTGCGCAGAGTATTTCCCTCCAATATGGAAAAGCCACGTGAAGATTTCACCTATTCAGAAATCTTTGTGTATGGTATATTTAAACTCAACTATCATGCCTGTGCCTGCCGGAAATTACCATTTTGCCTTTTTTTTGTTTGCCTCTTCAATATCAGAAACTCTGAATGAGTACACACATAGTCTACTGCATAGCTATAGAATCCAAATTTATAGGAAATAATTTTTTAAACAACTCTTTAGGATTTCTCATGAATTTGCTTTAATGCTTTCTGATAATAACGGAGGTTATCCCTTTGCTTTTAAATACTTTTGTGGGGTTTTTTTCCTCTAAGCAAGAGAATCTTCTTACTGTGTCACTGTCACAGAGTTAAGGCTGAAAGGAAATTGAAATGACATATTTTACAAATGGATTTTTTTTTTTTTTACTAATTTCACTTGCTGAGCTGTCAGGCTCCAGAATTTTGACTTGAGTTGATTTAAAACAAACAAACAAAAAGTCTCAGAAGAAACTCAAATCCTTCAGAAAGATAATTTACAAATATCTGTAAGAGACAATTGAAGGAACAACATACATCTTATGTTTACTGACTGAGTAGAACTGGAACCAGTGTTACTGAAATGTTAGCATATAGGGAAGCTATAAAACAAGTGTGTGATTCTGCAGGATGTGCTATAAACAGCATCAGAGTAGTGCAGTGTTTCAAAGAAAAGCATAGTAAGGAAAATTCCTTTATATTATGAGAATCAGAGCAACTGCTTTAAGATACTTTCATCTCTGCTAGTGGAGGTTTTTAGGCAAGGAATGCCAAAAATAATCCCCGCAGTCCAGTTATTTAAAATACACACTTTGATGCTTATTGCGCTTTAAAATAGTTAATAAAAATACTGTTGGTTAGAAATGTATTTAAACATGTGGCTTAAACTGCACCTTGAAGTTAATTTGTGATGGCAATGCAGTCCAACACGAATAGAAATACTGAATGAATCTCCAAGCAGTCCAAGAGGCATGCAGGGTCAAGAGGGAGGGGAGGATAGTTAAATGGAAATCACCTTATCCTGGCTTAGCTCTGCCAGTGTGCAGCCATTACTCTGGAAATTGCAAGCAGCTGCTGTCTGTATCATGTACAGCCCCTGTCTGATCACATCCCAAAAACAGCCAGCCAGAAGAGCAGCTCATGTTTGCATTCAAGATGCAGCCAGCTGATTCCACCACTCCGCTAGCTCTCAGCTGGGCTGCAGAACAGTATTTCATTTACCCCCAGATTAAGCAAAAAGTGTTACATTATGTTGCACACATAATGTGGCATAGAGAAAAAGATGTGTCAAAAATAATTGCTGATCTAAGAACGGACAAAAAGGAGTGAAAGAGGGCAGGCATAATGTTAAACAAAATGAACCTCAGTTTAGATTTTTAGATTCCTGATTTTAAAATCCTATTAACCATTATCTTGAATTTACTGAATATTCTAATTTGGTGCCCTGGCTTTTGTATAAACTCACTTATCTAGAAGAAAATACTACTAAAGATCAGTATGAGGAAGTTCATCTGGCTAATAGGAGTCATTATTTAAATTACTGTAACTGTATCAAAACATCTAAGTCCTCTGAAATTTATAACTAAATAATGATGCATTGAATTTCCCCCGTATCTGGCAATAGAAATATATCCATAAAGATCCTAGTCTTAATTACCTAAATTACATAAAAAATATATATTGAATTCAGTTTAGAACTGGTTCATTCAGCATCAAGTTATGTGATTGCAAAAGATTAAATGAAACAGGGGCAAATTAGAACCATTGTATACCAGCTTAATATTTAAAAGCTATTTTGTCAGAAATTAAATCCATCATATGACAAAAGAAATTGAATCTGATCTCTTAATTCTTGAAAATTTCAAACTCTTACCTGTCAGGAAAATATGCTTGCTTTAATGTAAAGCGTGCTTGCTTTAGTGCTTTTTAACATTTTAACTGCTGAAAGCAGTTTTGCCCTGTATGCTTGTAAGCAAAAGTGACCTCTCCAACACTCTGTCCCTAGTTGAGGCCAAGTACACCACAGGGCCTTCTTTGCACTGTATTTTTTGTCTTAAGAGGAGAAAACTCCTGCATTATTTTTAAACATTCATCTACTTTAGGAGGATCAGTATTTGAAATAATAGATTTCAGGTCTTATGTGATTCTGTTCTTGCAGTTTGATCTCTGCTTCCTCCACTTAGAAAGCGAAGAAGGAAAAGAGAAAGGCTGTATATAGACTTGAAAATATGTCTGTATTGGAGACTGCTCATTTCTTTATGCAATATACATCAAAGATAAGAAACATAAAGCTTTTAGGAAGAGATGAAATTGGCTGTCCACCCATGGAAATTACTAATGCAAATAGACTAGGGGAAAAGTAGCACTTGCTTCTGTTTTCTTTCTCTCGTTTTCTTTACTGCATGGATCAAAAGTTGAGGCATGAGACGGTAGTGTGTGTAAGAGGATGGGGCTCAGGAAAAGTGTGGAATGTCAAACTGTAAATACGGATGTAATGTTGCCTTACGTCTTGGTTTGTTACTGCTCTTCTGTATTCTGAAAGGCCCTCGAGACTAATTGGTTTCATTGTCATTTTATTTATGTATACATATATACACATTCATTTGGGGCTTAACTAGTAACCTGTAACTATGGGAATGGAGGCTGCCAGCACACCTGTGATGACACTGATACTGGTCCTGTGTGTGGCTGTCATCAGAAGTATGCCCTGCATTCAGACGGACGAACCTGCATTGGTAAGTACTTCTCTGCAGCACATTTTATTTCATATTCCTCATAGAATACATATGTGCACATACGTGTGTGTGTGTGTGTGTGCGTGCGTGCACGTGTGTATGTTTGTATCTCACAGGAATTTAGCACCATTGCCAAGAGGAGTGTGTAACAGCAGTTCCTAGCCACAGGCAAAGCTCGTGCTACATGTAGAGAGAAGGATTTGTCCGTGTTGTGTTAAAAAGTTTGTTAATGGAGTACCCCTTTGTTACTCTTTTGGAACTTGTTATTTCTTTTCATTACTCTAATAATGTTTAAAATAAAAAGGCGTGGAACTTTCATTATGAGTGAAAGTTCAGCTCTTGTGTTCATTTTCATGAGTAAGACTTCCTTGCGTAAGTAAGGTGAGGAAGGTGGTCTTCTTTTCCTAAGCTGCTATTGGAAAAAAATTATTCACTGTGATGTGCTTTCTTCCTTGTTGTATTTTTTTGTTATTCTAAAATTTACAGTAGTTGTAGTCAATATGCTAAGATTATCAAGAGCTATCCAAGAGACAAAGCGTCTTGGGAGATGCTATGCAAACATTTATGATTGTAAAATGGATTATTTGTGTAACACAGTTTCTTTCCATTCTCTGCATTTTTTAAATAAAAAGGGAAATTTTGCATAGTGCAAGCTAGAATTTGAAGATTCTTACAGATCAAAACCTGAAATCCATAATAGATAAGTATTGTGATCTTGCTGACTTTTTTTTGTTTGTTTAATTTCAATTCCTGTGAATTTCTAGTAATTCCCTGAGGTTAAAAAAAAATGGACACGTATTTATCATCTTTTCTCTCCTTTGTCACTATTGCAAGACAAAGCACTTGATCTAAACCCCATGGAAATCTGTCAGTTATCTTTAATGTTCTCTCGGTCAGATCCATGGCATGAATCTCAAGGGCTGCACGGAGCCTCACTCATTCCTGATGGGTTTGATTGCACAAATTTTGTGACGGGACGAGAGCTGTATTGGCAGAGGTAGAGCTGAACAAGGTTCAGCACTGGACTCTGCCATGCTGTGTTATGCACAAGCTATGGCACAGCTTGCAGGATCTCTCAGCCACTACTTTTTGATTAACACAGTGGGCTCAGTCTTAGCGGCCCTCTGTTTAAATAACCCTCCCTGAAGCCTGTGGCAGTTCCAGATGCAGAGAAGTTTGCAGGACCGAGAACCTGAAGAGCAGCTTGTATCGAATGGATAATTGATCTTCCGTTTCTTAGCATTCCTAATACCCTCAGATTGATGTTTTATATTGTCCAGCATGTAAAAATGGTTTCCAAAGCTGTGTACACTGCACCTGTTTTTCACTTTTTTTTTTTTTTTCCCATTTTTGTAATGTAATACATATAACTCCATGTTACATTCCTTGGTCTTGTGATATAAGTCACATATTACTGCCTGTGCTGATTTTCTTCCCTCTAAGTAGTTCTTTCTCTTAGAATACTTTTTAATATTTATTTTATTTTATTTTATTTTACATTTTTATTCCTGCTTTCTGGTGATGGTTCCTGATTGCCTGTCTTGTCTGATAACTGACGTTCATTAATTATTTACAGAGTAAAATAAATAAAAAAAAACTCAAACAAAAGCCTCTATTGCAGCCTGATCCCATCTAGAACTTGTTAAGAACAAAACAAAACAACTTCGTTACCACTCAACCATGTAGTGTTGCCACAAACAAAACCTGCCAGCCTCCTCCTCCTCCTCACTTCAGTGATTCCAGTGTTTGCTGTCTTCAGTGGTGTATATTTTCCAGTCATCACTGCAAGAATGCAAACCTCTGCAATACCAGAGAAATACTTTTTGACCCTTTGTCTAACATATTTTGTCTTTGTTTAACTTATCCTTTTATTTTTTATGTTTACTGCATGTGAAAGTCCCCACCTGCACTTTGGTTTTTGTTTTTCTAATTCCTTCTCTGTAAAAATCATTTTATTTACCAAGCTGCTGCTTCTCCACTGCTCTCCTGTATGATAAATCTTTATTTTTATTTCACTTACTGATCATTTCTTCCCACACTTGTGACTGTTTCTGTGTATTTCTAATGAAATATAACCAGACTAAATCCTCATTATGCCATCTGAAACTCTTACATATAGGATATCAGAGACTACATTGTACAGTGACCTTTGCTGACATCGTCTTGCTTACTGCATGCTCATAAAATTACTAAACCCTGTTCTTGCAACATCTTTTCTAGCATTGAATGTTTAGCTAGTAGTGTTTCATAGACAAGCAGGCAACCAGCACTGCCCAAAATTGATCTTTTTTGTGTTTGTTTGGTTTGTTGTTTGTTTATTTTTGTTGTTGTTTTTGTTCAATTTGCATGCTGTTGTTTGATTCCTCTTCATGATGTGTCAGTGTGTATGAGACTGTTTTGCACCCGTACCCATCCATCACCGGACTCTTCTTGCTCTCTCTGTCTATCTTGATCTTCTTCCTGCCAACCTCAGATCATGGTGTCACCTGTAGCCTGAATCACTTTATGGTGTGTCTTTAGTAGTTTGTTAAACTAGCATCCTTGAGTTTTAATTTCCATCATTAACTCCTCTCTGGGGCACTCATGTCAGCTGTCTTTTCTCCAGTAGGAATCTGTCTTCATGTATCTGGTTAATTACTTTGTAGTTGGCCATTCTTCCTCCTCCCCCTTTTCTTTCTCCTTTCCCCAATTTCCCATTAATTTTTTCCTGGGGTCTCAAAGGGAATTAACTCTCTAACGGGGATTTAGTGCTTTCATGCCTTGCTTCTTGGCTTTGGCTGTGCCATGCCAAGAAACTGTCTTAGGCAGTGGAAAATTGGGCTTGTGATTAACCAACTGCTCCATGTTTGTCCCTTACTTGTGTTTTAGAGAAGGATGAGGCTGCAATTGAGAGTTCTGAGTACAATGCCACGTCAGTAGCTGATGTGGACAAGCGGGTGAAACGGCGGCTACTTATGGGTAACACTTTTCTTCCACTTCCTTTGTTGTGCTCTCACTTTTGTCTGTGTGTGTGTGGGGGGAGGTTCTCTTTTGGTCTCATTTGGTCTTTTTGGTTTTGGTTTGGTTTGTGTTTGGCTTTTTTTTGTTTGTTTGTTTGTTTTTTTAGCTGGCTTTATCTGTGTGAAAAGGTCACCAATTTTTTTAAGACCTCATCTGTTGTACAACTTCATTTCTTGTTTTTAAACTTTTTTTTTCATAACGCTGCAGCTTTAATGTTCAATTTCTTCTGCACAGAAAGAAGCTTTTGCTATTAACCTTACTTACCTTATGCAAGCTACTTCTTATATGTGAATTGTGTGTTTGTGTGTATGTGTTGCTCTAGGATTCCTAAAAAATCTCATGTGTTGCAGACTTGCCTTTTGACTTAAAAGTGGATTATGGTGATAATATAAAACAATGTTCTATTTCATATGTAGTGTTAAATGAACAACTGTATTTGACTACTTAGAATTTGCAGTGCTTTTGATCGAAATGTAAATATTATGACTGGAAATTGATTTATTTCCTTTGTGTAGCTATGTTAGTAACCACTGAAAGATCTTTCCCTCATGACTAGTGAACTTCTTTACGTTCATTCAAGACTGAAGCGTGGCTTGTTTCTCTGTGTTGTTGGAGCCTGAGAGCGGAGAGATGAGGGAGAGAATTGGACAATGTAGATAATTCTCTAGCTTCTCTCAGTTAACCCACTGCTCACCAATGTGCTGATCTTCTTCATGTTACATGCATGGCCTTTTGGGAACTGGAAGAGTAGAGTGGCTGCATTTCTGCCAGTTTCTTTTCATGTGACAGATGGCATGGAGTAGCATAGACTGCTGAATGAAGCCAGCATTTTGGAGGCTTCCAAGTGGTTTGTTACTCTGTATTTTCAATTCTGATGCCTTAGATACCACATGTAATATTCCTATTAGTTTTTAAGCACAGTGAGCATTGGTGAGGTGTACCAAATAATCCACATACAAGATAGGGGTTCTTCACCCATTGGAGAAATTAGGGCACAACAAAATTCTGCTCTGTTCCCTCCTGGTAGCTGATTCCTTTCTTAAAAACATTAAACCTATCACAGACTGCCCTTCTAGCTCTTGGCAGGCTGAGCTCTGGCTGTAAGCATTTACACCTACCTTGAAGGAGCACCTCTGAAAGACCAGAGCCCAGATGATTGGGCTCATAGTTGCAGTAGGTGGCAATGCTCATGCAATTTTCATATCACACTTATATTGCTACCTATACTAAACCATCCACTTAGTTGTAGGTCAGCAGGCAGTCACCATGCAGGAAATGGCAAGGTGTCCTAAGTCAGAAATGGTATTAGATGATAATACTGAAGTAAAATGTTTTCTCTCCTGTGAATGCCTGGTCACATGTTCCTTTAGTTTTAGAATATCTGTGATTGTTAATTAGCAGTTAATTTACAGATCTAGCAAGTGAACAATATCCATTTGCTGTTTAATGATTCACCATTTAAATTGATTTTAGATGACAAAAACGGTGTGGCTGCTCATCTTGCTTTCTAAAGGTGATAGTAACAATTTTAGCTCTAATTTCAGTAAGGTCTGCAGTCTCATAGGAAGTCAGTAAAAAAAAAACATGGAAAAGACCAATATACCATTGGAAAATCCAGTCCTCAAAGTCTGAACAGTGAGATTACCCTGCCATATTGTATGTACAATATGTTTTCGAGAAACTGAGCAACATAGCACACTGCTTTGATACCTCAACCTCTAATAGAAGTAATTATGTAGCATGAAGGTATGTTCACAGTGCTTACAAGAGTTCAGGCAAACAGAAGTAAAAAATTATTATGAGCAACAAGTCTTAGTTACACTGAGTCTGCAAGTTCCAAGTGGAGTCTAGAAGTAGGTTTTAGGGAGACAATTTAAAAAAATCGTTTTACAAAATACATTGCATCACTCTTTGGTACCTCTTTTATTAGCAGGTATCAGCCAACAGCTTAGAGTTTGTGGACAGGCTGTGTTTTAATAACTGGTTCCTTAGAAAAATATTTACTGGAGCTGAAAAGAAATGTAATTAGTAAATGTCAGCTGAGTGGGTGACTTACTGTTTAGGGATTCTCTAATTGTTTCTTTCTACCCTGTTTTCTGATTTTCAGAAAATCCAAATCTGTTTTTTTGACAGTCTTACTACAGTTCAAAAGTGCAGTGCTTTTCCATGAAATGCAATGTTTCTTCAGATGCTTTCTAAACAGCCATTTTAGAAAGTATTTGAGGGCTCCTCAGGAAACTTTACCACCTCTTGTAAATGGACTGTGATTTTTGACCCTGCTGTAGGCAGTCATGGGAGAACAGGAAAAGTTGATGACTTTATGTAATTTTAGTAAACTGATGAAAGATGCTTTCGATTACAAGACCTGAGTTGATAACTTCTAGGTCCCTGACATTTGCTGTATTATTAAAATGACTGTGATATTCTTAATGGTTACGATCATCCCAGGCTAAGAATAATCTTGCATGAGAATACTTCTGTAGGGTGGGAGTGCTGTCAGACATGAGAGCCCGTGCAGCTCGTTTCACTGCAGCAAAACTGACTGCTTCTGTATCTCATACTGACTCTTGAAAAGGTCTGTGTCCCAGTCACAGAGAGGTCCTGTGACTTGTGGCTAAATCTTAAATAGAGAAAAGTAGATAAAATACACTCCAGTCCTTGCTGTTAGTTGTATTTATTTTTTAGATCTTGTGAAGCAAAACAGAAACTGTGAGAAACTTTTCTTTAGAACCACCCAATGATTCATAGGAAATTTCATCCAGTTTCTCTCACAACATTCAGAAATATATTAGGCTTCCACATCTTTTATTTCCCCGTACACAGCAAATTAGTTGAGTTCAGAGTAAAGAGTGTTCTCATTAAAAAAATGTCACTGGATGACTTTTCTCTGATCAGTGAACGTGGCACTATCTTGCTGTTCCTACAGCTTGTTTACATTTCTTTCACTTCCAATTCAGTTGCCATTTTAGAGGGAAAATGGTTGTGCCCTTACTTGTATTCCAGATGGACTTCTTCTGATGTGGGCTGGACCAATTGTGCACCGTATTTCATTTTCTCCCTTTTCTCTCTCTAGTCAAATGAGTCAAGGTAATTTGGTCTTGAACCCATGTAACTTCAGAACCTCTACAAAGCTGCATTTCTTTCCCTCACGTTCAGTACACCTTTCCCATTCTTTTCAGAGGTCACTGTTGCAAGATCACTTTGTTTGGCAATAAAATGCATTTCTTTTGGTTCTGTGAAGTGTAGGATTTGTTCCTTCTTGTCTCGAGAAGGCAATTATACAAAGTTCCTTTTATTCTATCAAAGAACAATGGTGCACTGGACAAAGGACAATGATTGCATTGGTCCTGTATTGAACTTAAAGAAGTGCAGTAACACTGAATGTTTAAGGTCAGAATAATGTTACAAATGGCAGTGATACTGTTGCTACAATGTCTTCAGATTATCCAAACCGTGAATTTTGGATATTTGCTCCTTACAAGATGTGTTCATGTCATCATAAGTCAGGACATCTCAAGGTTTTGCCATAGGACACTGGTTTCTTGTGTCATCAGCAAGGCAGTCTTCCTCATATAGATAGGAGTGTAATTCTCTTTCCTTCCCTGGAAAACGGCTCCCAACATCCCTACAAACCATTTTGCCATCATCTGAAATGCTTATAAAGTGCCTGGGAGCTGTCCTGGACTTTGCATCTACTGGAGTTTACCTCTGCCTAGTTTGCTTATGCAGTGTCATGTTGTAAACGAGTAGAACTGTCAGCTGCAAGCTGAACCATTCCCTCCAGGAATTCAAGGTGCCTGAATTTTTTAGTGACAGTCCTTCAGAGGGAAGCACCAGTTGAAGCACCATTCCTGTTTCTGCAGATTCCCTACACAGTGGCTTGTAGAAACTATGCAGCTCTTATCAGTCCTCTACATTCCGTGCTTCTGAAAAATCAAGATCCTCTGTCAGGAAGCTTACATAAGGCAGGAACTCAAGATGGCATGCACCTAATGTGTGAATGTCATGCTGATAATCATAGGAGAAAAGTGGATGGTCACTTACTTGAGACACGTTATCCATATGCACATTCATATGATAAGCCACCCTTCTTTCTCCTAGTGCAACTAGGAGAAATTCTTGGGATTTCAGAGCTGAGAAGAGTCAGTAGTATATGTTGGTCTTAAGGCTAAAAAATCTCAGATCTTAACTCACAAGGATGTATGCCTTGTATGAGCATGCATGTGAGTAGCATAAAAACTTCTGACTTTTCTAATAAGCTATCTTCTTTTTACTTCTGCTTCTCTCTATGACACATTGCTATTTTGAGGGTTATAATCTTTTCTACTGAAGACTATGAGCTTGGTAGAACAGTAATAGCCATTATGGCTTTTGTTTTGTAGGAATCATATAATAACTGTTCTTATGGACTTTTTAGTCTGTTATGCTTACCTGACCCAAGCAGTTGCTTCCTGCCTGGCATTTTATTAGAAATGTCAGGACTTAATCTCTTTGAATCACTGTTTTCCTGCCAGTGCAGACATACAACTCTATCTTGACTACAGGGAAATAGAATCAGCAAAGTTAACTGGGATAGAGTCTCATTATTAAAGCGATTTTCTCCTGCCAGATATGAAATATCATCATATCAGTATGGAAACCTTCACTGGTCATTCTTTCAGTCATCCAAAAACCACTTCTCTGATGGTTCACTGTGAATAATTTCTTCAACTTGAATTATTTGATGAGTATGACACACAATGATTGTGTGATTCATATGGAAGTCCACAGTTTTCTAGATTTCAAGATTCTGTGAAAGAGCCAAATTTAGCTCCTTTCTGGCCCAGGAAGGAATATTGCAAAACTTTAGAACTTGTTGAAGCCACGCTTTCTTTACATCTTTCATATGATAAACATTTTCTGGCAAAAGTCTTTCATTTTTCTTAAAATCGAGTTTTGTGTGAAAACTATGGTTTTTATATTGCTTTAGCCTGGAATGATCTTCAGAGATAAGAAGACAAAGTGCATGCAGTTCTGGTTAGAACATTTGTTTGGACTGTAAGAAATTGATCCTGAAGACCCTTTCATGGTGATTTACCGCTCATTTTCAAGGGATGCAATTGGGCTGTAAAGTGGAGTTGCTCTATTTTTGGAGCCATTATTAATAACTGATAGCTTGATAAGGGCACGGCATTCTTCCATTTAGTAAACATAAGATAATAGGAAATGAGAACAGGGTTTCAAACATGCTGTGTAACACACCAAATACTGAGCTATCGGAATAAACTGTTATTAACTCTGATTTTCCATTAGGAAATTTCTGAAAGTCTTAGATTGTTTTGTTCCAAAGGGAAATAATGAATTTTATAGTCTTGATTCTTGATTTTTGATCCTCTTTCAGAATAATAGTTTCCAGATGATTCTATTCTGTACTGGAAGAGCAGGAAGAAGGGCAAACAAGTGTTTATTTTCAAGTGTTCTTTCAAAGCAATTAACTTCTGACTTAGTTACAGCCTACCAAGCATTACTTTAAGACAGAAACACCTTTTCAGGATGTACTTCAGTTCCTAGCTTTGTTGTATTGCCTCCCAAGGCTCTTTCAAATTACTTAAAATATGTCTTTATTTCTCTCAGTGGCATTTATCTGATTTAGAAATGCTTGCTATCAGAGAGCTTCTGTCAGAAAGCCAAATATGCTGCTCTGTATGCATCCCAACCTTGTGCTTTAATCAGTAAAGCATTTAAAACACATTATTGACAGGCATATTGCCAGAAGGATCTCTAACTCAGTTACAAACAGTGAAACCAAGATCCCACTTTTAACTCTTTCTGTCAGTTCTGCTTTGCTGTATGAAATCACAGAAAATAGGGAAAGGAATCCCTGAGGTTATTCATGCATTCTCTCTCTCCCAAGGGCAGATCCTTTCATCCTGAGTTATCGTCACTTTTATTCACTGAGTTTGTGAATGGTGCACTCGTTCCTGTAAAAATCCTTTTTTTTTTTCTTCCTCATTTCTTTGCTGATGATAAAGTCTCAGACCTTATCCAGAATTCCTTCCAATACCTTCTATTGTTTTGCTTTTCCATTTTAAATGAAAGGATTTGCCCAAGGTCAAGACATAATGCCCTCTATCAGTGTTCAGAGTAGTTCAGTTTTTCTTAAACGCAGTTTCTCTGTTTAGAAAAGACAGCACAAACAAAATTAATAGTGCTGTTTTTAAGTGGCCAGAATGGACCCATCCAGTGTTCATAAAATACCTGATGCGATCTGTCAAGTGACAGTTCTTATATTTGTACTGTTCCCCTGAAGATGAATGGAAGTTTTCTGAAATGAAAACTAGGATTTGTGATTCACTGTGAGATTCACCTCGTCATTTCTTCACACATTCAGAATGTGGTAGTGCAGAATTCTCATCTTATTTTCATGCAAATAAAATTCTACCAATCATGAAATTGCAAGGAAATGAGGAGACAAGCATAACGGAGTGAAGAATTCCACATCCTGCAAGTTACCCTTTCTGTCTCACCTTTTTCATCCCCTGAATATGAAGCTCTTTCAGTTTCTACTTCTTTCTATTCACAGCTATTTGTTTCTTTCATTATGCTCTTCTGAATGCTTTTGCTCTCCCCTTTCAGCATCACAGAGCGTAATTTGCATGAGAATAACATAGTTCTGACTTAATTGAAAATTCAGTTATTTCAAGTTGTATGTTTAAGTTTCTCCTTGTGCTTGTTGTTCTTTGGGTCTCTCCTTCTATCCTGATCTCATGTCATGTACCGCACATACAGCCTCTTGCAATAAAATTCTTTTTATGTATCCTCTATTTCGTTTCCTTCTTAGCCAAACCATGTATACCCTCGCATTAAAAGTAAGCTCAGCTGTATAGTCAACAGCACATTTTTCTCCAAAACTGCCTCTCCTGAGTTAAGCTTTATTGTCTTCCAAGTTTCAGATTTAAAGAATTTGTGTACTTTTGGTTGGAATCTGAGTGGGATTTTGAGTGTTTTTTTAATCTAGTTTGATAGCCTTTGTTAGGCATGGCCATGCAGTTCACCTGCATATACCACTGATGCCATTAGTCATAAAACTGATTCCATAAGATTCCTCTACGTAACATAAATGTTAAGTGGAGGAGTGAGCTAAAGAAAAATCCAGTCTACATGGAATTCACATACATATGTATTTGGTAGAGATTATGCTGTGATATCAGTGTGGAGAGAAAAGATAAGATATGAGCATAGGCTACCTCTTAGCCAGGCTTTTTTCAATGTGAAAGGAGGTAACACATTTTAGCTTATAGTTAAGGGCTCAGTTGATTTCACATACTCTTTTGTTTTCAATTGAGTGAATTCAGTGTTCTTGAAACTGAGGGAACAGGTTGCACTCAGTTGAGTGATTAGGCCTTCTCAAAATAAAAAATCTTAAGTACGTATTTTTCTCCTTCTTAAAAAATCATCCAATTCCTGGCCTTTTAGATTTTGCTTTAAAAATAAATTTGTCTAAAATGTAAGGCAGTACTAACTGACATTCTGCATTCTCTGTCTAGAACTGGTTCTGCAATTTCATTTCTGCCGAGGCATACTACAAAATCTATTATGAATCAGTGCAGGACATAAAGCAGATGAGATAAGGATGCCAATTTGTACATTAACTACCTATCTGATGAACATTGATGGGCATTTTTAAGCTTTTCAGTATTCATTCTTACTAATTGCCAGACATTTGCTTTCTTCAAAAGGTATCTTTCATCTTTCCTCACTTGTTCGAATATACAAGTTCTCCAATCTTGCACACATAGCTTGGGGAGTCAGTTTGTGTTTCACTATGGATTAAATGAGGACAAATCAACTTGTATTTATGTGCTTTAGGATAAATAAGCATGTTATCACAGGAGAAGTTTAGAACAGCTTTAGTTAAGGTGCTGCTGAGGAACAAATTGCCAGTGGGTTAACCCTGTTTGTCTCTCCAGTAGGCAATATTAATTCACAGACAGCTAATTAAGAAAAATCTATTCAAGGTAATCCATATACCACTTCCTGGACTGGCTAAAAAAACGGAGTGCCTAAATCTACCAACCTGCTTGTAGTCTTTAGCTTTCAGTCACATTGAGATTAACTTGTTTATATGCCTGAATCCTGAATTTAAGACAGTAATTCTGAGTTTTAAGATACTGTGTTCAAGTCTTGTGCAATATTCAGTCCAAGTGTAGAGGTAGATACAATTATGTTCTGAATATTATTATTCACTTACTCTGAGTATTATTACTCTGGGCAATTAGCCCAGACAGAGCTGGGTAACCTACTTGAAGTTTGGATTTCCGGACTGCTCCATGTGAATTGCTTTTTGGCTGACATAAACAATGACTCAAAATAATATTCTGTAATGTGGTATACATTTTGGGAGCACAGCCTGAGCAGTCTTATTTCTGCTGACCCAGTGAGCTTTAGGCTACTGCAAGCAAATTCCAAATGAAGCGCAATGAACTGCTTTGACTTGCACTATTGTCAGTGTTATCATTTCGCCACTCTTAGGAACTAGGTAGGGAAAATATATCCCTTCGTGTCCTCCTTTCAGCTGTAGTTACTGCTTATCATTTCAGCCTCAACAGTTTACAGAAATTTGGTGAACTTAGAAAAAATTATTTGTTTTGAAGGACTGCTGTTCCTTATCCTTATCTGTCTTAAAGTCAGAATTACCCAGATTAATGTTTTCAGACATTATACACCTCAGTAGTCTTTCAGATTTGAGAATCAGCACAAACCCATCTCTCCAAATTACCTTTAAACTAGTTATTAATTACTAACTATTGAGAAAAGAGGGTATGTTCTTGTGGTGCCTTAACCAGCAGGCAGCTCAGCACTGCACAGGTATTCGCACACTGGGATGGAGGAGAGAGTCAAAAATAGGTGCAAGTGAAAGAACTCATGGATTGAGATAAGGACAATTTAATAGGGGAAAAAAATAACATAACATAACATAACATAACATAACATAACATAACATAACATAACATAACATAACATAACATAACATAACATAACATAACATAACAGGGATGCATAATGCAATTGCTCACCACCTACTGACTGATGCTCAGCCAGTCACCGATCAGCAGCTGCTAACCCTCTTGGCCAGCTCCCTTCGTTTTGTTGTTCAGCATAACACCACATAGTAAGGGATGTCCCTTTAGCCAGTTTGGGTTGGATGTCCTGGTTCTGTCCCTGGTCCCTGATTTGTTTTCACTTCTCTGTCCAAAGGAAACACCTTGTTGCTAGAGGTTTGCTCTTCTTTTCATGCCTTGTGGAAGACAGGCTCTTTGTGAAAGAGCTGCATATTGATGAGAAAAAGGGAACTGACACTGATCAGTAGCACAACGTTTTTACCCTTTTAATACACTCTGGGTATAACATGCAATTAAGTTCATCCTCCTCCATGCAGAAATCCACACAGCATTTCTCTGTCATGTCTTGTTCTTGATACTGTATAGACCTTCACTGGTCTACACTGAAGAAGTTTTCTACAAGGATGGCTCTGAAAGTAATCCTCCTATTTTATTATGTTGGCCTACAGCATGGGAGCTGGGTGTTGGTGGTATGGCAGTAGAGGCTGAACCTTCCAACCAGTTTTCATTGCATTTTGTTGCCATACAACTGATGGCAGTGGAGGGTCAGTGTGACAAAATGGTATCTGACATGCAAGTGTAGTGTGAAGCAAAGGTGTGTCACTGAATTCCTCCATGCAGAACAGATGGCACCCATTGACATGCAACGTACTAAATACTTTGGCAGGTTGAATGAGTTTTGCATATATATGCAGGTGTGTGCCCACATTCCAGAGCTTATAGGATTAATTTTTTATGTAGAATATAATTAGTGCCAATTCCAAATGATGGACCGTGTTTAGGATGAAACAGAAACATCTTCATCTGTTAATGAAGCATTCTTATATGAATCCTGTTGCATATTGTGCTAATTTAAAGCACTCTCAGAGTGGATGAAAAAGAAGAAATTCTATAAAGAATTTTTTTTCCTGCAAACTGTTACATTTGAAGAGGAATATTATATTGCCAGGGCAAAAATTAAATTGAGATATAAGAAATACTGTCTCTGTTTTACACGAAGAGACTAATATATCACAAAATTTCATGCGAACACCAAGTAATTTGCCAAAGGGACACAACAGCTTATGGGAAACATAAAAAATTAGACCTCTACTTTGTGTTCCAGCTTTCAGAACTTGAGCATTTCCTATTGGAAATACACAAACAGCAGATTCCAAAGAAAGAAGTGCTTCGTACTGAGCAGACATGCATTCTGCTCTTGAATTTGACAAGATGCTTGCTGTGTTCATGGTTCTGCCCTTTTCCTTCTTCTCTTCCAGTATTCTTTATCAGAAAGAAATAATGTGAAGTAAAAGTGAAACTGAGTCTATTCTCTATAGAATAGGTGAATCAGTCTTCTTGAACTATAGATTCATGTAAGTTGGAAGGGAGTTCTGTAGATCATCTGATCTGATCTGCTCAAGGAAAGACCAACTGCACCCAGTTGTTCATGGCCATGTACAGCTGAGTTTTGAATATCTCCAAGGACAGAAATTTCACAGCCTCCCTGGGTACCTGTTCTGATGTTTGATCACTCTCCTTGTGAACATTTTTTTCTTTATATTAAATTGAAGTTCCATCTTAAATTTCTTGCTTCCACAGTCCCCATGATCTGACCCACTCACCATATTAGCCACTTAACCAGTCTCTTTTTGCTCACTGTGGTCATAAGGATACTACAGAAAATCATGCCAAAGCACTTGCTAAATTTAAGATGAACAGCATCCACATCTCTGCCTTTATTCACAGAGCAACTCATGTCATTGTATAAGGTGATCCTGTTAGCCAGGCATGGTTTGCCCTTAATAAGCTGATTTTTAAGTATTATCAAATCTTCTTCTTGTCCTTCATGTGCTTGGAAATGGCTTCCGTTATGATTTCTGATGTGAGGCTCAGTGGTCTGAAGTTTCCCAGAGCCTCTCACTTGCCCGTCTTAAGTAGTCTTCATCAGTCATCAGGAAGCATAACTCATGACTTATAAAAGATTCTACAGAGTGACCTCACTAAGACATATATTACTTTATAATCTTCAGATGTTTACCTTCTGGTTCACAAATATATGTAGATTTATTTTGTTTTGCACCATATCTCAGTTTCTAAACCTTGTTTTGAATTTTAGATGAAATTGATCCAAACTTTAAAAGTCTAGATTTGTCCAATTTTCAGTAATGCTCTTGAAATCACATTACGTTCTTTTGACTGTAAAGATAAAATGAAAATAAAAAGATTGAAGTGAGATTTTCAATGACTTTATGAAATAATTGATGACTTCTAAAAACCAGATTTGAGTAGAGGCTTACATTTTGAGTGCTTACATTTTACATATTTCATAAAAAATGAAATGGAGGTTATCGGAAATGTTCCCGAATCATGATAAATGTATTCAGTTCCAGAAATTTTATAGTATTCAAAACCAAGTAAGTACTGTCTGATGTTAGATCTGTTTTGAAGGAAGTGACCAGGCTCTCTGACCTCCTGGTAAAGATTATGCTTTAGTTCAAAAGATGCAGAACTAGAGCCCGCCCCTCATCTCTCTCTGCTAAATCCTTGCAGGCCCTGGAGTGACACATTAAAGTACTGAATACCCATGTAACTTCACCTGCTAATTTAGTAAACACCCTTAATCCAGCTCTGGAGGACTGACAGTGCAAGCTTGTACATTTTAATAGAATATTTGGTTTATTAGGATGTTTAGAAATAACACATACCCAGTAGTGTAACGGACTGTTGTTGAAGCAACAAATATTATGATGTAGTAAAACATAGCTATATTATGTTGGTAATGAATTTGATTTCTTCTTGTTTATCAATCTACGGAGCAGATATATAAGTGTTTCATTATAAAGAGCTGACAGTGGAAAACATAATATATGCTGTCCCACAGTGCCTTATATATGTAAACAGATTTCCTTTTATTTAGACCCCTGTTTCTGTCTGCATTTTCTGGTGGGAATTCAGTAAGGATATGAGCAGGATTTAAAATTCTAGTTAAGGTTAATAGTTGCAAATGATGAGCTTTATCACAATTCAGAAGGAGACAAAATATCACAGTTTTGTCTTCCACTTCTTTGCTGCTCCTTCATCATAAGAAAAAACATCAGAAAAACTGGAAAAAACAGTGACCGGTAGGATGGATATCATTGTGAATCTAATCCTAATTTTGAACATCTCTTCTTTCCCTTCCGTATAAGTAAAGCATCTCCAGCAATGATAGCTTGGAAATAAGACATTTGCTTCAGCTCTGAAACTTGTATTTGCATTTCTGATACGTACTAAAGTTTGACGGGGGTGAGTCGAATAGGTTGAAGTCATTTCTAACAGAAACACAAGTGGTGACGTGCTTTGGTTTATGTTGTATATAGGCCTCAGCACTTCTATTTGATGTAGTTTGTAATACCTCTTTCCCATATTCTGCTATTCACATTTGCTTTCTTTTACCATTTTTTTTTTTTCTCATGAACTTGAGTTTAAGGAATTTCATCAATACATTTATCTGATTATTCAAAATGTTAGTAGGTACTGTCAGAAGTCCTCTCGCTCACTTGGATCTTCATTCTGTTAGAGTTCATCACGTATTAAAGTCAGAGTCTCCAGGAAAGCCGAAGGGTATTTATCCTTTTTGGTTTGTTTTACTAAATCTCTGTGAAAATAAGAAAAGCTGGCTTGATTCCCTCTATTTATACATAGAAATAACTCTTGTTCACTGGATGACCCTTACCCTATAGATCCAGTCATCCATGCCATGGGGAAAAAAAATTGTTGTGTCGATTCATTTTCACTGGATGTCATCCAGAAAGCAGAAATATTGCTACTCCTGTTCATCTCTTAGTGATGAACTGCAATAAAGGACTCTTCATATGCCAAAGCTAATCTGCTAACGTAAGATTTACTACTGTTTGCAGTGCCACGTCAAACGTACATTTTTAGCACTTTTGCCTGGTTTTGAACCTTAACTCTTTAAATCTTTACTCCTGGTTAGTCATTCTACCATTAAGCTGTACCCAAAGAGGAAAAAAAAAAAAAAAGAGCACTTCTAAATGATCTGAAACTTTTTCCTTTGGCATATGAGGATACACACATATATTCATATACAAATGGAAATTTCTTCATTTTACAAAAGAATTCTCCAAGAGTAATATCAGCATCTAAAGATATTAAGTAGTACTTCTAAGGGAAGTAAGTGAAAATCAAAATTGAAGCAGGTAGGTTCAGGTCCTGCAAGTCCTACCTAAATGGTCTGTGCTCATGCAAAATGGCCCATTCATTTTGTTGGAAAACACAGGTAAGCAAGGACTATGCCTGAAAATAAAGATATACAGTCTCAACTCCATCTTTAGAAAGCTGTTGCAAAAACATGGCAGTCTACTTACTAACTGTGCTTTCTGGTAGTTGTGTGCAAATTCATTTGTATACTGATTTTTTTTTTTCAATATGATGTTATTATATAGCATATATGGTATAAATGTATACATATCCAGCACAGCGTGAATGAATGTATACGGACAGCAAAGTTTTGTCCCATGCTGTTAATGCATGTGTGCCCCTTACCCCTCGATTTAAGCTTGGGTCATCAGTGCCAGCAGCTTACTCCAAAACTAAGACATATGTCTTTGCTTGTTCAAAATTAAAACCAAATTTATTTTTGTTTTACTTAGAAGCAGGGAAGTCCCCCCAAAGGGACAGTCACCTTGAGGGTATTAGCAGAGGCTACTTTAAAATAAAAATGCTTTAGTACCAGTCAGTTTAAAGATAAAGCCTTTTCTGTTCTGTGTAAATAATTTTTGATCAACCTACTGTTCTAAGGCAGTTCCTTATTAGCATACCCTATAGTGTATTGTGAGACCCTGTCTACAGAGTACAATTGTGACACAGGCTGTGAATATTCAGCAATAAGAGTCTGTAAATCTGAGTAAGTAGTGACAAAGCCTCTTCAGGGAAAGCCAAAATGAGGTGAACTGTGTAGAATAATGGCATCTTGGGGGGAGCAGGGAGACTATTTTAATTTAATCAAAGCCAGAGTGACTGAAAAAGATACTATTAAAAGGGCTTACTCTCTGAAGTAAATACTTTTCAGATAAATTCAGAGTTCAAACTGACGCGCTAAATTGGCATCCTTGCATCCAGCCTATTCTCTGGATCAAAGCAAAGTTAATTGTTTCACTTGCCTTTTATCTATTTTATGGGTGTGTGTGTGGGTATGCATGTGTATGTATGTGTAACGTTTACGCATGTGCTCACACAAGTCACAGAAAATAATGGCATCGAGGGAGGGTTCTTCACTTTTTTTTTTTTTTTTTTTTTGGTGATGAAGTTGAAGATTTTTTTTTAATGTGGTGGTACCTAATAGCCATTGCCCACTGTTGTAAAAGTACTGCAGTTTTCCCTTGCCTGTGTTTGCCCAGCCACCCTTCTACATACTACAAGCACTGGGAAATTTCAATGACACAGCTTGGAATGGGTTCAGTGACCTCAATTATGCCCTCCCACCCACTCCAAACTCCTTTCAATTTGCAAAAAGCTTTAAGTGGACAAAACCCAGATGCCTTTTGCTTGTAGTTCAGTAAGAACAGATTGGGCATGTAGATTCTTGTCAAAGTGATATATGTAGTTCATTTTCCATTAACTCTTTCTTAACTAAGGATTTAAAAGTCTCGGTTCCGTGTCTAGCACTCTGCTTTGCTTTCTACTGCTTTTTAAAGTTCATTATGCCTACAACATCCTTTAAAAAAATGAACCTTAAAAAGCCTTGGCTAGACATTGACTGATATGAAACAGACTGAATGTTTGGTTCTGCTTTTAAAGGCAATCACTTTTTTTTTTTCTTAAACTTGTTTCATATGTAATAACCCATCCCATTGCCTAAGACAGTTCAAAAGCACAAACTAAATATAATAAATAAAAACACCAGTTTGGAGGGAGAAAGAAATTGTGACTTGTGGAAATGATTTACCAGTCAAAACAAGTATGTGGGCCCTGATGACCTTGAGAGCTTGCTTGAGTTGGCTTGCTTATAACTTAGACTGCTTTCATGATATTGTAATATTGCCCCAAAGAGTTGGTGCCTCTCCCCTCCCCCAGAACATTTCATTACACTCCCTTTCTCCCCCCTCTCTCTCTCTCTTTCTCTTTCATTCTGCAGAAACATGTGCTGTCAATAATGGAGGCTGTGATCGGACTTGCAAGGATACCGCGACAGGGGTACGATGCAGTTGCCCAGTTGGATTTACCCTGCAGCCTGATGGGAAAACGTGCAAAGGTCAGCTTCTGTTTGCTTTGCAATGCATCATTTGCCTTCAGCGGTTTCGGTCCAAGATGTAAATATTCAGATATTTAATCAATACTTTTAAGTTAAGGCTGTTACTGGCGTAGTGATTGCAGTTGAGTTCATTAGCTTTCCTCATCCTTAATTCTTCTGCAGTTACCTCCTTCAGTCATTTTTCTCTCTTTTTATTAGAGGATTTTATTACCACAAAGAAATGAGGTACAGAGGTCGAACTGTTTTTAACTGGCCAGAGATTTAGATGAGTAACTCTGGGCTACAGAGACATTCAGTTACAAAAGATAGCCTGATACACTTATAAAAATTCAATCCTGCGATGATGCCTGAATTTTTCTATTCAAAATTGAGGTTTAAGATCTCAACCAAAGATTGTCAACTGTTGATCACCAATTGAGGCTAAGCAAAAGCTGCAGAGGTATTACTGAAAAAAAAAATCAAATAATTGCCCATTTCTGGCCCTTCAAAACATTAGATGTAGCTAGCTGTAAAGGAAAACCAAAGCAGCATTTATTAGTGCACAGTCTAAGCTTTTCAGTTCATGCTTGGCTTTTCCTGTTCCAAAGACAGCATAAGAACCTTGGTATTTTATCCTTCGTAAATGCGTTAAAACTGAGGACATGGGAAAGGAGAACAGCAAAGAGCATCTGATACCACTCTCAACATCTGTTCTCGGTTAAAGAGACAGGGACAGTTCTCAAATACTCCTGCAGAATCGTGCTTAGTGGCACTATGCATGTAAGTAGTTTTGGATACATACTTGCAGGTCTAGGCCCCTCATCAACCCTTTTCCTATTTTCCTACATATTTCTTTTGAGCTCCATTAGCAGAGACTAGGGACGTCCAGGAGGACATTGCATATATTGTTGTGGCAGAAAATACTTTCTTGTCACTCAGCGGCAAGAATAAGCTGACCTAACTTGCTAAGAAACTATTGGGACTTTTTTTCTTCAGAGTAACCAGAAATGTCAGAATATCTTTAGTTCAGGGCCTCATGTAACTTAAAATAGTAAAACCCACAAAAATAAACAGAAAATGTGTGGTTTCCTCTTGCTCCAGGCTAAAAACTTGGGCATGATTCTGTTAGTATGCTTATTTATAGAAATAACAGTCCATTTGCCTGTTTATTTGAAAATAAAACATTTAAACTGCCATTGCATACAATTTTAATGGTTATGGGTGAGCACACATCAAAAATCGGTCGTTCTAGTTCAAACCACATGAAAATAAACCTTCATTTTTACAGGCAGACTAGCTAAGCCATAGTAGAACAGTAACAGTGACTCCACCGAGTGCTTAAAAAGGAGGCATTTTAATACTGTAACATACACCTAGACTTGATCATAATGTTTATTATTGAAAGTACATCATGAAAAAAAAAGGTGAATTCTAAATTTAGAAGTCTGGCCATAGAGCTAACATGAAACAATATTTATATAATAATCAAATCTATAATTAGCGCTACAGACAAAATAAAACGTTCAACTGATCCTCAAACCAAATACCGTAGCCCTAAGCGCTTTCACATTTTTCCTCATTTTCCATTTTTTATGAGAAGAAAATATGAGAAACAGAATCTGTATTTTTATGATGTTGCAGATATCCTTTTACTTCAACAACAAGTTGAAATTCACTCACATGGTTAAACAAACCAACCAAGTTATTTTTTTTTAACCTTCATTGACATTTTGGGCAATAAAAAAATAGTAAAATATATGGTTTACATTTAACTGAAATTAATATTATTTTTCTAATGTATTACACCATGAGATTTCTGGGCTAGATTTTGCTTCCCTGAAGCCAAAGCAACTTCCCATTTAAATCTGTGCACTAAGAATCATATACTTAAACTGACCAGGGAAGCTGCTTCTGTACATAATGCAGGCAGCCCGTAGTCAAGTCTGCTTTCTGAGATGTGTATCTTCTGAACATAGAAGTGAATGTTTTGGCAGAGTAACAGAGATGCCTTCTTTGTTCCTCTTGCTTACAGGTAGAGCCTGGAATAGTCTGGGGTGGGGAAGTTCAGTGTTCACACATTTTCCTATGAATTCTATTGAAAGCAAGAGAATGATCTTCTCAAATTAAATTTTTTGATTTTTCTCTTCACTCTCTTTGATCTGATTCGACTGCTGTTTCTTATTATTTGCTGTTCGTTGATCTATCATTAACAATTACAGCTGTATGGTAAGAGAAATGGATTATCTATTGAATGTCTATTAAAGCACCTTCAGGGATCATACAGCTGTCACATCCTGTCTTCCCTGGGCAGGGTTTCCAAGCCTACCAAATGTCACAGCATCTCCAACTGAGGTTTTTAGTAGAGGCATGATTTTAAAAGAGAGGTTATGTTTTTAAACATAAAAGATACGTTTTTTATCTATTACAAGAAAAGAAAGAGGAAGGACATGTAAGAAAAGCTGAGAGAAACTGGAGGGTTAATTACCATATTAATAAAAAAATGCAGTTGTGGTTTGAGCAAAATGATTAATAAGTTTAGGTTATATTTAGCAAATAACGTTGACCAAAAAGAATATTTTTATTGGAAAGACTATGATTTTTCATCTATTTTGGCATCTTCCTCCCTATGGCATTTGATATAGTACAGCTACTATTTGAAGTTATGTGTTTGCTGAAATTATGGAGTTGCTGAGGCTTAAATAAGACTGTCTGGACTGTTGAGTACTCCAAGAGGGGCATAATGCAATTTGTAGTTCTAGCTCATGTGTAATTGATTTCTTCAATAGTGTGTTTTTACCATGCTGGTATTTTATGGAAATCTGTTGCTACTTCCCTTCTTTCCTTCCTTGTTTAACTAGGGAGTCAGGTAAATTAAACAACAGTTCTAATTTTTAAATTTATGAAATAAATATTGGTAAAGAGTTTGTTTTTCACAATTTTGACAGACATTTTGTTTAGTTGTGTGGAAGTTCATTGACAATTTAGTGTAGAATAAAGACAAACGTACACAAAAAAAGGTTTTTTTTCTCAGAGTGTGTAACTCTTCAAATGTTACTAATTGGTCCACATTTTGTTTGCAATAGCATATTTCATATTCTATAGTTTTATCATAAAAGCTGGGATGGATTCAAACTACAGAATACAAAACTGAGTCAGGACTGAAGTTCTGATATTTCTTCTGGCCCTTCCTGAATATAACAGAGAAGGGGGCTGCAAGGAAGCAAGTTCTGAGTAATGCAAAGAATCTATCTTCAGGGTCTTTGCACATTGATCTCTTTCACAGACTCAATGGGAAATGGGAGTTCAAAGAATCAGACTTCTTAGTTAATGCATGTGCAGTCTGGTCTTTATCAATGTCAATAAAATAGAGAGAAAAATTGTTGTGAATGAAGACTTAATGTGAATACATACAGGTAGGTGCATAACCTGTGAGAGGACTACTGTAGCAGAAGACTGTTTAAGTTTCTGGAAGATGAAGAGGAGAGCTTGAAAACTTTTAGCTCTGATTCTTTCTCCCTTATACTCCGATATAACGTACATGGTCTTGCAGTAAAATAAGAGCAAAGGTGATAAGAACAGACCTCTGCGGCCTAGTTAGAGGGGCCTTCAGTTGTATGAGTAGTGACTGAGGTACAGATTCATCAACATTTTGCTGTTCTTCTTAAAAGTTAGTTTCAAACACAAGTCTTTTCTCAGACACAGAATGAAAAAAGATCTTTTTTCCCTTCAGTCTCCCTATCAGCTATTAGCTATATCTCTAAATAAGCCAAACCATGCAGGCCTTTGTCAGCTAGGAAAACAGACACATCCCAAACAAAAAGAACTCCACATCCTCCCTCTAACTCACGCTATTTAATTTCTCCTGCCATTGTAATCTAGTGACCCCAGCTTGATTCTGAGTTGGTTTTGTGCTGTGCATGCCAAAGCAATGTAGTTCATTTCCGTGCATGCCTACTGAGTCATCTACAGAAGTCAGCTAATACAAACAGAAGGGGAGACAGAGGATTAAAAGACATAGTGGCCCATGATGCTTGCTGCTCATTGCCTCCTACCCACTTTTTAATATCTCCTACCTTGTGCATCTTGGGATTCCCTAGTCTGTAGCTCCCTTGCTTGTTGGTTTCTGTACTTCTTTCCTGCGGAGTACCTATCTCGTGCATTCAGCTATAATTTGCCCTCAGTGAGAAGATTCATCACTTTAGCATTTTAATTATATTAAATACAACCTATATATAGCAGATAAAGCAGGAGATTCATTTCTGAAAAACTTGAGGGGTTCAAGAGGAGTGAAGTCAAACTATTTTCTGAAGATTGTTCAAGTTCAGCTTCCGAACTGGATCAAGCAATAAAGAGTTTGCTTTGGAGGTACTATAAGATGTTAACTAGGTCAAGGGGAAGGACGACAGGCTTCTGGCAACACATAAAATGCAAGACTGTGTGGCATCAGAGTTCTCTGTTTCATCACTTCCTCATGGTTTTAACAAAGAAACTGTGCCCCCTGAGGCCCTCCTGTGCCCCAGAGCAATGCAGCCTGACAGTACTGTACACAGGACACAGTCTTAACTGTACAAGTGCCATACTCACCCCCATCCCAAGACTCAGATGGCAGAGCAAGTACAATTTTAAAGCAGAAGAGAAATGTGAGTTTCTAGGTGCATGAAGCAAGAGCCACAGCACAAACGTGGCTTTTCTGTAATGCATCTATAAAGTGCCATCTAACTTTGCATACCCCATGGATGTTTTGTAATAGCAAGGTGACTATTATTTTGTTTCGCTAACTTGCAGTACCTTCTCAAGCAAGCTTGAGAATGGGGTCTTGGGGAAGCAGATACTCAGCTGGGACAAAGTGTAATTGGTTTTAGTAGCAATGTGATCTTACATTGGTAGTACTGCTGAATATAGCAGCATTAATTCATGCACTCAGATGAAACTTTGCCAAGTTCAGGTGATCTCACAGACATGTATTTAAGACACAGAAAGGCCCCTGCACGTCTACACCTAAGGCTGGGGCATTTTATTTACTGTGCAACGTACACTAAATAAGCCTTTCTTAGCCCTTTGGCATATTGTTTAACCAGAGCAGTGTTATGCAGAGGTTATGTGACTGGATGCTGTTTGGGCAAACATTTCTTCTTCCTGCTGTCTCATTGTCATGGTTACCCAGAAATGCGGTGTGCTCTCTACTTCCTTGAAACAGGCCCCCATCCTTTTGCATTCAGATGCAGCAGAGAAATGTGGCACTTACGTGCTTAAATACTTGACTGTGCTGCTGTGGGAGTGTCAGAAATGCCTTATCGTTGACCAGTTTACCCACTAACTCAACTCTGTAACCTTCCCTATCATTAACAATCTAGGAATGAAATCAGGAGCATGGTGACTAATAAGCTATTTCAGTCAAAGAGCCAAACCAAATTTTATTGAAACATAAGGGAATTATTGCATTGGCTTTATTAGGTTGATGTAGCAATTGCACTTTTTTATAATTCTTAATTGCAGCATATTATGAGAGGAGAACGCATTTAAAATTATTTTCTTATACAAAAAAAAAAATGAAAACCTGGAAATGAATTCAGTTTTGAAAATTGAATTGTTTCTTTGAGGAAAGACTTTGTTACAGAATGAGTTTCAGTGAAGCAAACTGTGTCATGTTTTGGTAAATACAAACGGAAAGGTTTCATTAAATTAAATGCAAAAATTAATGCTCATATCAATTTGGAACAAGAATATGATTCAGATGTTGAAAACTTTCCTCTCTTTTCATTTAGAACACACTTATACTAAGTGAAAAGCTCAAAATGAACAGTTTAGCTGGCCAATTTGGCTTCATTTCCTGGATACAGAATATCTGCGAACAGTTATGGTTCCTTCCATCATTCCATTAGTCAGAATTACTTAAAGCCTGTTTTCGGTTTTTCACTAAACTGGATTAAATTGATTGAAGCTTTTTAAATTTGCATCCTGTCAATCCTGATCAATTCATATGAAACGGAAAATGTTTCCTCTTTTTTCTTGTTTGTTTTTGTTGTTGTTTGTTTGTTTGTTTGTTTGTTTTCAAAAGAAATACCAGAAGGAATTATAGGTAACTTTTAGGTCCCTTCCAACCCAGGCCATTCTGTGATTCTGTGATTAGTTCGGTATGTCAACTAGTGGCTCACTTCAGTTATGATTCTCACTTTGACAGTGATTGATTGGATAAGTTTCAGAGTAGTATATTTTTTTCTCAGAGTGCCTAGGAAAGATGAGGAAAGTTTTACAGAAGAATGATGAACTAAGGTTTTGTTTTGTTAATATGCCTGACTCAACATTCCTTTTGCATACCAGTAGAAGCTTGACAGTAAAATACATCCCTGTGCAAGATAAGCTGTGTAAAATATATGCATCAGTCAAGTCTACAGTAAGGCAGATGCTAGCACGTACAGCCATTCTTTTCACGTCATATAGGTGCTTCAAGGCCTTCAGAATCATGTCCACAGGTTTGGTTCAGGCCTTCTGAATTAAGATTAAGAGACAAATGCAAGACAGACCCAAATAAATTCATGTGAATGTTTTGTTTGTTTGGTCACTGTTCTGGTTTTCTTCCTTAGCTGTAAAGAGACCTCCTTCAAAGTAGTCACCTAAATACAAAAAGTATTTCTTGAGTTAGATTTCCCCAGAAAATTGAAAGGTTTCCACTTAAGTTATACCATCATTGTACCAAAGGCATATATGACTTCTTCATAAATGCATAAGCAGCGTTAGAGAAGACATACTCACTAAAATAGCTTGCTGAAAGCTACACCTGAGTTTCCTGCTGAAGTATGTAACTTCTATATGGAGGTGAACAGCTACGGGATTTATAAATTTACCTTCTGCATAGCTTCAAGCAGTGTAAATTCCCATAGGACCTAAACTTTCACCAGTAAAACTTCCGTAGTGCCTGAATTTCTCCCATAGTGCCTGCAGTGCATACTCAGTCAAGTTCCAGTGTCCCTAATCTCAGATCTGAATTACAGTGGAAAATTGGCCTTCTTTTCTTGGTTCACTTGTTTTGGCAGGTATTCCCTTGCTTACCATGTCAGAAAGTTTGTGAAAAGGGCAGAAGGGGTTGTTTTCTGCTCCTTTATGACTGGGAGCATTACCTTGAGGGGGAGAATGTAGAAACCTGCCAACTGCTGTTGGGAAAGATGAGATTTGAACCTCAGTCTCTTTCACACACGGGTCTGATGAATAGGAAGGAAATTCTTCTACTGGGGAGAAGGGAAAGAAAATGGATTGGCAACTGTAAATAAAGATGACTTATGCCCATTATATATGCATTATATCCATATCCATTAATGCTAACTAAAGGGAGCCACTGTCTCTTCAGTATGAGATTAAGTGTGGGTTATCTGTGCATAACCTTTCTCTAGCTGTCATTGCAATATATCTTTCTGATTTTGCTTTGTTGCCTTTGGTAATCATGTTGTAGGTAAATGAACATACTAAGTAGGGAGATTAAAAGCCTAATCCAGGATTAAGAATTGTGTTAGATTCGCTAAGATATTACGCTATAAAGCTGTTCTTGTCTTCCTTGTTGAATTCATTCATGTACATCAGCATTTTAAATTAAAAAGAATTTAAATGATCTCCTAGAGAGTTCAGATTTCTACAGATTGCTTGTAGAGGCAAATTGGTTCATAACAGCCTGGAATGCTGTTACTTGAGATTTGCAGTATACTTTCTGGGAGTCTCCCATTAGCACTCTTGTTTAGTTGCTCTAGCAACATACATGTAGATAGATCACATTTTTTCACACATGTGAAGAGGTCTGTTTAGTTTCTTCCTCACTTGAATACATGCTGTTTTTGCAGAACATATGTATTTGAGCCATTAGCCATAATGGGCCATTAGTATTTTCTAGTGCTCTCTCTCAAAAAAGTAGGGGAAAATCATATATGCAATTGGTGAGGGAGTAAACTAAAATGTAGTAAGCTGCTGTCAGTCATCATCTGCACTGCAGAGTGCTGTGGCACCAGCAAATGTCAGCATAAATGTCAGACACACGATTACAAGCAGCACTGGGTTTTTTAAACAGGACCTTTGGTAAATCCAGAAAGGGCAGAGATCTGCTTGCTTTATACCCTTTCTTCTGACTGTATTTCCATTGATAGCAGCACCTGAAATGGCATTTACTTCTGTGGTGTATATTTAAGATAATTTATGTAGTTAATAGAACAGATGTACTCACGATTATAGTACTGGTTCATGCCATCAGTGCTTGATGCCAGAGTAATTTGATGTACAGCAAATTAAATTTTGCTAACGCTCCGCTGATATGGTGCCTTATTTTCATTGTTTGGTTTGGAAAATTATATATGGAAAATGATGCCTTTGCCTTACTCTCAGTTAAGGTACAGTGATGACTACTGAGAACAGTTTTTCATTTAGGTTAATAAGTAGCTTCTCTTTACTTGCTGCACATAGATAAAGCTATCTGGGATGGATTGCTCTAAGATATCCCAGAGTAACAGTATGCTTGTTCCTCAGAGTCTGTGAAAAGTTAACTAAGGGAAAGACAGGATTGCTCTCAGTAGGCTTTCGTTTTCTAGTGGAAATACCACAGTAGTAATAATGGAAAATTTTGCAAATGGAAACAGATTGAGATACACTGAGTTCTAAAACTCTATGAAGAAGCTGACTAATGCAGAGGTTGTCATTCTCAGGCCTTTATATAGACTGCACCTTCTGCCACTCTTCCATTGATCCCCAAGGCCATTTTTCCTTGCTGTGGACCCAGCTAGAACCTCTGTCCTGTCTTCTATGCACTGGTTCTTAGAGTGCACCAGCTTTGATTTTGTACCCTTCACTTCTCTCTGGAATTCCATGATGTCCTATTTTTTAGAACATGGTCAGAAAAATAGGTGACCCTGTGATAAAATAAACACATCAGTCTAGGTCATTCCTGATGGGATCAGAAGTCCTACATTGTATGGCTAAGGTACCTCCTGTTTGCACAAGCTTAAATGTATGTGCGTTCTGAAATAACATGGAACAGCTGGCATGCTCTGAACTCTTATCATATTGCAATAATATGCTCATAAGCAAAGTACCTAATCCTTACAGGATAACAATGTAGGATATCCACCTTACTTGCCTTGAAAATCTGTTTCAACCGAGTCACGTGTTCCACTTCCCTTCAGAGTGTGACCAGTGGGGAATAAAGAAACTGCCTAATCTCATCAATAGAAACAAAATTCAAGAAAAAAATGAATGTTAATACAGGCCCATGTTTTCCAATCACGTGTGATAGTGCGGGACAAAATTCTTGTACCTTGCTTCCCTTCTATCTGCTTTGTCACTCTCTCATAAGAACTTCCTACTCTGGAGGAATCAGACTTCCTTGATTTTTATCAACATCAGGCACTAGCTTGTTCGTCAGAAACAGTCCTCAAGCTGGGTATGTGGTGTCTCCTAATAACCCTTAAGTGTTTATCAAAGTGGTTTATTTTTTGCTGTTCTTTTTCTGTGATGGCTTTCTCTCTTTTTCTTGTCAACTTAAACGTAAGCTTAGCTTCCCATGAGTCAAATCAAGATCTAGTTTTCATAATTCATTATAGACCAACTCTACTTCCATCAGAGCCCTTACATGACTCTTCTTTCAAGCTGTAGCAATGTACCTTACTATTATTTGTGACTAGAAATAAGTGCATGTTCAAATATAAATGCCATTTGAGTTTGCTTCTCTATACATTTAAATAAAAAACTATCAGAAAGCAAAAGAGGCCAGATATTATCAGAAGCCACTGCAGCTATGTATTAAGAAAAACTTGCCCTTTCCATGATGAATACAAGACAGTGAGGAAGAGCTGAAGCTGAATTTATAACAGAGCTTCACTGTTGAAGCAAACCCAAGATCTTACTGACTTTGTAGTTCAAATGGACTGAAGTCAGATACAGATCTTGTGGCTGATCTTTTTTTTTTAATAACAAACAGAAATATTAAATGCAGAAGCCTCTTACATAAACTATATGTATAGACACAGAGTGGTGAATGGACAGAGGAACGTGTTTGTATTGTGTAAGAAGTTAGCACCTAAATAAATTGATGAACGTAAGAATTATGTGAAGAAAGATGGTAATGTCCTCCAGTAGCTAGACTAGTGATTTTAGAAGGAAGCAAAATAATCATTTTCTATATAGTTGCATAGGTTAAGTGTGCAATTCAGTGTTCAATTAAAAATGACTGGGCTTTCTGTAAAATGCCTACTGACAATTTCCTAGCATTTTATAGTGTTTCTGTGTAAAGGACCATAAGATCACATGCCATTTTATCTTAGCAGAAGCAACAGAAGCTCTATGAATCTCAAAATGCTTACATGATTTATGGAAATGAATATTTTTCCTGGGTAGATGTTGCACAGCAAAGAATCTCCCTTCCCTTTCGCTCTCTTAGTCCACTGCTTCTGAAAAAACACATATGGTGAAGAAACTAGAGACTTGTGTCGAAGAGGCAACCCAAAGGCAGGCAGTTAGTGATTTAGAACTATAAAACAATGGATGCAACTGCTGAACTGAAGAAAAAAAGTAAAGAAAGGCAATATTAAACTAGAGGAAAGTTAACACTTTCATCATGAAAACAATGGTCCTGTTAGGTGTTTGAGTACTGACAAGAATTTCTAAGAGCATACGCTTTGTGACATCTTTGGGAAAATAAAGACCATATTAGAGTGCAACCCAGTAGATGCTTCCATAGGGAATTCCTTGATATATCCGTTAAGCATATGCATGGGCAACACTGTATAGTTAATAAGCAGACTTGTGGTTGCTGAAGGAAGAAGATGCAAAGGAAATTTTATAAGTTTGTTATATAGGGAGACAAAAGAAAGGTTAAAACTGAAAAGGAATTTTAAACAACAGGGACAGTTTTGAAGGACCTGAGCAAGATGTCTGAGAAAACTCATCAAGCTCAGAATTCAGAAAGGGAAAACTGATGGAAGAACAATGCCTGAGTTTGAACAAGCTGCTTATTTTAGAAGGGGTAGAGAAGACAAGGAAGACGAGGAAATCAGACTAGGATACGAGCTGCCAGGTAGCTACAAAAAAAAAAAACTTTCAAAATGTCTCTCTAAATGTGGATTAAAGAAGCAAACATGACAGCCTGCCTGCAATAGCCTCACTGCTGAAGTCACAGCCATTTAATGTGTTTATACCAATCTTATCCAGTCTCAAGACAAAGAACAAATAAGAATAACTCAATACGAGGAAAATGGGCACAGCATCTGGCAGGCAGATGCAGTTTCTCAGTGAAGAGCTCTGTGTCATGCCCAAAGAGGAGCTATATTCATCTGTCTCAGTGTAGCTGTCCTGGAAACAACAGTCTCAAGGCTTTGAAAAGACTGAAGGGTGACTCAGAATTAGGATTCTGCTTTTTTCCCCGACTTTACTAAAAAAAAGAGGGATTGGACTGTTGTCATTGCAAAGACAAACCTGACACGTGTCAAGATGATGGTGCATCTGACAGAGGGAGACGCATGGAGGGAAGAGAAGGATTGGCAGAGGTGATGGTAAATCCATATGTGGTAGAGGAGAAGATGGAGAAAGATTCACCAAGAGGAAATGTATTGTATTTTGAGAGGAAAAGAACACAGAAAATGGTTGGTAATAGCTGGTTACAAGTACTCAGAAGCCTGGAAAAGTGGACATCAGATATTGACTGATGGGTATATATCTCAAGTGGACACCAACGCAATTAATTTTAGGTATGTAGGCATAATCTGATTCAGACTTTCTGAGAGAGATGTGAAGTTCCAGGTCACAGTGAGGAATAATGAAATGATAAACTCATGAGATTTAAAAAATGAGAGGAAATTCAAATTTTAAATAGTAACACAGGTGAAATTTGTCAGAAAGCAGAAAAGAGAATGGAAGAGAAAAAAATATATGTGTGAAATAGAACTGTGGATAACATCTGCCTTCTAACTGTTGCTGCAAATTTATCTCATCCAGACTGTATGAAACCTTCCACTACCCCTTCCCTTTTTTGGGGAATTGCCTTATTCTTAGGTTGAAGACATTCAATTCATTTGTCTGCTGTAGACTCATTCTTGACAGACGAATATAATATAACAGATTATCATCCATTTAAAAATTGCAGACTTGGATCAGCTGCCATGTTACTGAGTTTCATTCCTTCCCAAGGGTTCCATCTATCCCCACAAAATGAATTTGTGTGTACTAACTTAGGGTTTTTTCATGAGTAGGCAATATCCCTGCTCCCTGGAAACTTGCATTTGTTATTAGTCTTTGTGAACCTCCCCTTTGAAAATGTCAAATCCTTTAAATTAATGCTTGGGAGGGTCATATTTTGCATTTCAGTTGTTGAAAAGACCTTGCATTTATTTGACAAAATAAAATTCCCCGAGGATCAGCAATCACAGTTTATTATGTAGAAGTGTGGTATGTTTTCTGTAATTTGGGGGTCAACTACTTACATAATCATAGCTACCAACATTCAAAACTTACAGTAGTTTTTTTCTTTTGTTATTTTTCATCATGTATTACCTCTTGTTTTTCATATGGCTGTATCCTGCTCTCAGGAATATATTTGTCTTTCCAGGTACAGAACTGATCCCTGTATGGTTGCAGAAATATCTTCAAAAAGTTTTGGAGGGTTAATGTTGGTCACCAGCCAATTTTCTTTGATTCATTATCAGTTATCAGGGATTTAAATAATCATGAATTAATAGTATTCAACTATCCTTTTCAGCAAGAGTAGTTTTATCATTAAAAAAAACCACAGTTTTATAATGGGATTTAAGAGAGCATATCAATGTCTTCAAATGTCCTTATCCAACAGCAATTTTATTTTTAAATTCTATTTAACTGAATCAAGCACAAATATAGAATTTTTAGATGCAGGATGAGATTCTTGAAAACACACAGCCTTCCTGAGGAAAGTGCAATTCCAAAGGGAAAAATAAAAATAACTAAAAGGTAAATTGAGTTAATGTGCTAAGTTCAGGGATTCTTGTATCTTTGTCCAGTAGCATGCAGCTTTCTCACTTGCCCCTGTGCTTTTCCTTGAGATTACATGGAGAGGTTGAATACTGTAAGAGCAAGGCACTGTTTTTTAGTGAGAGTTTCAACAGATAATGTGCCCAGAGGTATTAGCTCATGCAGTTTTGTCTGATTTTTGCCTTGAGAGACACTGGATTAACCCCTTTACTATAGCCACTGAGCATAACTTTCACCAATTCATATAGTTCTCTGTCTCAGCTCCTCCTACATAAAACACATAAGCATTAAATGTAAAATTATTATGATAATAGTGGTTATGTGAATAGTTAGGCTGCGGTTGGACTTGATGATCCTTGAGGTCCCTTCCAACCTGAGTAATTCTATGACTCTATGAAGGTAGGTAAGTATTCAGCCTATATATTTGCACGGTTCAGTACCACCTCTTTAAACACAACCTCTAAGTGTACATGAGCTTAAACTGTCACTATTACCATTTGAGTTTCACAGAATCTAGTGTACTTCCCAGATGCTTTGTAAAAGAGAGACATTCTCTGTTGTCCCCAGGTCATAACTGCACACTTATTTCTCCCTCTCCAGTGTTTTATAAAAAAAAAACAAACACTTCTATTAGTAAAATCTTACAGTAGAAGGAAAACTAACATTATTTTCTGGGATCTCTATAGCTTTTTTTTTTCCTTTTCCCTTTTTTTCTGTAAATTTTTTTGCATTTAGCTCTAGACAGTATTAACTGTATCAGTCTCTCTCTTTATATCTCCAGTCCACTTCACATTCTGGTATCACAGTCTTAAGACAACTTGCACTGTTTGGGTTGGTAGCATTGCACTAACATGTTTTTAAGTTAAAAAAAAAGAATTCACTGTTCAGCAAAATTTTTAAATGAAAATCCTTTCTTTTCTCGATAGATTTAGTAAATCCCTTCCCTTTCACAAATGAAAAATCATGGCCTAAACTGTTCTGACAGCATTTCTAAGTTTTTCACTTTCAAAGCTTTTTGTGTTTTATAAATCTAATTAACTGTAATAAGAAAATAATGGGACATAATGTTTGTTTTACGAGGTGATTGATCTCTTGGCAGCCTGGCAGACTCTTCTATTGATTGGTTGGTGGATAATGTCAGAGTGGATATGTCCTGAAGCAGAATAGCTGACACCTAAATCCATATGTGACAGATTACCATCTGTGTTGGAAGACAGGTTTCTTTGTGAAATTGCAAAGATAACAGGTGAAAATGGAGAAAGTGACATGAGGGAAATGTGTTGAAACCTGCCTCAACCCTCCCATGCTATAAGAGCATTTACACAAAGCTCTCCATTTTGTGGGCAGCATGTTTTCGGGATGAGGGAGATTAAATTTTAATTACACTCATTCCTGTCTGCCCAGTCTACTTTTAGTTCTGTTAATTAGGAAAATGCCTTGCCCCACAACCTAACCATATAGCTAATTAAATAGATAACCTTCATTTGCTTCTTAGTGGAACTTTGGTTCAGTAATGATTATCATACATTACAGTTAATTAGCACCATGGGAGGGAAAATGAGGATGTCACTGAAGTGCAAAACTCAAATTAGAGGTGCTATAAAATATGCCTTATTTCATTTTATAGCTATCTGATGCAAGGAAGTCACGCACTACCCTACCCGCCTCAGTTTCACATTTCTTAAAGGAGAAATAATTAAACTTATCTCTCCTGCAAAAGTGTTTGTAGGTTTAATGCAATAAAGGTGATAAGATCCTGGCCTTTGAAATCCTCAAATAGAAGATTAGTCCTCTCTGAAAAATGCAAAACTTGTTAGAGGCAGTGAGCTTCGTTTAGAGAGCACAGCCACAGATAGAGTGGTGGAACAGCACGTGTACTTCTTAAAGTGGACCGTGCCTGTACGGTTCTACACATATTCACAATGTCTTCCAGGATAAAATGCTACCAATACATGGTGTTGCGTCAAACCACTTAAAAGCCCGGACTAAAAAGGAAAAACGTCTGTAATTTGACAGTACTTTTTACAGTAAATGACTTTTTTTCAAAATGCTCTGTTCAATTAATTCATTTTAAAGCATTTGTCCTGAAAATATCAAGTGATAATTACCAATGCCTCATTACACAGATAAAATAAAGTAGGGAGGTGTTAAGACTTGCCCAGACTGCTAGATAAACCTTTTAGAAAACTGGACTAGGACTTCTAACTCCCTCTAATCTACCAGACAGAATTTACATTTAGATTTTCTTGCAGTGCCACCACTCCTGTGTGCTCACATACACTGTGTGGTCTAACTGTTAACTAACAGTTAGTTAGTCTTAACTGTTTGGTATAACGTTCAGCAAGTGTTGATGATTGTCAATGGATGTCATTTTTTTCTGCTTGGAAGAATTCAGTGACACACCATTGCTTCATGCACACTTCCATGTCAGATGCCTTTTTGCTGGACAGCCCTTTGCTGCTGTTTGTTTCACAGCAACAAAATGTAATGGAATATTGGCAGGAAGGTTCAACCTCTACTGCCATACCACCAACATCTGCCTCTGTTTCAATGGGACAACATAATAAAATAGGAGGCATTATATTTGGAGCAGCCCTTGTAGTTTGGAAAGCGTTGTTTGACACAGTGAAAGTGTAGGTTATGTTTTTGTTAATCCCAAGTTACTTGCTGTATTGCAAGTTACTCTGAAAAAATAAGAGGCAAATAAAAACAATTGTAATCTGAGCATTAGTAGCATTGATAACATTTATAATGTAGAGCGACCTGTGCTTTGTGCAAGCCTGTCCTGTTTGTCATACTAAGTAAGGCAGCCTTGTTGGATTGTGCATTGGGGTGGTATTCATGTTTGGGAGAGTAAATTTGTTTTTCTGCGCATCTATTTCCCCAGCACTGACAAGGTTAAAGAGTTTTGTGGCCTGTTTTATAAAGTACTTTGTAGCCTGCATGCATCAGGGAACTAATACGTGTGTCAACAAGGCAACAATAGTTATAACTGTTAGGGAAGAGTGGTGATTTTTAGAAGCATGAGAAAAGAGAAAGAAAGAAAGGAAAGCAGAGGAAACTGCCATGAGTGGGAATAAAAAGCTAAGAAGAATTGGCAGACTAGCCCAGTCTGCTGGAAACATGCCTACCGATATCCCCTGAATGTTGATAATAGCGTAATTAATCCTAACATGCTGTCTTTAGCAAAAACAAGAAGGGCACGACATTCCTGTAATTATTTTTGGTTGATCTTGGAGTATATTATTTTCCTGGAGCTAGGTAGCATTTTAATACTGCAAAGGATTAGACAGACAGAATCAGTTCAAATATTTGTCCAGCCATTGAAAAAAGAAGCCTAACTTCCGCCTGAGATGAGGCTTTGGAAATCTCCATATCCATCATTGTTTAAGAACTAAGTGAAGATTGCACATTGATTACCTTTTCAGTTCTATTTAAGCAGCTTATGTGGAAAGTTAAATTCTAAGTTACTTAAAATCACTACTTTTTAATTTGTTCTCTGACTTGTCTGTGGCAAGGTAAAGCCTTCTGAGTTTGTAGCACATATACACTCATGCACGTACTCGCATCCAGATCAGAACTAGGGTCTTCTTTACATGACTTATGCTAAGCAGAGCTTGAAAAGGTACAAAGTGAAACAGGAACAGTCATTCCCATCAATCTTCACCAGACTTCTGTGATTTGTCCTTAGTCTGTTATTGGTCTGTGTCCCATTTGTGCAGGGGCCGTCATTTGGTGTTTGTAGCAGATCCGTAGCTTATATGAGCAAGGTATCATTTAACTATATCAATGCTCTTGCTACATTAAGAGAAGTCCTTTTGGATTTCATTGCTAATGCACTGGCAGCCCATCAGACCTCCTGGTCTGAAATGACCAGAGTGTTGTGTAAACACTGATTATCAGAGCATTTCACATACAAGCCTTGTGGAGAAATACAGCTCTCTATATACTCTTGTATTTCTGGGGATATGAGGGAACAGAGCACTGTGGAAAGTTTCAGCCATTTTTATGCAACTTGCATTATCAATTGAAAACAAGCCACTTCAGAGCTATGTTTGAAAACAACAGTTTTATAATTTCTACAGACAGTCCCAATCATAGAAGATAATATAAGGAGATTTGACAAAGTAATTTCAAATCTGCTAGAGATATCATGATGGGCTTCCAATGTGTTTTTTTTCCCCTGCATGGTAGGCAGACATGCCATGGAAGCATACTCTCTGTGAAGTTCACAGGAGCCACTTGACAAAGGTGGGTACCAGTCAGTTTAAAGATAAATGGGGCCCCCCCTTCTCACACAGTGGAATCATTTATTTTCACATGGCTCATAACACAAATTATTTATAGCTGTGGAAAGAAAAATAGTGGGGATATAGGCTTGGTACAATTTCTGTGAACCAGTTAGACATGATGTTGTTGGATACTGCTCTCTTTCAAGTGAAATGCAGCAATGTACTGCTCTCCATAGAGTGAAATAATTTTTACATGCCTTGTCAGTCTCGCTATGGCCATGGAAAGAAATACAGTGAAAGCAGAGACACTGGCGCTGTTTGTGTTATTTAGAATGTTTTTGCAGCTAACAGTTTTGACCCCTATTCTGTTTTGATGGTCCTGGTTTCAAAAGGCCACGTCATGTCATCCAGCGAGAAGAAATGAATAAAAACTTTCTTTTCCTGTGGACTCTCCCAGGTTTTGTGTAGATCCTGGCTCAGGATTGCTCCAAAGAATTGCTGGTGTAAAACTGATATGCTGCATTGTCAGTGGAACTGAAATGGATTAACAGTTTCAAATCCACCCTCTGAGGCAAGGAAGGTTTCATTTTTGTCCCTTGTGGACTGCAGAGACCCTGAAAAAAAAGTTAGCGAGACTGTAGTCTGGAATGTAACATGTGAAATCCAAGGGCTATCATTTAAAACATCAATCCTTCAGAATGGTGTTTGATGGCTGGAAGTAATTTCTGCTTCACAGCCCAGAGGTCATGTTGTTCTTATCAAGGGTAAAGGAGACCTTCCTCATGACGGATGACTACTCTGTGTGTTTATGATACACAATATATTAGCAATTTTAATTTACAGTTTAATTTGTCCAAAAGTTTTGTCATGGCAAGGTACACCTGTGCTGTGGAAAAGAATGGAGCAGTTGTGGTAATCCATCACAAGAAGTGTACCACAGCTCCAGTTAACACTTGTTGGAGCTAGGAGAGATAACTCACAAGAATGGAAATGGCTGAGGAACTAGGTCAACTAGTCATGTGTTTTCACCACAGATCAGTACCTGTCCTTGTAATCATAGCTGAAACCAGATGGGTTGCTGCCTACAGTCTCATGCTGTTGTTTAGAGCAGCCTGCAGTGTAATCTTCGCTAGGTCAGGTTGGGAGCCTAAGGTTATCTGTCCTTGGCTGCTCTGTTTCAGTCACCAGAACTTGAGGATCACAGACAAGAAATAAGACTCCTGCTATCAGCTCAGTTTGAGAACTCTGTTACCTGAGACAGAGATTGCATTTGGGCAAAGCACTCAAGGCTTGATACCACCACAGCTGCAATCTATCATTTTACCCTCCTGCTTTTAGTAGGATTGAATGCAAAGTCCACTCCTGTGCAGAAGCAGATACAAAACCAATAAACTGTAGTATTAGTTCTAAGGATTCATTTCTGTTCTCCATATGTCCAGCTCATGAGCAATTTTTTTTCATTATACATGCCATTCTTGCTCATTGGAGTCGTACACCCTCCTGAATATATTTCATTTAGTGTCCATGCAGCAAAACACCGTTTAGGAAAGTGGGCTGAATTTGCTTCTGAGCTATTAAAATTTCTAGATTAACCTCCTCCCTCCTCTTGCAGACATATTTGGCTGCTTTTTGTATTCCATGTGCAGAAATATGGTAAGAGCCTTATTACCTTCTCATGTGCCTAATCATGCTTTAAAAAATGAGGAAATAACAGACCCTCAAAGTCATTTTAAATTTAAATCATTCTAAATGCCTCCTTCACTCACCAGCATCTTGCTATACTTGATAAATTTCCATCTCCACATTTTAGTTCCTGGCTTTGTGTGTTCTGCAGGAGTTGCTTTTTAAATGATCAGTTGTTACTTCAAAGTTTCAGAGCATATAGTAAGAAACTTTTCAGTAGCAAAGATCACATTCCACTTATTTTTCTGAAGGATCTCATTTTCTCTTCCAGAAGTATGCAACCAAGGCTCTGACATATTGCTTCTCTTGTTTGTATCTCTAAAAAGGCCTATATTTTTGCAGTTATATTCTCCTGAAAAAGTAGTAGGTTTGGGAGTTTTTTTAGAAAATCTGCATCCATAGTTTTGTAAGCAGGGAAGGGTGGAAAAGTGCCCTGCATTTCAAATGAGGTTCTGTGAGCTCATATCCATGTTACACAAGTTTTTATGGACTGGGCATTTCAGATTTTGGGAGAAGTTATAAGGTGTAGGAGGTAGATTCAAGGTGGACCTCAAGGATCATGAATCTCCAACCCCCCTGCCACAGGCAGGGCCACCAACATCCACATTCAGTACTCGACCAGGCTGCCCAGGGCCCCATCCAACCTTGCCTTGAACACCTCCAGGGACGGGGCATCCACAGCCTCTCTGGGCAGCCTGTTCCAGCACCTCACCACTCTCTTGGTAAAGAACTTCCTCCAGATATGCAACCTAAATCTTCCTTCCCTCAACTTAAAACCATTTCCCCTTGTCCTGCCATTATCTACCCTTGTAAAGAGTTGACTCCCCTCCTCTTTGTAGGCTCCCTTTAGATACTGAAAAGCTGCAATGAGATCACCCTGCAGCCTTCTCTTCTCCAGGCTGAACAAGCCCAGCTCTGTCAGCCTGTCCTCATCGGGGAGGTGCTCCAGCCCCCTGATCATCTTTGTGGCCCTTCTCTGGACTCTCTCCAACGTACCTTTTCATTTCCTTATATAGTAATACTGGAAGTATTTTGTGATAAATCAAATGTGTTTTACTTTGTGTTTGTTGTTATTTCATTTTTTCAAGTGTTCTCATGTTTTGAGTTTCTGTGTTAGGCAAGAGATTAATGTTTTACGCGAGCAGAAGTCTTCTGTTAGGTAGACACTACATCTACAAAGAAACTTCCCTGAATTGTTTTTAACATCAAAATACCTCAATGTGGTCATTTACTTTTTCCACTGCTGACAGAAATACTTCTGTCTCCAGAACAATTCAGCCATAGCTCTTTAGTAAGCCTTGCCAGAAAGGTTTGGGAAGGAGTACGTCTGATGTACCTGTTTCCTAACAGGGACAGCAGCCTCCTTGGGAATCTGAGTAAACTCCTATACTCCTGATCTAAAATACTCTATTTGCAGTCATGAACTAAATGTTTTCCCCTTCATTCCTTGCAGATATTGATGAGTGCTTGGTAAACAATGGTGGCTGTGACCATTTCTGCCGAAACACAGTTGGCAGCTTTGAATGCAGCTGCCAGAAAGGCTATAAACTACTCACAGATGAACGGACCTGTCAAGGTAATACATCATTTATTTTACTCTTTATATAATGATGATGTTAATTTCAATTGATGACTTTTTCTTTTTTCATTGTAAGGGGGAACATAATTTTGTATTAGAGATCTTAATCACACTGTCATAGGAAGTGAAGTTAGAAAATACCTACCAGATTTTGATTTTCTGAAGTTGTTTTAGAATATTTTTGGAAATTTCTTGCTTCATTGTTTTCAGTGTCCCGCTGAAGCAGGAAAAATCCCTGTGGTGTAGTGGAATTAGCAGAGGCAAAGATTCTAGTGTTCATGTCCTCTAATTTGCCGTGATCTCTGTGGGACAGAAGTATACCTTATTTACAATGAATTCATTTGGAGTAACTTACTGGAATAGAGCATTTACAACAGTTAAAGTGAAAAAATAGTCTAATTTGTGAGCTTACTTTTTCTCAATAGAATTAGTTTATGGGAGCAGTAATAAAAGGAATTTTGAGACGATCCAAATGAAGCATTATTTATGTCATGTTTGTTGTGTGCTTCATGATTTGTTATCAAAGTCATACAATACTATAAATTCTATGACTAGTTAAGTGTGTAACTATTTTAAATGTGTGAATTCTATAGCTTTATTCTGTAGAAGCCTCCTCAAAAAGACTAGAAAGATGCATCATTTGAGAGAGAAAGAAGGAAATATTCATGGAAATTTTTCTACTGGGATTGCCTTTTTATTCATATGTGATTATTTGCATGGGTCTTAAACACATAGAAGTTACAAAGTCCAAAACACTAGTACTTTAAAGCTTCTTTGTTCATCAACAAAGGAGAAAAAAATAGTCTGAAGATCCACACATCCTTCCAGAGATTTTGCACTGCATCTCGTTGGTACTTCTGTTGCCTAAGAAGCCTACTGCACCATGAGCTTGTCAGTGAGAAGTCAGTGCAAGGTTACTTTCATGCTAGGACATGATGGGAGAAGCTCAGATTGGCACAGTGAGTTCCACATGTTTAAATGGAAATAACGTTGAGTCACGTCAGAAAGTTTTAAGTCGCCAAGTTTTGATACACCTGCTAAAAATAGAGACAAAATGTTAAAAAGAAATATTCCTTTCATGATGCCTATAGAGATAGTTAGGAATGCTTTCTGTTTCTTGAGTTTCATGTGTTGTAACACACTCTCACTGTCATATCAGTAAGAGGTTTTGCCACTGAAGTCATTGTGAGTACAACAATGAAGAACTCAAGACCTGCATTTTTGTTAGGCAGTAGCTAGTACAAAACGTATTTGTTCACGATGCAAAGACCTAGTAACAGTCTTTGAAACCTACCTATAAATAATCAGGTACTTGTGATAATGAGAAACTGGAAGGAGTTCTGTAAACCTTGCTCATGTGAGTTTTGTCTCTTTGTGTGCCTGGGACACTTAATGAGTGAGTTGTTGGTAACAGTACATACCATGCAACGAATGAAGCAGTAGCTCGTCTTCTTCTCACCCTCATGGTCAGACAAGAATTGTTAGCTCAGAAATGCAAACATCACCTGGCCATCCAACTTTTTCCATTGTCAGTGGGCAAGGGTGGGCACTCTGCCTCTACAGGGTATGTTGATTGACCTGTCAACTGTAGCTTATCTGTTGGCCCAACAGCCTGATTAATGCAGGCTTGGAGAATTCTTAAAGTGGAGAATTTGCTTTGCTCCCAAAAATGTAGGTCCTTCAAAGTGTGCAGTGGGGAGGACAGAGTTATTTCCTGTTTGAAGTCTGAGGTATTTGGACTCCAGAGACTGATTACAGCAGCTGTGGTACGATGCCAGCTTTGTTGAGGGAGCACTCCTCAATAATTTAGTTCCTGTCTAGTGCTTAAGGTGGTAATAGGTGAGGCAGTCAAAAGGCCTGCTAATGAAGAAGGAAGGTAAGTGAATTTATAGATCAACAAATCATTGATGTATGAACCACCTGTACTTTGTTGCTCCTCTGCAAAGAGAATATAGTTAGTGGAAGTGTTTATAGATATTAATGTCACGTCTGACAGAAAAATGTGGTTTGGGGTTAGTGATTCTGCTGGCATATAAATCATCCATAGGTTTTTTGGGGGTAACAGCCATTCAACATCAACTATAGAACATTACTGAGAGATTAAAAAATATATATATTGGCTGTATCATCCTTTTCAATGTGTGAATCAAAAATGTTAAATTTGACTCTATAAAAAAATGCTGTTACTTGTGTTACATCTGTTGTTTTGATTCATAATAATAGAGTTTTTATGACTTATGATGTTGCTGTCAGCATTGCCTTTCTCCTCTGGTTTCCATTTTGAAATTAAAGCTTATTGTCAGTTACAAATCAGTGTGTTTACAAATACTAATTTAGGACCTTGGAAGTGTATGTTGTTTTGGTCAAAGCCCTACTTTATTCAGATGACCTTCCTAGTGTATAGGGAGTTAATCTTCAAAGGAGTCCATCATTCACATCCAGGAACAGATTCTGCTAATTTTAGGCAGAATGCCCTTGGAAACAATTGGTAAGCTTACCCTTTTAAGACCTGCAGAATCCCTGGGAAGTCTGTGTTTGTGTCTGATTCACAGCAAAGAGTCTGTAAAGAAAAACAGCCACAGATATATGGTTGGTGTTAGCAATATTTTTCACACTGTTGAAAATACTAAAAAGCTGCTGCTACATAATTTTCTTCATGTGATTGTTAACTTCACCATAAGACAATTTTCAGTGTTTCTATAAAAAGGTACCATCAGAATCATTGTGAAATGCTAAGGTTGGCTGATGTTACCTCATTTCATTGATGTCTTTTCATTGCAGATCTTCGTAGACTCATTGCAGAGCTGAAGGGCCAACTTTAAGGTTGTAGGGAAATTGTATCAAAGTCTCAGACTTTGTTCTGGCTGTTTGCTTAGCTCCCACCCCATTGTGCCAACTGCCTTACACACATTCATTGTCTCTGTGAAGGGGAAAATATTTCTCTCTCAGTTTCTCAAGCCAGAAGGGTGAAGCCCAGTATAGTAGCTTGCCTCAGATCACACCTATGAAGACCTTGACAGTATGGAGAATAAACTTCAAGTTTTTGTGAATCTATCCTCTTTCTTCATTACAAAACAAAAGCAAAAGAAACCTCTCCTATGTTTGTGCTCATACTATGCAATGAAAAGTCATCATTTTTCAGGAACTCCAAAGCTTGCTGATTACTTGGTGCCACTGGCTAGCCATTCCACATGGAGAGTGCTTGTGTAAGCAGTCTTTGCATTTGTAAAGGGCATTAAAATGTTCTGCATTTGTCTGTTTACAGCTAAACCATTTTTAGCCCTGGTTGCAAAGAAAACTATTGTCAATCACAGATTACTTCTGCTAGGGAGTGGTTCTCACGCTTACGCTCCTTGTTAGACAAGGAGAATGTAGGGGGTTTCTCTTCCTTTCCCCTCCCCTGCATTCCAACCATTTAAAAGGAAACTTATTTGTAACCCAGAAGGTAAAGAATCCGCACTGCCTTGCCAGTGATATTGTGGAGGCTAATACAGCTTTCCCAGAGTCTCTCTTTTCACGGAAACTTAAAAATAGATTTCTTTTCACCTTTGATGGCAAAATCACTGTTTGGCAATATCAAATACATCTACTGTATATTAGTTTAACGGATCCCTTAAGCCTAAAGTATTGTAAATTCATTAGTACAGGAAGAAAGCGTTGGATCTGTTAATATAAACCTTGCAGGAGGCCTGCAACTTCTTTGAGTATATGACACAAATAACTTAGCTATATTTATAGCAAGGATGTCCTGTATTTATAACCTTTGTTGTAATTAACAGCAGGACAACAACTCAGATTAGTTTTAGAAGCACAACAGCAACAAAACAGCAAGCAAGACTATTTAAAGCTACAATGGATGTATATAAGTGCAGACATAATTACCTTAATCCTCAGCCAATATGAGTTTTAAAGCCAGTTAACTTAATTGCTTATTAAGTTTCTGTTTGTTGTGCAGTGATCTCAAAAAAAAAAAATCTACAATAAGCACTCTCTGCTCCACTCAAGTTCAAGCTTCATTAAGCACCCAGAAAAAAATGTGTGAAATTCTATCATAAATAATTTTCTCTTCCTGCTGTAGGAATTGCCTTCTGCAAGGGAAGACAAGGAAAGACAGCAAAACTCATTTGTTGTAACTCTCCAGGGAGTGGTAGAGTTGAAAAGATGAGTTGCATTCAGAAAAAAAGTGCTTTTAGTGGGGACATGCAGTGAACAGCATGACTCAGTAAGACTCTGGGCTGCTAAATCTACACTCTCATCCTCTGCCCCTTTCCACCTCTGCCAAAATAGAGCCAAATCCTTGTGTACTGTGGAATTTAACCTTCTGCAGGAAGCAATTCAGTGCCTCAAAAGTGAGCTTAAGTGGGGCTCGATTGCTAGATCTCACAGGCATGGTGCTCAGCCTTAAAGAAGGCTGTCCAAGTAGCCATTTCACCAATGATTTCAGTTGATACAGCTAGTGTAGAGGAGATGATTGTTCACCAGACAAAAGTAACCCTCTAGCACATGAAGAATTACACACTAGGTGACAGCATTTTTTGCTTCAATGTATTCCTGTTTGACTGTTGATTATTCTGTAGTACTCTCCTACCAGATTTTAAAACAAGTGCAATTACTGTTTTGTAACCAGGCAGTAGAGAACAGTGCCTCCCAGTCTGCTTTTGGTAGTATTGGTGTCTGTCAAAGGGGAATTCAGTAATGCAGATCTGTACAACATGTAGTCCAAAACAGAATTTGGCTCTCTAGCTTCATTGTATACTGACTTCTTGTTCTAGTAAATTTCTATGGGCACATGTTGCTAAATGTTTGTGGTTTTATAGCACTACAGAATAACCAATAAAAGCTTGAGTATGGCTGATTTTTTTTTCCTTCTCAATGCAAGAGAAAGATGAGAGCACATCCATTGTCACATTAGTGTATTTGGATTCTTCTTTCTCTCTTTTAAAACAAATGTGTTTCTTATGTGCTCCACTGTATCCTTCCTTTCTGCCTTCCCAGCTTCGCTTCCAGACAACTGCTCCTCAAAAACTTGACATGCGTGGAGTAGAACAACTGCAAGTAGTGTCCAGAGCCAGGTATCTTGTGAGCAGATATTGAGGCAGTTTTCTTCGTAATTCTGCCAGCATACTGCAATGCAGACCTGTAAAACACCCTACGTATTGCCCAGCAGGTTGTCCTTGTTTCTCAGGTTGTCACTGAGCAGACTTGAAATAAGATTTGAACCCTACCTCAGGGCTGCTTTGTTATCCCACTGCATCACAGAACCGAACCGTAATCCAGGCCTAAAATAATACTGTTACATGAGGGGCTGATTTATTTTTTTTATTGCCAAGTAGAATTTCATTCCAGAGTGTTTGAAGTGATTAGACCTATCTGAGCCTATGATCAGTATGTTAGAAGGATGCTTCACATATTGCTACTGATGGATACCTGTTGGGAGAAGCCTTCTTTCATTCCAGAACAAGAGAAAGAAAAGAGCACCTTGAAAAATACAGCAATCTATTATCCAAAGATCACACAGGTCTGATCTTGAAACACTGTTGTATTAACCAGTTATCTAATCCTGCCTCATAGCATCTGTCTTTTCACTTACTTGTACAAAATATGTGCTATTAGCCTTCCAAGGTCAATTGTATCATGGTATCTTCATTTTGAAAATGGGTATGAAATGAGGGATTAATCATACAAGGAATGACAGACAGAAAGTGTTTGTGGGAATTATTTTTGGCCTAAAGAAGCCCACAAAGATTAATTACAAAGATCTCTCTATACTCTTCTGTATGGAAGCATTGATGATAAATATGACTGGACAGAACCAGTTTAATCCCAAGTAAATTGATGTATCCACACCAGCAGCATTGAATCATCACGTCTTGGATGAAGAGGGACCAAATTAAAAAATAAAAAGGAGGCAGAGATGGTTTTGTCCCCTGGCTTACATAACAGTGACCCACATTTGATCATGTAACCCAGAAAAGCAATTGACCTTGTCCCAGTCAAATAACCTGATGGAGGTCGCAGGATGAGAGTACACCACTTGCTTTGATTTATACAGGACAAAGCTACCAGTGTTGAGGTACTTAACTGAATGCATGGGCTGGAATATCTGTCCCTTTCTCTCACACATTACATCCTGAAAATGGAGGACGGGGGGGAATCCTGTATCCTGTATCTCAGTTTCAAAAACCTGAGCAAATTCCTTGTGATACCAACAAGGAGGAATTCTGTCGTAACTCTCCCAGTGCTACTCCTGTGACTCCTCATGCTCTGAGTAGTAGCTGAGTATATTCTAGTGCAGTCTCAATGGTAGTGAGCTGTGGGAAATGTGGTTACAGCTGCACCAAGCAGCAGTAAAGGGACTGATGAAATCTTTCAGCTGATCTGTATCGATGCTAGATCTGATGTTTTGTGTACGTTAGTTTGAAAGATAATGGGTGAAACCCAGACCCTTCAGATTTAATAGCCAACTCAATAGTGAAAAATGTAAAAAAGTTTTCATATTGTTCCATCCCTTTCTCTCCCTTTCTCCTTCACTAAATAAGTAGAATAAGCCAATTTACAATAAAAGGAGTATTATTTAGCCTTTCCTTTCTTTCTGGAATGGCACCAACAGTATTGTTCTGTCACAGCTTCACAGCCAGGAAGGAGGACCTAAAGAAGACACCAGCATCACTGCTTTGTGTAGTTTGTTTTCTTCTTAACATTTAAAATACAGTTTTACCTGAACACACCCATACCTCTCACTCAGGATGTTAGACTCATTGCCAGGACTAGGCTGCAACTGGTGCAGAGTGTCAGTAAGCCCTTAAGGGTGCTTGCTTGCTGCTTGTGTTGCTGCAAAGTAAGGTGGTAACAGGGATCACAGAGATCATCTGTATCATGGGGTGAGGAGCTAGCAGGCTTATAAATCCCCTCACTGACTTCTACCTGCGTTTGCATATGGATTTGCTGTAAGTTTTGTGTCTTCAGTATTCAGAGAAATATACAGGGCTTCATTTAGTTTTCACTTCTATTATTGATAAAGCCGTGGTACTCAGCAGGCTACTGTGCTTACACTGCAGTCACACTAAGGGAATCTGTTGATCCTTGTTCCATTAAACCACTTGAATAGAGTAAGTCAGTGCCATTGCAGGAGTGAGTAGTGAGAAAAGGGGATGGAGGGACTCAAGCTATCCTGTATCAATACACGTTTGTGTGATGCACATGAAGGAGAGTGATTTTGCATTTATGCACTCTTACATTCATCCACATCAGATAGCCATACTGTAAGATATAAAATACATTTCCTTCCTAAGGCTGATTTGCAGCCACTCCACCTGAGTCTGGCCCAGTAGTTCTGGTTCTGTTCACACTTGGTATACAGACAGCTGTGCCAGTTCAGCTGCTGATGTGGGCCAAGAATCAATGAGAACCAGTGGCACACCAGAGGCAATGCTGGGAGCTGCTTCTGGAAACCAGAAAGGAAATTTGAGATGATTTCCCTGTCACTGATCATGTTCATTTCCTATGCAGATTTTCTCCTAGGCACTGAATGTCACCGAGCCTTATGAAAATATCTTACTTATGACAGGCACCATATTGTTGCTAGTGTCAGGTTAAGAAAATACTCTGCTGAGAGGCAACACGTTGCATTGTTGATGAAAGGAGGAATATATCTCAAACCCTTCCTGTTACACATGGTGCTTGCTCTTGGTGTCAGCGAGATTGTGAATAGTGGTAGAGTCTGCCTCTGTGAGAAAAAAGAGTTGCAAGATCATACCCAGAAACAATAAATGCCTCAGGCATAAATTATATGCAGTTCTAGCCAGTACAGGTTTGTTTGCCAAGTGATAGTATCTCCCATGCTGGTTGTAGCAATTATGTCTGCTGAAACATGAAAACAAATACATTCCCCCACCTCCAGTTTTCCTCTCTGCAGCACATACAGAGTTATTGTAAGTTAATTTTTTTGATTGCTGCTGCTTGGAAGAAATATTAAACCTCACAATCTAGGCTTTAAATCAATTTCTAATGGGATGACACTTACTGTGGGGAGGGCAGCTGGGGCAAATTATTCTACCTCTGTTTTCCCATGAAGCTTCTGACACAGGCTACTGTTGGAAGATACTAGATTAGTTTGACCTCAGGTCTCATTCAGTATTGCAGCTCTTACGTTCCCGTGTTAAACTCTCTAACGTGTATTGCTATCAAATTGCTTTCTACAGCTTTGTCTGTTCACCTCCCTGTGGTATTGTGCGTGGGAAACCAAGTAAAATGTTCCATTAGTGCTTAGAAAGAGAATTTGAGGTATATTTTTCATTTGATGCTGTAGGATTTATTATATGTATAGTGCAGAAAATATTCTACTAGACTAAAATCGTATGTATTAATGAATTACCAGGATATGAGTCAGCCTTGGAATAGTTTGAGCAGGAAGGTAGTATTCTTCCACAAACAATAATATGTTGATAAATCGTGCTGAAAGCTATAATTCAATAGGAGTTGCTTTTAAAAAGAACCACAGAAAGACTGTATGTATATATATTCTCCAATATTGCAGTGGTGCACTTTGAGATAATGCCATGTTACAGCTCTCTCTCATTAAATCACCTTAATTAAGATCAGAAATCCTTTATACTAAATGCTGTGCAGAATTGCACAGGAATCAGTGGCAGACCATGAATTACAGGCAGGCAATCAACAAGCATGTGGCAGAGGCATGAGATTCTGGATCTCAAGACAAGGTTTCTAAATACTTTTTAAATAAGGCTTTGAACAGCAATTCTTGTGTACTAAGTGGCCATCAGGAGCTTGAAATAAGCTGGGGATGCATCAGGACAACAGGAGGTGAAGTGCTGCATTTGAGTTTTTGGTTGAAAATTGAAACTGTTGTTATACTTGCTCTTTCAGCACCATCAAATAACGCTAGCGCATATTTTGACCCAGAGTAGTCCCTTGTTCCTTCAAGGCAGACACTACTCAGCTGTGATGGAGACAGCTTGGCAAGGAGAAGTTTTCTCTTTCCAGATATACGTCTAAAAACCAAATGTATTGCAGGAGAGAGGGAATATTCTTTACTTGAGCTAAAGCCTTTTTTGTTTGTCTCATCAGGTTTTTAACTTGCTCTTACAAATTCGCTGTGTAAGTACAGGTTTGAGCAGAGTCCTACTAAACGTGTTTATGTTTGTAGGATAACAAATAAACCTGCCTGAAGTTTCTTTTAATGTATTTCTCCTCCTTATATGTGGCTCTTCTCCTACCCCAAGCACTTGACATTGTAGCAGTTTATTGCCATAATAGCAGTAGATAACTCAACTTGCCTTTGCCTCGGAAAATGATTGATTTTGGAAAAGGATATGTTTGCTTATGCAATCTTGGCAATGTTTTGATTAAAGCACTTTGTTTTCTTAAAAAAAAAAAAATGTTGGGAAAGTATTGACTTTAATTTCATTTTATATTGTCCTTGCAAAACAATGGTAAGAGGATAAACGTAATATAAACCAAAGCCAATTGCCTCCTACTGGGTTCCTTGGATTGAGGAGCCTGAGTACAACAAAGCCCTCGTGTAATGGAGAGGAGTGGGAGGGGTGAGAAAGAGCTAGGACAGGTAAACATAGACCCAAGAACAAGGATTATGTTTAGGAAGTCTACAGACTGTCTGAGCATTTACACTACTTCAGTCTCCAGTTTTAGAAACTTCATCACACATTAGTCTTTTTCCTTCTTCTTTCTACATCTGTTTCAACTTGTATCCCAGCAGATACTACCCTCCAACAGCCTTAAGGCTGGGAAGCCCTTGTGTTGCCCCACTGAGTAGTTGTATCCAACTGTGACATGTTGAAGTGAGTTGTCCTGTGCAAGTGAGTTGGCTCAAGAGGATTTTTATTTTCTTACTAGAAATAATTTTGTGTTTGAAAAGCCTGTCTCAAACACAATCTCTTCATAATCTGGTGAGACCATTGAGCTAATAACATGAATGTCATAAAGATGTTGGGGTGGCAGCCTGTACATGCACACTCCTTCCATGTAGCAGTGATGATGTGATTGCCAAAACGCTCACACAGAGCACTGAGAAGAGCTGTCATCAGAAAGCTATACATTCTGATGCCCACAGTGCTACTATGTTGGTGCTAGCATACGTAACAGATTAAAATTATCTGAAAATGCCATTGACTGCAGTTGCACTTGCATTCTCCAAACTAGGCATTCAGAGATAAGGTTTTAACTCAGGCTCATTTATTATAGCTATTTTGGCCTTCCTTTGGCTTGTCATCACTGAAATGTTGCAAATGTACTTACTCTGTCTTGCTCAAACACATGGCCCTTCATCAAGCAGTCCCAGCCCTCCCTCATCTAATAGTGGGTAGATTTTGTAGTTCGTAGAAAAATTATGGCAAGGTGCTTAGGCCAGCTCATTTTCTATTGATTTTAAAAGTAATGAGTTCTAAAATGGAACAGTACTATTAAAGATGCTTGTGTATTTCTGATACTATTGGCTTTTGCTGTATTTAGAACATTGCTGTGCACTACTCAAGCTCAGATCACTATAAAGCATTTTGAAATCTTTTAACAATCCTTTAGAAGTACATTTCAAAATTGTTATTCACGAGTATAACAATAAACAGACAAAATAGGATGAAAGTAACAGCCTTGTGGTGAAGCTAAGTGCGGTGAGCTTGATAGTGAAAAACAGTAATTATATTTTAAGTCTTCCTTTCCAAATGCCTTTTTAGAACACCTCCCTTGGCTCCCTTCACGTCTGTGACCTTCAGCAGTCTTACTAATTTTATACCATTCTGTCTAGTTGCTAGTAGGATTTTTTCCTTTTCTATAAGAGACCCAGCAATCTTTCTCACCTGCAAAAGTAATTCTTTTCTTTTTTTAACTTCTTTAAGTACCTCCAGAGCTGTCTCTGGTGATTGGTGAATCTCTGCAAACTTCACTCCACTAGCTGAAGGCCTTCTCTGTCCCCTTTCCCCATCCTTCAAGTTTGGTCTTGCAGGGTTCCATTTTAGTGCCAGCTCTCTTTAATGTTTTCATCAGTGGCTTGATGGCATACTGGGTAAATTCGTGAATGACACAAAATTGGGAGGAATTGTTGAATTGCTCAAGGGTAGAGTGGCCTTTGAAGAGAACAGTCACCATCATCATGAAGTTTAATAAGAGCAAGCGCCAGATTCTGCATCTGGGATAGGACAGCCCTGGGTCTTAAACAGTTTGGGGAATGAGAGGCTGCAGAGCAGCCCCACAGGAAGGGATCTGGGGTTGTGATTTACAGCAAGTTCAGTATGAGTCAGTAGTGTGCCCAGGCAGTCAGAAGGGCCAACTGTATGCTAGTGTGGAGATCTGGGCACCACAATATCTGAAGGATGTAAAAATATTACAGAGCATCCAAAGGAGGGCTGCAAAGGTGGAGAAGGGTCTGGAGGGCAAGACACGCGAGAAGCAGCTGAGGCTCCTTGGTGTGTTGGGCCCAGAGCAGAGGAGCTGAGGGGAGGCCTGATGGCGGCTGCAGCTCCTCACAGGGAGCGGAGGGGCAGCGCTGAGCTCTGCTCTGTGTGACAGCGACAGGGCCCGAGGGAACGGCGAGGAGCTGTGTCAGGGGAGGGCAGCTGGGGTTAGGGACAGGTCTGCACCACAGGGTGACCTGGCCCTGGAGCAGGCTGCCACGGCAGTGAGCATGGCCCCAAGATGCAGGAGTTTAAGGATCATTTGGACAACACTCTCAGACATGGGGTTTGAATTTTGGGTGGGCCTTTGTGGAGCTAGGAGCTGGACTCAGTGATCCTCATGGGTGCCTTCCAGCTCAGGATATTTTGTGAATCTATGAAATTTCTTCACTTGTGATACGGGAGTACTCAATCTAAAGGAGTCTGGAGACTGTCTGTACAGACAGGATATAAGAAGAGTGCCACAGATGTATAGGCACCTTGATGTGCAGGCTCCCGGCTCTATCCTCAGCTGCAACACGAATCTGTGGTCTCTCCCCAGCTCCAGAAACTCAGATAACCAGCACAGCTGGTCAGTAAATCACATGCTAAGTTGACTGAGGTTATCTGTCAAGTGATTTCACAAATTGGGATAGAAGTCATGGCAGTGTTGTTTGAAATATGGTCAGAAACAGGGAAACATCAGACTAAGGAGAAATGCAGATATGTTCCCTGGTGTCAGTGACAAGGTGAAGTGCCTGCATGGAGGAAGCAAATGTTTCTGATTAGGTGAAAAGCTCTGTTGCCTTCTGCTCTCAGAGCCTTAGTAACCAGCATCAGCTTTCTCATTCCTCTGTGAGTAGTTTGGAGCAGCTGACCAGTTCAGCTCAGCTGAAGAGATGTGGAGGAAGAGGGAAGCTCGACCTAGTTCTTCTGATGCCAGACTCATTTTCCAGTCCCACAAGCAGAAGCACCACTGCTGTTCTTCATCTCTCCTTGCAGTACCAAGATTTAGCAAGTAGTTTCATGCTACCATGTTTAAAATACTACAGAAAATTATTACCTGCCAGAAAGAGAAATTATCAGGTAGTCTTCTACCATTATTCTTAGTTTGCTGCTTCTTATAAAAAAGAGCGTGGTGAGGTCCTTCATAATGCTGCAGAATAAAAAAAAAAAAAAGTCAAAAAACTTTGACTTTGCCAAAAAACAGAGAAATAATAATGTAATGATGATGGAGGTTATGATTATGTATTTACTCACGGAAATGTAAAAAAAAAAAAGGGTCCAAATACCACCAACTGCAGTCAAAGATACTCCCAAAGACCCCAAAGTTAGCTGCCAATTTTTGCCTGCCTGAAATTGCCAAATTCTGCAGTTTTTATCCAAAACAATAAATCTTCCCAGCCCCTAAGGCAAATCTTTTGGTGATCCAAAAGCAAGCAAATAGTTCTGTGGCTGATGCAGGAGGCAGAATAAAACAGTACTGACTGGGAGCAGAATTGTCTCTGCAGTGCTGACAGGAAGAGCAGTGTATGGTGGTCAGTTGAGTTGGTGTGTGCATTAAGGGGAGCACATAAGGAACAGATATTTACCGCCTTTAGAGTTTGTCTTGTGGCCTGATTTCTGCAAACACAAAGAGAGTCTTGAGGGAAGCTTGTGGAAGAGAATAAGCTTGTGGACTGTGTGGAAGAAAATTAAATAGGGAAAGTAGTGGAGAGGAGAAGGGAAAATTAATTTGCTGGTATGTGAGATCACATAAAACTCCCTTGGAAAAGTTCCTAAAGAAAGGATTGTATTTACTCTGGAGAGGGGGCAAACAGTTTAGACCTGCAATTTTATTGCCAATTCTCAGTGTTTAACCTGCTTTCTTTCTGCTGTTAAACCCCAGAGACAGAACAGCCATTTCCAGAAAGAGCAACTGGGCTCTTATGATAAGGTGTGATAGCAAAGATAGAGGAAACAAGTTGCCACTTGCCTTTAAAAACTCTCCCGATGGTACTGTTGTGTTCTTTCCAAGGGCAGTTCCTTTTGCTGTAACTTCTGCCTAAACAGTGGGAAACCAGCTGCTCTGATATTAGTGACGGTGATGAGTTTGTTGGCTTAAGAGCTGTCCCCTTGGTGCACTGCATCAAAGACAGATCTGACTGCTGCAGATCCTCTAACCACTGAAGGAGCTGATGAATGAGTACTGTCTTCTGAACTTCGTTGCTCTGATTATACGAATTAAGAGAGGCAGCCAGCCAGCCCAAGGGAACTACTTAGTTGAGTTCTACTTTCTTGTGTGTAACCTCAGACCCAGCAAAATGCTACAAGAAATATATTGAGAGGTACTTGCTGGTTTCTGGAAGAATCGGGAATGCATTGCACTTTTTAAAGATAAGTTACTTATTCTTTGCCAGATTTAGCAACTAAAAAGGATCAAACTAATTTTAAATCTAAAAATTAAGCTGACGTAAGTGTCTAAGAGGTTATCTCAGTAAAACACCTAGCCCATCCTTTCTGGGATAGAAATACTTTCATAGATTATCAAGCAAAAATGCTAGATGCTGCTTAAATGCAGGAAGTCAGGCTAAATGAACGTGGTCATCTTGCTGGTATTAAAGAAACTCATTCTATAAAATAAATACCTGGTTTCTATCACACATAACTTAGAGGACATTAGTCAGCTTCAGAAACAGTGGAAGTATGAGAACACAAAAAAGGAGAAATCAGTGATGTCCAGGTATTCCTTAAAGCAAAATATGAGTATCTGAAATCATCAGACCAGAATAAACGACAAACAACTGAGACAACTGTGGCTCCCTAAACTGCAATTGCACCAAGGCTATGGTATTAATATTGCATTTAGGACTGTACAAAGAGAGAGAGATTTAGCCTTCTTAAGAGTGATATAAGAGGCAGTTATCTCAAGAACAGAGATAACAGGTTATTGAAGTTATTATGGATTACAGATAGTCAGTAAGTGAGGTGAAGACAAGGTGTTTCCAGGATCTCAATGTACTGAATAAAAACAGACATCGAGGGTTACTGAGACAGTGAGGCAGAGCTATGTAGATGATTACACCTGCAGTCCTTATTACAGCTATGGACTGGAAGGAGTGGGCTTCACACTCCAGGCATTGCATGTCACTCTGGCCTAAACAAATGGAAAATGTGGTCTGGTTGCATTTTCTAAGACACATGGCTGCTCAGCAGAGCGCTGCCTTCTTGCTCATGCAGCCTGCAAGAGCTGGCAGGTTCAAGGTCTGTGCAGACCCTACTTCTGTGGCAGAAGCTTGGGCCTGCAAGTAGCTTGCAAGAGAGCAACCACCTCAGTGGTGAACCCTTAGGAATGTCTCTGTTTACTGAAGTTAAGCTGCTGCTGTACTAGAAAGCCTTGTCCTCTGAGACAGCAAGTATCTTCTGTGCGTCACGGAGCTGAAGCTAACTTGTACCCAAAGGCCTCCAGTGGGAATGTGTCTGGAGGCAAATCTGCAGGTCCTTACTGATTTCCATGGTTCCCATGTGGCAAAAGTATGGACCTGCTTATAGCATTGCTGCCTAAATCTGTTGCCAGAGATTGGAGCCATGTTGTTTGCTGCAAGTAGAATCAAGGGTTCAATTAAATGCTTTATCTAGACTGGGGAAACTGATTAATTTGCTGTGAACAAATCTTTGTTTCTGATCTGAACCCTAGCAACATGCTTAAATAATGCATGCAGCAATTGTCTGACCTGTACTAGAGTGAGAAGGAACCAAAAATCCTGCAAAATTTGGTGCCTATCCCTGGTGCAATAATAATTTCATTTTCTACTGCACTATCTCCTTTGTGGCATATTTACATGATAAGTCACAGATTTCTAATTATTTATTTAATCTGTCTCTAGTATATCTTGCACAATTTTTTTGCAGTTTATTTGCTTTATTACCACTTTGCATTCTGAGAAGAAGTCTTCTATTAAAAAAAGTGCACTTCCTTGCAAGCAGAATCAATTTCCTTCAGAAATCTGTCATTCCCTGATTAGCATGTTCCATTTGTTCATCACTAATTGCGTAGTTAACTGCGAGCGATAAAATTCTTAAATAAATAAGTCAATGTTACTCATACTGGATGGTTTCCACTTACATTTCTGAAACACAAGATGTGACTGTGCTACTTAGACACTTATGTTCACATTGAAGTATAACAATTTAGGCCAGATCTGTTTTTCTGTCGGTCATTATTATGTTATTAACAATTAAGTCTCAGCAGCAAGTTTGATTGCAAGTGAGTAATGCAGTGGGAAGCCTAAATGGGTGTGGTTTTTCAATTACTTTTAAAGGTTTGGGGTTATGGCTTTCCAGTTTCCTTTTTTTTTTTTTTTCCTTTCCCTTTTTGTTAGCCTGCTTCAGAAGCACTCAGTGGGAAAGCAATGAAGCAGGAGGTGTGTATATTACTAGATCTTTCCATGTTTCCCCTTCATTGGTTTTGTTTCTGTAGACAGTGAAACGCAAGAAGTTAGCTATATGCCGTTCTACTTGGTGCTGGATGTATATTAGAGAGTTATATTCTCAGATGGAGGATGTTTTTTTACTAACTGTGAACAGGACTAAGTCACTGTGGATCAGAAAACTTGAGCTATGATGGAAACCCCTCATGTGGTGGCTGTAGCAATATAATACCTTTCCCAACAGTGAATTTAAGCCAGCATTTGTTGGAGAATGTAGCTTGAATCATGACTCCCTGTGGTCCAGCAACCACTCAGATTAAGATATGTGGTTTCCCTAATGTCTGTCAAGTGCTGTTGGAAACCACTCTGGCTGGGCTTTAAGGTGAACAACATAACATGGGTGGTATGAATTCCCTCCAGAAATCAGAGGATGGAGGGGAGGGAAGGGGAGAGAGAAAATAACTTTCAGCCAAATATACATATAAAAAAGCATTAGTGTTTATTTTAAAAACATCATCTAACAGTTCTTTAGAATTTCTATGTATGTGTGCTTAATGAATGAGAAAAAGGAAAAGCTCTGTTTCTCAGAGAAACCAGTGACTTGGAAGCTGAGAAATGTGAGCACAAATGTTCTGCCTCACCTTGGGCTTGGTTTGTGTACATGATCGGTTGAGTGGGGTACTCCACACTGAGTCTGCACTTGGTTGAGGCTTAAAAATAAACAAGGGGGTGTGAGAAGGCTGAAATCAGGCTATGGATTGTGGACACTCACACTGTTTTCCTGCTGCCCTGATCTATGGCTTTGTGTCCCAGTGGGACACCAGGACCATCGCTTCCAACCTAGGGATTATCTGAAAGCCAGGTGTTCCTTGGTTTGCATGTGCTTCACAGCATCCTGGGCAGCACTTGTGAAATATAGATGTCTTTGTTGCCATAATGAAGGTTTACTTAAACTTATTTAGGGAAGGATTGGGAGAGTATGGAACAATGATTGTGATATCAACTCAAGATATTAATGTGATACTGTGACCATTTTTGTCAGCATTCAGGGTGTGATGAGTCACTTTCCCTGATGAAGGAATTAATAGTAGAAATACTTATTTCCTTTTCTTTTTTTATTTGACTATTTCTGTGCAACCTCCTCCCCCCCCCAGAAAAGCCTATTTCACTTAAATTAAATTTATTAAAATATTATCATTAAATAATAAAGATATTTTACATACATGCTGTAATCCAGCACGTATGTCTCATCTTGCCTCAGTGAATAAAAGCAAATCAAATGTTAGATTGGTCCTTTGCCCACAGTGCCCAGAACTGTTGCAATCTGCTCTCCACACTAAAACCATAGCATAGCTTTTGATTGTCTCAAAGCTCTTCCTGTGTTGTTCTCCATGGCGCAAATAGCATCATCAAATAATAATTTCCCCTTGCCATGTTCTTTACCAGCCTCATCTTTAAATATTTAGTGTTGAGCACTTTGCTAGCAATGCTAATGCTTTTTGAAATGTTCTGCATTACACTAAAATTTTCTGGTCTTTGATTTCTTTTAATTACTCTCAGATTTACTGTAGAGAAAAAAGCAATGGCAATCAAGAATATAAGGAACTGAATTTGAGGACTGGAAACAGAATACAGAAAGAAGCCTTTCACTTCAGAACTGCTGGTAGGAATCCAGCTCAGTTTCAGACTTAGCAAAAATCATTACTGTGTGATGGCTTCTTGGTGCCCTGCTCTGTACAGTCACAAATGAGTCAGAGTCCACATCACACAAACCACCAGAACAATTAGTGCTACTGTAATTGGGGTCCTGCTGGCAGCATCAGTGGAAAGGGCAGGGACTGAGCATGGAAACTGAGCAGCTTTCTCCCTGCTCCTTCAGGTCACCTCTGAGACATAACTGTGTGAGGAAGCCTAGGAGAAAATAACTCGGAGGTATCTCCCCTTCTGGAGGTAAATGGAAGATCTTACTTGTCAGTACTGACAATCTGACACACACTTACAAACATATTCAAGAGAAATAAGTATCATTAATATTGAATGTGTGAAAGCATGAAAATTTATAAAATTTATAAAATATATATACATATATATATATTATTTATATATATATGACTGAAAAACTAATTAAAAAATCTGAAGTTCTGGCTTAAAATAGTAGGAACAGGGCCAAACAAAAATTATAAAGCACGACCACCGCTGGCAACAACCACTTTCCTCAAAAACAGAGGAAAATCCTACTCTTTTATTAAGCCATTGAACAATCTGTTCAATTTGAACCCCTCCTAGGCACATAGGAAGGTGTGCTTGCACTGTTCAAATACTCTCTTTGGAGATGAAAATGTGGATTGATAGAAGAGATGTTGGATTTTATTCAGAGTTGATTCTTTGATGTCATGGAAGCATTGACTGGAAGGAGAGCAATCAGCAGCACAGGCTGCCATAAATGGAGTACTTCAGATTGGTCTGGGGCATCTGGGGTGCAATAAATCACAGAACAGTGGAGGTTGGAAGGGATCTTTCAGGTCACTTGGCCCAGTCCCTGAAACTGGCACCTCCACTATGTTGTCAGCTCTGGTAGTAGGGAGTTCCTCACCTTAGAATGATGTGCTACCACCAGAAAAACTACCTCCAGTAGGAAGCTCATCCTGTACTAATCAGGGATGAATTTAGCTCTGTAGTTCTCACAAGCTTCAAACAGTTAAACTGTGAAGATGTCTCACATATGTTGAAAATAGTGGTCGATGTGATTGGAATTTCTGAGTAAAGAAAAAATAAGAAGAATGTGCTGAATTGGATGTCAGACTAGCAAACTAAGATTAGCATTAGCAATTCTGAAAGATTCTGTGACAGATCAGCCCATTTGTGAATGCATGCCAAATTCAACTAGAATAGTCTAAGAACTTCAAGTTTCCAGTGCAGTTTTTGAAAACAAAACACTTTGACTTTTCATGGTAAAATGGTTCAAAAACTTAATTTAAATAATTCTAACTCATTTTTAAAAGCACCTCAAATCAAGGAAGTTCATTTCTCAGTGTGAGGAATTCACTTTGACCCAATTAAAGAAAAAAAGGTTGTGTGTGTAAGCATGTGCATGTGTTCGTGTTCAGTCTGACCACAAAGCCAAAAGAAAACTCATTCATTCCCCCACTGCTTCAGCTGTAACCTGCAACATACCTCCCTAGGTGTTTTTGGGCTTCAGCAGATAACGCTGACAGATTGCATAGATGTGTTTGTACTAATGAGCTGAAGATTGGATACCTACGTTCATTCCCAGTTGTGTGGTATGCACAATTTGAACTCCAGATCTGTGGACATGGAAGAATAGGGTAATTTCCTGATCTTCAGCCTCATACGGGATATCAGTGTATTGTGGGGGTAGTGGGAAATAAACGCCTCTTTTCATGAAGAGAGGTATTGCAGGGCACTACAAAGAGGTGATGGCCAACTTCATAGTTTCTGGGAATTGAAGAGATAATAGTACCTAGAACACAGATTTCAGAGTTTAAAAAGGGATGAAAAAAAGTGCAGGAGGATTTGAGTATCCTATATCACACCATGGGTTTCTTTTAGCGGAGAGCATGTGGTGCATACTTTTCCCTTTTCTATGGCCAGTGCTGAATTCCTCAGGGGACTGGTGATTCTGCAGGCACTGCGCTGTGGAAAGCTCCATCCCTGGGCAACATCAGCCCTGCCCTCAGCAGGCAGGAGCAGAGGGTGACAAGGGCTTGTTGTTAAGCAAGGGAAGAGGCTTTTCACATTGGATCAGCCAAAGCAAGAGGCTGAGTTTAGCAGGGGCTGGATTTATGAGAACAGTGGCACTGGTGGGATGAGAGGTTTAAATGGCTAAAAAAAGCTTTTTAGACTGAGCTTTGTATTGTAATAAAAGCGTTTGTTTCTGCTAGCCAGCGTAAGCAGTGTAGGTTTATGAGTAGCTGATATTTTGTGCAATAATTCATGCAATGGAAATGCATTTGTCTATCTCAAGTGTCTGTTGCTTAGCAAGCAGATGACTGGTCTTATTATTAGACAGACTGCTCTTTACGCAGGCAGGGAGGCTACAGCTCCTTGTTAATTTGAAGAAAAACCTGTAAAGTTCTGTGCCATGATGCATAACAGCACAAAGCGGTACGTGTGGCAGCAGCACATAAACCACACTGAATAAAATAATGCAGAATAAGGTCACTACTGAGAAATGTGAAATTATCCTTTTTTAAAGATCCCTCCATGGTAAGTCAGAGGCCAGCAAATGAACTGCCTCTGCAAATTTCTTGCTGTAGTGAACAAGGCTGCACGTGAATGAAGCCATGATGTATGATTCAGCTTGTTAGGCAGTAAAAATCCTTTAAAACTGTAACTCCAGTATTCATTCCCAAATGATTTCACTTTACATATTCATTTGGAGAAAACTGAAACAATTTGCCATCTATGTGTATTCAAAAGCATCAAATTTCCAAGACTATAAAGGAAACCTTAAAAAGAAATTACTTCCTCAACTTGAAAAAGCGATGCAGGAAAATGGGTTAAAAATGAATAGATGGAAAAAAAAAAAGAAGAAGAAAATCTCAATTGTCTTTTTATACTGCATGATCATAGCAAGTGGTCGAGAGGCACACATAAAACTGTATAGCAGATTGTTCTCTTCGTTATGTATACTTCATTTCATGTTACACATTTGCCCGAGCGGTAGCTTTCCATGTTGTGAATTCTCTTTTTGTGCATGTTTTTAAACACTCAGAATCGGACATCATATAAAATGTATCTGTTTACAACATTGTAAGTTCATGTATAAACTCTAACAAAGCCTTTGGTTTTTTGTACACATACATAAAAGCTCTATCTTATAGTTCTTGAAGTTAAGTATTTGCATTTGTAATAGCACAAGGAGATCTAGAATGTTTCATTAAACATCAAAATTTTATAAGTAATACTTGGATATAGGAATGGGGTAGCATACCATTAAGTGTATGTGATTTTCCACATTTTCCATGCACATGCCTTTCTGAACATGTACAGTGTGAAAGTCTGAGTTATGTGAAATAATGGTGCTGCTCAGCTAATGTTCTTAATGAGCAACCCTAGAAAGTGTGCAAGCTATTAAAGAAATCCTATTCCTTTCCTTTATCCCTCGGGAATATTGTAAGAATGTGATTTTTTTGTTTGTTTTTGAGACGTACTTCTGAATGTATGACTCTCAAGTGATGCCACTGTATTAATTTCTCTGGCCTTTTAACAAAAATTATTTAATGAAGTGGATTTTAGGAATATCAATTGTTTGAAGACAAAATTCAGTCCGAAGTGCTGCTATTTTGCACACGTTGCTATTTAAAGTACCTTTAATGTAACAGCTTTTGGCAAGTCCATTCTGTGAGGACTGCTGTCAAATAAACCTTTATGTTGCCCTGCTCAGCAAAACCTTTGTACTGTCTTTGAAGTAATGTGCTGTTAATTGCTTTCTTCATAAGCTGCTGGATCGAAGAGACTGTGTAAATAGGAGTTTCACATTAGTGAGCAGCAATAATTAGAGATGCCTGGCTTTTTGAAGGGGAAGAGGTCAGATTCTCTTGAATTAGGTAGAATGTGGACTTTGGACCCAGATTTCTTGTATGTTAGGTGCAGGAAGTCTGAGTTCCCCAAAAATCTTAATACCCTCACAATGCTGCTGGGTATTAAGGTTCAGAAGTTAAATGTTGCCACCTAATGGTGAATATTTATAATACAGTCTTCATGTTTAGTCTTCTGTTACCTTTCTCTGCTTTTATGAGGGACTTTATTCAGATTTTATCTACCAGCTTATCAGGAAGAAGATGCTGCAGCTGGTTGTGAAATCCCAGCCATTCATTTTGAGTGAGTTCTAACTAATTAGTGCTTTCTCTATGAATTCAGATATAGACGAGTGTTCCTTTGAAAGAACCTGTGATCACACCTGCATCAACTACCCTGGAAGCTTCGAATGTCTCTGCCATAAAGGCTACACTTTGTATGGGCTGACACACTGTGGAGGTTTGGAAATACTTTTCCTCATCTGTTTGCTTGTTTGCTTTGTGAACTGTTTACTGAACCACATGTTCTTAAGCTGAATATTTTAGATCTGGAGGTGATAAGATGAACCAAAACAGTTAAAGCTAGAGTAGCTTGAGCTGGATGTCACTGAAATTTCAATGTCTCAAATTGACTGAACTATTCCCTGAAGAATGTAAAAAACAATGGCCTAGCATTTTTGTCACAGTGGTATACACAGCAGCCTCAGAACAGAATCACAGAATCACAGAATGGCCAGGGTTGGAAGGGACCTCAAGGATCATGGATCTCCAACCCCCCTTCCACAGGCAGGGCCACCAACCTCCTCATTTAATGCTAGACCAGGCTGCCCAGGGCCCCATCCAACCTGGCCTTGAACACCTCCAGGGACGGAGTATCCACAACCTCCCTGGGCAGCCTGTTCCAGCACCTCACCACTCTCTTGGTAAAGAATTTCCCCCTGACATCCAACCTAAATCTCCCCTCCCTCAACTTAAAACCATTTCCCCTCCTCCTGCTGCTATCTACCCTTTCAAAGAGTTGACTCCCCTCCTGTTTGCAGGCTCCCTTTAGGTACTGAAAGGTTGCAATGAGTTCACTCTGCAGCCTTCTCTTCTCCAGGCTGAACAAGCCCAGCTCCCTCAACCTGTCTTCGTAGGGGAGGTGCTCCAGTCCCCTGATCATCTTTGTGGCCCTCCTCTGGACCCTCTCCAACATCTCCAACAGACTGGAAGCCTGCAGCTCTGAGCCTTGCTGCATGGGTGCTGCTGTTCTTCCACAGGTGCCAGAGGAAGATGTGACTAAGCTTGTGTTGGACTAGGCTTGTGTTTGTTAATTGGTGTAGCACCTAGTGTGCACTGGAACCTAGTCCCTCATTTGGTTCCTACCTATACCTCACATCTGACTTCAGACTGGGTCACAAGGCTCCAGAGCTGCAGACTGGGGAGAATTGACTAGAACTCAACACCATCCCTGCAGGCCATGTAGATTCACTCAGAGCCAGGCACATGGCAGTTGGAGTTCAAGACGTGATTCAGGCATGGTTTGGAAAAATAGGCAGGCACTCAACCTGTCAGCCTTTATGGCCTGACCTGCCTTAGAAATAGATGCAGTGACAGTTCTTCTATTACTATCACATTTTGAGGCCTATCAGTAGACTAGAGTCTGAGCAATTAAGCCTTTGACATTTTTCTATATAATGTAATATGCATTATTGTCCAGATGCTGCTCAGACTTTCAAGAATGTTTTGCATCTTGTGAGAACTTCCAAGAATTTCAGGTTTTGGTTTGTTTTTTTTTTAATTCTATTTTATGAGTCTTGTGCCCACAAATGTAACTGAACTAATCCTGACAAGTAACTTAATTGTGTCATCTGGCCTTATGGGAAATGGTCTTAAGTAGCACCAGGGGAAGTTTAGGTTGGATATTAGGAAAAACTTCTTTACAGAAAGGTTGTTAAGCAGTGGCATAGGCTCCCCAGGGAGGCGGCTGAGTCACCATCCCTGGATGTGTTTAAAAACTGTTTAGATGTGGTGCTCAGGGGCATGATTTAGTGGAGGGTTGTTAGAATTAGGGTAGTATGGTTAGGTCGTAATTGTATAATTGTACTCGATGATCTTTAAGGTCTTTTCCAACCTGAGCAATTCTATGATTCTGTGTTACACGTAAATCGTTACAGGAAATGGAGCTATGCATGTGTCTGGGGACAAATGCATGCAAAGCACGCTGAACTGTTTGACAAGACTGTTGTCTGCATTACACATTTATAATAGATGTACATGTAGAAGATGTAGTAGGTACAGATATTCTTATGCACACATTTCAGTGCACAGTACGTGTGTACAGTATGCATGGGGATACTGTACACACATTGTTAATACAATCCCAACTTTAATTATATTTTCAGATATTGATGAATGCAGCATCAGCAATGGCAGCTGTGACTATGGGTGTCTGAATACAATGGGAAGCTATGAGTGTGTCTGTCCACCTGGAAAGAAACTGCACTGGAATAAAAAGGACTGTGTTGGTAAGTTTGTAAGTCACTGATTCAGAGGTGGCTGTGGTGCTGCTCCCATTCTCCAGAAGAGTGGAGAAGCCTGTAACTTTGTCTGAGGAATGCTGCAGGTGGACTGAATAATGGGAAATATGTTGAATGTGTTGATTTTTTTTTTTTTAATTCTATTTTACGAGTCTTGTGCCCACAAATGTAAGTCTTCCTACATTATTATCTATGTTATAGTTTGATCCTCTGCTTTTTTATGGTCTTTTGATATTGAACTGTATAATTTCAGATATAACTCTACTTCTCTTTAAGAGTAATTTAGAATATTTAAAATATATAACTGTTTACAAGATGTTATTCAAGTCAATATATACATTCACAACACCATACTCCTGTTGTTCAAGTTTTCTCCAGAAGTATCCTGCTTATTATAATGTACCAACAGTAGCTGTGTGAGAAGTATTAACTGCAGTGACTACAAACCCCAAGATGACTCAAATGATAGCAAGTACTGCAAATGCCATTACCTTTGTGTCAAATCTGAATACCTGTTCTAATTGTTGTTGTGTAACCTCTAGGTAGATTATTTTTTCTTTTAGAAGCACAATTTGAAACATGACAGATATTGGTCATGGCTACATTTCTGTGAGATTTTAATTCAATTTTCATATTTTTATTGAGAATGGCATACATTAAGTCTTTCGTAGTCACATTTAAGTTGTTGCTTTTTTTGTTTGCTTCCTTAAGCCATGAATATTTTATGGATACATTAGGAACTGATGGCTATTACCTAACTGGGAGCAAGACACAAAAATAAAGGAGAGGCCTTATTTAAAAGGGAATCTCCTGACATACTGAGGGAAAGCACTGTACTCTGGAGTTAGAGAGCACTGCACCAGCCTCTCATATCATGCTATTGTGGCATTTTTCCACTTACATGGGTAAAGCAGTATGAAAAGCACTTTATAACTGGAAGGGTTTCAGCTGACATTCAGCCTTTGCCACTGACTTTCTTCCTAACTACCAGTAAGAACCTCATTTTCCCCACTTGCCTTCAGATACATTACCTTCACTGCTATGTAGAGAACTAAGGACTGTAGAAATAAGAAATGGTTACTTCTTGGGTTTGTTTTTAATTAACTGTCCACTATATCTACCTTGCAATGTACTTGTTAGCCCTCTGGAAAAGCTTCGTAAACTAACTTAAAACTGACTTGTAAAACTTTAGTAAAGACTAAAGTTTTCTAAGGTCTGTTAGACCACAGATCTCTCTCAACCTACTAAGAATGCTTTTGCCATAGTAAGAGCTTGTACTGAAATATTTTCCTAGTTGTATATTTCTGTTCATTATTTGGAATACTCAGTTGGAAGGTGGAAAATAGAACGCTCTTTTCCATTAATGCACACTGTTTTCTTTGATGAATTTAATGAGGCTTAAAATAAGTGTCATCTCCCTGCTGTGTTCTACATTTGCTGTAACAAGATCCTCTTTTGCTCAGAACTGACGCTTTGCACCTGTGTTTGTCTACTCAGTCCAAAGAAATAATATCTTCCCAAACATCACCAAAGCAACATTAAAGGCCTTTGGAGGGAGATAAGTAGAGGATGGTTATTGCTGTATTTCAGATGCAAACATCCAATGTGTTTAAAGGACTTGCATGTAATTTATACTTAACCAGCAGTGAGGCCAGGAACACAATCCAAATGATGGCTCCTGGGATCCTTCCTCTGTAATCAGGCCAAGCCAGGAAGGCTCATTCCAGCTACCACATTTCAATTGGTCTATTTCATCCCAACTTTAGTCAGCTCTTCCCGAAGTCTGACCAACCCAAAACTGTCCTACAAAATTCAGATGCTACAGCTCTGATCTCTCCTCTACCTTGCTGTGGTCCAGTGGTGAGGTAGAGGGTGGGAAAAATGGCACTTTCACAGCAACGAGGCCAGTTAGGAGCTAAACGGGAGTCAACCAGGTCCATCTTGCAAGGTGAGCGTGATTGGATGAAGCAGAAAAGACCAGTCAGAGGAAAAGCTTATGTACTTGAACATGTGTTTATACAGGGCTGAAGCAAGAACTGCTCTACAGACACCTGCCTGAGATTCAGTCATCTGATACAGCATGAACTATCTGGTTAAAGAGGTGCCCAGCACTACAGCCAGCAGTCAATGCAAACAGTAAAACTCTGGAGGAGATGACTGGAGGAAAGTAAGCAGTGAGGCTGCCTTAGTGCAGATAGTGATGGCATCTACTGGCTGTAGCTGAGAATGCATCTAGTTATTTAAAGGGAAAGGTATATTAAATAATGCTTAAATACCAAAAGACGTCAGATTAAAATAAACGTAGTTTCTTAATTATCAGTTGCATACCATCGTCTTTAGGGTGAAGCACAGAACTGATCCAGCAACTCAACAATTTCATGTAGGTTCAGCTAAACTACAGACTGTCCTTCACCCAAATACAAAGAGCAGTTTGTAAGTAAGACCTACAAGATATTCTGTCTTCATCTTGCTCTGAAGCCATGAAGAGAAGTGGGACATATCCATTATATGAGTTGCAATGTGCCTTGTGTGGTTGGTGTGATGAGGAGCAGCTGATATTTATGTACCATAGCTTGGGGCAGTTCGACATTGGCTGAAAGGATTGATGGGACTATCTACTCCCAAACTCAGCATTTGCTGCCTCATCCTTGCCCAGATGGGAAGTTTTCTACTTCCAGAAGCTTAAGCCTGGCACTGAAATATAAGCCTGTGAGAAATGGAGTGAGAAATGGAAAATGCTTTCATTGGCAATCTAAATAAGCAGAACTTTGTGAGAGGGATTCTTGTGTATATTGTTGTAGTTGCCCCACTGAACCAGAGAGCTGGGCCTCCAAAAAAGGGGGACAGGACTTCTCATGTCATTAATATTACCTATTCCTTCTGTAATGATATTGCGTGTGCAGCATTATGTTCATAATTAGAGATACCTGCATTTCAAAGTACAGCTCTGGACCTGAACAGTCCCCAAAAAAAGGAGAAGATAGGAATAAAAGACTCAGATCCTAAACCTAAAAATCTGAAGGAGTTCAATTTCCAAGTCCAAGCTGAAGATCCAAATGTTCTCTCTCCTGTTAAGTGCTTATTTCAGAAATGCCTGTACCTGTGATTTTTCTTGGTTGCCACTTCTACCTTTCCTTTTCTCACTGTTGTGAAGAAGTGGATGCACAGGGTTCTGGGTTGGGCAGCTTCTGATTTTTCTTCTTTTGTCCTCAGAGATGGTGAAATGTCTCCCAAATGCCAAACCAGCTCCCAAGGCTCAACTAGTGTGTAGTAAGACAGGAGGAATAGAGAGCTGCTTCCTATCATGCCCCTCCAATACCCTTTTTGTTCCAGGTTTGTATGAAGTATCTGTTCTCTGAACTGATATAGTTCTCTAGAATGTGACTTGATGATTCTTCTTTGCTAATGTATGCATGACTCTTGCATTCAGTTTTTATGATGGACAACTGTAAGCGAGCAAAGGTTCACTATAAATTAAATTTTGTCCAAACATGCACATGATTAAATACAAGAACTGACTGCCCATTGCATTAAGGGTTTGGCCCTTGGTTGTTTAATCTGAGTTGTCATTTGGGGAAAAAAAAAAAAAAAGTCATTAAAAAAAAAATCCTACAACTGCCTTAACTAAAATGTGCAAAAGAAAAATTTTGATACGTTAAGTTACTTAGTCAAAAGGGGAGGGAAAACTGAACGGTTGATCTCCCTGCTAGTTGTTAAGCACTGTTTTTCATTATGAATAGAATGCTCTGAGCCCCTCTAGGCATCTCCTTAAAATGGTGGAGTCTGCATCATGTCCGTACATATCCTGAAATTGTGTGATCAAGTAGGAGTGGAAACAAATTGAAAAATGGATGGTTCCTCCTAGATAATTTGGTTTAGAGAACAAAGCATGAGGGGGGGGGGGCAGGAAAGGAGTGCTGGGACACCCTGAGCAACTTAATATTGTGGCAGCCCCAGCATGTGATCAAATTCCTGTAGCATAAAACTTCTGTCAGTTCAGTGAGATACACCATGGGTCAGTGAATGACGTAGCAACAGCTTAAAACCTGTCTTACTGTCTCATACATAATGGGTATAACTTAATATGTCTCAGGGGGCTGTACAGGTAAACCCCCACTCACTATTTGTTGCTTCTGTTCCTGGCAGTTGCCGAGTTTCAGTAAATTTTGTTGGCAGTAGTTCATCTGAATGTTATGGAAAATCAGGCATCCCACTGTGTTTTTCTTTCCCCTCCCTTTTCTTATCATTTGCTACATGTAATTTTCATCTACACAGTTTTGCAGGGCAGCGGAGCTGGGATGGAAATTGATGTTACTTTTTAATGGATGTTCTCTTTCTGACACAGGATTGTTTTCCACGAAGATGTCTCTACTTTTCATGTCAGTCCTGGCATTATATGAGGCAGAGCTGTTCACACATTATTTTCATTTTAGCAGAGATTACCCATGCATTTATCTAATTTGCATGCACCAATACAGAGTTCTATCTGTGCAGTATGTAAACTCTTTCATAGTTCTTAGTATGCTATTTTTTGTTTCTGCCAAAAAATGTGTCGATCTGAAGCTAGCTTTATTACGAGTGTGCATGATTTACTTTTTAAATAACAGGGATGATCAAAGCACAAGGATTCTGCCATGAACAAACACAGTAAAATATTTCTAATCTGTGTGCCATGGAATTACTTAATTGTCAGCTAACCTCATGCCAAACTCTTTATGAAATGTAGCATTTCAGTGCTGAAAGAAATAAACCATAGTCAATGCTGTGAAGCAGTAGCCTTTGGTAAGCTACTTCAGCCATTTAAAATCCAAGTTCAGCACTTTCAATGTCTCATTACTTGGCAGTGTTAGTGTGCTCAGACATGGCACATTCGTGCCGAGAGTGCCAAGCAGAGCAGGTGTTTTGTGAGGCTGGTGCTGTGCGTGCTGACTATGTGTTCTGCTTCACAGATTCAGAGAACAGCTACACACTGAGCTGTGGTGTACCTATCCAACAAGGCAAGGCTCAGCAGAAGCGCAATGCCACCCTTCCCAGCTGCGCAGGTAGGTGCTGTCCTGCTCACCTGGGCCACGGCCTCTGGGAAGTAAGTGATGGAGGTCTCCTAAGCCACTAAGGAGATGCAAGGTAGACGACTCTGAAGTTACACACAGCCAAATTTAAGAGTTACATTCAACAAAGGCAAGCTCTGGAGTAAATTACTTTCCATAGTCCAACATCTGACAGTGAGCACATAAAAATGGCACAGACTAGGAGACGAGAAGCCCAGCAGGAGCACAGCAGCCAAAGGCAACGATGCTGCTTGGTGGTCAACTACAAAGACACAGCACATTTAGTGAATGAAGCACATTTAGTGTTTCATTCTTCTTGTTCACAGAAGTGGCTGGATTATTTTGCAGAGACATTTCAAAATTTCAAAAGCTGAAACTCAGTATAAAATAAAATCAGCTCTAGAAGATGTCATCTGGCAAGATTAGAAGCAGTTGAAACAGCATCCATTGGAGGGAAGTACCAGCCCATTTTACATATCAATACCCACCATGCTTCTCTCCAGTTCTCTAGCCATGTACTTGTTATGTTTGGAATGCAATACAAAGTATGATGCTGTGGAGTTAACACAGCAGCCCATCTGTCTGCCTGTGCCACAGGGGCAGATAACCTCTATAATGCTTTCAGGGTTGCTCCCCATTGCATCACTTACTTGCAACACCCTTTTACCTGCTCCAGCTCCAAGGGGCAGCCTGCAGAAGCAGGAAGGTGACAGGCCATGCCATACCTTTTACACCATGGAATTTGTGAGGAAGTCAGTCAGCAGTTGCATTTTTTAAGCACTGCATACTTGGAGCCTTTAAAGTTATGACTGGCTTGGATCTAAAGCTGAAGAAAAAATCTTGAAAGATATAGACAACCATCAAATGAAGGTATTCCCTTTGGATAGTTTTCCATTGTCAACAATTTAACTCCATTAAATCAATCTTACTACTGATTGGCATTAGCAAGAGCCAGAGCTACAGCCAAGTAGCATAGAAAGTCACAGAGTCAGAAAAAAATGCTATATCAGTGAAACTTACTCATTATCACCCAAATCCCACAAAGATGTGCAGGCATACTGGATGGAAGGAGTACAGGCAGAGCATGTGCAATACTAGCAAATCCATTGATCTGTCTGGGCTCAAGCATACGTGTTTATGGAAAATAATAAACGTATGCAAATGGATCTCCTTCCAAAAGGTGTATAGCTCTTGGTCTGTGTGTTTTCTATGTTGCAAAAAGTCTTTTAAGTCCATTTTCAAAAATAAATTTTGGGCTTCCTTTCATTCTGCATCACAAACAATGGGTTTTTTTTTTGTTCTACGCCAACAGATTCCATAGCCCCTCCAATCAAGCAGAAAGCTCGTTTTAAAATTAAAGATGCAAAGTGCCACTTACGACCTCGCAGCAAAGAAAAAACAAAAGATGCTGGGAAGCAAGCTGTGTTAGGTACGTGATTTCTTGTAACACATAAACAGCTTCATAATTTTTTTGCTTGTTTGTTGCTTGTTCATGTAATTTGTTTTCACATCTCAGTCTGAAAAAAAGTAATGCTTTTCATATTTGGATTTGAATTTAAGATCAAGTCAAGTTCCACACTCTAGCTGAACAGTGCTGTGAGTTTGGATATGGCAGTGCTGAGATGCCACCAGTAGTTTTGAAAAATCTTTGTCCAAAACTACATGAATTTGGAATTAAGCTGAGAATTTGGAATTAAGGTTCCTTTTTCTGACATCGGTAATGGCAGAATATCTTCAGACAAAAAGCTGTGACCAGTGCAGTTACAAGAAATAATGTCAGTTCAGTTTGTTTTTTCCAATTTATAAAAGAAAACATACACTAGCAAAAGCTATTATTCATTTGCATTATATTGGATTAGTACCCATTGCAGCAGCAACACAACCCTTATATAGAAAAGTTATAACCAAAATCAGATTTTACATAGCCCTAGATCGTATGTTACACTGGAATGAGTAGTTATGCTGTGAGAAGGAAAATTTAGAAGATTTAGACAAAATTACAACAAATCTGAAATGTAAATAAAAAAGGATTTATCAGGCTACACCAGAGCGTTCAGATGTTTCAAAAAACTCATGAGAATAAGGTTTGGGACTCTATTATTGCTAATTTTTAAATTCATTTTTAAGGTTAAACGAAACATTTCTAACAGATTTTCATGACATTCATTTCTTGCCCTCCATCCCCTTGATACAGTGGAGTAGATTAAACAATTAAAGAGTATGTTGGTATTTTTGCTGTGCATTTCCACAGCTGAAATATCTGAAGTTCATTTACTCTTAACATTAACTCAGAATTTTCTGGACTTCAGTGCACGATACTGGTGAGACTGCAACAGCTCAAGTTCTTGCTTAAAGGAACTTAGCAGCTTACAGAAAATGTCTCTGTTGTGAGTCTGCCTTACTACTCTTGCTAGTGAGAAGTCAAATGAATGCTGAATAGAAAAGAGATTTTGAGCAAGAGATTGCTGAAAGAGATAGAACACCAGTTAGTAGTTTCTTGAGGTCCATGCTTGTGGTTTAGTCCCAGGCTTGCTGCTCTAATGAATTTGTGAAAACTGACTCTCTTGCTTGGTATAACCATGAAATGACTGTATGTAGTGTTGCAGATCTTGCCTAATTTTTCTAAATAGTTTCCTAATCCTCACACAGAAAAGATACAGGAAATTATAGGCACTATGGGTAACACTAAGCAGCTGAGCATCATCACACCAGCGCTTTTGCTTCCTGCTTTCACCAACAAAAGGATCAAAGTGTCTAACTGCATGTGAAATGTTACGAAACCTGTCACTGCATTAATAATAACCCAGCTGAGATGTTGCTCATTAGCCTGTCACTTGCTACCTTGCTACTTGATTTCTTTTTTTGTGTGGTTTCTCTCATGAAAGGAGGTCAATTCCCTTGTACAGACAACTGCCAGGTGACTTTTGTGAATCTCAAGTGTGATTCCTCCAAGAAAAAGCGCCGGGGCCGCAAGTCACCATCAAAAGAAGTGTCCCATATCACTGCAGAGTTTGAAGTGGAGATGAAGTCAGAAGAAGTCTCAGGTTTGTCAAAGATCTCTAAGTCTGCAGAGAGAAACCACAATTCAATTGCTCAGTGTGTTGTTAGAATCTCTTTGATGCTATTTTATCAAGCTGTTATGTGAAACTTATAGCACAAGCTTCCTTCAACAGCCTTTCCAAACTCAGTTTCCAAGTTTTATTGAAAGGAATTAGGTATGAAATTAAGCCAAAGAACAACGATTGGACCTACAGCAAAATTCCTTCAAGGCCTGAAGCTAAGTCTTGTATTTTTAGTCTGATTTCCTCAGACAACTGAAGTGCTAATTGATGCACAGAGAATGTAAGGATTAACTAGAAGTTATGTTACACCAACCCTAAAATATCTTCCAAAATGTAAGTTGCTGAAACTTCAGTCTGAGAATTGAATATTTTTATCACACATTTGATAAATTCATGTATTCGTAACAAACTTCAGGAAGAAAAAGAATTGCTTCAAGTTATTCAAGATGTAGGATATCATGCTATAACATTCAGCCAAAGAAAATGTAAGTTGAATTCTATAAACATATCAGTCTTCAAAGGCTGATTTCTTAACCTGTGAGGGTTATCTCAGTAGCCAGGAGGTTCAAAAAGCAATTGTGCTAAAAAGCAGCTTTCTTTGTGTCAGTTATGTATTTTGATCAGGAATGTGGGGAGAATTCCTAATCAACTGAGTGGACTGAGAACATTCCAAGATGGTGGTGGTGTCTGACAGGACACCTATGTGGAAATAGAGTGCAGTGTATTCACCCTTCTTCTAATTGTGCACAAAGCACTAGTTACTGCTACTCTGTAAAGCAGAGTACAGCACTGTTGCACAGTGCCATCTTGATCCTTCTGTCTAGACTGGTGATTTCTGCTTCCCTCTGCCTGTGCACTCCCTATAACCAGATTTCTTAATGACTGAGCTACCAGCGCTCCATGCCCACTTGCGAGCTGTGCAGCTCAGTTTGATGGACATCAGAGTATTACTGGCTGGCCCCATTAAAGGCCTGATTTTAAATACAGTGAGCTGCTTTTACAGTTTGTATGGAGAAGGCAATGAAACAAACAGAAGAGTCATAGTGTAATGCAAGCTGAGTGTTTTGTTAAGCACCTCTTTTAAGCATCAATCTCAATTGCTTCTAGTTTTCTTATCATTTCCCATCTAGACACCTGTAACATTGACTGTGTTCGGAAAAGGATGGAGCAGAAGCTGCAAACTGCAATCAAAACATTGAGGAAATCTATTAATAAACAGCAATTTTACATTCAGTTTTCTGGGACAGAATATGAAGTGGCTCAGAAGCCAGCTAAAGCTACTGAAGGGCATGAAGCTTGCAGTACGGGGCAGGTGCTGCAGGATGGAAAATGCGGTAAGTCCCAATTGATTCTGTTCAGCCATACCCAAAAAACATATTGCCACAATATGTTGGCAACTATTTCCCAGTTACTCCCAGTAATGAAAATACACTTACAGTTCTGTAAATCAATGAAATAGCATTTTCCTAGATGCTGCGTATTTAGTTTGAATTTGTCTCTCTTACTTTCTTCATCACCAGATAATCTGTGACCTGTAAGTATATTTATATTTAACATTCACAAAGTCCAATTAAAAAAAAAAAAGAAAAAGAAGAAGAAACGATCTATAGAAGTCTATTTTAACTTTATGTAAAATCTCAAATTTCTTTAAGCTTCTTCCACAGTTACTAGGCTGTAGTGCTAAGGTGATAATGCAAAACTACTAGTGGCAGTTCTCAGCACTGCAAGGTTTCTAATCACTTGGAGTCACACTTTCAATATTAGCATATCTGTTTTTCCAGCTGCTTTTAGACACCAAGTCATTTACAAACAAAAAGGAGTTAAGGGCAGATCTGATAGATGCCTCTAACGAGTTGTTTCTGCTGCTGTTTTCATCACATAAGAGCAGTGATTTAGAAGCAGTTATTGAAAGGCTGCTGCTGTTAGTGTCTAGAAACCCATACATTTTTACTAATATCCAGCAGAGAAAAACCTTTAATGTAATTAAATGTGACTTGTTACTATAAAAAGAGTATATGGATTCATTTATATACTTAAAATGCCTTCCAGTTGGGCTATTTGAGTGTCAAGAAAAAGAAAACATTACATGGGATACACTGTCCTCCGAGAAATCACCAGAACAGATTACAGGAGACAGATTTTCTGTATTCTTCCATAAAACTTACACATAAATGCAAACAATTTAAACTAAAAATTCACATCACTTCGTATACATTATGCAGCATTGCATTAATTAAACTGCAATATACTGTTTGCAGACTGCATTAACTTTATTAACAATCTGATAATGCTTCAGCACAGTAGAATACCATTCAATGGGTTAAATGCTTGCACTGATGTAAATTGACTGCAGATCCCAGATGGTCCTCTTTACATCAGGTGATAATCCTTGCCTAATGCATGCGAAAGTGCCACTAATAATACTGGGACTAAAAAGACCCATCTTCTCTAAATGTTCAGTATAAAGGAAAATGATGTGATCAAAATGAAAGTCCTTATGCAGATTCCTCTTTTCTTTTCTCAGTTACCTGCAGCACGGGCACCTTTTATAGTGGAGAACATAATCAGTGCGTTCCTTGCTCACCAGGAACATACCAAGACACAGAAGGTCAACTTACCTGTGAACCTTGTCCAAGTAATGATGGACAGGGAGTAGCGGGCGCCCGGAATGTTTCAGAATGTGGAGGCAAGTTTGATGTGATTGTAAAAGGATTAGGTGTTGCCACACAGTCTGTGAGGTGTGGAGGCTCACACAGGGGAGAGCCATCCACACTTCTGTCTTGTAAAGGTAACAGAAGAAATCTCTGTGCTCTTACAAGCAATACGCAAAATGTTTTGGCTCGTTCCATTCACTGGCATGCTGACATTGCCAACTGAAGGTGGGACCTGCTGCAGCAAGGTTATGGCATGAAAATGAGCAAGCCAAGCAAAGCTCTTTACTTCACGTCAGGTATGGAATCTGAGCAGGCATACCTTGACTTGTGAGGACTCATCAGGTATATTGAGAGCCAAAGGGATAGTTTACTTTGGGCTGGTATTGGTGAGCGTAATGAACCTGCTGATTTAACCTTTTGCATGGGATGCTGTTTACCTGGCTTCATTGGCAGCAGTTGTAACTTTGAGGTAGTTCTGCAGCAAGGGTCTGTACATGGGCTCAGAGGTAATGACTGCAAGTGTCATGCTGTATGAATTTGCTGTAGTTTTTGGCAAGTGACACAGCATCTCTGACTTGCCTTCATTATATATAAATTGGATTATGATGGTAATCTCCGTTTCAGAAAAGAGCTGCAAATTTCATTTGTATATGCTTCTATTGTAAGTTGTTCAATATATATCACTGTTAATTATTTTATCTACATTATTTCCTGCAGATGAGCAAAATCTAGTAGCTTTTTTTTCGTAGAAAGAAATCTGTCCAATCTGCTTTAAAACTTATCCATATAATTTACATTAATGCTTACTTGAGGGATATCTAGAGTGAGCACACAATGAATGACACTTGAGAAGCTGCCATTTTTCTTCATTCACTGAATTTAAAAAAAGTCTAGTGTCTCCAGTCAAACATATGGTAGATTCTACTGATACCCTGTATGCAGGAGCTATCATTGAAAAAAACTCGAAATGCCTGTGCATCTTAATTACATTGACTTTTGTCTGAACAAAATCCAATAAGAATAGATTATCAGAGTTTAAAAAATGTTGATATAGTGTACTGACCAAAGTCGAACAATAGTTACTAGTTTCTTTATTTCACCTTTGGCAAAGCTTGCATTTGAATTTTTGTTCTGCACAACACAGAGAAATCCTTCTGGTTATTTTTGTGGAGAGTATTTCTCTGGAAATGTTTGCTGTCAGATCACAAGAGTCTTTTTTTTTCTAATCAACTCTCCCCTTTTCTTTTTTTCTGAAAGTGGCAAAAGAATGTACTTGAAACCTTCATAAACCTCCCTAAATTTTTATCAAGAACAGGATAAAATGTTTCAGCACATATAATAAAACTGTATTTTTATGACTTTGTTAGAAATGAACTCACCATGTGTAATTAATAGTATTTCTGCATTGTATCTTCTGGAGCAGTGTATGTCTGTGTGGTAACAAATACACTATAATCCAAATCCTCATCCCTACAGCTGAAGCACATGCAGGTATGAAAGAGATTTCAAGTGGCTGTTGCATAGAACTCTGTTGTAGCTGCAAGTGAATAAGATGCTGTGATATTTAAATTCCATGTGATCCTTGCAGACAGAAGCCCAAAACAGTTAGGAAGCCTATTCATTTGGGGCTTTTCTCAGGGAAATCATGTAAGATATATTTTGTTGGTAATTTCAATAAAAAAAAGGCAAGAAGGAAACAGTTCACTTCTATATACATCCTCAGGTAAGGACTGAGACATATTAATGTTGAAAGCAGCAAACATTTAGCAGTATGAAAACATAACGGTACCTCTTCTTTAAAAGATATCTGTGAACCACATTTCACACATTCTTAATTTTCACATTGAAATCCAGACCCACATCCATTCATTAACTACATTCACATTGAAGTCCAGTGACCAGTTGGACCAGATCAGGAGGATCAGTTTTGCTATAAAAATAAGTGCAGAACTGTCTTCAAATTAGCAGTGTCCTGTCTCTGAGTCTGTGTCACATCAACCTACTTGTACAGTCATATTCCAGCCATGTGGGATGGGAGCAAGACTAAATCCCAGAGATCCTGATCCCAACGGTGTCTATGAGAGTTAGACTTTTGTAGGAACTTGTGCTTGAACTTTTGCTTGAACTTTGCTTTTGCTCAGGATTTCTTGTTCATCCTGAGCGCCGATTACCCAAGATGCTGGATGCCCCCAACATTTCCCAGTATCAGGGTTTATAAAACCCCAACTCCACCTTGAGCTCTCAAGACTTTCAGGTTTTCAAGCCAGTTTTTTCTGTCTGCTGTTCAATTCTTAGAGAAAATGAATTGCAAAGTATTGCTATTAGGCAACCTCAGGGAACACCTAACACATCTCAAAGTGCTGATCTCCTGGCTGCAGTAGTGTGAAGATATGTAGTAACGCCATAATGTTGAGAAACTTGACGTCTTGATTCTCAGATATGTTGTCAGAGAGTAAAATACACTAGCTAGAAAGAACCAAGCCAAACAAATGCCTATCAGAAATTGCCTGGAGAGCAAGTTTTGAAACTACCTTGTATCTGTCAGTAAACTCATCAACAAAATGCTTTGCTTTTCACAAATGACCATTTTCTGGCAGAAGAACTTCTGACAAGCAGTAGTTTTTGCAGGTGCCCAGAAAGCTGCTGGTGTCAGCTATTCTTCCAGACAGGATGCCAGACTGGTCCCATCCAGATAGGTACCATTTCCATATCATAAAATGAAGATATTAAAAAAAAACAATGCTTCATAGCACTAATGATACGAAGATTCATTTTTTCCCTACAGAGTACTTTGTAATTCTCAGGTGAAAGACTCAGTGAAAGTATTATGAAAACATCTTATTAGACCCATTCTAAAAAAGAAAATTTTAAAAGAAACATGGGTAACAAAGAGCTTATTAAGAAACTAGTTTTAATTGCTGGCCCTGTTTTTAGGAAGTAGTTACAGGAACAATCCAGATGCAGCAAGTAAGATTAGAATTTGATCTACAGCTGTCTTGTAGGTACTTTTTTAAGGTAAAAGAAACATTGCCAACTATGAGCTGTTTTTATATTTTGGCCAGAAAAGTAAGCTCACTAACACACATGATCATTTTCATTTCTAGGGCAGTGTTCTCCTGGACACTATTCATCAGATGGTTTTAAACCTTGTCGAGTCTGTCCTCTTGGTACATATCAGCCTGAACCAGGAAGGACCCTCTGCTTTCCATGTGGTGGAGGGCTTGTGACCAAGTACGAAGGTGCTGTTTCTTTTCAAGACTGTGAAACCAAAGGTGAATTTCATATCTTTCCATGATTTGTTTTCCTGCTGCTTGCCCTTTTTTTTTGTGAGCTTCGATACCAACAGACTTTGAAAGTCTCCAAAACAAACATAGTCACTGCATATAGGAACACTGTGTGTGATTAAATTAAATGTTCAGGCAATCTGTAAACTAGTCGTGATCTCCCAAGGTTGTGGAGACTGAACAGGATTTATTGTATTTGAAATTTACCACAGGCACATATAGTATTAGCTCTGCAACTGGGAAGTAAATCAGCTTCATTGCACGGCAAGAAATCAAACCAGCCTGCATCAGAGAATAACTTAGCCTTCCATTGCTGCCTGTTTTTATTTTCCAAACTAGTAAAACTAAATACTACAGAAATTATATGAAGTTAAGGATTCTTTACAAATGGGCTGGGCAGCAACTGTTAGTATGGAACATGTTGCGTGTCCTGTAATGACAACTTCCAGTGCAAACACTGAAGAAGGAATCTGCCCAAACTTATTTTGGCTTACTTATTTGAATTACATGCTGATTCTGGCAAACATAGGAACTCCCCTCTTGCTATTGCGAAAGACGTTTTTGTTGTTGAGGCAGATATGTATCATCTTCCATTTTTTATTAGCTCATAGGAAATCCCTGTATCAAATGTAGTGAGAGGCATATGCAGCGTGAGTTCTAGTTCATCAGTCTTCAGAAGAGTATTCTAGTTAGAAGGTCATTTGTAATTGGAAATACTGTGAGCTTATGTCCTTTTTGCCTTTTATTGCCTAGTAATTATATAGCAGTTTGGGCATCATGGGTTATGTCCAAAGTAGAGGGAAGATGTCTCTGCAATGAAGATTGTTACTTTCTGAAAATAATAAGGCTCATACTTTGCAGTTCATTGCTCTCCTGGACACTACTACAATTCCACAACGCACAGATGTATCCGATGCCCTGTAGGAACTTACCAGCCTGAGTTTGGTCAGAACTACTGCATCACCTGCCCTGGGAACACAAGTACAGATTTTGATGGCTCCACTAATGTTACACACTGTAAAAGTAAGTTGCATTTATATTAGCTGTGAGGTGAAGCATGTCTTTGGTTCTGAACTGCAGCTTGAAGGTTCATTTGTCAGGTTGCACTCGTCATGTATTTCCCAGTTAGCGTATATCTGCTGCCACGTGGAACAATAAAAACTAAAAGCAATGAGAACAAAACCTGGAAAACTATCACTTGATGCATTTAATTGTTTTAGCATTAATGTAATTTCACAGAGTGCCAGCTACAATTTAAAACTATTGCGCTTTCAAATTCCCAGATCCTGGAAGTTTTGCAGTGATGCATATTTCTATCTCTGTAGAGCACAATATCTTCTATCAGACTAACTGCTGCTAGTCGTTATAAAATACTAGGAGATACAGTCATACATACTGCAAATGCCAGATAATTTCTTATGGCAGTGAAGTCTTCTCATAGGCTTTTTTGCAGTACTCAGCCTTCTGTCTTAAATTACCATTTTAAACATCTCTGAGGATTCCTGTGTAGTTGTATTTGATCTTTTGTGAGTTACTGTTTATTTTAGACAACAGATTTTTTTCATCCCAACCATGCAAATTTAAGAGAAGTTCTCTATAATAGTTAGGTAACACCATATCAAATATTCATGTGTATAGCTGCCATAAGTTTTTATTCTTATTAAGTCATAATTTCTAATGTGATTTGAGTAAATACGTTATTCTTAAAGAATTTGAAGAATGAAGTTTGATAATTTTCCAATGAAGTAAAACCACTTATATCACTTCGCTGGCTTAGATATTTTCTGTTTTCAGTCCAGCTTCTGACCTTGCAGAATTTTTTGATTAAGCAAAATATTTAAATGTATATCTAGTTTTACACAGTTGTGTAGGCCTGGTAAGATCAAGTTAAATAACTTAGTGAATCACACTTGCAGCAAATTCAATAGGAATTTTGAAAGCTCAGAAAGTAAAACTTAAATGTATCGATTAAGATCCTTTAATAAGTTGTTTCATTTTAAACAAAGCAAAGTAAATCTATAATTAAGATAAGGTAACCTATTAGGATCATCACACGCATTCACCTAGACCAGGCTGAAAACCACATGGAGTTCAGTCAGAAAACTTAGATGTCAGCATGGCCTCAGTGGTAACCACTGCATGAGTGCCTCCACAATGGGATCCTGTTTGCTTACCTGTAGGTTTCTTAATCAAATGTCAAAGCTGAATGGAGAGTTGCCTTATGCACTGGAGATTAAGGTCTTGCAAATCAGTTGCAATCATCTCTGTAAGTTGACTATTGCTTTAAGGCCTTTGAGCGATAGACAAAGAAGCAGATGAAGAATGTATCCATTTCTAAACCCTTGAGGAGAAGTTTAGGCTTGCTCTTGACAGATCTAGAAAAACAGCTCAAATTAGCTCATCAGCTAACACAAATGCTAATTTATGTTCCTGCACAGACCAGCACTGTGGAGGAGAACTTGGTGATTATACTGGCTATATTGAATCTCCCAACTATCCTGGAGACTACCCAGCTAATGTTGAATGCATTTGGAATATAAATCCACCCCCAAAGAGGAGAATACTCATTGTTGTGCCTGAGATATTTCTCCCAATAGAAGATGAATGTGGTGATGTTTTAGTAATGAGAAAAAGTGGTAAGTTGTCAGCCATGGGTTATATAAATATTTATTGCAAACAGTCTGAGTGGGAAGTTTGTACTGAAGGGATGATTGTCCTCAACTTTCAGTGTTTTTAAAAAGACTGTTGAATGAACTGGCACAGCAAGTTAAAACAGGACACTGTACCAATAACAATTAACATATTAATTATTCAAGAGTCTTGGCTGAATCACAAAGCAGTTAATGAGCTTTTGTCTAGCCCAATTATCATGTGGGATAAATCACTGCCATTCTAGAAGTCAATGCAGTAATGCTAAATTAGATTAGGGGAGATATCTCTTGACATCTATACAAATTATTCTCTTACTTATCCTTTGTGAGTAAATGCTGCAATTATTGCTAAATCTTTGCCATGGCACAGGGTAGGTACACCTGACACCTCCAAGAAATCCAAGTTTTTCCAACTTTATGTGGAGTAGGTATTGTATTCTTTCTTTGATTATTCCTGAAGTTAAGACACCATTATGATACACTTCTCCTGCCATCCTTTATAGGCATCCAACTTCTACTGATCTGTTGTTAAATTTCCAAGAAGCACCAAACATGAAAAGCAATTTTTTTATATGGAACTTTGTTTAAACAGTGTATTTTACTTGATAAAATAGCATATTTCACTTGCTAAAACAATTTTTGTGACTTTTTTTTTATCCTTGAGGGCTCGTGTTGGCAGCTCTATATATCAGATGAGTACTAAAAGAAACTTGCTCACTGTAGATAAAATAAAAATATTTCTGTATAGATTTGTTTTTTAAAAGCAAAACAGTGTAGCAGAACAAATTAGTTGTCCTCATCCCAAGCTGTGGTTCCAGCAGTAACTAAAGCCAGGCAGATCAGGGAAATATTTGGCTTTCACTTGAGAACCAACAATAGTACCACAATATCAGCACTGAAAAACGAAGGGAGTTTTTCAGATACATGATCTGCAATTACTATGTGTTTGGCATCACATATGTATTCCTTACAAATATTTATTATGTTTTATGGAAAGTCACCATACAGTGAAAACAGTGAAAAAACTGATCGCAGTTCCAGAGTTACTGTTGGATCCCCTTACTTGTAGTTTAAGAATGGACTCAACCACAATAGTATGTATGAATAATACAGCATGTTCTCACCAGCGTGGTTATGTTAAGCTAGGCTTCTCCCTGACACACTTGCCATTCAGTCATATCACTTATGCACACACAGACAGATGTGGGCTGAGACAAGCTCTAGCTCTGCGGAAGTATTTGCACAGAGCAGGTAAAAGTCATGCTCACAGTCCTCCAGTGGTTGTCGTGAGTTTCCAGTTGCTGAGCGTGCTGTGAATGTAATCAGCCCAAGTTACACAGGCAACATGAACAGAAAGTGAGGAGGGTTGTGAAATCTATTCAGTAATCTGATAGCTTTGCTTGTCATCTTAACTCTTCACAATTGTATGATTCCCAAATTATTAGCTCTATTTTAGTATAAATGGTATTTTCTTTGCAAACCTACAGCCAGGTGTTTTACAGTGGTTGATCCTGGTCCATTATGATCCTAGTAAAAAAGTACTTAGTCTCTGTAAGATACCATTTAAAATGCTATTTATTGGAGCTAACTCTGTAAGGAGAGAATAGTATAGACCTTTACATGGTAGGAACTCTAAGTGCTGTAGCATCAAATGGGCCTTGATTCACATAGCATACTGGGTAAACCCTGTGCACAGAAGAGATTTTCCACTTTTCTTCATTCAGCTATTATGGGATTTTCTTATAAGGCCAAATGAAGTGCATCTCAGGGTCCTGAAGAAACTTGTTGATGTGATTGCCAAGCCACTCTCTATCATATTTGAAAAGTCATGGCTGTCAGGCAAAGTCTTTGCTAATTGGGAAAAGGTAAATATCACTTTTAAGGTTAACATCTTTTGTAAGAAAGGAAGACATGGGGAACTACAGGCCAGTGAGTCTCACCTCAGTACCTGGGAAGTTCATGGAGCAGATCCTCCTGGAAGAGATGTTAAGGCACATGCAAGATGAGGAGAAGATCTGACACAAACAGCATGGCTTCACCAAGGGCGAATCTAGTGGCATTCCATGATGGAGTGACAGCATCAGTCATTCCTTCAAAGAAAGGGCAACTGATGTCATCTACCTGGACTTGCACAACACCTTTGATGTGGTCCCACACCACATCCTTATCTCTAGATTTGAGAGATATGGACTGAAGGCTGGTCTATTCAGTGGATAAAGAATTGGTTGGATGGTCACAGCCAGAGAGTTGTGGTAAACGGCTCTGTGTCCTGGTGGGGGTTGGTCACAAGTGTTGTCCCCCAGGGATCTGTCTTCAGACCAGTGCTCTTCAACAACTTTATCAAGAACATAGACAGTTATCGAGGGATCGAGTTCACTCTCAGGAATTTCTTTGATGACACCAAGCTGAGTAATGCAGTTGACACAACAGAAGGAAAGGATTCCATCCAGATGGACCTGTACAGGCTTGAAAAGTTAGCCCACATGAACCTAATGAGGCTCAACAAGGCCAAGTGCAGGGTGTTGCACTTAGGTTGGGGCAATGCCAGGAGTGTGTACCGAGTGAGAAAAGAACTCATTGAGAGCAGCTCTGCAAAGAAGGAGTTGAGGGTCATGGTGGACGAGAACTGGACGTGAACCAGCAGTGTGTGCTTGTGGCACAGAAGGCCTACTGTATCCTGGGCTACATCAAAAGAGGGGCAGCCAGCAGGGCACGGAAGGTGATTGTCTCCCTCTACTCTGCACCTTGTAAGCCTTCATCTGTGTACTATGTCCATGTCTGGGGCCTCCAGCACAAGAAAGATTTAAAGCTGTTGGAGCAGGTTCAGAATAGATCCACAAAGATGCTTCAAGGGCTGGAGCAGGTCTTCTCTAAAGAAAGGCTATGAGATCTGGGTTAGTTTAGCTTGGAGAGGAGAAGGCTCTATGGAAAACTCATTGCAGCTGTCAGTACATAAAGAGAACTTATAAGCAAGAGAGGGACTGACTTTTTATAGTCTGATAGTGATAGGATGAGGTGGAATGGCTTGAAAATAAGAGAAGAGAGATTTAGGCTGGACATTAGGAAGAAATTCTTTACTCAGAGTGTGGTGAGGAACTGGAACAGGTTGCCCAGAGAAGCTGTAGATGCCCCATCCCGGGAGGCATTCAAGACCAGGTTGGATGCAGCTCTGGGCAGCCTGATCTGGTGGGTGGCAATCCTGTCCATGGCAAGGGGACTGGAACAAGATCTTTAAAGGTCCCTTCCAACCTAAGCTATTCTATGTTCTGTGATTCCTGAAACAACTATCATTTCTACTGTCAAACAAAAGCAACATTCTTATGAGAACTTATTGCTGCACTGTTAGATAAAGGCAAGGCCAGGCAGGTGGTGTGATCAGCCATGCCAAGTGAGAACTATCTGTAGGCTCTTCTTCCCGTGCTCTGGCTGAGGTGTTCCTGCAGCCATTGGGTTTGCAGTGTAGCACGTCACTGGCCTGGGCACACTCACATTAACTCTTCTTCAGAGAGTAACTGCTTACTGCTATCAGGTTAACTTCCCCAAACTGGGAGTTCTTGGAGCTGTTTATCACATCTGCCTGGGGTGAAGCTGACTTGTTTTGGTCTATCTGGGGTCAGTAGTACACAGAGCGAGTAATATTGATACTAATTCTGCAAATGTTAGAAATGAACTTGTCTTGGGACAGAAGAGAAGGATTCTTATTACCTTTGTTGAAAAATTTCCTTCTTCTTTTAGGCAGATAAAAGAGTACATGCCTTCTGTCACCAAAAAAAAACCAACCTTAAGCTGACAGGCATATGTAAACTGAGAAGTGTTTTGTCAATTTGACATTTCTGACTTTGAAATTATCTTTATAAAATTTATTTATTTAATATTTCCTAGCTTCTCCTACTTCAATTACTACATACGAAACGTGTCAGACTTATGAGAGACCTATTGCATTTACTTCAAGATCAAGGAAGCTATGGATTCAGTTCAAGTCAAATGAAGGCAACAGTGGCAAAGGATTTCAAGTCCCTTATGTGACTTATGATGGTGAGAGTGGGATTGTTTTCCATCTTTGTGTTGCATTTGAAATGCAGAACACTGGCCTTCAGAATCTGTCCATCGTGTGATGACAGGGAGAGAAGAATGAAGACAAAACTTCATGTAACTTTTTCTGTCCATTACTTTCAAATTCTTTACAACTGGTTATAAATGATACCTGATTTTATATTTATTTCTTTTCCTAATGTTTGAAAGACAGATGGCAAGTTACACAGAATTCTTTAAACTTACAAGGAATTCAATGAGACTCTCTTTAATGGTCATTTATCATATGCGTAATGAGAAAACTATTAATTGCTGTACATTTCAGGAAGCCCCTTCATCAAGCCCTAATGATAATCAACACAGTCATTAAAAATATATATTAATAACATCACAAGTTCAACAAAGAAAAGCAGGCATGCCAAAGGAAATACCCTTTAACTAGCCACTTCCATAAATTCAACACATTTTAGACCATTCTAGCTCATCATATAGAAATATGCATTAAACTGTATATTTTGGACTTTGGGCTGATTTCTGTTTTAACAAAATTAAGACTTTTTCATGATACCTTTGGCAGCTGTCTGTGTTGTATGCAGCCTTTGACAGTTATTTCATATCTGTGATCTTGTTTCTTCATTTATAAAATGTAGATAATAAAGCACTGTTATGTGGAGGGAGTAGCTTTCTGAGGGTAAGTCAATATTCACATAGAGAATTGAAAGTTACTGTTCAGTACAGAACTCTACATTTTACTGTGATTAGATTAGACCACAGCAGGAAGAGAGTCACTGAATAATGAACTGAATACTCAATTTCTCATCTTTATCTCTAAGAGGAAGTCTAGATAATGAGTGCCTATCTGTCTGTTATCCTCCCAAAGGATATCACAAACAGTCACTCACTGATCTTTATTTTTCAGAGGATTACCAACAACTAATAGAGGATATTGTTCGGGATGGACGATTATATGCATCAGAAAATCATCAAGAAATTCTAAAGGTATGAAAATTCTTTTTTATCTGAGGCTAACCAAGGATTCCTTTTACTAAAGATTTTTCCAAGATAGCACTCATTACCCTCATAGGATTGTGAAATTTAAACTTCCACTGTGATGACGAATGAGATTCTCTCTTTTCAGAGTTTTATGCTGGTATTTGAAGTAAAACAAAATCAGCAGCTCAGTTGGGCTAAGCACACATCTACATCCTTTGCTGAAGCAAGAACTAAATGAAACATATGCTAATGTGATTGTATGTTACAAAAATGAATAACCTGAGTCTTCTTCAGCCTCAGTATGGCATATGTTTACATTAGTTTTTTCAATAATAAATTAGAATTTCCTGTGCATTAAAAATATATCTACCTAAACTACTGTCCTGCCTTAACAAGATATAACCGTAATGTAGTGTTGTAGGCTGTTCATGAAAGGATTTTCAAAAGGCAAGATAAATGGTTTTCAAAAGGAGAGAACTGTGGAGAAAGGCTGCTGTGTTGCCACATATAACATCTAATTAATTTAAACTTAAATATATATGTATGTAAAGCTGCTCAGAAAGCAAATTTTAACCTGCTAAATGTAAGGCTTAGAACCAGCTTTCCTGGCTGTCCCTGCCCCAACCCTGTGAGTATTCACTCACTGGATCTTTCAGGTAACTCAGGTTTCAGGCACAGGCTCAGCTGATTCCCTGAAACAAGGCTTTACCAAAATACAGGAGAGGCTCCTTAAAGAGCTCAGGTTTGCTGAAGACCAGCCTTCTTTCTTTCTTGTGGAAGGAAGGTCCTGAGCAACACCACTGAAGAGGCTGGAAGGGCCGACAGAGGCAGCTTGCCATACTGCCTGACTTCTACAGCCAGTTTGTGGTTAACCCAACTGCTGCCCTCTCGATTCAGTATCTTCCAGGAACAGAACTTGCAGGGGAGAAAAAAAAAAAGGAAAAAAAGAGGAAGAAAAAAAATCTGAAAACATAGTAGACACAGTATAAAAACCCACACCAACATTTAGGAGCAGTTTCCTTACACTGCTTTAGCCAGAATCAAGTTCTACCAAAAGAAAAAAGCTGATTGTTGTTCGTTAATTATGATAGGTGAGCATAAACTAAATCCCAACAGTGTTTTTATGTAATATGTATGTTGTCTCCCACAGGACAAGAAACTGATTAAAGCTCTCTTTGACGTACTGGCACACCCACAAAACTATTTCAAGTACACAGCACAAGAGTCAAAAGAGATGTTTCCAAGATCATTTATAAAACTATTGCGATCAAAAGTTTCCAGATTTCTACGACCGTATAAATAGTGGTATTCAGTTTGAGGTTTTTTTGCATTCCTGTTGAATAATGTCTTTCCTCCGTAGTAGAAACATTTGGTAATTTAAAGGCTCTTTTCTGCAGTCTTTATTTTCAGTTGTATATTGAAAAATGCCTATAATGTTTTATAATCATTAAACATCAATGTTCTGAGTGAGATTTTTACTACAGAAAAAATATTGTGGATCCTTGAGTGAAGATCCAAATTTGTGTCTGCACTTGTGTATCTTCACTTTCCATTTGAAACTACATTGTGTAAAAATATTCTTTCTGTTTTTTTTTTTTTTATTTTCCATCAAAAATAATTTTCTGCAAAGCAAAGAAGTCATCTATTCAAATCTGATGAAACTACCTACCAGTAGGTTCTGTTGTAGTAAGAGGTATGTAGTATGAATAAGATTTGGATTTTGAATTGCACTTGAAGTTTAGAAGAAAACAAAACAATTTAAATTTTGTTACTTCTCATTTGTGGCTTAGTGGAACCTCTGACCAAGTAGAAATCAAAAGGGAAGAAAAAGGAGTAAAAAAAAAAAAAAAGAATCAGATGTATAATTTTGTTTTATGAATCCTGTACAATTAAGTCCCCTGTGCTTATGTTTTCATCTCTCCTCTTCTAAACTTCTTCAGAGGTTTGCCACTGTACATTACTGCATTGAAATGGATCGAGCTATGGAATTCTATCCATCAGTTGGTTCCTTTGGAGGCAGTTACAATAGAACAGATGAGAAAGGAACAACATCAACAAAACTGGTAGTCTGTTTTTCTTTCCGTTAATAGAGCATCTAAATGAGTACAATATATAAATATATAAATATATACTTCTATTTGTGGGTACATTAGTAATGTTATCTTTAGTTACTGTAAATATTATTCATGCTTAAATCTTTACTCCCACACACACTATGTACTTATATCTATTTGTAACTTTGCTTAGATGATCCAATGACTTCTCCAAGCGCTTGTCACTTCTATTAACACAAACTTTTCTGGAGTTTTATAACACAGGATAATGGTTTACTTTTGGGCATTCTCTTTTAACACATTATTCCAAGAAAAATAGCATCAGTTTAGATGTGACTGCTGTCCAGGAAGGGGGCAGTTATTGTATCTTCCTTGGGTGACCCACACAGCAGACAGTTACACCTGAGGACAGTGCACTTGTGAGGAGCTCACCAAGGAGGATTTTTTTTTTTAGATCTGCCATCTCTAAAATGCTGGGGACATACCTCTGCCACAGGCCCAAACTGCAAAAGAACAGTGCAGGAACACAGTTTTGTAGCCCAGTTTGATGGGTTGGAGGACGGGTCCTGCAATCGGAGGCTTGGAGTCACTGTGCCCATCAACTGCTGGGACTGTGCAGTCTGTAAGAGAGCACTGACCTTGTGGTCAGGTCCTCCTCACACTGTGATGAGTACCTGGGGTCTAAGATGATGATAAATCCCATGTTTCCTCCTGTTTTCTGGCACAAGGGCTAATTTCACAGAATCACAGAATTCAGTGAGAGAGTAGCTATTTTTATTGGCATTTCAGCTTCTTTATTTTTAAGTCCCTTCCTCTTTTGTATCATTTCCCTTCTGATCCCACAAGATTATGATGTGCATAAATTAACTATCATGCCAACATCCTTTCAGAAAGACACATGTAATTGCTTTTTTTTTTTTTTTTTTTTTGCACATCTATCTTGTAGTTTAAAATACTCTTGGATGCTCTCAAAGAAAGCATTAAGGGTAGATAAGGCTAACTCCTTGTACTTCTTACACTTTTTTTGTCTTTAAGCAAGTGCTGTTTAAATTTACAAAGTTGTTTTCTGTTGGCTTTGAGTGGTTGCCTATTTTGTTTCTAAGAGACACATTAAATATTCAGTTGTGTTTTTCTACTTGGCCATCTTGTATTTTTACTTGCCTTCTTTCCCTCTCTGTTGAAGACCATAATTTTTTTCTTTCTGTGCCTGAACAGTTTCAGCTTAGTCTAATTCCTTTTTTTCATGCATGGATTGTGTTCTTTGAATAACATTCTCTTTAATCTCTATATATTTATATATTAACCTTTGTTTCCAAATGTAACATCTCCATAAAAGTCAGAAATGTCCTCTTTTAAAGGCTGTTTATTATTATTATTTTTTTTTGTGAAGATGTTACAATTACTTTTCTTAAATATTTGTGATGGATTACTAAAGGTGGAAATTTGAAGGAGACCACGTCAGTACCAGATTCAGTGTATGCCCAGAATTAAAGAAGTTATGTGTATCTTTTTCCCTTACCAGAAGTAATTTGTAGAAAAAAATATAAATCCTAAAAATAACAGAAATCTTTCTAGATAATCACGTATAAGGCCATAGCAAAGAAACTATTTCAACCAAACAATATCTCAAAGTCTGATAGGCCTATCCAGAATGATTAGAACTGGTCAGAATTTAAGACGTGCTGCTGAAAGATGCTTGGGAATTGTTCAGAATTCTAAACAAAGATCACTAAATTTATGAAGAAAAGTAACTTCTTCATTTGTTGAACAGTGATCTGTAGTATTGTTGGCTTCAATAAGTGAGCTTTGGAAACCTGATGCTGTGCAGTGAGTTTTGCAAAATCGCTTCTAAACTTCTGCTTAGCAACTCATGATTGTGGGCATAACGCCACAGTTGTCATGCAGGCCAAGCTTCCTCTTTAGAAAAGAGCTGAAGGTAATTGCCTTAAAGGTCCATAGACTACTGGCAGCACCATAACGTTTTCCATGAGGAATCCAGTGCCAGACAGAGACTGTGGCACAGACTTGTCTTGGTCGTGGCCACTGTTAGTGGGACCTTGGTGCAGTTGTGAGCAGTGAATACGTATAGGACTGTCTTCAGTTTGCTGTGGTACAACTCTGACTGACTTTCAACCACATTAGACAGATATTGTGTTTCGTCTGGTTCAGGCAGCCTCAGAGGTGCATGTGAGCTCCCTGGAGCCACAGCAGGGCAGGGATTCCACGGTCAGGACAGGGCTCTCAGTGACTTCTGGAGCATATGCAGACTTTGTGTTGCTGTGAAAGAAAGAACAATTTGGCCTTGAAAAACATACAGTGAATATATAGGAGTTTCATATGTGATATATTTAGAAAATAAGCCAAGTTTGAATGCTTACAGCTCTGCATAGAAAAGCCATTGGATGTGCAAATTTCTCATGAAAAAAAGTAACAACAAGTGGTATATAGTAGTGTCTGAACCCATTTCAGCTGATTTTTATGACAGCATATATTTTTTGCATGAGCTCTAAAAGAAAGAAATGTTTTGACAAATCTCACTTAAAAATATCTTACTAATTTCAAAAGGGCATAAGAGTTTTTCATACTTGACAGTTAAAGAAACTGGTATTCAGCACACAGACAGTGAGCTGAGCTCTTCTTTTGTTTATATCATGTAGAATGTTTTCACTCTACAGAGTGAAAGCCAGGGAGCATATTGTTATTATGCAGTAACAAGGAATGATTTAGTCAAAGTTGGGAATTAAAAAACATACCAGGAGGAATATTGCCTGCTTTAAGACAAATAGCTTCATAAAATGAATTGGTACATGGCAGAATAGCAAATTCTGGCTTTTAGCCTAAATGTGAAATATTGCATTTAAACACTTTCAATAAATACAGACCTGTATCTACTGTCACAAATGCCATGTTGTGTACAGGCCATGTACAACAACATGTTTGTGTCACTGCAGGAAGGCTGAAGAAGTACCCATTTGCAATTACACAATTCCACAAACAAACCAAGCTTCTTATTTTCAATTTGCAAACGCCTATACACTTAAAAGCTGCACCTGTAGCACTTAACATTTTAAGCCTCTCTTCCTGCTTTAAATACTGCACTTATTTTTAGTGAGGTGATGATGAATCTTACCTAGGCATTCTCATCAAATAACAGCCTGCACACCTGCTGTGATCCAGGAGATTGCAACAATCAGAAATTGCTAATCAAGCCCTAAGTCATGCTTTGAAAGTGCTTGTTAGTGATTGCTGTGGGCAGGGTGTTCCTGTGTGTCATTTGAGTACAAGGAAGCACCAGGATTCTCTGCTCAGTAGAAGATTGCCACTTCTATCTTGCTGCAATAGCAAGATTTATTCTGCCTCAAGATTTAGGTCACTGAAACTGGACTGAAAGAAGACTTCACTAACTTTCAGCCCATTTTTCTGCCTACTTTCCTTCCTCATTATTTAGTAGAATTTTACCTAACAACCAACTTTCCATAAGAAATTTATTTTCTTATGCTTCCTCCGTACAGTAAAATTAAACTACAGTATTGGATGTACTGAAGATTTAGACTGATCCTTCCTACACATCAGTTTTGCATTAGTTTTAAGTAGGCTTATCTTAGTAAGCTCATTTTAATTTACTTTAGATTAGTTTTAGACTAGCTTAAATAAAGACATGTTTGGCTGCAGAGTTTTCAAAGGCTGTGTTTTGATTTGCCAGATGGTTTTGAAGGAGCAAAGATCAGCTGTAGTCCTCCATCTACACACAGAAAGAGCAGATGCCACATGAACAAGAAACATGCTTCCAGGCATTAAACATTCAAATAAGAAAGTTTACCCTCCACTCCAGACCCCCTTGTTAGTGTGCCCAACAGATTCAAATTTGTCAGATTAGTCCTATCTCTAAACAACCCAGTTCTAATCTTCAGGAGCTAAAACGGTGGTAGGATTCTTCTAAGGAACTACTGCCTGGTCTTGGACAGCAAAACCTAACTGGCCTGTGAGAGTACTTATGTCTGGACTCTAAATACCTTTAAGTGCTCTTAAAAAAAGAACTGGAGTGAAATATTCAATAACTAAATTCAGTGGCAAATTTCTCAGCCAACTGAGGGGTCTGGATTTTCCATTTTTTGCATGGTGGGAGTGAGCAACATGCTGGTATGTGTACCTGTGTCATTATTTTGAGTAGTTGCATTTTTTTTTCTATAGTTTAAAACCACTGTTTGACAGGAATGGTAGTGATTGGAGAAGTTCTATGGACTCTCAATACTTTGAGACATTAATGAAATAGTTTTCTAGGATGAGAGACTGTCGTAAGCACTTGCGGAAAGAAAAAAAAAGACTTTTGTCTCCATGAAGAATTTATGGAATTCTGTAAGGTAATAGAAACTTATTCCTTGGTATCCTACTTCAGTTTGGAGAAAAGTCTCATGCTTTGTCACAACACTTTTCATCTGAATAGAAACAAACTGGGAAATAAACTCTTAAGGAAAAAATGTGTTATCTGAGTACCTGAATATGTACAATTCCAGTTTGTTATTTCATTTATTTATTGTTTCATCACTAAACTTTTAATCTATAAAGTTTAATATGTAATATACAAGAGTAAAATGTACAGAAGTACCTGTAGATGTAATAATTTAAACCACCTGTATTCAGAAAACAGAAATAACAAGTTTAAAGATATACAGACAATTGCAATTCAACTTTAGCTGAATTTCTCAGTATCTAGGAAAAGAAGTGGCTTTGCTTAAGTAAATTTTAATGATTGTGAAAATATCTTTTTTTAGTTTGTTCTTGTTACTTTTTTTAATTAATTTTATTTTGTAAATATTGTTTTCTATGTTTTATACCTTAGAAAGGCCACTAATTCGCATTGACAGCAGCAGATAGCCAACAGATAATTAAAAAGGTACTTACAGGGCACTGGTGTGCACATGGTCAGTAGTCAGATTCATTCTGCTGCATGACTGCTCTTGTTGTTTCTGCAGCCACACTGGTGTCACGGAAAGAGTTTTCTGGGACAACTTAACCTGCTAGTTTTCACTGAATTGACTATCAAGCGTCATTCGGAAGTGCTTACCATTTTCAAAACGTATAAAGAATATGTATTTAGTGGTAGTTCTTATTAGAATAAGAAACTACACAAAATTCAGGAAAAAAAGGGAATTCAGAAATTATGCCCCGATATAGCACAAAGATAAGGAAAGGCATGGTATCTCTGTGCTCTAGGTAGCAGTGGAAGTGATAAATCAACATATTGAGTCAGATCATAGAGCCTTTTCTAGGCAAAACTGCCACTGTGGGAGTTTTACCTGCATTAGGTTCACTGTGATCTTACCCATTGCCTATTAAATAGGAATTTCTGGTAGGCTAGATCTTAGAAAAAAATACCCAGATGCATAATATTGGTTACTGTACCAATTGGCTAAATCTGAATAGTGGGCATGAGTGACATTTTGAATGAAACCCTTGTAGATGCTGCTGGGACTTCTAAGCTTTATTATCAATGTAAATTATGTACAAACAGCTATTTCCATATGAAATGTATCATGGTAGTTTAGAACAAAGATAGTGAATAACTGTACAAAATTTGATACTTAGAAAATAAAATACCGTGATCTAAGCTTTACCAATATTTTAAAAATACTGTCAGATTCGTAGTAGAAAACGTTGTTGTAAATGTACCTTATAAGAAAATACACTTCCTTTTACCTCTGTATATTAATAGCTTTGTTTTCTATGTCAAAGCTCAAAACAAAGCATGTAATAAAACTTTTGTTAAAATCACTTTCATAATAAACATAAAATGGAATGGATATCTTTGCTGCCATTTGTTCACGTATACTCACGTGTATTCATGTAAGGTTCAACACACCAATGTAAAGTAGATAAGAA